>NC_042992.1:26975656-27603156 GCF_901001165.1 Salmo trutta | reverse complement strand
CCTTAAACCCTCCTACCCTTTATACACTCCTACCTCCTATATCCTTCTACCTCCTATACCCTCCTACCTCCTATACCCTCCAATACCCTCCTACCTCCTATACACTCCTACCCACTATACACTCCTACCCCTATATACTCCTACCTCCTATACCCTCCTACCTCCTATATCCTCCTACCCCCTAAACCCTCCTATCCCCTATACCTTCCTACCTCCTATACCCTCCTACCCCCCTATACCCTCCTACCTCCTTCCCCTGACATTACATGACCCCTGGAGGCCAGAGAGGGCAAAGGGCACGACCCCTGTCGCCTTGACAACGTTGTTCCCAGGGAGAAAATTCCCACCAGTGTGGGGTTACAGAGCTGCTGTGTATTAACCCCCTAGAGTCTATTGACGCACTGATGCGTCAATCTAAGTAACATAATAAAATAATCCCCATCAAAATTGGTCAATTTAAGTCCCATAGGGCGGCGCACAATTGGCCCAGTGTCTTCTGGGTTAGGGGAGGGTTTGGCCTGGGGGGCTTTACTTGGCTCATCACGCTCTAGTGACTCCTTGTGACGGTCCGGGTGCCTGCAGGCTGACTTCGGTAGTCAGTTGAACAGTGTTTCCTCCTACACATTGGTGCGGCTGGCTTCCGAGTTAAGCGGGCAGGTGTTAAACAAACAAAAAAAAGGTAAATTTAATCTAGAGATATCTGCTGTGGAAGGTGGCCGAGCTACAGCAGGGTTTGTCAGACCTTGAGACATCCCAAGAATCAGTCTTCTCATGAAAATGTCGGTAGTGTCCAAACAGTTTGGCCTATAAAACGAATATGACCACTCTATGGAAAGATGAGACTCTTACTCTCACAATGGTGGTCTCAATTTTGCTTGTCTGAAGGTAACCAGTACCGGTTAAGAAAATGTATGGAAGTATGGAGGTAGGTGCATCTAAATTTCATGATCTGAAACAAGGGTCCCACTTTAAACAAATTAAAACTTATGAAGGCTTGATAAAGCATACATAAAGTCTTCATAAACTTTAGTTTCTTCACAAATCATCTATACGCTTATATCATACTCTATAAAGGGTGACATAACAGCGCCCTGCATATGGTGCACTGCATACTCGTCAGGTGGTCAGGGGGGACCCTCGCAATCATCCTGTCCCTGTTTGATGATGTATCATATCTCCGTAACCTGTCACAGCCAAACAGTTGCCAGCAGTAACAGCCACACTGTGCGATGATGAATGTTCTTCTTTCATGTCAGCCTTTTGAACAAAGATATCAACTCTAAGAAATGAAATGATGAATTGTTCATATGCTTTAATATTAAAATCCGATGTCAGTCTGAAAGTCTAGAACTATCAATGCTGTATAGGACTAAAGAAACACATTAAACAAACTCCTCCTACACCTCTTCCCCTTCCCCCACCTCCTCCCCCTCCTCTTCCTCTCAGCACTTGGGTCTGGAGTGAGGGGAACAGGGGGAGAGAAAATAGTCTCACGACAGTCCCGTTCCCGCCCTCTCTCTCTCCTCTCCTCCCTCCCTCAGCTCAGACGGGGCACCACAGCATGCCTCAGACACAGTACAGACATGTTAGACACAGAGGTGACATAAAGGTGAACCCTGACTCAACTGTACAGAGGTAGAGAGGCAGAGAGAAACCTAAAACCCAATGCTGTTGAAACAACAGGTCGAACCAGAGGAGAATGAGAGGAGGGGCTGTGGTTCTGTTTCTGCTTCTTACGCTATAAATTCTAGAGGAGAATATAGCAAATGGCTACACTGTCAACTGCGATTTATCATGTTTGTTTTGACTCATCAGGAGCTGAGTGGAGTCAGAAAGAGCAGTACAGTGGTGAAAACAATATGGCTCTGAGTGGAGGAGGTTAAGAGAAGCACTAGCATGACTGCCACCGGCACCAGCATGCCCGATCACTGATAAAGACTGATGCAACCCAGCACTGAGAGGGCAGAGGGATCCGGCTCCAACACAATGAGACACAGCTCCAACATAACTGCACTGGATCCTTTGTGAAAAAAAGGACAGTCTGTGACTCTGAATTCAGTTGTCAATCATTAGGAATCCTGTTGTTGGTGCTGGTCCATGCTCCATGATGCATTGTGAGAGTCCTCCCACAGATAACCCTCCTTTTTTTTCATACATTCTTTTTTTTCTTCCTTGTTTTCTCTCTCACCCCAGGCCAGAGGAACAATGTAGCAGGGCAATAGTAACAGTGTGGATTGTTTAAATCCGTTTATGGTTTCTATCCGGTATGATCTGTAGTGGAGTGATCGGTGGAGTGATCTGCTGCCGATAACAATAATTGAAATGCACTGAGAATGTTCCGTCAGGGAGTATTATATTGTCATACAGATTAGTGGAGTGTGTCTGCTGTGTCTGCTGCCTGGTACATGGAATGATATATCCTGTCGGTTTGTCTAAGGCAAGCAAGAAGCAGCTCTGATGGGTTGCTCCTCTGACTTACTCTTCTCCTCCATCCATCAGAAAGTATTAGATTTACCTCTGTTCCTCAGCCTCTAGTCCTCTGGCTATAGCACTGCTACATCACTGCCGAGGAAGATCAGATTTGACAGGAGAAGCAACGGTAATACGAACTGAGATTCATCATTCTGAACTTTCGGTTGCTGAGGCGACAGTTTGTGTTGATAGTGTTATGACAAAGCTTCAAATCGGGGGAAGAAAATACTTCCGGGACCTGAAGGTTTGGTAATAAATGGACGGGGATGAAGCTGGGGTGGTTTAAAGACAGTGAAGAGACGTTCATAATAACTGTTTAGTGATAAAAGTGTGTTCTGTCAGGGCTGATGTCAGTAACCTCTAAACGAGTTTAAAAAAAACGGATGTCCTTACCATCGCAGGATGAGAGGAACAACACACAAACACAGCTCACACACACACAGCTTTTGTCTCCAAACAGAGCCGCTTTCATATCAGTCTGTCTACAAGGCTGTTCTTATCTTGTTTGTTCAGAAGGAACTGAATATTTCAGCCAGGAGAAGAAGCTGCTGCATTAGTTATATCTCTGCAGTGATGAGTGAAATAAAACTCTGTGGTTGACAGTCAGTCTGCTTCCTCTCTCAGGTATCTATCTCCACCAGGGCCCTCCAACCCTGTTCCTGGATAGCTACCTTCCTGTAGGTTTTCGCTCCAACCCCAATCTAGCGCACTGGATTATAATAATTAGCTGGTTTATAAACTAAACCAGGTTAGTGACAACTGGGGTTGGAGTGAAAACCCACAGGAGGGTATTTCTCCAGAAACAGGGTTGGAGAGCCCTGCGGGTATATCAGGTACAGTGGGGCAAAAAAGTATTTAGTCAGCCACCAATTGTGCAAGTTCTCCCACTTAAAAAGATGAGAGAGGCCTGTAATTTTCATCATAGGTACACGTCAACCATGACAGACAAAATGAGAAAAAAAATCCAGAAAATCACATTGTAGGATTTTTAATGAATTTATTTGCAAATTATGGTGGAAAATAAGTATTTGGTCACCTACAAACAAGCAAGATTTCTGGCTCTCACAGACCTGTAACTTCTTCTTTAAGAGGCTCCTCTGTCCTCCACTCGTTACCTGTATTAATGGCACCTGTTTAAACTTGTTATCAGTATAAAAGACACCTGTCCACAACCTCAAACAGTCACACTCCAAACTCCACTATTGCCAAGACCAAAGAGCTGTCAAAGGACACCAGAAACAAAATTGTAGACCTGCACCAGGCTAGGAAGACTGAATCTGCAATAGGTAAGCAGCTTGGTTTGAAGAAATCAACTGTGGGAGCAATTATTAGGAAATGGAAGACATACAAGACCACTGACAATCTCCCTCGATCTGGGGCTCCACGCAAGATCTCACCCCGTGGGGTCAAAATGATCACAAGAACGGTGAGCAAAAATCCCAGAACCACAAGGGGGGACCTAGTGAATGACCTGCAGAGAGCTGGGACCAAAGTAACAAAGCCTACCATCAGTAACACACTACGCCGCCAGGGACTCAAATCCTGCCGTGCCAGACGTGTCCCCCTGCTTAAGCCAGTACATGTCCAGGCCCGTCTGAAGTTTGCTAGAGAGCATTTGGATGATCCAGAAGAGGATTGGGAGAATGTCATATGGTCAGATGAAACCAAAATAAAACTTTTTGGTAAAAACTCAACTCGTCGTGTTTGGAGGACAAAGAATGCTGAGTTGCATCCAAAGAACACCATACCTACTGTGAAGCATGGGGGTGGAAACATCATGCTTTGGGGCTGTTTTTCTGCAAAGGGACCAGGACGACTGATCCGTGTAAACGAAAGAATGAATGGGGCCATGTATCGTGAGATTTTGAGTGAAAACCTCCTTCCATCAGCAAGGGCATTGAAGATGAAACGTGGCTGGGTCTTTCAGCATGACAATGATTCCAAACACACCGCCCGGGCAACGAAGGAGTGGCTTCGTAAGAAGCATTTCAAGGTCCTGGAGTGGCCTAGCCAGTCTCCAGATCTCAACCCCAAAAATCTTTGGAGGGAGTTGAAAGTCCGTGTTGCCCAGCGACAGCCCCAAAACATCACTGCTCTAGAGGAGATCTGCATGGAGGAATGGGCCAAAATACCAGCAACAGTGTGTGAAAACTTTGTGAAGACTTACAGAAAACGTTTGACCTGTGTCATTGCCAACAAATGCAAAAGTATTGAGATAAACTTTTGTTATTGACCAAATACTTATTTTCCACCATAATTTGCAAATAAATTCATAAAAAATCCTACAATGTGATTTTCTGGATTTTTTTCCCTAATTTTGTCTGTCAGACTTGACGTGTACCTATGATGAAAATTACAGGCCTCTCTCATCTTTTTAAGTGGGAGAACTTGCACAATTGGTGGCTGACTAAATACTTTTTTGCCCCACTGTATGTCAGTGATGCATCTGATGTCATCCAACCATTGGACACCAAAAGGGTTGGGTAGGTTACTTTCTAAATGTAATCCACTACAGTTACTAGTTACCTGTCCAAAACGTAACTAACATAACTTTTGGATTACCCAAACGAAGTAACATAATTTGATTACATTCAGTTGCTTTTAGATTACTTTCTATCAGGTATGAAGGTAAGACCCAGATGCCGACAACGTCAAATTAACAATGGTTTAATAATCCAACAGGGGCAGGCAATAGACAGGTCAAGGCAGGCAGAGGTCAATAATCCAGAGGTGGGCAAAGGTACAGGTTGGCAGGCAGGCTCAGGGTCAGTCAGAGTGGTCAGGCAGGTGGGCTCAGAGTCAGGACAGGCAAGGGTCAAAACCAGGAGGGCGAGAAAAAGAGAGACTGGGAAAAGCAGGCGCTGAGACACAAAAACGCTGTTTGACTTGACAAACAAGACGTACTGACAACGGACAAACAGAGAACACAGGTATAAATACACAGGGAATAATGGGGAAGATGGGTGACACCTGGAGGGGGTGGAGACAATCACAAAGACAGGTGAAACAGATCAGGGTGTGACACTTTCCCCTTAAGAGCCATTCAAAGTTCAAAAGGCACTCGCACATCTGAGCAAACGTTTTGCAGGTGCATGGCAACAATTGAACAAGATGAATGAAAAAGGAAACCGCACACTGCTCTTGATAGTATCACTGATCTTTAATAACCTTACTTCCAAGCGTTTATTCATGTTGGATAATCTTTGGATGCCGACAGCAGTCATACCATTGGAAGAAGACTGTAGCCTACAAAAGCCTATTCCTGCTCTTTTCCCGCGATCCATCAAACACATTTGTTGTGTCATCATAGTGGTCTCTGACTTGTGGTCTGACTCGCTCGGGTGGAACAAACTTAAATTTGCGCCTTTTTTCAATGCTGATTGGAATGTCATTGAGAAAACAGAGAAGTGTATTTTTGCTGGTAACATAACGGATTACAGTTACCGTTTTTTGTAGGCCTAATCCCTTACATGTAACAGATTACATGTAATCTGTTACTCCCCAACCCTGGACACAAACATATCTACTGTCACGACTTCCGCCGAAGTTGGTCCCTCTCCTTGTTCGGGCAGCGTTCGGCGGTCGACGTCACCGGTCTTCTAGCCATCGCCGATCCACCTTTCATTTTCCATTTGTTTTGTCTTGTCTTCCCACACACCTGGTTTCAATTCCATCATTACATGTTGTGTATTTAACCCTCTGTTCCCCCATGTCCTTGTCCGGAATTGTTTATTGTAGTGCTTGTGCACGTTATGCTGGTGTGTGACGGGTTTTGTACCCATTGATTTATTCTACTGTTAAAGGTGGTTTTATTTATTAAACTGCGCCGTTGTAAATCAGTTTTTGCTCTCCTGCACCTGACTTCTCTGCTGCCAGTATGCAGCCCTTACATCTACTATACATTCCTTTTTTTAGCCCTTTTTCTCCCAAATTTCGTAGTATCCAATTGGTAGTTGGTCTTGTCTCATCGCTGCAACTCCCGTACGGACTTGGGAGAGGCGAAGGTCGAGAGCCTTGCGTCCTCCGAAACACAACCCAACCAAGCCGCACACCTTCTTGACACAATGCCCACTTAACCCGGAAGCCAGCCGCACCAATGTGTCGGAGGAAACACCATACACCTGGCGACCTTGTCAGCGTGCACTGCGCCCGGCCCGCCACAGGAGTCGTTAGTGCATGATGGGACAAGGACATCCCTGCCGGCCAAACACTCCCCTAACCCGGACGAAGCTGGACCAATGGGTCTCCCGGTCGCGGCCGGCTGTGACAGAGCCTGGACTCTAACCCAGAATCTGTACATTCCTCTAAACAGAGATCCTGGTAAGATACTAACCACACCCTGCACCTGCCCTGCCCAGCAACCAACAAGCAGAAACCACCTGATAAATGTGTTGAATATTCTATTGGAGGTTAAATGTACAAATCAACATGTGGGAAATAGGAAACGGTGTTGCTAATTTATGCACATTTCAACAGATGTCACACTTAGGGGGGGAAAAAGAGAAATACAGTAAATGTGTTGTAATTGTATAATAATTATAGAAGGTGGAATAATAATCTGTCTATTTGCGGTGTGGCTCTAAAAGGAGTGTCTGAAAGGTGATAGATTTTAGCGTGGTCACAGGGGCCAGACAGACACACAGCAGAAGGAACCAATGATCAATGTTTGCCTCCCAGCTAGCCAGGCTGTAGGTATTAACATCTTAATCTGCACCCTGAACCAAAGGAACTCTTCTCTAATGTGGAAGAATGGAGGTGGATGGAAGACTTGAAACACAGACAGAAACAGAGCATGGAGAAAGGGAAAAGCTCACCCAGAACCCACAAAATGGCCCCCTGATTTGTATGCACTGTTCTTTACCATGAAGATAATTTAAAAAAGACGTTGAACATTTTACAGATTTGAAACAACAATGACCGTTGGCCTTCTCAGTGTTTGGGGTGCCTGGAAATTGTCTTTGGCATTTTTAAGTATTTTCTCAGCAGTTCATTGTCTGCTCAGCATTGACAGATAAACGTGTTACTTTCATGACTGTTTCAGGTTTAGGTCTCTGGGTAAAACTGGTGTGTTGTTGTTGATGTTTTTCTTGTTGTTGTTGTTACACAGGGTGCTTACAAGGCACTGTGATCAATCACACTTGTGTGTGTGTTGTATTGTGGCACAGCGGTGGCTTTACATTTATTTTCCAGAGCAATCACAAAGACAGGAAGTGAGATGAGCAGAAACGTGCTGTGTGAGTTTAAACTGTTCTACAAAACCCTACATACCTGCAGTATCTATAGTATGTTTTACTGATCTATATAAAACACACATATTGTCACACCCTGATCTGTTTAACCTGTCCTTGTGATTGTCTCCACACCCCTCCAGGTGTCGCCCATCTTCCCCATTATGCCCTGTGTATTTATACCTGTGGTCTCTGTTTGTCCGTTGCCAGTTTGTCAAGTCAACCAGCGTTTTTGTTTCTCAGCTCCTGCTTTTTCCAGTCTCTCTTTTTCTCGCCCTCCTGGTTTTGACTGTTGCCTGTCCTGACTCTGAGCCCGCCTGCCTGACCACTGCCTGCCCCTGACCCTGAGCCTGTCTGCCGACCTGTACCGTTCCCCCGCCTCTGGTTTATTGACCTCTACCTACCCTGACCCTGAGCCTGCCTGCCGTCCGGTACCGTTGCCCCACCGCTGGTTTACTGACCTCTGCCTGCCTTGACCTGTCTGTTTCCTGCCCCTGTTGGATTATTAAACCATTGTTAATTTGACGTTGTCTGCATCTACCTTGATATTTGATACATATCCCAGACAGAACCCTACACGACTGCAGTATCTATAGTATGTTTTACTGATCTATATAAAACACACATATCCCAGACAGCTTACGAAGGATAAAGAGGATGAATAAGCCCCCATGGAAGAACAGAAAGCTGAGTTTTTATGGGACCAACTGACTTACGTTAATACCATAATAACGTATGAATTCCATTTAATAGTGTCTACCAGATCAACTGAGGGTATTAGGGTTGAACAATAGAATCTCACAACCTAAGCTGTTGTCTTACTGTGTATGAAATGGGCTAATGGACATACAGTATATTACAGGGCTAATTGAAGTATAGTGTAGGTGGGTTTTTATTCCTATAGTAACTAATGATGGCAAGTGAAATCATTAAGCCACAGAGCATACAATTTCATGTGTACAACATCTAAAGACCTGCATCACTATACTGAGAGCTTTTCCGTTTCTAAAAGGACGTATTTTTTATTTATTTTTTAGCTTTTGTTCTTTTCAGAGCCCCCGTACTGCACAACGAGGATAAGGAAGTGAATCGCTGGTTGGGGTAAGTTTCTCAAACACAAGTGAAATCGACCCCAAAAATTCTGGACACTTCTATAACATTCCATGTCCATAACAACTAGAGATGTGGTTGTAAAAAAACCACATTCTAATTTAAGACAAGCCTTTTCTTTGCACCAGTTAGAACTGCTAACCACAGGTTTTTGGGGTTTTAACGACAAAAGCATTAAATTGACTAAAATAACTTTCTGTGTTCCTTTAAGATGTGTGTGTGTGTGTGTGTGTGTGTGTGTGTGTGCGCGTGCGTGCGTGCACGTGTGTGTGCGTGCTGCGTGCATGCGTGTGCGTGTGTGCGTGCATGCAAGAGAATGCAGTATAGGTGCAGCAGAGAGAAGTAGAGAAGAGAGGTAAACCTCACTCACTGTCTGCATCTATCTTTTACCTTGTAGTGGGCCTCTCTCAACAGTGTCTTAAGCACATACAAGCACACACACACACACACACACACGTACACACGAACACACACACACAAATGAAAGCGTAAAGCCTCAGAAGCAGCCACATCCTGAGGCCGGGTGGGAGGTGAGCTGGTCTACAGAGGCTCTGTGAATGTCAGGCGTAGGAAGACACTGCGGTGTGTGTGTGTGTGTGTGCGTGCGCGCATGTGTGCGTGTGAAAACTGAGCCTCACAGAGACCGAGGGGCTGTAGGCTTCAAAGGCTGTTTGTGGACCAGCACAGGGCTGCAGACAGAGACAACCTGAGAACAGACATACAGAGCAGAGCCAGTGAGAAGGCTGGACCTCACAACAACCAACACCCCAACCAGACAACTTCCTGTTGACACTAACAAACCTCTCTCCAGTATAGGACTGAAACCAGAAAACTAAACCTGTAGACGTCACCTCTCTACAGTATAGGACTGAAACCAGAAAACTAAACCTAATCCAGCTGTCTGAACTGTAGAGGAGCTCCGTAGTAATCTAGGTTGGCACTGGTCCACCTCCGGACGTGCCTAGATGTGATGAAGACGCTTTGTCATGGTAGCGTCAGGGTAACGTCAGGATAACACCTTACTAACAACCACTGTCTCCACTGGAACCTGCCCTGGACTCAGTCACAGCACTCAATACTGCCTGGATAGCTAATAGCACATATTTCCACAGCACCTTGTTCTGCCTGTGCTGAATGATCCAGACCAGCAGATGGTGAAATGTAGACCTGCGGGATTCCGTCCAGGACCCACACAGTTATATGACAATCCAGGACCAGGACAGATCCAGGGATGGAAGGCTAGAGGACTGGGGCTGGGGCTGGGGCTAATCCTGGGGCTGGGAGGAGTGGTGCTCTGAGGGTCTGGGTTGACTTACTTTGTGCTGCTGCTGCTAATGTGAACCAGACCTGCCTCGTCCATCTTCAACCGCTGACACCTCGTAACACTGGAGGGTTTCAGGTGGAGGGGGTGTGAGGGAGGTGTGTGTGTGTGGGGGGGGTAAAGAGTGGGAGGGGTTGTGTGTGGGAGGGGGTGTGCGTGTGAGGAAGGGGTGAGAAGAGGGGAGTGAAGAGGTGAGGGGTGAGTCCATATGTTCCTGCAGGAGACAGGGGAGAAGGAGGAGAGGAGAGCTGTTTTTTGCAGAGTCGGCAGGCTCTCCCCTTCCTGGGCTGGTCTAAACCCGGCGCCATATCAAATAAAATAAAGTGAAGACCTTACCGTGAGATGCTTACTTACAAGCCCTTAACCAACAGTGCAGTTCAAGAAGAGTTTAAAAAATAAACTAAAGTAAAAAATAATAAAAAGTAACACAATAACACAACAATAACGAGGCTATATACAGGAGATACCGGTACCAAGTCAGTGTGCGGGGGTACAGGTTAGAGGTAGTTTGTACATGTAGGTAGGGGTGAAGTGACTATGCATAGATAATAAACAGCGAGTAGCAGCAGTGTACAAAACAAATGGAGGGGGAGGGGGTCAATGTAATAGTCCAGTGGCCATTTGATTAATTGTTCAGCCGTCTTGTGGCTTGGGGGTAGAAGCTGTTAAGGAGCCTTTTGGTCCTAGACTTGGCGCTCCAGTACCGCTTGCCGTGCAGTTGCAGAGAAAACAGTCTATGACTTGGGTGACTGGAGTCTCTGACAATTTTATGGGCTTTCCTCTGACACCGCCTAGTATATAGGTCCTAGATTGCAGGAAGCTTGGCCCCAGTGATGTACAGAGGGCCGTACGCACTACCCTCTGTAGGGCGGTGATGCAACCAGTCAGGATACTCTCGATGGTGCAGCTGTAGAACTTTTTGAGGATCTGGGGACCCATGCCAAATCATTTCTGTCTCCTGAGGGGGAAAAGGTTTTGTCATGCCCTCTACAAGACTGTCTTGGTGTGTTTGGACCATGATAGATCGTTGGTGATGTGGACACCAAGGAACTTGAAACTCTTGACCCGCGCTTGCAAAAGCTTTCTTTGGAGATTTACAATATTAACATAATTAAAATAATAATAATCAATATTGTCAACGGGACAAAAGTAACAACAAAAATATACGTGTCAAAATAACCATATATTGAACAATAACAATAAGCATACAGTAGAGGACATGTGCAGGTTTATTGGTCTGTCAGACACTGTCCTTCATCTTATGGCAGGCAGCAGTGTAGTGCGCTGCCAACCCACAGCTCTCTGCGTCCTCCCCCAACAGGACGGGTAGCCTACTCTCATCAGAGAGGTCTTTGAAACCTTGAATAAGGGTTTCATATTTGGGGAAATGACACTCTCTAATTGTTTTATATTTTTGACATTTTGTCTACAGCCCCATTGATGTTAATGGGGGCCTGTTCGGCCCGTCTTTTCCTGTAGTCCACGATCAGCTCCTTTGTCTTGCTCACATTGAGGGTGAGGTTGTTGTCCTGGCACCACGCTGCCAGTTCTCTGACCTCCTCCCTATAGGCCGTCTCATCAGGCCTACCACTATTGTGTCGTCAGCAAACTTAATGATGGTGTTGGAGTTTGGCCACGCAGTCGTGGGTGAACATGGAGTACAGGAGGGGATCAGCGTGGCAAACGTGTTGTTGCCTACCCTTACCACCTGGGGGCGGCCCGTCAGGAAGTCCAGGATCCAGTTGCAGAGGGAGGTGTTTAGTCCCAGGGTCCTTAGCTAGTGATGAGCTTTGTGGGCACTATATTGTTGAACGTTGAGCTGTAGTCAATGAACAGCATTCTCACATAGCTGTTCCTTTTGTCCAGGTGAGAAAGGGCAGTGTGAAATGCAATTGAGATTGTGTCATCTGTGGATCTGATGGAGCGGTATGCAAATTGGAGTGGGTCTAGGGTATCAAGGAGGATGCTGTTGATGTGAGCCATGACCAGCCTTTCAAAGCACTTCATGGCTACCGACGTGAGTGCTACATGGTGGTAATCATTTAGGCAGGTTACCTTCACTTCCTTGGGCACAGGGACTATGGTGGTCTGCTTGAAACATGTAGGTATTTCAGACTCAGTCAGGGAGAGGTTGAAAATGTCAGTGAAGACACTTGCCAGTTGGTCCACGCATGCTTTGAGTACAGGTCCTGGTAATCTATCTGGCCCACAGCCTTGTGAATGTTGACCTGTTTAAAGGTTTTGCACACATCGGCTACCGAGAGCGGTATCACACAGTCATCCAGAACAGCTGGTGCTCTCGTGCATGCTTCACTGTTGCTTGCCTCGAAGCGAGCATAAAAGGCATTTAGCTTGTCTGGTAGGCTCGCGTCACTGGGCAGCTCGCGTCTGGGTTTCCCTTTGTAGTCCGTAATAGTTTTCAAGCCCTGCCACATCCGACGAGCTTCAGGGCCGGTGTAGTAAGATTCAATCTTAATCCTGTATTGATGCTTTGCTTGTTTGATGGTTCGTCTGAGGGCATAGCAGGATTTTTTATAGGCGTCCGGATTAATGTCCCGCTCCTTGAAAGCGGCAGCTCTTGCCTTTAGCTCCATGGCTTCTGGTTGGGATATGTACGTACGGTCACTGTGAGGACAACGTCGTCGATGCACTTATTGATGAAGCCGATGACTGAGGCGGTATACTCCTCAACGCCATTGGAAGAATCCCAGAACATATTCCAGTCTGTGCTAGCAAAACAGTCCTGTAGCGTAGCATCCGCGTCATCTGACCACTGACCACAAGTGGACTGTTACTCCAGTGCACCCAGCGGACTGCTCTACAGCCTGACAGAGACAGAGATGCATACATAGCCAGGCCTCATACTCCTCCATGCAGTTATACTGCAGATGGTTTGAATATAATGATATGCCTTTCTATCTCGTTGAATGCTTTATGACAAAATTCAAGTCGGGTAACACCTAAATTCATAGCAAAGTTGGGTAACATTTTCAATGAGGTCCTGAAGTGTTAATTCAGGAATAAAAAGGGATTATGTTGTTTTGGAGAGCCCTGTCCCCTGCGGCCCCCTGCTACCAGCTCAGCTCAGCTTTGATGGAGTGTGTGTGTGTGTGTGTGTGTGTGTGTGTGTGTGTGTGTGTGTGTGTGTGTGTGTGTGTGTGTGTGTGTGTGTGTGTGTGTGTGTGTGTGTGTGTGTGTGCATACGTACATGTGTGTGCAAGTGTGTGCAAGTGTGTGATGGAGTGTGTTTGGGCCTGCATAATGAAAGAAAATCAGCCAGCAGCCTTTTTAAATGAAGGCAGCACTGCACTGGGAGTAAAAGAGAGGAGAGACAGAGAGAGAGAGCGAGAGTGAAAGAGAGAGAGAGAAAGGGGGGATAAGAGAAAGAGAGGGAAAAGTAGGGAGAAAAGCAGCAGAAGAAATGGGGGCATGTTCTCTAGAGGCCTCTGCACCGTGCCCTTACTTGGTGGGAGTGAGGAGGGATGAGAGGCGGGTGAGAAGGGGTGAGGGGATTTTCAGCTCCTCTCCCCAGGCCTGTTGTGTTCAGCAGGGTTTTCCGTAAAACACATTAAGAGAAGCCAAATCAGGCCCCAGTCAGAGAAAAAAAACACACTGCACCCTTCTGCCCCCACCAGCCTCCTCCTTTCACCCACTTCTACCCCCCTTTACACACACACCCAAAACCCCCTGCCAACAATGAGGGGTGAGGGGAGGGGTAACAAAAAAAGCACGAGAGAAGGAGAAGAAGGAAAACCCACGCTTTACTAAGTTCTGCATTCAGACTCTGTGGTTCTTTCTCTTTTCTCTAGTTTGGAATGAAAGCAGCATTACTTCTCTGAACAGGACCACTCTCTGACCTTGACATCAACAGCACACACACACACACACACACACACACACACACACACACACACACACACACACACACACACACACACACACACACACACACACACACACACAGGGGTCTGAGAGGACAGAGGGCAGTGAAAGGTTCACTGGCCCTGGGCTGCTGATCACAGATTGATGTTGTTTTGGTTCAATCAGAGAGTCAGAGAGCTCCAGTCTGCAGATAAACACTGACTGCTGGGATCCTGCTGCAACATACACACAGCGCCTCTCCTCTCCCCTCCCTCTCTCTCTCTCTCTCTCTCTCTCTCTCTGTCTCTCTGTCTCTCTCTCTCCCTGCCTCTCTCTCTCTCTCTCTCTCTGTCTCTCTGTCTCTCTCTCTCTCTCTCTGTCTCTCTCTCTGTCTCTCTCTCTCTCTGTCTCTCTCTCTCTCTCTCTCTGTCTCTATTTCTCTCTCTCTCCTCTCTCTCCTCTCTCTCTCTCTCTCTGTCTCTCTCTCTCTCTCTGTCTCTCGCTCTCTCTCTGTCTGTCTCTCTCTCTCTCTCTCTCTGTCTCTCTCTCTCTCCCTGCCTCTCTCTCTCTGCCTCTTTCTCTCTCTCCCTGCCTCTCTCTCTCTGCCTCTTTCTCTCTCTCGCTGCCTCTCTCTCTCTGCCTCTTTCTCTCTCTCCCTGCCTCTCTCTCTCTGCCTCTTTCTCTCTCTCCCTGCCTCTCTCTCTCTGCCTCTCTCTTTCTCTCTCTCTCTCTCAATTCAATTTGCTTTATTGGCATAATGTAACAATGTACATATTGCAAAAGCTTACTTTGGAGATTTACAATATTAACATAATTAAAATAATAATAATCAATATTGTCAACGGGACAAAAGTAACAACAAAAATATACGTGTCAAAATAACCATACATTGAACAATAACAATAAGCATACAGTAGAGGACATGTGCAGGTTTATTGGTCTGTCAGACACTGTCCTTCATCTTATGGCAGGCAGCAATGTAGTGCGCTGCCAACCCACAGCTCTCTGTGTCCTCCCCCAACAGGACGGGTAGCCTATCCTCATCAGAGAGGTCTTTGAAACCTTGAATAAGGGTTTCATATTTGGGGAAATGACACTCTCTAATTGTTTTATATTTTTTACATTTTGTCAGGAAATGCAGCTCTGTCTCGGGTTCTGCTGTGGTGCAGTGGTTGCACAGCCTTTCCTCTACAGGGAGCCAGGTTTTCCTGTGTCTACCCTTCTCAATGGCAAGGCAGGGCTCACTGAGCCTGTACTTTGTCAAGGTTTTTCTAAGGTTTTGATCAGTAACCATGGTCAAAGAGTTAGCCACGGTGTACAGCTCAATGAGGGGACTTTATTCTTTGCTCAACTCTTGGCATTGCAGGTAGCCTAGTGGTTAGAGCATTAGGTCAGTAACCCAAAGGTTGCTGGATTGAATCCCTGAGCTGACAAGGTAAAAAATCTGTCATTCGCCCCTGAGCAAGGCAGTTAACCCACTGTTCCCTGGTCGCCGATGACGTGGATGTTGATTAAGGCAGACCCCCCGCACCTCTCTGATTCAGAGGGGTTGGGTTATATGTGGAAGACACATTTCAGTTGAAGGCATTCAGTTGTACAACTGACTAAGTATACCCCTTTCCCTTAATGATATGAGAGCGGGTCACTGTATTTTAGATGTTTCCAAAACTTAATTGCTCTTTTTTGAGTTGTTATTATTAGTGGATATTGGCCTAATTCTGCCCTACATGCATTGTTTGGAGTTTTCCTCTGGACATGTAGGACAATCTTACAGAACTCTGCATGCAGGGTTTCAATTGGGTGTTTGTCCCATTGGGTGAAATCTTGTTTTGCAAGTGGACCCAAGACCTTGCTGCCATAAAGTGCAATTGGTTTAATGACACATTCAATTAATTTTAGCCAAATTTGAATAGGTATTTCAATTTGAATTTGTTTTTAATGGCGTAAAATGCTTTCTCTCTCTGTTCATTCACTGTTTAATTAATTAAACCTAAGTAATTGTAGTGTGTGTAGTACTCCATATAGTTTGTACCAATTGAGGACTTTGGTCTAATTCCCTGAGATCTGGATCTTCTCTGGAAAATTTGTACCTTTGGGGTTCACTGCCAGGGCCAAGGTCTGGCAGTACTGCTCTAGCAGGTCCAGGCTCTGCTGTAGGCCATGTGCTGTGGGTGACAGCAGGCACAGGTCATCTGCAAAGAATAGGCATTTAACCTCTGAATTATGGAGACTAACACCAGGGGCTGAGGATTTTTCTGGATTTGTGGCCAATTCATTGATGAAAATATTCAAAAGTGCAGGGCTCAGATTGCAACCCTGGCGAAGGCCCGACCCCTGGTTAAAGAATTCTGTTATTTTCTTTCCAATTTTGATGCTGCATGTATTTCCAGTATACATTGATTTAATTATGTCATATGTTTTATCCCCTACACCACTTTCAATAACTTTGTAGAACAGTCCTGTATGCCAAATAGAATCAAATGCTTTTTGGAAGTCGATAAAGCAAGCGTATATTTTGGTATTATTTTGGTGGACATGTTTATCTATCAGGGTGTGTAGGGGGTAAATATGATCAGTTGTGCGATGTTTTGGTATAAATCCAATTTGTTTTTTACTCAAGACATTGTGCTTATTAAGGAAGTTTAGAAATGTACATTTATAATACTACAGAAAACCTTCCCCAGGTTACTGTTCACACAAATGCCTCTGTAATTGTTAGGATCAAATTTGTCACCGTTCTTAAAGATTAGGGTTATGTCCTTGATTCCAGATGTCAGGGAAATATCCGACACTCAGGATCAAACGAAACAGTTTTAATAGAGCCAATTGACATTTTGTTCTAGTGAATTTGAGCATCTCATTTAGGATGCCACTAGGTCCGCATGCTTTTTTAAATTTGTGGGTCTGAAGTTTCTTATAGAGCTCCTGGTCAGTAATGGATTTTGATTGTCCTTTATAGTTTTTTCTAATCCATTCAACTTCTCATGAATTTGGTGTTGTTTTGTGTTTGCATCAATTTGAATGGTGTTGTAGATTGTTTTAAAATGGGCTGTCCATATGTCACCATTTCGTATCGCTAATTCCAATTTTGCCAAAAGTTGTTTGTGTTTATGGACTCCTCAATTAGTGTCAGCTGCTTGCTGTTGTACTGTGCTTTTTTGGTTCTGAGTGTATGTTTATAGAGTTTTAAAGGCTCACAGTAATGAAGGCATAATTAACTATTATTTGGGTCTCTGTGCTTTTGGTTGGATAGTGTTTTAAGTTTTTTCCTTATAATTTTACAATCTGCGTCAAACCAGTTGTCATTTGTGGTCTTTTAAAAAATAGTTTTTTTTAATCAATTTCAGTTGTGCTTCTTTTGCCATTTGCCTGAATATATTGTTGGTGTTTTTTACTGCTAGATTGATGCCTTCTTTACTGTGAGTGGATGTGGTGTCCAGAAAGTTATCTAAGAGTGTTTGGATATTTTGGTTCCAGGTTGCTTTCTGGTAATCTTCTGTGCTGTTTTGGGCCCATCTGTATGAATTTCTGATGTTGTGCAGCTTGGGCTGTGAATGTGTGGTTGTTTCCATGTTTGTTCTTTTGAGGAACAATGTAATTTGGCTGTGATCAGACAAGGGTGTTAGTGGCTTGACAGTAAATGATCTGAGAGAGAAAGGGTCTCTTTCTGCCTCTTCCCCTACCTCTCTCCATATATATATATATAGATATATCTTTCCCTGCCCCGCTTTCTCTCTCGATCTCTCTCACACACACAAATGTAAACGCAGAATGACACAGTGTAACAGCTCCTGGCTGGTTCTCCAGCTAACTTTTCATGCTATAATCAGATATCTGTCTAACCCAAACACTCCAACCCTCTGTGACTCTACCTCTTGGTGCAGTAAGCCTGCTGTGAGGCAGCAGGCATATCAACCCCTAACCATCATATATTCTACCTCTAACCTAACTGCTGTCAGTCCCTGTCCAGATGACTGAGTTCTTTGATTGCTGTTCATACACTTCCAGTAAGCCTCTCCACTTAGGGGAGCAGTCTGGTATAGGTCTGGTGTGTGTGTAAAGACAGAGGACATCTTTTTTTGCAGTACACTGAGTAGATCAGGGGATATGTGTGTAGCCCTGGAGATGTTTGTTGTCATGTTTACCATTGTGCTCAGCACTGTTTGCTCTGTGTGCCCACACCACCCTGTAGAGGGCTACTCCGACATCTTCCTCTCATCTGTCCCGGCTGTGATGTGCTCAGCAGGATGTGTTTGCTCTGCACTCTGTGTCGGCTCCTCTCGGGCTGCGCTCGCCACTTTGAATGAGGGAGCCCGTTGAACAAATGAGGCTGTAGCAATAATGACGATGATTATTATGGGACACAGAGAGAGAACGAGATAGATAACCGAGTCGAAGCAAGGAGGGAGCGGGTTCCCGGGGTTATAGAGCTGTATAGGGAGAGGCAGGATCCTCCAGTCTGGTAGTAATTTACATGAGAGCAGGTAGACAGACAATTAACTTCACTTCCTGATGATGTCACTTCCTGACAATGTCAGAACCTTCCCTCCGGAGTCCTGAGAAGGAAGAGTAGGAAATGATCAACTTAAAAAACACACAGACGAGGTGAGAATTGACTTCCTCTGTGCTTTTATGTTGCAATTTTTCTCCTAACTCTGCTGTGGTCTCAGAGAAGAGAGACAGAGAAAGACAGACAGACAGACAAACAGACCGACAGATAGGTGACATAGCTGGCCAGAAACAAATTACTTCCAGACTGGAGGATCCTGCCTCTCCCTATACAGCTCTATAACCCCGGGAATCCGCTCCCTCCGTAAGAGTATAGTGACAGAGCTGGCCAGAAACACAGACTCTGTAACTTCAGAGGGTTTCCATCCAGCGGCGCACAGACGATGTCTCACACCACCATGCCTGCTCCCATTTCATCTCCGTCCCGACCAGGACCCGGAGACCATAACACAGCGGTATAAAAGTCGACAGCGCAGCACTAGAAATGTGTTCTCAATCACTGCCGCCTCTGGAGGAGGCCGTAAGAGTATAGCTTTGCTTACGTTGAGCAGCTCCACTCTGTCTCTCCCTCTATGAGATCATCCTCATGACTTCCACACAGAGACAGTATCACATACGGCAGAACGCCCTAATCAGAGAAACAGAGATTCAGAGGGTAGAGGGGCGGAGTGTTAGAGGGGTTGATTTGGGAGGTCCCCCCTCGTTCTCATGACTAGCTGGCAGCGGAGTCGTCTAAATACATTCTAAACATTTCCGGATGTTCCTTTGTGATTCAACATAGCTGGATTAGATCTCTTCAGATCAATTTAATCTTCTGGGATCCCGTTTCACCCAGAGGGACCAAATGACTCTGACATGTGGGCCAGAAATGGAGAAAATAAAAAGTGGCTTTAAGACTCAGGCTGTTGTCCGCCTTCAGGGGCTACGTCTTTGTGTAACCCTGAAACCATTTAGAGGGAAGAAAAAGAAAAAGAATGATCCTCTTCTAAAAGGGAGTTACTGTAATTCTGCTTTCAGGGAACTCAGAACTCTGGAGCTCTAGCTCCAGAAGTAGTTAATGATGTGTTTACTCTTGGCCAGAACATTGTTGTTCTCTTTGCCGCTGGAAACAGACAGCTGGATAATGTGGATGATGTGTAACATGTTTGCTGTGTAAAATTGTCCGGGTTTGTTCTCTATCAGCGCGTCTGCTGAGCAAATAAATAATGTTTTTTAATAATGTAATAATGTAGGCTGGTCGTGTAATATGTGATTGTGATTGTAAACACCTCAGGGCAATGCTACGTCTCTCTCGCTCTCTCCATTCATCCCTCCCTCCCCCTCCCTCTCTCTCTCTCTTTCTCTCTCTCTCCCTCAACATCACTTTGTTTCTCTGCCTCACTCCCATGAATGTAAACATTGTTCGGGCTACTGATTTCTAGTGTCAGGGGGAGAGAAGAGAGTTGTTACGCTAATATTGTCCTGTCAGACAGTAGAACGCTCTCAGCAGCTGCTGCAGTCACAGTAACACTCTCAGAACAGAGAGAATAGTATCTTTGAGTGATGACCGTTTGGCCTGGCAGAGACATGCGCCTCCAGACACTCCAAATTAGTCTGACCTCTATTTATGTTTCTTGGCTGGAAAATAGGATTTTATGAAACAGATGTTAAGTTTTGCTAGTCTTTAAACTTAAGTGAACTTTCCGCAATGGTGTTATTGGAGCCTTATCAGGACTGAGCAAGCACGCTTCGGGATTAATCAATTAAAAATGGCTGGAATAATCTGTATAAACTTGTTCTGTGTTGAGCGATCAGTTTTCAGGCCTCATTATCTGTGGTTATAGGGACCTCTGTTGGCCTTGTGATATATTGTAGTTTTGTATCTTTCAGAAAATATATTTTGTTTTGAAAGCTGAAACAACAACTAGTTTTAGTCCATTCACTTTATATGTTTTTTGTACATCAGTGAAAACGTGTGGAGCCGTGAGTTTAGCTGTTCTCAAATGAGAGTTGAAAACGCACGTTTTGTTGATCTGGCTTCATCCTCCATGCAGGTTGGATGAATCCATGTCCTGCAACAACACACTTCAATACAAACATATGAAGTACGGTCTATTTTTGCTCATAAAATGCAATAGTGAAATAAAAAAACAATGGACTTAACGGTAAGGGTAGTTTTGTAGATCAAACCCCTAATTGCAGCTACAGTGACCACTGCTGCTATTGCCACGAGAGCTGCTATTGCCACGAGAGCTGCTATTGCCACGAGAGCTGCTATTGCCACGAGAGCTGCTATTGCCACGAGAGCTGCTATTGCCACGAGAGCAGGGCCTGTAACTGAGCAAATTGCTGCTTTTCTGGAACCACTAGCGACTGCAACAGACACAAATCATCTGGAGAAAAAAATAATACTTGATTAAACTTTCCAACATTGTTTAACTTGAACACTTTCCCGTTATAAGCCATCAGTAAACTATCAGACTTTATACAACGGGTGGTTTGGAATTCCCATTGTTAGAGCCTCTACGGCCCATGATATATAAGACAATATACACATTGCCATGTTCCTATAAAGTGGCCATGTGGCTATGACCACATCACTGCCATGATAAAAATGTCATAACACATGGCCTCATGTATTTCTGCTTAAATATTCAGGCAGGCAGACAGAAGGCAGCTAAGTGAGATTGATGAATAGGTAGAACTGACATCAGGCAAAGGCATATCATTCTATTGTCCTTGTAAAATAATCATTTCACAGACAAGAGTAGGCTAATGCAACAGAGATGATGGAACAAATTACACACCCATCCAATTTTTGTTCAGTTAAGTTTAGTTCTGTCTGGATGGACAAACAGACCTGGTTCAACTTGTCAACTAACCATCAAGCCCTCAATGAGTTGAATGAGTTGTGTTTGTCCAGGGTTCCAACAGAAATGTGTACTGTTGGGGGTACTGGAGGACCAGGTTGGGAAACACTGTACTTGGTGATAGCTCTGACAGTGCTCCCTCCTAACAATTGTGTCTAGATTGGTTTCAATTTCTAAACACTTGTCTCAGGTGTGACACATGAACCTGGCGTTGAACAAAGGTCACAGTGGTGCTACGTGACTTGGGCCCACAGCTGGACTGCTGTGGTTGCTGCGGGGAACAGAAGATTGCAGGTTTGAGGGCAGAAAGGAAGACATAATCTTCCCTGTTACACACACTTATAGGAACGTATTCCCGCAAATGTATCTTTATACTATAAATATAATATTGTACTGATACTGTCTTTGACTCAGTCTGTCCTTAGTGTGATCTGTTTTTTACTATTTTGTAAGGACTCTGTGTATTTTATTATGTTACCCCTGCTTGCAAACCAAATAAAGTTTTTGATTGATTAACGTGATTAGTGTAATGGAATGAAATTGCTACATGATGTGTGATTGTAAACACCTCGGGGCAACGCCACATCTCTATCTCTCTTAAGATCTCTTTCTCTGCCTCAATCCCATGAATGTAAACATTGTTCGGACTACTGATTTCTATTGTCAGATATTTTGTTTTTCTCCTCTTTAACCCTAAGTGAACTCTCCATGGTGGCGTTATTAGAACTTAATCAGGACCGAGTCAGCTTGCCTTGTGTTTAATCAATTAAAAGTTGCTGGACCAAACTGTAACTGGGTATTTCCTTGGCCTGTTGGGTTGAGACCAGCCCTCGTCCCTCATTATCTGTGGTTATAGTGACCTCTGCTGGCCATGTGATATATTCTAGTTATGTCAAATCAAATGTTTATGTTTCGATTGCAGAAATGTATTTTTATTTTTAAAAAGGTGCAAAAACAATAACCACAATACACAAAGACCAGCAAAACGCCTTGATTTAGTCAAATGTCTTTATTTACTTTTGAATGCATCAGGGCAAAAGTGGAGCCCAGAGTTTTTCATGGTGTCAATGGAGAGCTGGAAATGTCATTTCAGTTGATCTGGCTTCATCCCCTATCAAATCAGTGGTTAGGCTGGTTAAATGCTGGTTAGGCTGGTTAAAATCCTCTTTCTGCAACAACAAAGTTGGTATTATTCATCAACAATCAATACGCAAAAGTTTTGGGGCAGGGAACATTTTTGTTGTTGTTTTGGCTCTGTACTCCAGCACTTTGGATTTGAAATGATACGATGACTATGAGGTTAAAGTGCGGACTGTCAGCTTTAATTTGAGGGTATTTTCATCCATGTACAAAAAGTCCATGTACCCGTTACGGATGAAAATACCCTCAAATTAAAGCTGACAGTCTGCACTTTAACCTCATTGTCATCGTATCATTTCAAATCCAAAGTGCTGGAGTACAGAGCCAAAACAACAAACATTGTCACTGTCCAAATACTTTTGGAGCTCACTGTAAGTACTGTCTATTTTCCCTCATCAAATGTTCAGATATCCACTGCCTCTGGTGCAATGACAAAAGTATCTTTCAGGACCTTCTGAAATAATTTCATTTAAATGCTTTACAGTAGGCTGCATCGTGTACTGTATACGCTAACTAGTTCAATACTTAATACGTAACTTGAATCAGCATGCTTCAGTTCTGCTGGTGCCTCACCGAACTCGCAAAGGCGAACCGAACGAGCATACTCCCTTCAAATAATTGTACATTTAACTAAGATTTTTGGTGCAGCATTTCTCAAGTGATAAAAACTGCATGAGGACAAGTCGTCTTCGCTCGTTCGTCATCTCCTATGATGTAATGGCCGTCCGCAAACAAACTTTAAAGGGTCATGCCGCCACCTACTGTGCTGAAGTGTATGATCAATCACGGTTTACAACATGTCTAAACCCTCCTACATAACTCAGTACTCCTGAGAAAATTAAAAAGAGCCCTACTAACTTCTAATAGACCCTCCCTCATCGCTAACTACTACTATCGCCAACAGTTCAGCTGAGTATACTGACAGTTCATCTGTTAGTCTTCTACATATCTGCACATCACATTCAGGAAGGTAAACATCTGCTCCTGTGTGCCCACTATCTGGGTCCTTGGATCCATCTGTGAAAAGTGGTAAAAATGAATAAAAACTTCTCCCAGTGTAATTGTTAACCAGTTTCACTATACCACTGACTTCTGACCGATCTTTCCTTTTCTCTACCGAGGTTAGATCAACAACAGGATCTGGGAGTAACCATGGAGGAACATCCCCTATCACCACAGAAGGGCCAACCTCCAACTCCTTCAAACCACTCTCATCAGCAAGCTTTCCAACTGTCCAACCAAAACCACTGCCTTGTCTACTAGTATATTCCCAACAGTCATCTAGAACAGTAGCAGTGAGATGCTCTACCTCACAGCCTTTCAACCCAATAAGCTAATGACAATTTTTTACGCCGTATAGGCATCTCACCTGCCTCCACTAGTAAGGAACATAAAGATGTTGATTTAAATGCACCAATACATATCCTTAAAGCTATATACTGGATTCTGTCCAGCCTCTAAAGCCAAGCCTTTGCCGCTGTTCCATAAACTATACACCGTAATCAATTGTTGTCCTGATCAGAGCTCTATAAATATCCATCAACAATTGTCTGTCAGCACCCCATTCACAGCCAGAGACCGAGCGCATAACATTTACCACCTTCTTACACTTTGTTTCAACATTGATGACATGATCTTTCCATGCACAGTACCAGTCAGACGTTTGGACACACCTACTCATTCAAGGGTCTTTCTTTATTTTTGCTATTTTCTACATTGTAGAATAATAGTGAAGACATCAAAACTATGAAATAACACATATAGAATCATGTAATGACCAAAAAAGTGTTAAATAAATCTTAATATATTTTTGATTATTCAAAGTAGTCACCCTTTGCCTTGATGACAGCTTTGCACTCTCTTTGAATTCTCTCAACCAGTTTAATGAGGAATGCTTTTTCCAACAGTCTTGAAGGAGTTCCCACATATTCTGAGCACTTGTTGGCTGCTTTTCCTTCACTCTGCGGTCCAACTAATCCCAAACCATCTCAATTGGTTGAGGTCAGGTGATTGTGGAGGCCAGGTCATCTGATGCAGCACTCCATCACTCTCCTTGGTCAAATAGCCCTTACACAGCTTGGAGGTGTGTTTTGGGTCATTGTCCTGTTGAAAAACAAATGATAGTCCCACTAAGCGAAAACCAGATGATATGGTGTATCACTGCAGAATGCTGTGGTAGCCATGCTGGTTAAGTGTGCCTTGAATTCTAAATAAATCACAGAGTGTCACCAGCAAAGCACCCCCACACCATCACACCTCCTCCTCCATGCTTCACGGTGGGAACCACACATGCGGAGATCATCCGTTCACCTACTCTGTGTCTCACAAAGACACAGTGGTTGGAATCGAAAATCTCAAATTTGGACTCTTTAGACCAAAGGACAGATTTCCACCAGTCTAATGTCAATTGCTCGTGTTTCTTGTCCCAAGCAAGTCTCTTCTTATTATTATTGGTGTCCTTTAGTACTGGTTTCTTTTCAGCAATTCGACCTGATTCACACAGTCTCCTCTTAACAGCTGATGTTGAGATGTGTCTGTTAATTGAACTATGCGAGGTGCAATCTGAGGTGCAGCTAACTGCCAATTTCTGAGGCTGGCAACTCTAATAAACTTATCCTCTGCAGCAGAGGTAACTCTGGGTCTTCATTTCATGTGGCGGTCCTCATGAGAGCCAGTTTCATCATAGCGATTGATGTTTTTTGCGACTGCACTTGAAGAAACTTTTAAAGTTCTTGAAATGTTCCATATTGACTGACCTTCATGTCTTAAAGTAATGATGGACTGTTGTTTCTCTTTGATTATTTGAGCTGTTCTTGCCATAATATGGACTTGGTCATTTACCAAATAGAAG
Organism: Salmo trutta; assembly: GCF_901001165.1. Classification (NCBI taxonomy): domain Eukaryota; kingdom Metazoa; phylum Chordata; class Actinopteri; order Salmoniformes; family Salmonidae; genus Salmo; species Salmo trutta. Next base: position 27,577,815 of record NC_042992.1, on the reverse strand, counting down.
ATAGCCCTATATACCACCCCTACCTTGTCACAACATAACTGATTGGTTCAAACGCATTAAGGGAAGAAAATCCACCATTTATCTTTTAACAAGGCACACCAGTTAATTGAAATGCATTCCAGGTGAATACCTCATGAAGCTGGTTAAGAGAATGCCAAAAGTGTGCAAAGCTATCATCAAGGCAAAGAGTGTTGAGGATCAGCATGGCAGATGTGTTGCTATCTACCCTTACCACCTGGAGGCAGCCCGTCAGGCAGTCCAGGATCCAGTTGCAGAGGGAGGTGTTTAGTCCCAGGGTCCTTAGCTTATTGATGAGCTTTGAGGGCACTATGGTGTTGAACGCTGAGCTGTAATCAATGAATAGCATTCTCACATTGGTGTTCCTTTTGTCCAGGTGGGAAAGGGCAGAGTGGAGTGCAATAGAGACTGCATCATCTGTGGATCTGTTAGGGCGGTATGCAAATTGGAGTGGGTCTAGGGTTTCTGAGATAATGGTGTTGATTACATAGCACAACTGATCATGACCCGGGGCTGTATATCCACAGCCTATTAAGGCTGAACACATCTCATGTATGGTAAAAACAGCATCCAAAGAAGAGTCAGCAGTATCATGTTACTTATACACATTAACATGAGCATTTCAAATCTCTTTTATATCTTTGGGCCTCTCTAGCCTCTTTCTGCACCTTGCATCCACCAAATGCTTCACTGTGTCTCCCCCACCCACCACAATTACAACCTCTAACCTTGACATTGTGGGACAAACTCTCCAACAGTGAAAGCCAGGAAGCCCATCTGTACTTTCTTAGGTAAAACCTTCTCAAACATTAATAGTAGGCTACTTACGGACTTTTACTTCTATGCCCCTCTTTCATCATCCCCACCCATACCATCAGTACTATCATCCATGTCGGCCACAGTCCAGCTGTTGCTATACCACCAACTATGGATTCTATTTCGCTTCTCCCGACAGCTTCTTCTCGTGCTCGTCGTCGCGTGTGCTACACGTTTGAAACGATACTTTTCCCCCGAAACGTCTTCTGTAGTTGAAACACAACAGGTACTTGGTTGAAGAATTCCTACTGTCGACCAATCGCCGACTAGGGGGCGTAGACTTCGGCAACCGACTTCGGTTCCCTCGAGAAAATGTTTCTGTGGCCGTTCAGCCGAAAAAAAACCTTACCGAAGTCCAAACCCCCCAAAAACGTCACAAAATGTTTTCATAATATATGCACGTACTGTTCCGAACTGAACTGTTTCGGCTGGGAAGCACACGGACGTCGAGGGCTAGGGGCAGGTGTGCTGAAGTAATAGAGCCCAACAGCCTGGTGTCATAGACTACACGTAATATAACACACGTAAATCTGGCACGCTTACATTAGTATAATACAGTATGTTATGTAGTGTATGGTTACATAAGACAAAGGGTAATTTAAGGCAATAACACAAACATCTAGCAACCCAAAGGCTGCGATTTTAGCAACTTTTCCACTACTTACTACTTTGCAACTACTTGGCATGAAACCTAACCCTTCCCTAACCTTAACCCTTTTAGCTAACCCTTCCCCTAACGCTAACCTTAACTATTTTAGCTAACCCTTCCCTAACCTTAACCCTTTAACCTAACTCCTAAACTTAACCCTTAACCCTAACCCCTAGCCAGCTAGTTAACGTTAGCCACCTAGCTAGAATTCGTAACATATTATACATTTTGCTAAATCGGAACATATACTACGTTTACCAAATTCCTAACATATAATATGAATTGTAATTCGTAACATATGATACAAAATGGATGAAGACATTGAGAAATTGATACGTGCCATACTAAATGGACATCACTGATTTACATACATAATAATACGAAATGCTCTGAGACTAGGTTGCAGCCAGTCCAATTTCAGCTGGAACAGACATTGCTTCTAGTCCCATAAGAGCAGGGGTTGTAAAGGTGACATACACTACCATAAAAAAACAATACCTCGGAGTCAGTGGTGAGATACGGACAGAATCTACTCTGTTACAAACACTTACAGGAAAAGTCATAAAATATTCCTGCAAATTAATCTTTATACTAAACTCAGCAAAAAAAGAAACGTCCCTTTTTCAGGACGCTGTCTTTCAAAGATAATCCGTAAAAATCCAAATAACTTCACAGATCTTTATTGTAAAGGGAGCGGTCGTTAAGACACTAACAGCTTACAAACGGTAGGCAATTAAGGTCACAGTTATGAAAACTTAGGACACTAAAGAGGCCTTTCTACTGACTCTGAAAAACACCAAAAGAAAGATGCCCAGGGTCCCTGCTCATCTGTGTGAACATGCCTTAGGCATGCTGCAAGGAGGCATGAGGACTGCAGATGTGGCCAGGGCAATAAATGGCAATGTCCGTACTGTGAGACGCCTAAGACAGCGCTACAAGGAGACAGGACGAACAGCTGATCGTCCTCACAGTGGCAGACCACGTGTAACAACACCTTCACAGGATCGGTACATCCGAACATCACACCTGCGGGACAGGTACAGGATGGCAACAACAACTGCCCGACTTACACCAGGAACGCACAATCCCTCCATCAGTGCTCAGACTGTCCGCAATAGGCTGAGAGAGGCTGGACTGAGGGCTTGTAGGCCTGTTGTAAGGCAGGTCCTCAACAGACATCACCGTTAACAACGTTGCCTATGGCCACAAACCCACCGTCGCAGGACCAGACAGGACTGGCAAAAAGTGCTCTCCAGCATGACAATGCCACCAGCCATACTGCTCGTTCTGTGCGTGATTTCCTGCAAGACAGGAATGTCAGTGTTCTGCCATGGCCAGCAAAGAGCCCGGAACTCAATCCCATTGAGCAGGTCTGAGACCTGTTGGTGGAAGAGTGGGGTAACATCTCACAGCTAAGAACTGGCAAATCTGGTGCAGTCCATGAGGAGGAGGCCACACCAGATACTGACTGTTACTTTTGATTTTGACCCTCCCTTTGTCCAGGGACACATTATTCCATTTCTGTTAGTCACATGTCTGTGGAACTTGTTCAGTTTATGTCTCAGTTGTTGAATCTTGTTATGTTCATACAAATATTTAGACATGTTAAGTTTGATGAAAATAAACGCAGTTGACAGTGAGAGGACGTTTCTTTGTTTGCTGATACCGTCTGTAGTGTATAGGCCATTTTATCAATGTCTGTCTGTGTCCTCATGCCAACCGTGCCAACCTAAAAAACTCTATTGGCACATGTGCAATGACATCCACAGGCCACTGGAGGGCAGTCTAAGCTGGGTACAGGTAGTTCTTGATACATCATCAAGTAGTATGTAAATTGGTTCAATACCAGACAAATATGAACTACATTACATAATATCTGATTTATTTATTTATGATCAGTCCATATTACTGCATTTATAAAAAAAACTGTTATGATCTCAAATAATAAAATACTATAGATCCTACATAAAATAGCAAATAAAAGTAATGTTTTTTTTAAAGATGTAACTTCAGGCCTCACTTACACATTCTGTTGAGGCCCTAATCAAAATGAACTGATATTGACTTTTGGTCTAGAGTAGGCCAAGAGTAGGCCAAGAGTAGACAAATATTGTGTTTAGAGTAATGTTTACAGTGTGAGGGGAGGTGGTAGTGTCATACACAGAGAGTCAACAGACACCCAGCAGGTCAAGAGATGCTCCCGTTGCCTCACAGCTTGGACCAGAGGGCTGGGCTGCAGCTGTTCTGTTCAGCAGATGTCTTCATGCCGCCAGAATGCAGACAGTAAACCTGCAGACAGACATACTAACTCCCGTGTGGCGCAGTGGTCTAAGGCACAGCATCTCAGTGCTAGAGATGTCACTACAGACCCTGGTTCGATTCCAGGCTGTATCACAACCATGTGTGTTTGGGAGTCCCATAGGGTGGGGCACAATTGGCCCAGTGTTGTTAGGGTTTTGGCCGGGTAGGCCATCATTTAAAATAAGAATTTGTTTTTAACGGACTTGCCTAGTTAAATAAATGAAATAAACACACAAACACCATGACCATGTTGCTTCTCAAACCTCATGGCTGGCCCTGAATAACTTGGTGTCTTTCTTGGCTTATTGTATGGATCTCTACTAAGTTTACATCTATAAATTATTTCTAGAGAGGAAACAGGACAAAGGGATGTAAACCAGTTTGTATTATTCAGTAAGTGAATGCTGCATGATTTATAAACTAGGTTATTGTCAGAGATTGCTCTCAGTCAGATTGAATAGTTTGAAAATACTAGGCCCGAGTGAAAGTGCCTGTACGCAGCCCTTAGTCATGGTATATTGTCCATATACCACAAACCCACAATGCGCCTTATTGCTATTATAAACCGATTACCAACATAAATAGAACAGTAAACTAGTATTTTTACATCATAGCCCTGGTATATTTAAGCAATAAGGCCTGGGGGGTATATGGCCATTGTACGAGGGCTAAGAGCTGTTCTTAGGGATGATGCAACTCGTCCCTGAATGCGGATTGGCTGATATACCATGGGTATGACAAAACATGACTTTTTACTGTTCTAATTACGTTGGTAACCAGTTTATATTAGCAGTATGGCACCTCAAGGGTTTGCGGTATATGGCCAATATTCCACTGCTAATGGCGGACTCCACATTGCATCCTGCTAAGAACAGCCTTAGCCATGCTATATTTGCCATATACCACAAACACCTGAGGTGCCTTATTGCTATTATAAAGTGGTTTCCAACGTTTGCCACACCTCCTCGGCCATTATTGCATAATAATAATGAGATTGTTTTTTTTCTCATTGACAGTATTTTTATGGATTTCTATACACTGTGCTGGCCTCGCGTCCCTGGCGTCTCGGAGGACTGGTGTTTTGGGAGGGTTGAACGCTGAAAACATTCATGGAGGAGCTCGGTGATGTCATCTGAAAACTCACTCCCCCAAGTCAAACGCGCCGATTTGTTCTCTTCTTGTTTTTTATTTTCGCCCTAGAGTTTCTCCAATGCGTCGCGGACCACAGCACACAAGGTAGTCAAATAACGAGGTAGTCAAATAACTAAAGTTAAACTGTAGATCCGCTTTGCTGTCTAAACGACGTGGGACTAAGGGGGTTTGGCGACTGGACATAGAACCAAACAGCCCCTTTTCTGTGGGCGAGCGCGTCAACTTTTATTCGAACCCCAAAAATGAATCGGAGTTTAAATAAATCCCAATCTTCCCTGCAATACTTGGACTGCATCGCGGTTGAAGTGAAAAGCAAGGTAAGCAGACTACCCTATCGAATGCACCCATTTAGACACCATCGTGGCATTTTTTCTCAAATTAGGCTAAATTAGGCTAAACTACTTCACATACTCTGGAATGGGGTTTGCGGCAAAAGGGACTCGGGGGGTGGTGGAGACTGCAGACCATACAACTACTTGTCTAGATTTGACCTGGCACATGCTATGGGAACTTGCACTCTCAACAATTAAGCCAGTTGTCTAAATGAACAATTGGTTGTAAACTGGTTTTCACAAGGCAACTTCTAGGGAAAAAAACCCTAAGGACTAATCATGTAAATCCTTATGCCATGGCAGCAGGATTTTTCACTACTGTCACGATTTTCTAGAAAAACTGGTTTTGCAATGAGGAAAGTCCTTTTTTAAACGTGTTAATTATTAGAACGAAAGACTCCTGTTAATTTGCAAGAGAGTAAGTAGAGTCAAGACATGGATACTTTCTGAAACTAGACTTTTTGTTGTTGTTGCTACTAAGTAACCTAGTTGACACTGACAGCGTGTGGATTTCAATAGCACCACGGCAATACACCGACCGACCTTACAATATATATCATAGCTGTGCTTTCTCAAACAAATAACATTCCAATACAAGTCCTAAGATCAATTGATTCAGTTATTTTAACAAATCTGTTCTCATTGTTGCAAAACAACAATCTAGTCATCTATCGATTTGGGCCAGAAACGTGTGTGTGAAGTATTCACAAAGATAGTGTACTGGGCTTTAATAGTCTTGTATTAGTGGACCGATATAGCCATCTGCAACTCCAGCCCCAAAATACTTCCAGCAGCAATGCCAGAAACCTGAGACATTTAGTGTTTTAGTTATTAGGACAAGGATCTCTTGACCTGGTGGGGGTCTGACTCTATGTGAAGCTACCTCTTCCCCTCACACTGTAAACATCACTCTAAGACTGGAGTATCTATCTGCCTGCCTGCCTGCCTGCCTGCCTGCCTGCCTGCCTGCCTGCCTGTCTGCCTGCCTGTCTGCCTGCCTACCAACAGACAGACAGACTGGTGATAAGATGAAAAGGTGCTGTTGAAACTGTTTGAGGGAAATAGATAAGTTCAGATACTAGATCTCTAAACTACTGGCCCATGTCTTGCCTTTCCTCCATCCTGACATGTCAAGATATTGTACTGATAGTGTGTTCTTTTACTCCTATGATATGTTGTTCAGGTTCCTCCATCATTCCTCCCTATCCTCCTCTCGTATAAGCAAGGTTTAAGATGGAACTGGAGTCTAGTGCATTTGCAGGTGTCGTTCACAGCCTGCCCACTTAGGCACGTTGTATAATTTTTGTTGTGCAGTATTGGAATTTGTGGCTGGCTGTGTTTTGATGAAGGCTCAAGGCTCTCCTTGGTGAAGTGCATCATGGCACCATGCCTGCTGCAGAGCCAAGCCCCTCCATTGTCTCAGAGGGCTGAGTGAGTATTCAGCCTAATTCAGAGTTAGTATTCAGCCTCACTCTAATTCATACCAGGGCTGGAATGCTGCTGACCCACTGTCTCTCTGTCTGTGGTGAAAGGAGGCCCTGTTTCAGGAGCCCTAGGAGAGAGTTAGCCCCCCCCCCCCCCCTTCTGGGCTCTCTCTCCTGGGAACCCATTAAGGATCAAGCTGTTTTTTGTTTTTGGGTGTTGTGTTTTAAAACACAACCTCGGACAGGTTGAGGGGGAAACTTTAGGAGAAATGTGTCATCGAGAGCCCTAGTGGGATGGGCTAGGTTGGGCAGGACTAAACGTGTCATCACAGAACTGTCTGTAGTAGTGATGGTGAGTCAGCCAGTGTCCTCTAGTGACACAACATCCATACTCACCATCACCACTCTATTCATGCCTGTTGGGAGTGTTACATCACCCAGGCACCACTACCTGATGGAGTGAGTCGGTATCCGTCTCCTGGGGATGTCATAAAGGGTTTTAGTTCCTGCTTCTCACTGACCCAGGATGAGAACCTGTTCTCAGGGGAATCGTTCTGTTTCTGTTAACCCCAGACTGCAACAGAACAGACTAGAACAACAGGGCTTCTCAAAGGACAGCTGTGTTGCAGCGGGCTGGTTTGTCTCTGCATCAGGTGTTATCTGCAGAGGTGTAAGATGATACCGTTAGCATGTCTTTTCTCACCCGACAGAATCTACCTCACCCTCTTCCCTCCCTCCCTCACCCATCATGGTTCATCTCTCAACCACTGGCATTTTCATCTCCATGCAAAACTGTCCACAGGTTAGCCGAGCAGGGTAGACTAACTGTCACACGGGAGGAACGTGATAAGACTGAAGCCGTTGGCGAGCTTAGACTAGCCTCCATGTCAGTCAGTGTGTTGGCCTAATGTTTGAGCAGTGTAGTCTGTACCTGTCTGGACCCGCTGACGTTCTGCTGTGGGGGGGTTCTTTGTTAGTGTGATGTATTACTTCAGGTTTAGATTCAGATTTAGCTCATGGCCTTGTCTAGACTTGTAGCTGGCCCCTTTAGGGCCTTTTCAGTTTTAATACACAGGCTGTTTTAACAGCTCAGTCACATGGATGACACAGTAACCTACAAAAATGGGGGGGAATAAGGTGACGACCTACTTTCAACGACTAACATATCTAGCACTTCTAGAGTTCTGTTTTTGAATCCATTTGATTTTATATTTTTCATAACTGTCATTTTAGGAGTTTTTCCCACAAGACCTCATTAGCCCAGAAGCGGAGAGAGAACAGTCTGTCACAAACTCATCACTTATTGCTTAATGGAAGGCTCAGTTGCCGATTTATTTTAGTGTGTGCTCATATGCGACTTTGCCTGTGTGTGTGTTTATTTGTGTTTGGCATCAGTATGAGTTGGATGGCACACCTGGCGTAGCAACATGCTCCGATGGTATTTCACATTGTAATGGCAGCCTTCATGACAGGCCCAGTCTAACAAAGGTCTCCCAGCAGTCTAACCCAGACCTCCCTCTAGGACAAACTGCCATTCAGACCTTGGTCTCTGAGCAAATAATTACCGGACCATCGCAGAGTGCAGCACATCGCGCCACCATTCACAAATGACTGAGGTTGTAATGTGACAGTGCTATTGTCAGAGACAAAGCCTAGCTTGTTATGCAGGCCCAGTGCCCACGCATACAGTACTAGAGTTTCTACTGGCCGTGTCAGTCACATGACCACAGCTGTGACCCCTAGGTCAACCCAGCTGCTCTCCGTGGTGGTCCAGTCATACACACACACACACACACACACACACACACACACACACACACACACACACACACACACACACACACACACACACACACAATGACACGCCAGTACAGACAATCACGCCTCTAGGCATCCTGTCTGAGCAAACATGGTGTGTGTGTGTGTGTGTGTGTGTGCACGCAGTCAGTTTGTCCATATAATATTGCTCAGACAAAGACAGTGTAAAATTTTGTTCTGACGTCAACTGTGTTCGCGTCATCTCATCCAGATAGGCCGGTTTACTGCTGTCTCATTCACCTGCATTGTTCCATTTTTGAAGTCTGTTCCCCAAATGGCACCCTGCTCCCTATATAGTGCAAGTGCACTACATTTGACCTGGGACCTTGGTCAACAGTAGTGGACTATATAGGGGAAAGGGTGCATTTGAGACAAGCCTAAACCTCCACTTCCCTCTGTTGCTTCAGTGGGATAAATCAAAGACCTGGGCGTAGCAGTCACATTGTAGCAATCTGGCTCTGTTTTTAGCCGAGTCGTCACTTGTTACATTGTGTACACAGTTTTATATTGGTTAGACTGTCTGTGAAGGTCAGTATCATGTTGTTCAGATGTCCTGAATGAATATTGTGTCTGTCAGACAAAACAGAATTGGCACTCTGCCAATTCAATTCAGAACGTCATATAACCTTAGTGGTAGATTGTTCTCCAATGTGAATCCGTTGTAAATCACTTCTCTTCATACTTGCTGTATGTTAAGTGTCCTGAAAATGTCCCCCTTACATGTTACATCCCTCAGTCTTGTGACACTGTGATTGCTTCGCTTTTTAGGACTCTTTTCCACCGAGGTTTATTTATGTCTTCCTATGAGTTTATAGGCCAGATCGATTAGATTGAGCCGACCTTCTACTTGAGTCTCAATCGGGGTTCAGTGCTGTGCTCTGTCACCCATAGCCACTCTTGCTAAGTCATCCCTATGTGTTGTCCCTGCAGTATGGAGCAGAGTTCCGGCGGTTCTCCGTGGACCGTGTCAAACCGGGGAAGTTCGAGGACTTCTATAAGCTCATCATGCACGTTCACCGCATCTCCAACATGGAGGTCATGATTGGCTACGCTGACATCCACGGAGACCTGCTGCCAATCAACAACGACGACAACTTCTGTAAGGCGGTGTCTACGGCCCACCCGCTGCTCCGAGTCTTCATACAGAGACAAGGTGAGGAGGAGATAGACTAGACCTGTATGGTACACTTTCCTCTATCAGCGACAACTGTTTTCTTTTACGTCGTCAGTGGTTATGCAATGAATACGGTCTGATTTCTCACCACTAGCTGTCGGGATCCTTTTGTCTGCCTCACACTGGAGAGGTGGCTGTCCTGTACTGCTGGCCGTGTGTGTGTGTGTGTGTGTGTGTGTGTGTGTGTGTGTGTGTGTGTGTGTGTGTGTGTGTGTGCGCGTGTGTGTGGGGGGGAGGGGGGGTTTAGTCCTGTGTGCTATCTTAAAGTGAAATGCTTGCAGGCGAATGCAGCCAATAGAAAGAAGTCGATGGGAGCCAGTGTGCTGACATACCAGACATTACTGAGAACAAAAGCCCCGCTTGAATGAGAGGTTCCTCACTGTGTAGGTCTGAGCTGAGTGCTGCTCATCCAAATGCAACACTCCCAAACACTGAATGGGAGCCCACCCCCCCCGTATACACAAGGCATGCGGAGGCTGCTTCCCCCTGTATACCAGGCATGGGGAGCCCACTGCAGCCGGCCCCAGCATACAAGTGACTCCATCATTCATGTTTCATGTGAAATCCTCAGTGGAATGTTCACGTCATTGGCTGTGTTGTGTTTCCTGGTGTGCTGTCTCACTACATACTGCTACAGTCCGTGTTATGACAATACTCCCACTGATTGTAATACAAGAGGCTGAACAAAGCGGGGTGTTATCATAGCACATTGCTGACACAAAGGATTTGTCTGTTGAAATGATGCCTCTCCAGTAGTCTATAATTTTATACAGAATGAAGAAGCCACAGGAAGATTATACACAGCCTCTCCTAAATAAAGAATGAAGGTTTTATTGGGTGTTTTGAAGAGTTAAGTAAAGATGGTGAAGTATTCATATGTGAGCGGCAGGGTAAGGGAACTTATTGCATTATAACTCATGGTGTAAGCATGAGTAGTATTTAGGGTATTTTGCTCTGTTGTTTCTTTGGGGATGAGTTAACATTCAGGTGCTGTGTGTTGAGTAGAGGTCGACCGTTATTTTTTTTTTTATAAAAAAAATAAATAAAAATTATTATTATATATATTTTTTATTTATTTATTTGTAATAATGACAATTACAACAATACTGAATGAACACTTATTTGTAACTTAATATAATACATAAATAAAATCTATTTAGCCTCAAATAAATAATGAAACATGTTCAATTTGGTTTAAATAATGCAAAAACAAAGTGTTGGAGAAGAAAGTAAAAGTGCAATATGTGCCATGTAAGAAAGCTAACGTTTAAGTGCCTTGCTCAGAACATGGGAACATATGAAAGCTGGTGGTTCCTTTTAACATGAGCCTTCAATATTCCCAGGTAAGAAGTTTTAGGTTGTAGTTATTATAGGAATTATAGGACTATTTCTCTCTATACGATTTGTATTTCATATACCTTTGACTATTGGATGTTCTTATAGGCACTTTAGTATTGCCAGTGTAACAGTATAGCTTCTGTCCCTCTCCTCGCTCCTACCTGGGCTCGAACCAGGAACACATCGACAACAGCCACCCTCGAAGCAGCGTTACCCATGTAGAGCAAGCGGAACAACTACTCCAAGTCTCAGAGCGAGTGACGTTTGAAACGCTATTAGCGCGCACCCGGCTAACTAGCTAGCCATTTCACATCGGTTACACCAGCCTAATCTTGGGAGTTGACAGGCTTGAAGTCATAAACAGCGCAATGCATTGCGAAAGCTGCTGGCAAAACGCACGAAGGTGCTGTTTGAATGAATGCTTACCACCGCTCAGTCAGACTGCTCTATCAAATCATAGACTTAATTATAATATAATAAACACACAGAAATACGAGCCTTAGGTCATTAATAGTTTCCGTATTCGACCATATCATCTCAAAAACCAAACGTTTTTTCTTTAAGTGAAATACGGAACCGGTCCATATTTTATCTAACGGGTGGCATCCCTAAGTCTAAATATTCCTGTTACATTGCACAACCGTCAATGGTATGTCATAATTACGTAAAATTCTGGCAAATTAGTTCGCAATGAGCCAGGCAATGAACACGAGCAGTGACACAATTTCATGTTAGCAGGCAATATTAACTAAATATGCAGGTTTAAAAATATATACTTGTGTATTGATTTTAAAGAAAGGCATTGATGTTTATGGTTAGGTACATTGGTGCAACGACAGTGCTTGTTGCGCTTGTTAAATCATCACCCGTTTGTCGAAGTAGGCTGTGATCGATGAGAAATTAACAGGCACCGCATCGATTATATGCAACGCAGGACACGTTAGATAAACTAGTAATATCATCAACCATGTGTAGTTAACTAGTGTTTATGTTAAGATTGATAGTTCTTTTATAAGATACATTTAATGCTAGCTAGCAACTTACCTTGGCTTCTTGCTGCCCTCGCGTAACAGGTAGTCAGCCTGCCATGCAGGCTCCTCGTGGAGTGCAATGTAAGGCAGGTGGTTAGAGCGTTGGACTGGTAACCAGAAGGTTGCAAAAACGAATCCCCCCTGAACAAGGCAGTTAACCTGTTGAGGACAGACGTTCCGCTAGCGGAACCCCGTTCTGCCTGTGGAACCCCTAGCCAACAGCATCGCACGGCGCGAAATACAAAACTAACTAAAATACCACAATTCAATTTTCTCAACTATTTTACACCATTTTAAAGATAAGACTCTCGTTAATTTAACCACATTGTCCGATTTCAAAAAGACTTTACAGCGAAAGCAAAACATTAGATTATGTTAGGAGAGTACATAGACACAAATAATCACACAGCCATTTTCCAAGCAAGCATATATGTCACATAAACCCAAACCACAGCTAAATGCAGCACTAACCTTTGATGATCTTCATCAGATGACACTCCTAGGACATTGATTCAATACATGCATGTATTGAATAACAATCAAGTTCATATTTATATCAAAAACCAGCTTTTTACATTAGCATGTGATGTTCAGAACTAGCATACCCACCGAAAACTTCCGGTGAATTTACTAAATTACTCATGATAAACGTTGACAAAATACATAACAATTATTTTGAGAATTATTTTTTTCTTCACATTTTTTAGTCATTTAGCAGACGCTCTTATCCAGAGCGACTTACAGTAGTGAATGCATACATTTCATACATTTTTTTTCTGTGCTGGCCCCCCGTGGGAATCGAACCCACAACCCTGGCGTTGCAAACACCATGCTCTACCAACTGAGCTACAGGGAAGGCTAGAATTATAGATACAGACCTCCTTAATGCAATCACTATGTCCGATTTTAAAATAGCTTTTCGGCTAAAGCACATAATGCAATATTCTGAGTACATACCTCGGCCATCACGGCTAGCTATTTTGACATCCGCCAACTTCGGGGTCACCTAAACTCAGAATTACTATTAGAAAAATTGGATTACCTTTGCTGTTCTTCGTCAGAATGCACTCCCAGGACTTCTACTTCAACAACAAATGTTGTTTTGGTTCCAAATAATCCATAGTTATATCCAAATACCTCCGTTTTTGTTCATGCGTTCAGGTCACTATCCGAAGGGTAACGCGCGAGCGCTTTTCGTGACAAAAAATGTCAAATATTCCATTACCGTACTTAGAAGCATGTGAAACGCTGTTTAAAATCAATTTTTATGCTATTTTTCTCATAAAATATAGATAATATTCCAACCGGGCAGCGTTGTATTCATTCAAAGAGAAAGAAAAACATGGGGAGTTCTCGTGAACGCGCATCTCCAGTCTCACTGTCCCCAGGCTGACCACTTACAAACTCTGCTCCTATACTTTGCCCAGAGACAACAGACACCCCATTCCACTTTCTGGCGGCTTTAGAGAGCCAATGGAAGCCTTAGAAAGTGTCACGTTACAGCACAGATGCTGTAATTTCGATAGAGCTGTAACAGAAGGACAACAAATTGTCAGACAGGGCACTTCCTGCATGGAATCTTCTCATGTTTTGGCCTGCCATATGAGTTCTGTTATACTCACAGACACCATTCAAACAGTTTTAGAAACTTTGGAGTGTTTTCTATCCAAATCTACTAATTATATGCATATTCTAGTTTCTGAGCAGGAGTAGTAACCAGATTAAATCGTGTACGGTTTTTATCCGGCCGTGAAAATATTGTCCCCTATCCCAAAGAAGTTAACCCTCGTTCCTAGGCCGTCATTGAAAATAAGAAAGCATTCTTAATCTGAAAAAAGAAATCGGCAAATCGGTGGCCAAAAATACCGATTACCGATTTGTTATGAAAACTTGAAATCGGCCATTACGATTAATCGGTCAACCTCTAGTATTGAGGCCATTGTTGTACTAACTTCTAGTCATACTGAGGTGTATTCCTGCCTGTGTATCTGTGAGTAAATTGTCCCTGTGGTGACTAGCGCTGGGTCGTACCAGCCTACCAGCAGGGCACCAGGAGCACCGTGTTAACAAGCACCACAGGTTTCCCGTCAGTCACGCTGTCCAAGCGTCTCCGGACCACCCGGAGAACAATCCAGGCCTCTGTCAGAGACGGTCAGTAGTTAGAACAGGCCTCTCTCAGAGCCTCTCACAGAGACATTAGTTTGACTCAGAGTCACGACTCGGTCACTCTTATCCTATTCTAATGCAGTATGGGTCATCTGGACCTGCAGACTGACTGAACAAATACTTAACTAGACCTTAACCTCAGAGACAACAATGCTGCTCACAACAGCAACAGTCTTAAACATTCTTCTTCACTCTGTTTTGTGTGACCTCATACTTGGAGAAAGCTGGAGAGGAAATTATTTATGCAAAACACACCTCTGAGTGAAACTCTGGAATCGGTTTATAAGACTGAACAGAGCAGGTTAATTTCCCTGACAACGGCCCAGAACCCTTCACTGCCTGTCAGTTTATAGAGACTTCTCTCTCACCACATGAAATCTGACCCAGCCAATCAGAGTAGACATAAAGTCAGACAAGGCCCCAAGGGCCAGGTTAGGGGGATAACTACATCGCCTCCATGGTCCTCTGCCATGAGAAGGACCCATTGATGTGCTGCTGCACAGGTGCACATCACCCCTCCTCCTGGGATCCACGAAGACCCTCAGATCTCTGGGTAATGACTAATCTGAGTCCAGGGGGGTACTGAACCTGGAAGAGCCCCGCAGAGGTTCCACTTCCTCCTGGTTTACATTAGATTTTTTGGGGTACTTTTACCCCTTTCTCTCCCCAATTTCGTGGTATTTAATTGGTAGTTAGTCTTGTCCCATCGCTGAAACTCCCGTGCAGACTCAGAAGAGGCGACGGTCGAGAGACATGCGTCCTCCGAAACACGACCCTCCCAAGCCGCACTGCTTCTTGACACACTGCTCGCTTAACCCGGAAGCCAGCCGCACCAATGTGTCGGAGGAAACACAGTACAACTTGTGACCGGCCCGCCACGAGCCGCTAGAGTGCGATGGGACAAGGACATCCCAGTCGGCAAAACCCTCCCCTTAAACCGCTGCAGCACTCAGGAGGCCCCTCCTGGTTTAATTCGAACTCTCCCCCCAACTACCTTTCCCAACTCCACCCCCCTATGAGTGTGGGAACCTTGCTGCTGCATTTACAATGTTCTCTCTCTGACCGGTAACAAGGCCTGTCGTTAGTGTAGAGGAATCAGTCGGTAGCCACATGCATCGGTGCAGCTGGCTTTCACCCGTCCTGCCTGTGCTGTCCATTGTTCAGTGAGTTATGAGGTAGGATGATCAACTCAGACTGAGTGGGAGAGGCTTGAGGATCTTTCTCCACCTGCTATTATACAATATTTTCCTGTAAAACAGGGAGATCCAGGAAGTTGGAATAATTCCCTGATGTCATTTCCTAGCTCATCCTGTTACTGGAGCCACGTCTGTTTTGCAAACTAATGATCAATAAACTGCCGAGATGCTGAAGCTGTGGCCTCGACTAGTAATCTGGTCACGGAGGAAGAACAGTATTAGGACTGTCCTGTAGACGTATAGAGCAGAGACAGTGGGGAACTCTGGAACATTCTATTCTAGTGTATGACTGTTACAGTTCGGGAGCTGGGGAAGATGCAACAGGAGTATAAGGACAGAGGAAAAATAGTTTGTGGAAAGCAGGCCTGTATTCAGACTCCCTGCCTGAGACAATGTGTGGGTGTGATTGTAGCTGTCCAGGCATGGGGCCCTGCTGGTCACTCACATTAGCTCTGGGTCAGAGAGCTGTAGTGGGCCAGCTTTGTGTGGCCTCCATGGCACTGCAGTGGTGGAGCTTTAGGTTGGGTCTGAAATGTCACCCTATTCACTATATCGTGCATTGCTTTTGAAGAGGGTCATATAGGGTCACAGGCTTTAGTCTTTAGACCAGCTCTGGCCTGACAACTTCTAATGTAGCCCAAGCTGATGATAATGGCTGCATAGGGTTATAAAGGTTCAACATGTGAATTGTAACTTTTCATTGAAATTGATTCTAATTGCATTATAAATACAGAATGAAATAACTGGCACACATGGTTTTTGTCAGGGGTAGGCAATAGATTCAGCTGCAGGCTGAATTCTTTTTTTTTTTTAAGAATTTCTTTTTCAGAGGGAATTGTCTGGGGGCCGGAACATAATTAGAATAATTTGTACACTGCAAATTGACCAGAACTAAGGCCAAAAACAAATGTTATTTGAAAATAACAATTTCATACAGTTCCTTCAGGAAATATTCACACCCCTTGACCTTTTCCACATTTTGTTGTGTTGGAAAGTGAGATTAAAATGAATTTAATTGTCACTTTTTGTCAATGATCTACACAAAATACTCTTAATGTCCAAGTGGAAGAGAAATTATAACATTAAAACAAAACACTATGTTCATTAGATAAGTATTCAACCTCCTCAGTCAATACATGTTAGAATCATTTTTGACGGTGATTACAGCTGTGAGTCTTTCTGGGTAAGTCTAAGCTTTTCACACCTGAATTGTGCAACATTTGCCCATTTATTCTTTTCAAAATTCGTCAAGTGTTGTCAAATTGGTTGTTGATCATTGCTAGACAACCATTTTCAGATTTAGCCATAGATTTTCAAGCAGATTTTCAAACGGATTTAAGTCCAAACTGTAACTCGGCCACTCAAGAACATTCAATGTCTTCTTGGTAAGCTCCAGTGTAGATTTAGCCTTGTGTTTTAGGTTATTGTCCTGCTGAAAAATTGAATTAATCTCCCAGTGTCTGTTGGAAAGCAGACTGAACCAGGTTTTCCTCTAGGATTTTGCCTGTGCTTAGCTCCATTCTGTTTCTGTTTTATCCTGAAACTCCCCAGTCCTTAACGATTACAAGCATACCCATAACATGATGAAGTCACCACAGTTGATGAAAATATGAAGAGTGGTACTCAGTAATGTGTTGTATTGATTTTGACCCAAACATAACATGTTGTATGCAGGACAAAAACTTAATTGCTTTGCCATATTTTTTGCAGTATTACTTTAGTTCCTTGTTGCAAACAGAATGCATGTTTTGTAGTATTTTTATTCAGTACAGGCTTCCTTTTCAATGTCATTTAGGTTAGTATTGTGAAGTAACTACAATGTTATTGATCCATCCTATCACAGCCATTAAACTATGTAACTGTTTTAAAGTCACCATTGGCCTCATGAGTTAGGAAGGATGCCTGTATCTTTGTAGTAACTGGGTGTATTGATACACCATTCAAAGTGTAATTAATAACTTCACCTTGCTCAAAGGGATATTCAATGTCTGTTTTTAAATTTTTACCCATATACCAATAGATGCCATTCTTTCTTTGCGAGCCATTGGAAAAGCTCCCTAGTCTTTGGTTGAATCTGTTTGAAATTCACCACTCAACTGAGGGACCTTACAATTATCTGTGGAGTACAGATATGAGAGAGTCATTCAAAATTCATGTTCAACACTATTGTTGCACACACTGTCCATGCAACTTATGTGGCTTGTTATGGAAATGTTTAATTCTGAACTTATTTCAGCTTGCCATAACAAAGGGTTTAGTACTGTTTTATTCAAGACATTTCAGATTTTCATTTTCTATTCATTTGTAAAATTTTGGAAAAACATAATTCCTCTTTGACATTATGGGGTATTGTGTGTGTGTGTGTGTGTGTGTGTGTGTGTAGGCCAGTGACAAAATCTCAATCCATTTTTATATTCAAACAAAATGTGGAAAAAGACAAGGGGTATGAATACTTTCTGAAGGCACTGTACCTTGATTACATATAGACACGATCACATCTAGTTTTTTTTATTTGTGTGAATACTTGAACAGATTTCCTGAATTTAAACTGTTGATATTTTTTGGGGACCAAAATAAAAATCACCCGTGGGCCAGTTTTGGCACATGGGCCACCTGTTGCCAACCACTGGTATACAAGCAAAGCATAGATGGGTTTTTATTGTTTTGTGTTGGGACAATTCCACGGTAATGGAATTACGCATTGACTCAGTTCTTTCACTTAAATGTATGCCAAACAAAAACCATTGATTTCAAAGTTTAACAAACCATACAACTCTATGCACAAGGACTACTTGTAACAATTTCCACCAACATTTATAAAAACAAATTTTAATGGAAAAACTGTGCAGATGAAAACTTGTCACAGAATTACGGTAAAGTCTCCCTCAGGTATTTGTTTGGCATAAATTTTAAAGGAGAAATCTGAGTGTCAGAGCAATTCTGTAACCGTGGAATTACACATAGCTTTTTTTAAGACTTATCCAGAAATCAAAGCCTTTACTAATGCCACATTTTTTTAAGATGGAAAATGCTTAAATGTATTTGTGCCTTAATTTCCCCAAAATATAGACTTCGCTTTCATTTGACACCCAATTCGACATGCTCCTATGAACTTCTCATGTTGGTGCTCATGGGTCCTTTCAGATGGAAGTGCCCATAGGCAGAAATTAGGAACGCATTTCACTTAGATCTTACTGGGGTGCCACACAGTCAACATAAGTTTACCTTAGGGGGATTCATTAACCTCAATTTTCAGGTACAGCCAACTGTTGTTTTTTCTGGTTGAAAGCACTGCTTGTTTGATGTACCTGAATCCTCCCCCAGTGCACGTAATTAATTAAAACAAACAGTCATGTAGAGTTAGAAAATGTAATGTTGAATGTGCTCCATCAGAATCCTACCTTCAACTACACTAATGTAGCAGACTTCCTGCCTTTAACCAAGCAAAATACATTACTTCTTTTTTCACACTTTAGTTTTGGGGGGAATGTTGTTTTTGAAGACAATGCCAGCGCCGAACACCGACTAAACTTTAAACAGGCGACGACAGCCCCTCTTTCGCAAAAACCCCCAGTTGAAATAAATACTGGGAAGTTGGGAGCGAGGAGGTGGGTGATTTAGGCCAAGGTCGTCGCAATGTGGCCTGTTTAAACATGTGGTGTTATGTGTACATAACCTCAATAACCTTCTGGAACCTCACCTGTGACAACTAGAGGACAGGTAATTGTGTTAGCCAAAACAGTGGCTCTGTTACTCAGTATAAACCCACAGGAACGACTGTCAGAAGGAAACAGCTTTGTCCAAGTTTGTCTCTTAGTTTCACTTAATTTGGCAAGGATCATAGTGAACAAATTGGTATTATTGTTTTTACTGCTTTGACTTGGAATCAAGTTGTTTTCACAACAGACGTTCAGGGAAAGTGTTATTGTAATTGTAGACTATTCGAAGTATAAATCTGTTGAGGAATAAAACTTGGCATGGTCTGAATAGAGGAATGTCATTCACACTGCAACAGAACCCTGCCGTGGGGCGCTGTCTGGACTGGACTGATTATATAGTGAACCGGCTGCTTTGTTGTATTTCTGTCGTTACTAAACAAAGTGGGGTGGTGCTTTACTAAGCATTGAAACAAACAACCCTCTCCAGTACGTATAAGTTAATTCCCCAGAGAGGATGTGACTCCACACCAGAGTATTGAAGAGAGCCAGACAGTCAATTCTGAAGTCCCTACAGAAAGCTGAGCCCAGACTGCGGACTGTGTCGCGACGTAGAGAAAGCCCCAACTGACAAATAGTCTGATATCTAATTGAGTCCAAGTCATAACGACATAGAACTTTCATCAGTATTGCCATTTTAGATTTGAGTTGTATCCAAAGTTAATCTTCTGTGAAATGTTTCTTAAGTATGTGACTAATAGTCACTGGCTGCAACTTACAAAACATCCCGACCGACTTGCCTGTAGCTTCGCTGCACTATTAGTCTGTCATTGCATCCCTCCTATGTACGCTGGGTGTTGTTTGTGTTTGTCTACCACCACAGCAGCCAGCCACGGGGTACCGGCTGAACATCTGGTTCACCCAGACTCCTCATTACCACAGGGCTTCTAAGAACTCCCCCCTGGAACAGGAACACTTTGTGTTACCACTCCCATTGCACTGCAGTCTCCTCCTGAAGAGAGACCCGCATGGCAGATGTTTCACCTCTCCACCAGTGTTGTGTAAAAAGCTGTGTCCCCTGAGCATTTTAAACCAGGGTGTAGAGTAATTTAGCGTCAGCCCTTTATCCCCCCCCCAGTCAGAACAGTGACAGCAGAGCAGGCTTAGGGATGTCACTCCCGTGCTGAGATCGGATTAGATGTCTGATTTTAGTTTTAATGTAATATTTATTCATGCAAGAATTCCTTTCTCCTCTCCTGGCCTTATGTCAGTATACAACCTTCATGCTGCCTGGTCAGAGGACTGCAGCGTCCCTTGTATTATCGGCCATGGGAATGCATTAACTGTGCTGTTGACTTGTCTTATTGTCCATCTCTTGCTCAGATTTCAGGGATAAACGCCTGGTTCTGTGGTTATGAAACGGGAAATGTATGTGCCGGTCCACATGTTGCTCTGGACAAGCAGACAGGCTCTTGAAAGGGGAGGAAGAGAACCAGCTGTCAGTAACCCCTCTGCCCCTCCACTTCCACCACTCCGCTCCCCAGTGTGGGGTTTCTTTCCTCTCACTCTGGTGAAAGTGCTGAAGCTGACAGAAGGACAGTTCAGAGAAAGTCTGAAAGAGGGAGAACCTGAAAGGGAGAGAAAGGCGTCTGCAGGTTTAGGCTAGTCCAGTCTGCTGTGGTTCTGTTATTCCTCAGTCAGACATCAGACAGCCCTGTCTGGGTCATTGGTAATCCCAGTCATATCCAGAGAGGAGACGGCCTGAGCAGCACTATGCTGGACCATTAACTCCCAGAGAGGGGGGACACTGGCTGGCTGAACACACCTACATGCTGTTCATAGAAATAGTTTCTGCCTTCCTGTAGGTTGTTACAGCAGTTGTTTTGAAGGGGGATGATTGGCCTGGCTGGCCGGTCTGTGTTTGGCTTCCCTCTGCAGTATATTTGGTTATCCTGCCTGCTTCCCGTAGTAGGCTGTCCTGTGTGTGTTCCTGGACCATGCCAAGTGTATCAACACTACGGTGGTATGCTGGCCTGACCAGAGCAGTTAAAAGTGGTGTGTGTGTGTGTGTGTGTGTGTGTGTGTGTGTGGTCGTTTCCTCCTGTGGTCCTCACAGAGAGTGCAGTAGTTGGAGTGTGATGGAGCTGTGGCTGCTTGCTAGGAGCAGCATGAAGGGTTAGCACCATGCCTGATTGGGGCTGGCCCTCTGTCTGCCTCAGGCTGCCTGTTCTGTTGAAGCAGGACTATTATGAACAGTTTTTAGATGGGCCCTAAATGAACCCACTTGTTTGGGTGTCAGTCATGCCACACCACCCGCTCTTCCAGATACAGTAGTTTAGTTTACCCAAGCAAGCTTTTTCCATGACTTCCCCTGTTTGTGTCTTGGTGTTTGGTGGTATTTGTAGTTTAGTGGTTGTTTGTGGAGTCAGTATACGATCATGGCAATAACACAGCAGCTTGTTGTTCAGGAGCTTCACAGGAGCGGAGGATGGTTGGGAGGAGAGGGGAGGATGGTTGGGAGGAGAGGGGAGGATGGTTGGGAGGAGAGGGGAGGATGGTTGGGAGGAGAGGGGAGGATGGTTGGGAGGGGAGGATGGTTGGGAGGGGAGGATGGTTGGGAGGAGAGGGGAGGATGGTTGGGAGGAGAGGGCAGGATGGTTGGGAGGAGAGGGGAGGATGGTTGGGAGGAGAGGAGAGGAGAGGGGAGGATGGTTGGGAGGAGAGGGGAGGATGGTTGGGAGGAGAGGGGAGGATGGTTGGGAGGAGAGGGGAGGATGGTTGGGAGGAGAGGGGAGGATGGTTGAGAGGAGAGGGGAGGATGGTTGGGAGGAGAGGGGAGGGGAGGATGGTTGGGAGGAGAGGGGAGGAGAGTAATCTGCACTCTTTCCTTTTATGAATCTCCCCATCCTTGGATCCCTCCTTCCTGGTCTCCTCTGTCTGCTCTAGAGATCACACACACACCTCTTTCCATCCTCTCTCTAAACTAGAGTGGAGGAAGAGTCTGTTCCCTTTAATTAAACTCTAAACGTCATGGGTTTTTTCCCTCGCCTTGCTTCATTTTGCTTTACGACCTGCCTTGAAAAGGCCTCGGCTGAGTCGGCCCCCACAACTTAAGTTTCCAGACACACTGCCATGGTTCCTGTGTGAGTTTCTCTCCGACATGATCGGAGTCTGTGTCTGTACCACTGCATGTCAGCTGACATGACCTGTTGTGATTCTAATAAATACATCTGTCTGCCCAGCCCATTCCTGCAGCAGCCTGAACCTTGAGTGTGTTTTTAGACCAGGTAAAGGAGGGGAGGTTTAGCCTAGTGCAAGGCTATCGTTATTTATAGTCCCAGCCAGGCGGTGTTTAGTGAAATTTGGACCCAACCCAGTCTCATGTGGTTTTGGAGAGAACTATCCCTGTGCTGGGCGGGACCCTGGAAGAGGTTAATTGTGGGTGCTGGGGGAGGGAACTATTTAGCCTACTTTATGTCTGCAGGCTGTTTGAGGAGAGGTTAGGGTTGGGAGCAGGCAGTGTCTCTATGCAAACCAGAAACCATCTCTCTCTAGTTCCTCTAATTACTGATCTAATGTAGGACAGGGCCAGACATGTGGGGGGTGTGTGTGCATGTGTGTGTCACAGCAGTGAACACCAGTGCATGCTTGTGTTGGGAATTATGATGCCCTTTGAGAAGGAAATAGGTTACCTTGTTTTAAAGCCTCGCTGCATTCACTGAGATTGGGCGGGACATGCCCCGTCTCCTGTCGAGTGCTGAAACGGCATCCTTTATTCGACACTGAACAAAAATATAAATGCAACATTTTACTGAGTTACAGTTCATATAAGGAAATCAGTCAATTGAAAATAAATTAGGCCCTAATCTGGATTTCACATGACTGGGAATACAGATATGCATCTGTTGGCCTTAAAAATTTTTTTTAAAAGGTAGGTGTGTGGATCAGAAAACCAGTTAGTATCTGGTGTGACCACCATTTGCCTCATGCAGCGCGACACATCTCCTTCCTATAGAGTTGATCGGGCTGTTGATTATGGCCTATGGAATGTTATCCCACTACTCTTCAATGGCTGTGCGAAGTTGCTGGATATTAGCGGGAACTGGAACACGCTGTCGTATACATCGATCCAGAGCATCCCAAACGTGCTCAACGGATGAGTATGCGGGCCATGGAAGAACTGTGACATTTTCAGCTTCCAGGAATTGTGTACAGATCCTTGCTACATGGGGCTGTGCATTATCATGCTGAAACATGAGGTGATGGTGGCAAATGAATGGCACGACAATGGGCCTTAGGATCTTGTCACAGTATCTGTGCGCTCAAATTGCCATCGATAAAATGCAATTGTGTTTGTTGTCTGTAGCCTACCCATAACCCCACTGCCACCATGGGGCACTCTGTTCACAACGTTGACATCAGCGAAAAGCTCGCCCACACTACGGCATATATTTGGTCTGCAGTTGTTAGGCCGGTGGGACGTACTGACAAATTCTCTAAAAAGACGGAGGCGGCTTATGGTAGAGAAATTAACAGTCAATTCTCTGGTAAAAGCTCTGGTGGACATTCCTGCAGTCAGCATGCCAATTGCATGAGCCCTCAACTTGAGACATGTGGCATTGTGTTGTGTGACAACTGCACATTTAAGTGGCCTTTTATTGTCCCCAGCATAAGGTGCACCTGTGTAATGAGCATGCTCTTTAATCAGCTTCTTGATATGTCACATCTGCCAGGTGTATGGATTGTCTTGGCAAAGGAGAAATGCTCACTTACAGGGATGTAAACAAATTTGTGCACAAAATTTGAGAGAAATACTGTAACATTTTCTAGAATCTTATTTCAGCTCATGAAACATGGGACCAACACATTACACGTTGTGTCTATATTTTTGGTCTATATTTTTGGTCAGTGTAGTTCACTCACATAAAATAATAAAAATGAATTGTTTATTTATTTTTGAGAGTTTTACTCTCATACATTTATGGTAAGGTTAACTTTTACTTTTAGCAGTTTCTTGTCTTTCACATAATACACTTATTTTGTATCTCGAAACAATTCTGGAATGCCATAAACATTCAAAACTCTGTCCCCTGTAGAGTTGTGGTGGTTGATGACCAGGGATCAGAGAGTAGAGTTCTGTAGTAGTCATAATCAGCCCCATCTCTCCCTCTCAGGCAACACGGCTACATGTGCTACGCTTTCTGGGTGCTTTAATAGTCCCAGCCGCTTGTGAGCACATGGGGTTGAGCCGCGAGAAAAGGGAGTGAATGGAGCGGTGCAGGGAACGTTGTGTTCTGAACATCACCACTGCCGCCTCTGCCACTGTTTTATTTCTGGACTCCATAATTACTAAGGAGGGCCTCTCCTCCTCAGCTACTCACCACCTTAAACACTGGTCTATCTGGGAAGCCATGTTACAAACAGGTCCAAAGCAGAAATGTGTCTTTGTCCACGTAGTCCTAACTGTAAACACCCCCGATGAAGTACGGACCGTGACACAAGTATTTAGAACAGTGGTTCTTGACCTGGGTTCGATCGAACCCCAGGGGTTCGGTGAGTCAGTCTCAGGGGTTCGGCGGAGGTCAAGACACACACCCGACTCATATGATTCGTGATGACACGCCCCGCTTGGCCATCATTGGCTGCAGGTGATCACGCAACATCGCTTGGCCTATCTGTGCTGCAGGGAATTTGGCGCGCTCAGTAGTCGAATTGTGACTGTCGTGATGGTACGTCGTGTGATTTCTTTCTTAATATTTTAATCCCTTCATACTAACTATGTCGAGCAAAAAAAGAAAGTGGTCGGACGAATATGTACAATATGGATTCACATGTATAACGGAACGTGATGAGAGTCAGCGTCCTAACTGCATGATTTGCAATGCCAAGTTGAGCAATTCTAGTCTAGCACCGGCAAAACTAAGAGAACACTTCCTTAAGCTGCATGGAGATGGACAATACAAGAACACAACGCTCGCTGAATTCAAGGTGAAGAGAGCCAGATTCGATGAAAAGGCTACTCTGCCTGTTCTCGGCTTTGTACCCATCAACAAACCGATCCTCACAGCATCGTACGAAGTTGCTTACCTGATCGCAAAGCAGGGCAAACCACACACCATTGGTGAAACACTCATAAAACCAGCTGTGTTGAAGATGGCGAATATCATGCTGGGAAAAGCGGCTGAAGTTAAGTTATCCCAAACTCCTCTTTCAAATGACACCATTAAGCGACAGAATAGAGGACATGAGCAAAGACATCTTGGCTCAAGTAGTTGCAGATCTGATTTCAAGTCCGGCAAAATTCAGCCTTCAACTCGACGAGACCACAGACGTTTCCAATCTAAGCCAGCTTGCTGTATTTGTGCGCTATGTGAAAGACGACGTGATAAAGGAAGATTTTTTTATTTTGTAAGCCTCTTACGACAACAACTAAGGCAGCCGATGTGAAGAAACTTGTGGATGACTTCTTCAAAGACAACAATCTTTCGTGGGATATGGTTTCTGCAGTTTGTTCGGACGGAGCTCCAGTCATGCTGGGAAGAAAGTCTGGTTTTGGTGCGCTAGTGAAAGCCGATGCACCACACATCATTGTTACGCATTGTATTCTGCACAGGCATGCGTTGGCAACAAAAACCTTGCCTCCAAAACTGGCAGAAGTATAAAAAATGGTAGTGGAATGCGTGAACTATGTGCGAAATAGTGCTCTGAGGCACCGCATCTTCAGTGAGCTGTGTAAAGAAATGGGCTCTGAATTCGAGGTACTTCTGTACCATTCTAACGTTCGGTGGTTATCCCGGGGACAGGTGCTGAATCGTGTTTTTGCCGTGCGTGTGGAATTAGCCCTGTTTTTGCAAGAGCACCAACATCGTCATGCAGATTGCTTAAAATTCTGAGTTCATTCTCATTTTAGCGTACATGGCTGATATCTTCGCAGCTCTCAATCATCTCAATCAACAGATGCAGGGCGGTGGAGTCAACATCATCGAAGCGGAAGAAAACCTGAAGGCTTTTCAAAAAAAGCTACCGTTATGGAAACGACGAACAGAGAACGATAACTTCGCAAACTTTCCCCTGCTGGACGACTGTGTAAGTAAGATCGAAGATGTATCTGGAATCGGAGACATTTCTGTACCCGCGGAACTGAAGCAAGCAATTGCCACGCACTTAGATGAGCTTGTAAAGTCTCTCGACGGATACTTCCCTACAAGAGAGTCATATCCAGCATGGGTGAGACAGCCGTTCACGTTTAGTGTTGAGACAACAGATGTCAATGATGAATACCTCGATGAAATCATTGAAATTCAGCAGAGCCAGGTTCAACAGCAACTCTTCAGAACAACAACGCTCTCAACGTTTTGGTGTCAACAAATGGTAACGTACCCTGTTATTGCTAAGAAAGCTCTGGAGATTTTCATACCGTTTGTTACAACATATCTTTTCGAGCAATCCTTTTCGAGGATGCTGGACATAAAAACGAAGAAAAGGAACAGACTTTGTTGCGAAAATGACATGAGTGGCACTTGCCAAGGTGAAGCCGCGCATTTCTGAACTGGTCTCTGAAAGGCAACAGCAAGTCACGCTGATTTGCAGTAAATATTCATTATTATGTTTTTGTTTTTGTGTGAAAATCATGTTCTAATGGTTTTGTTCTTTGAACACTGATGTTGATGCACAGTTCATTTTGTGCACCAGTAAAATATATACCTATGTTTTGAATTTTATTTTTCCAGTTAAGAAGGGTTCGGTGAATGCGCATATGAAACTGGTGGGGGTCAGTACCTCCAACAAGGTTAAGAACCACTGATTTAGAAGAACCATAATTGCTCTAGGAAGAGCTTTTTTTTGTTGTTTTTTTGTACTTGGTTCTCTCCTATTTGGTTGCAGTATTGCCCACTACCTAGCATGTATGGATCCACAAATCCCGTCGCCTGAAAGCCATCAGATCTTCATCCACGAGATCAGCCACCCTGCGGAAATGTTGGCGGCAGTCATTATCTAGTCCATGACCTTTTGACCTCGGTCATAAGTTCATCATTGAAGCAAAAAACTATCTCTGCATGGTCCCAAATTCACTTTGCCTGATAAAGCCCAGCCAGCTGCTGCGTCTGTGTGTCGTCTGTCTGTCTTGTGGAACCCAACCAAGAGACAGGCTCTCTGCTCTGGCCAAACTCTCGCTACAGCCTCTTTCCCCCTCCTCCCCCTCAGTGAACTAACACAAGTAGCCCCGATGCAGCGGTTCGGTGGGCACACGAGGGCATCACTCAATGTCTGTGGTTTTATATTTGCACGTCATGTAAACGTTGACATGTTTTTCCTAGAAAGGCTCAGTTGTGACTTGTGTTCTGCAGGGTGTTTGACTCTTGTTTAAGTAGTCTGTCAATCCCCCTGTGAAACAACCACACTGAATGTGACATTATTTTGTGGCTTTCATGTTTAGGGTGGGAGGGGGAATGTTCATCTGCTTTATTCTCATCCCCATGGCGACAGCATGTTTCAATTCTGATTCTCTGATCTCCAAATGGTGCTTTGTGTAGATGAAATATGAACAGGCTAACATGCAACACTCTTCTGGCTGTAGTAGGACTTCCAGTCCACAGTCGATGTTTGGCGGCGGCGGTTGGGGTTTGCTGAATCTGCTGAGGGGGAATAAAGGAACAATTCATCTGAGTTGAGAATGTGTTCAGAGAAGAGGCAGATATAGGTCATCATGTAAAACAGTGAGAGAGCCTGCCGTGCCGTCCCCCCCCACCTCCCTCTTAAATCTAACATCCACCACCCCACCAGGACCAGTGAGGCGTTTGGTCAATGTTAACTGACAGTGGCGTGTTTGATTGGCTGCAGAGGATCAGGAGAGCTGTCAATCACAAAATGATATTGGCTGAGCTGGGACATGCAGGCAGGCTACATACCTGAGCATGAACTTAATTATTATTTTTTTTAACTATGATGCCTTACCTCATATTGCAGAAAAAACATTTTTTGAGGAAAGCAATTTCAATAGGTTAGGCCTAATCCCGTCCCTTGTTTACCTAATATAAACAACCCCCATACCTCTCTGTGGTCCTTTGCTCATAGAGGGCATGTGGTCTGATTTTTAGTTCTCTCTTATTGGCTTTGTGACTGCAGCCCAATAACTGACAGCAGACAGACGCAGGGAGGGAGAGAGAGATGATGGAGGAGACGGCCCCTCTACAAACATGTGGGCTGTCGGCCAATCAGGCCAGCTCAGCAGTTCAACAGTTCAGGGCGGTAGGATGGGAGGAGGAGAAAAGGAGTTCCAACTCTTCTCAGATGACTAGTGGAGAATTCACTAGAATATAAATAGTTTAGTTTTATAGACTATAGATAGTGACAGCTAGAGTGGAAGCAGCCTGGTTGTGTGGATGGTTCAGGTGTAGCAGCAGAGCTTCAGACCAGGCCTTTTGTTGTTTCAGGGGTAGTTCCAGCCCGGGCCTGTCCCAGCCTGCCTAACAGTTACCCAACAACACCCAAGGACAGAGGTTCTACTTGGGGAGGAGAGGGGCTGACACTGCCCCGTGTGGACAGAACCAGCCTCTCGCTGGCTCTTACACAATGTGAAATAATATTATGGCTAAGGCACATTGATTTAACATGTGCAGGATATTATCAAATGATCTCACATTGTTATGTAGATCTGCTTTATGTACCGTAAGCATATTCTTGCCAACCACAAAATAAGATGTCTCTCTCTGAGAGGGAATCACAGTGATGACAGTTTTACTGTGGTTGAGTGAAACCCTCCAATGCATTAGCTTACTGTGAGACTCTCTCTGTTTTGTCTTTCTCTAATGGTGGATGAAACCATGATGCTTTGTCACCATTAGTCTGCAGTTACCTGTCCAAATCCCTTCTTTCCCATTCCACCTCCCCAGCCATCATTTAATGATGTGTAGCTAGCTCACTTCTCCCTTCTCACTAGTATGTGAGTTTGTTTGCCTGTGTGTGTGTGTGTGTGTGTGTGTGTGTGTGTGTGTGTGTGTGTGTGTGTGTGTGTGTGTGTGTGTGTGTGTGTGTGTGTGTGTGTGTAAGTAAGTAAGTTGTGAGGGCTGGTGTGAATGTCAACCTGGACTGTTGTGATTGGACAGGCTGAGTATTAGGGGTAACTGGGCTCCTGGGACAAGACCTGAGAAATTAGAAAAAAAAATCCCCAATGTCGCACTAATGCAATTCCACACAAATACACAACATGAGTAGCAGCAGACTAGAAAAAAATAAAATGGCACATTTATCCAAACAGGTTGTAGCATAGAAGCCAAAACGTAGCGTATTTGCCATAAATTGAAAGCACACGCATAATGGATACTGCCGTAGTGCATACGTATGCAGTTAATAAACCCTATAGGAAACCCCTACGGTATAGCCTATAAAATAACACGTGACTCTTCAAACACACATTTGATAGCCATATGCACAATTCCCTACATGGGCGTCTGTCACAGACCATGAAGTCTGTTAACAATTCAGAGAGGCATGATGGAATTGTCCATCTTCTCCAGTCTTAGAGCCTTGGCTATTTTCATACATAGTCCCGATCCCACTGACACCCCAAATCCTGACTCCTGTCTCGCATGAATGTTCCTAACTTTATTCTGTACTCCATAGGTAGCATTATCAAAGCACATCTCTCGTTTATGTATGTCAAAATACAAACACTACAAACATTTCCCCTGCTTCTCTGCACTGTCTTGTATTTGCTGCCCATATGAGCATTTCAGTAAAGAATGTGTGTGTGTGTGTATATATATATATGTATATATATATATATATATGTATATATACATATATATATATATATATATATATGTGTATATATATATATATATATGTATATATACATATATGTATATATATATATATATATATATATATGTGTATATATACATATATGTATATATACATATATATATATATATATATATGTGTATATATATATATATGTATATATACATATGTATATATACATATATATGTATATATATATATATATATATATATATATATATATATATATATATATATATATATATATATATATATATATATATATATATATACACACATACACATACACATACATATATATGTATATATACATATATATATATATATGTATATATATATATATATATATATATATATACACACATACACATACACATACATATATATATATATATATACAGTTGAAGTCAGAAGTTTACATACACTTAGGTTGGAGTCATTTAAAACTCGTTTTTCAACCACTCCACAAATTTCTTGTTAACAAACTATAGTTTTGGCAAGTCGGTTAGGACATCTACTTTGTAAGTAATTTTTCCAACAATTGTTTACACACAGATTATTTCACTTATAATTCACTATCACAATTCCAGTGGGTCAGAAGTTTACATACACTAAGTTGACTGTGCCTTTTAAACAGCTTGGAAAATTCCAGAAAATGATGTCATGGCTTTAGAAGCTTCTGATAGGCTAATTGACATAATTCGAGTCAATTGGAGGTGTACCTGTGGATGTATTTCAAGGCCTACCTTCAAACTCAGTGCCTCTTTGCTTGATATCATGGTAAAATCAAATGAAATCAGCCAAGACCTCAGGAAAAGAAATTGTAGACCTCCACAAGTCTGGTTCATCCTTGGGAGCAATTTCCACATGCCTGAAGGTACCACGTTCATCTGTACAA
Source organism: Salmo trutta (assembly GCF_901001165.1). Taxonomy (NCBI): domain Eukaryota; kingdom Metazoa; phylum Chordata; class Actinopteri; order Salmoniformes; family Salmonidae; genus Salmo; species Salmo trutta. The sequence continues at coordinate 27,547,043 of NC_042992.1, read as the reverse complement.
ACAATAGTACGCAAGTATAAACACCATGGGACCACGCAGCCGTCATACCGCTCAGGAAGGAGACGCGTTCTGTCTCCTAGAGATGAACATACTTTTGTGCGAAAACTGCAAATCAATCCCAGAACGACAGCAAAAGGACCTTGTGAAGATGCTGGAGGAAACAAGTACAAAAGTATCTATATCCACAGTAAAACGAGTCCTATATCGACATAACCTAAAAGGCCGCTCAGCAAGGAAGAAGCCACTCCTCCAAAACCACCATAAAAAAAGCCAGACTACGGTTTCCAACTGCACATGGGGACAAAGATTGTACTTTTTGGAGAAATGTCCTCTGGTCTGATGAAACAAAAATAGAACTGTTTGGCCATAATGACCATCGTTATGTTTGGAGGAAATAGGGAGAGGCTTGCAAGCCGAAGAACACTGTGAAGCACAGGGGTGGCAGCATCATGTTGTGGGGGTGCTTTACTTGTGGAGGGACTGGTGCACTTCACAAAATAGATGGCATCATGAGGATGGAAATTATGTGGCTATATTGAAGCAACATCTCACGACATCAGTCAGGAAGTTAAAGCTTAGTCGCAAAAGGGTCTTCCAAATGGACAATGACCCCAAGCATACTTCCAAAGTTGTGGCAAAATGGCTTAAGGACAACAAAGTCAAGGTAATGGAGTGGCCAATCTCAAAACCCTGACCTCATTTTGTGGGCAGAACTGAAAAAGCGTGTGCGAGCAAGGAGGCCTACAAACCTGACTCAGTTACACCAACTCTGTCAGGAGGAATGGGCCAAAATTCACCCAACTTATTGTGGGAAGCTTGTGGAAGGCTACCTGAAACGTTTACAAGTTAAAAAATGGAAAGGCAATGTTACCAAATACTAATTGAGTGTATGTAAACTTCTGACCCACTGGGAATGTGATGAAAGAAATAAAAGCTGAAATAAATCATTTTCTCTACTATTATTCTGACATTTCACATTCTTAAAATAAAGTGGTGATCCTAACTGACCTAAAACAGGGAATTTAGGATTAAATGTCAGGAATTGTGAAACATTTAAACTCAGTTTATGTGACTAAGGTGTATGTAAACTTCCGACTTCAATATAAATATATTTTTACCCTCTTCTCCCCAATTTTGTGATATCCAATTTCAATCCTGTCTCATCTCTGCAACTCTCCAATGGGCTCGGGAGAGGTGAAGGTCGAGTCATGCGTCCTCCGTAACAGGACCTACCAAACTGCGTTTCTTAACACCCGCCCGCTTAACCCGGAAGTAAGTAACACCAATGTGTAGGAGGAAACACCGTACACCTGGCGACTGAAGTCAGCCTGCAGGCACCCGGAACGCCACAAGGAGACACTAGAGCGTAATCAGCCAAGTAAAGTGGCGTAAAACCAAACCCTCCCCCTAACTCGGACGACACTGGGCCAATTGTGCGCCGCCCTATGGGACTCCCGGTCACGGCCGGTTGTGACACAGCCTGGGATCAAACTCGGGTCTGTAGTGACGCCTCAAGCGTTGCGATGCAGTGCCTTAGACCGGTGCGCCACTCGGGAGGCCCGATATGGATATACAGCTGGTCACCGTTAAGATGCCTTGAGATTTTTACTAATTCCACTCATCTCCCCATTATTCATGAGCTGATCTGCTATCTGTATAATCATCAACTCGATTTTGCCAAATTATAGGAGATATTCTGTCATTCATTTGAGGTTATCTAGCAAGCTTAACAACTTTGGTCACTTGAATTTTGTTTGACTGCCATTACTGTGTGTGTGTGTGTGTGTGTGTGTGTGTGTGTGTGTGTGTGTGTGTGTTTGTGTGTGTGTGTGTGTGTTTGTGTGTGATTTAAAAAGAAAATTGTGGAGAACCCTGGCATAGTGACCATATCTTGGTTTTAAATGAGCACTTCTGATTTTTGTGGTATTTCCTGGGACTCTCGGGATAAATATGATTTTTTCCCGGTATTAAAACTCTGTAGATTTTCTGGAAAATATTCATCCCCACTGGGTATAGAGCGCCATGTGATCTGGTAGTCAGACTCCCCGGATCCTCTCTGTAATGAGGGGGAGAAGTGAGGTCAGGAGATGTGGGACGGGGATAAAGAGATATGGAGTGTCTGTCGGTGAAGATACAGTCCTTATCCTTCTCTCAGGGCCTGTTAGTTGTCACCCAGAACCTGGGGAGATTAGAGAGAGGGTTAGGAGGAGGAGGTTATGTTTAAGAGGTCTGGCTCTGCTCACTGACAGGCAGGCTGGTGAGGGGGTGGCGGGAGACCAGGCCAGGGAGAGGCTGTATCTAGTGTCCAGGATGGGATGGGTACACCTTTATTCACCACGACACAGTTTATCAGCAAACCCCCCTCTGCTGCCAATGCAGATGTCTTGTCTAATTTGGTCTCACTGGGACAGTGGTGGATATGTCTTCCCTCTAGAGTTCAGAAACTCTATTGGGCTTTAATCAGATGTCACCCTCTCACCACCCCCCCATCCCCCTGCACTAATAAAGCCTTCTGATATTTCACCATTACTGGAACATCCAATGATGCACTTGGTTTACAGTCTGAGACTGTCTATGACTAATACAGCCCTGACTCCTCTAGGCTTTGTGAGTGTAATTTATTAGGCCAGGGGTTCCCAAACGTTTTCACTCAGGGCCCCCTCGTCCAGCACACGTCACGTCTGTTTCTAAGGGCACAAGAACTGTTCATGACACAAACTGTTCACACCCCTCTTGTTGGTGGAGAGAATTTTGCAGGTTTAAAGCTTATTTCCTGCAATTCTACACATTTTTGTCATATCTAAGTCGAATCAAATTTTATTTGTCACATACACTACTGGTCAAAAGTTTTAGAACACCTACTCATTCAAGGATTTTTCTTTATTTTTACTATTTTCTACATTGTAGAATAATAGTGAAGACATCAAAACTATGAAATAACACACATGGAATTATGGAGTTACCAAAATGTGTTAAACAAAAAAATATATTTGAGATTCTTCAAATACCCACCCTTTGCCTTGATGACAGCTTTGCGCTATCTTGAATGAGTAGGTGTTCTAAAACTTTTGACCGGTAGTGTACATGTGTTTAGCAAATATTATTGCGAGTGTAGCAAAATGCTTGTGCTTCTAGTTCCGACAGTGCAGCAATATCTAACACGTAATATCTAACAATTTCATAACAAATACCTAATGCACATAAATCTAAGTAAAGAAATTGAATAAGAATATATAAATATATGGATGAGCAATGACAGAGCGGCATAGGCTAAGATGCAATAGATAGTATAGAATACAGTATATACATATGAGATGAGTAATGCCAGATATGTAAACATTATTAAAGTGACTAGTGTTCCATTTATTAAAATGGCCATTGATTTCAAGTCTGTATATAGGCAGCAGCCTCTCTGTGCTAGTGATGGCTGTTTAACAGTCTGATGGTCTTGAGATTGAAAAACAGCTATCTCTGTCCCAGCTTTGATGCACCTGTACTGACCTCGCCTTCTGGATGATAGTGGGGTGAACAGGCAGTGGCTTGGGTGGTTTTTTATATTTTTGGCCTTCCTGTGACATTGGGTGCAGTAGGTGTCCTGGAGGGCAGGTAATTTGCCCCCGGTGATGCGTTGGGCAGACTGCACCACCCTCTGGAGAGCCCTGCGGTTGCGGGCGGTGCAGTTTCCGTACCAAACGGTGATACAACCCGATCGGTTGCTCTCAATTGTGCATCTGTAAAAGTTTTAGGTGCCAAGCCAAATTTCTTCAGCCTCCTGAGGTTGAAGAGGCACAGTTGTGCCTTCACCACAATGTCTGTGTGGGTGGACCATTTCAGTTTGTCTGTGATATGTACACCGAAGAACTTAACTTTCCACCTTCTCCACTGCTGTCCCGTCGATGTGGATGGGGGTTGCTCCCTCTGCTGTTTCCTGAAGTCCACGATCATCTCCTTTTGTTTTGTTGAGGTTATTTTTCTGACACCACACTCCGAGCCCTCACCTCCCTGTAGGCTGTCTCGTCGTTGGTAATCAAGCCTGCAAACTTGATGATTGAGTTGGAGGCGTGCATGGCCACGCAGTCATGGGTGAACAGGGAGTACAGGAGGGGGCTGATAACGCACCCTTGTGGGGCTCCGGGGTTGAGGATTAGCAAAGTGGAGATGTTGTTTCCTACCTTCACCACCTGGAGGCCGCCCGTCAGGAAGTCCAGGACCCAATTGCACAGGGCGGGGTTTAGACCTAGGGCCTCAAGCTTAATGATGAGCTTGGAGGGTACCATGATGTTGAATGCTGAGCTATAGTCAATGAACAGCATTCTTATGTTTTCATGTGATATTTGTGACTCAAACATTACAGCAAAATCTATGGGCTAAAGAAACTAGCTAAACAAATGTTAGCTGACAAGGGCTAGTTGATCTGGACGTTTCTACTTTTTAAGGTATGCAATGACTGACATGACATGTAGGGTTGCATAATATGGGGAATATTCAGAGGTGTAAACTTTCCATGGGAATTAATGGAAATGTATGCAAATTAATACCATTTAAATGTAGATGTTTTTTGCATATATTTACCATATCATATGGAGACAGAAACATAAACCTTTTACCTTATCATAGGTAGACAATTGAAAATTACTAAATACTTCTAATAGAAAGACAAACAATTTAGTGACAAATTGAACTTTTAATTAAATGAGTTTACTCTTTAATGGGATGATTTCACTGAACAACAAAAGAAAGGGAATATTGAATGATCCCCAATGATTCATCGTATCTCCCAAAAACGTTTTCAACATACATCTGTAAAATGATAGTCTAGAAACTAAAACTTTGGTTGTCTTCTTCTCAGGCTTGCATGTCTTCTCTCCGGACTTCCTCAAGGTCCACCTCTTGAACATCAAACTCTGAGGCCTCATCTTCGCGGTCACTTTCCAACCTTGAGGATGGCTCGTTGTCAGGCTCAAAAAGCCTGAAATTTGCCCGGATGGCCATCAATTTTTCAACCCTTGTATTGGTCAGCCTGTGTGTGTTCCCAAACAAGGACAAGTTGCGCTCTGAGGCGGCTGATGTTGGTGGGATTTGGAGGATGATGGAGGCAAAAGGGGAATGAGCCTCAGATCCACAATGTCCCTTCCACCAGGTGGCTGATGAGATATGTTGGCACGACTGCCATATTGCATCTCCATCCCAAAGCCCTTGCTTGGACGTGTACTTCACCAGACTTCTAAGAACCTTGCCCTTTTTCAGGCCAAGGTGACGAGACACGGTAGTGATGACACCATTGGCCTTGTTGATCTCTGCACCATACAGGATGCTCTTTCCAGCGTACTTGGGGTCCAACATGTACGCTGCGGCGTGTATGAGGTTCAGGCAGAAGTCTTCACGCTTTTTGATGTATTTCAGAACTGCAGTTTCCTCTGCTTGGAGCAACAGTGAAGTGAGCAGGGCAGTATGGATTTCTTCTCTTACATCTGCAAGCAGAGTCTGAACATTGGACAGGATGACATTGTCTCCCTCAATCCGTGAAATGGCTACTGCCATAGGTTTCAGGCTGCTTACTACTCTCTCCCAAAATAAATCATCCAGGAGGATCCTCTTGATGGGGCTGTCCATATCGGCAGACTGTGGTGAACCAGTTGCATACACAGCTCGAGCAAGACATTCATCAGCATTTCTCTGACTACGTTCCTCCATTGAGTCAAAAAAACTTCTGATTCCAGGAGAACCATGAGCTTTTGCTATCGATAAGGTGTCTGATTCATCATTTTCACCTCGAATAGAAGTAAAGGGACTTTTGTCAGAGGTTGCTTGTTGTGAGCGCTGAGGGAACTTTATGCACTTGGCCAGATGATTCTGCAGCTTTGTTGCATTCTTCACATATGATTTGGCACAGTATTTGCAAATGTACACAGCTTTTCCTTCTACATTAGCTGCAGTGAAATGTCTCCACACATCAGATAGTGCCCGTGACATTTTCCTGTAAAGATTTAGGGGGATAAAATAGTTAAGCAGTTAGATTAAACAACTCCTTTTTGTAAGATAAATGTTTCAAAATGAAACATGTATGGAAACAGGTGCAAGCTAAGCAAAAACTAACCAGCAGAAATTGTTAAGTTAGAAATTATTTAAACACACTTGGCTGTAGGCAACTATTTACTAGTTAACAAAAAATGATGTATATTATATAAAATATACCCACCCCACCCAGTATTGTCATCAAAACTTACCAGAAAGCATGTAATCCTTGGCTCAGACAGTGTAGTAGTGCCTTATGTGTATCCCAAAAAAAAGGTTCACTGTTAAAAGTTAACTTCTTTTTTTTTGCTGAATTTAAGCAAAATTCCTGGGCTTAACTTCCCATGGAAAATTTCCCAAAAAATTCCAGAAATTTACCGGAAAGTTCCCGACCTTTTGCAACCCTAATGACAAGAGGAACTGATGATGCACTACCCAATTTCGAAATTGCACCTTGTGCATTCTACTAATACAACTTTCAAGAGTAAGTTGAAAGCCAGACAAAACCACTGTATTAAGCTACTCCTCCTGTAAATGAATTCTAATGTATCCACTAAGGACACCTACTGTTCATTTTCTCTCCTAATGAACAGTGTACCAGATCCAGGCTTTCAACCTGGAGCTGGTTAAATGATATTGAAAAACTAAAGTCTTTCACCTCTAACTGTCCTCTGTCATTGTGCTATGTCTGTCTCCTCCTACTTTGTAGTGAAGTCTCTCTTCCTAAAGCTAAAATCTCTATTGTCGCAGGCGGTATCAGGCTAAAAACGGCAGCAGTCTCCTGCTGTTGTGGTTCAAATAACATCTGTTCCTAATCCACCATGTCTACCCTCACTCCTACTCTCTAGTGGACTACGATGGCAATGGGCTCGAAATAAGGCTTTTTTTTTCAGACTATTTGGGCCATGCTTATTGGATGCTATTAGAAATCACTTTTCTCCCATTTTGGAAAGTAGGGGGTTCGGTGGAGTGAGCCATTTGACATGAAGTGGCCTTCAGATAAATTCCCTCCCTGGAGAGGTTCAGACTCTGAGGGATGTCTATTAGGAGAGATGTATTCCTGTGTTTTCTCTCCGTGTCCCCCTCTTCTCTCTCTCCTTCCAGTCTCTCGCTCCCTATCCCTCTTTCCTATTTCTCTTTCTCTCTCCATCCTCTTTCTCTTGTTTGTGAACAGACAGGTGGCCTGTGGCCCTGACTCCCAGCATACCGCTGTGATTTACGTCACCCTGCTCCGATACGCTGCCACAATCCCTAGATCTCACAATCCCCTCTGTCTCTATAATCTGCTGTGTCTGGCTGCAGCTGTAAATGTGAAGTGGCCAAAACAGGAAAGCTCTGGCCTGTATTCACAGAGCGCCTCAGATCTAGGATCAGTTCCCTCCTCTTATTCATTATGATCTAAAAGGCAAACTGAGACCCTTTATGAATATGGGGCCCTGAACTCCCAATTTACTGCTGAAAGACTTTCCTTCTGTACTTTTGGGACATGTGGATGTCGGCGTTCTCAGGGTGGCCATTTATCTGAGCGGTTGGAAGATGGCTGAATTACAAACAGTAGTAGTATATAGAGTACACGCAGTCTACTCATCTCTCTCTTGTGATGCATCTGAAGAAGAGGAGAGAAGGCTAATCCTCTGTCGTAGTGTTGCCGTTCCTGTTCTCCACCCTGATCTCTTCAGCAGCAGCCCCCTAACTGGTCCCAGATGTCTGGTGGTAACAGGCAGGGGGAGGAGGGGGAGGGCCGTGCTGCTGAGTGTGCACTCTTAGGGAGCTAGAGCTCCTCCTCTCTTCCTTGCCCCGTCTCAGTCTTATGACAGTATTTGAATATAGTCAAATCTCCAGAGGCTTTCCTCTATCTTCCCCTGCCTCTAGCTCTGCTCCCTGTTATAGAGGAGCAGTGGTTGTAAGGGCTCAGACTAATAGTTCCTGGGCACATTTTTTGTGTGAGGAGACAGGATATTTATGTGTGTTTATTGGGGAGGGGGGGTGGAACTTAAAGGGTTTCTCCCCCCACCAGCCATTGACTATGTATGTTCTCAGGCCCCTAAACATTCCTCTCTGACCCTGCTACCCTGGCAAGAATGTCAAATGTAAAAAATAAAAGAATAAACATTTTAAATGCTCTTTTTTATTCTAGGTGATTTCCTTTTTCCATGTTAGTGTTAGAGGAATCAGGCATGTCCTCTGCTGCAACTCAGACCTTCCTGATGTGATCACACAGGTTTTAGAACCTCTAACTGGCCCTCTCCCTGCAGGTGATGCACAACCTCTGGTGGTTGGTGTTGTGCTTTCTGGAGATGTGGATTGGGGATTTCTCCAGTAATCTCTGACCAGGGCCAGGCTAACCACAGCAGCCAGGGACATAATGGGAAAGGCAGCTGTGTGCCGTGCCCTCTGTGCCCTCTGTACCCTCTATACATGCTCTGTGGTGTTTCTGGTCTGTACTGGCAGTAAGTGCAGTTAGTCACTGTGTAGTCACTTTGTTCCTGTGGTGGTGTAAGAAAGACCCCTTGTATTGTCTCTCTGGCAGATCGATAGCCTAGCTGTGTTGCGTGAGCAGTCTTTGCAGTAGCCGGAGTACAGCCGGAGTAGTGGTTACCCATGCTGTTTTTAGAGGAGGCTCTTGATCTTTGGGGTCATGTGTTCCTCAGTGAGCTGGCTGTTCAGGCCTAGCAGGGGTCTGTAGCAAGGTCTCATCTAAATACTAGCATTTCTTCCAGGGGTCACACCCAGTTGCCAACCTTAACCCTAACCCAAGCCTGGCCTGGAGGAAGGATGTTCTCACCCTCTCTCCGTGAACTCTTACCTCCCACACCAGCCTGACAGAAACCTGATGTTCTGTTCTTGTGTGGCTGCTGCTGGCTGACCAACATGGTTCTGACGAGTCTCTGTTAAGTATTTAACTCAAACTGAAGGAACAATCAGGGTCTGGATCCCGTAGGCTACACATGGCAAACAGAGGAGATCCTAGAGGACTACAGTATACCTGGTAAACAGAGGAGATCCTAGAGGACTACAGTATACCTGGTAAACAGAGGAGATCCTCGAGGACTACAGTATACCTGGTAAACAGAGGAGATCCTAGAGGACTACAGTATACCTGGTAAACAGAGAGAGGTGCTGAGAGTCCCAAAAATCTCTGCATCATAGCTTTTGCATGACGTAGGTGTGACATGCCACATGTTGTCGTCTATCACAAATACCAACTAACCCCCAGCTCAGATCGTTAGTCTTACGTCAGACTAATTACTAAACAGATTACGCAACAGAACAAGTCGACATGTGATTTATGTTGCAGCAAAGGTGTTTCTTATTAACGTTCTGTAAAGATAGTGTTTGGTGTTTATTAACGTTCTGTTAAGATAGTGTTTGGTGTTTATTAACGTTCTGTTAAGATAGTGTTTGGTGTTTATTAACGTTCTGTTAAGATAGTGTTTGGTGTTTATTAACGTTCTGTTAAGATAGTGTTTGGTGTTTATTAACGTTCTGTTAAGATAGTGTTTGTTAACGTTCTGTAAAGCTAGTGTTTTTATTAACGTTCTGTAAAGCTAGTGTTTGGTGTTAACGTTCTGTAAAGCCAGGCTAATGATTGGTTTGTCAGAGGTGTAGAATGTTCCCATTTTATAAACCAGTCTTTGTGTCGTCTGTACCAGTCTTTATTATCACATGTCAACAACAATACATCACATAATAAGCACTGTTCCTAGATTTGAACTGAAAAAAATGGTCTTAAAAATAGTGTCTCAAATGGAAACTGTTTTGTACTTTGTTTTTCATTGTGCCCTGTGCTGCCCAGTAGGCTACATTCACCTTGCTGGTGAATACATACATTCAGTACTAAACTTACTACAAGAGGTTTGAGATCAAAGCACATGGGGAGGCCTAATGACTGATCATAAAACTCTTTATATTCCTGCTTTTATTGGACTTAGTAAAAACCCAGTAGGACTTGAAAGGAGGCTATTTTTCACAGGTCCGGTTAACAAGAGGAGAGAAATGTAGGGAATAGGGTGCCATTTGGGATTCAGCCCACCCTATAGAGAGGATGGAGGTTTAGGACTAGCTGACAGACAAGCAAGGCTAGAGTAGCTACAGACACTGAGTTAAGTTAAACCTGTCCAGAGATATCTCCATATCCATCAGGTGTCACATTCCTGACTGGTGAAACTCCACAGAGCCAGCCTGCAGTCTGACCAGATCGTGGGTGGAGGGTCTTCTCGGCCCTCTTACACACAGAGGAATGTAGGCACTATACTTTTCACCTCTAAACCCTGACCTGTACTGGGATGGGAGAGCCAAGTCAGGTGACTGGCCAGCATCACATGGCTTCGTTGAGGCTGTTCTTTTTTTGTACCTTAGCACTTCATTCACTGTGACTCCATCTGAAATGGCACCCTATTCCCTACGTAGTTCACTACTTTTGACCAGAGCCTATGTGGATGCCAATTCAGATGCCTCCCAGTTCATTTTCAGACTAGTTTTCATGAGGAAGATGTTCAAGTTTATTGGGTTCGTGTCAGTGTTTTCAGTTTCATGCCCAACTATTCAGCTGTATTCTCTTGACTCAGCATTAGTACCATTAGTACATGTTTTGTGGTGCGTCGGTCAACATCGAGCTGAAGTTTATTGACTCTAGAAGCATTGACTTTTTCTAAATTCCTTTTACCCCGACGCTCTAGAAGCCACATCATCATGCTCTGATCATTCGATTTCATCCAACAGGGCTGCAGCGATCACATTACTGGGCTAATTCTCCTTCCATCTTACCCTCCAAGTATTTGGGTTTGAATGAATTGTCTTTCCATTCTAGTCAGCAGTCTGTTCATCCGTCCTGGAACTTGGTGAGACGCCACCCTTTTCTTGCTCTCTCTCTCTCTCTCTCTCGTGTGTGTTTCTTAGAATGTTCATAAACTCTTTCTTGACCCTCAATGTTCTGTTAGTTCGGAAAGGACATTGGGAGTCAGTTAGTTCTGATGTCTGGTAACGACCGGCGAGCCTTTGATCAATGAGTTCACGTTTGCTTTCCCATCATGCATCAGTGCAGCGGGATTATTCTTGTCAGGAGTTGTTACGGCAGCCTGCGTGACTGGGCACGTTGGGCAGATGAAACAGACTGAGACCACAAGCCCAGCATCCTCTGCCTGTCTCTCTCTATGCCAGTCAGACAGTACTGGGCCTAGTCAAGGGGAAAGAATCCTGTTTTGATCCACTCTTGGCACAACAGGCAGTCGCTGGTCTGGTCAGGTGTTGTCTGGTCCAAACTGGCCTCTGCCACGGCATGCAGTCCTGGGATGGAAACTCCAGCCGGCTGGTTGTGGGGCGGGCCAGCCAGCCAGGAGGCAAGCTGACAGAATAACGTCCTCAGATAAATCCTGGTTCTAGTGCCAGGACTCAGATCCCATTAGATCTGCTGCCAACTTCTCTTGTTATTGGAAATAGGTCTCTCTTTTTAGGAATATTGGATCCTGGGGCGGTCTGGGTCAAGGGGTTTCCTTACCGGGGGAATGTAGTTCCATCAGAGCGTGTCGCATGAGGTATGCCTGGGACACAGGCCTGCCCAGGGCCGAGGTGTGCCAATGATTTTGGGACGGAAGGGACATGTTGGTAGACCAGTCCACCTTGGTAATGAGATGGCTCAGTGCAGCCTCAATGTGTTTCCCATCAGCAGACTTGCACTTGTGGCATACATTCCTCCCTATAATAAAATCCTGTCTGGCTTCAATCTAAATGATCACGCTCCCTGCTACCTCGACCCACAACTAACAATAACTTCTGCACCATACTTTGATATTCAGAAGCTTTGGGAAGCATTCATAAATACAACAGTTGAAAGCAGCAGTGAAACAGGAACAGGTGTCTACAGGTATTTTTCAGCCTCTCTGACTGGTTGTGCAGGGCTGGGGCTGGCAGGGTGGGTTCTATGTGAAAATCAACAGTAGAACTGGCCAGACGGGGTTCTGTGGCATGTGGTTCCGTACCTTCGATAGCTGTGGCCATCTGTATCTGTAGCAAGGAGTGCAGCAGTTTGCTTTCAGAACAGCATTATTAAAACGGCGTGTTGTGTCCTGTCATGAGATTCCTTCATTAGTGGGGAAAGTCATTTAGTCAACAGTCTGCCTGGGAGTTATGGTTCAGTACAGTAGTGCATAAAACACTCCCACCGCGGTGCTGCTACACATTCCCACTGAAACTATTAGCACAGAGAGAATTGGCCAAAACAAATACTTTAGCATAGGAAGTGGCAGAGGGAACACATCCATACCATGTGACTATATGGTTATCCCACATCCATATGCTATATTGTTACACACACACACACACACACACACACACACATACACCGAGTTCCCAGGCAGGTGTCCACCCCAGTAGGGACTATGACTCGTGGCCCATTGTGCCATGGAAGTGTGTGTGTGTCCCAGTAGGGCTTCCTGTTCCTGCAGCACGGTGCTTCACACTGTACAGACAAACTTCATCCCTGGCTGTGGCTCAACACACAACAGACATGTCCTGAAAGGAAGGTCACAGGATGAGTTTATTATGCCTGAGCAGTCCTCTCACTATCATACTGTATCTATCTCCATCTCTCTCTCTTTGTCTCTTCCTGTCTTTGTGATTGCGTGGTCTGAGAGAAGCGGTGACCTATTTCGGCTTGGGCGGTATCCAGATTTTCATACAGTCATACCGTTCTTCTGCCATACTGGGATTTCTGGTATTTAGCGCGGGGCGCTAAAAACGCAACAGCAAAAAACGTTGGCCGTATATTACCAGAATGCTAACAAAATGTAGTACAAGTAATAGCGAAATCACATTATTAGCTATATGCTAACGAGCGAAAAGGAACAAACTAAATGAAAATCCAGCTCGTTAAGTTATTGAAGCATAGCTAATAGCTACCAAAGGTAATTTTCGGTGGGTGTGGACATTTTAAAAGAGAAAGCAAACGAGAGATTGTGCAAATGAACAAAGTTGTGATGCATGCTTTTTTGAAGGAAGAGGGGGGGGGCAAACGGAGGAGGGGAAAAAACACTAGTAGGAAGCGCAAGGAAAATATGGCAGCTGTACAGAACTCATCCAGAGCTCTTTGACTGCTCCAACATGTCAGAAGGTCATTTATAAGATGTCTCATACCAAACATTAGATAGTGAATTGCATACGCGTGTAAATTCATCACCTCGTGCACCGCACAACAGCTCCCACTTTCTCCCGTTGTGCTATTTACAAACAAACACGTGACTGGCGCAACTGCTCTTGGGAACTACTGTAAGCTTCCTAATGTGAAATAATGTGACGGGTGAAAGGATCTCTGAATGTATTGCACAAGTTGACTGCAGGTATTAACTTAAAAAGCAGCTATGAATATTCACATTTATTGAAAAACTTTAAATAGTTTCAACGGTATTGAAAAACCAAATACCCCGGTATACGGAATACAGCCTTGACATATTGGGTTGGTTTAAATACATTTTATTTTATTTTTAATCTTTTAAAATTGTTTTGCATTATCACACTTGCTTGCAAACTGTGTTATGTACAACTGAAGCTCAGAATGATTGGTATTCCAACTGTAATCCCATCCTGGTGGTTTGGTTTGATTACAATTGTTCCTCCTATGGCTCTGTGTTCCACCCCACTGACTGCAGAGCTACACTAGACCAGCACAGCACCAATCAGGCTTTCTCTATGGCCCAGAGTGCAACAGGTTCAGCTACAAGTTCAGCCCCGTTAAATCTTTGTTCTGGAGTGGAGGGAAAGGATTTCACCCTAAACAAACTGAAGGGTTTTAATGAGAAACTTCCCGTTGTCTTCAACTCCTTGTGTGGGTGTTTCTTTAGATTGGGACTGGTAAACTTGTTTTACCCAGGGGTAGAGTTAGAGGAGGTTGAACTACGGCCTGTTTATGTGTATGGTAATGAGAGCTGCATAAATGTCTTGCTGCAAATAAAACCTTATGTATGATGTGTTCTTTCAAAGGCAACATCTGCTCACCATTTGAGGCTCATATGCTTCCAGTTAAATGTAGTGTTCCTGAGAGCTAAGCAGTTCTGTTCTGTGTTTCAGACAAGGTTCTGAGCAGTTTTCTCCTGTCTTCCAGAGGAGGTCTTAATGGGTTCTATATTTTCTGTGTTTTAGAGGAGATTCTAAGCAGTTCTGTTTCTCCTGTTCTGTGTTTCAGTTCTAATCAGTTATATTCTGGGTTTCTGTTCTGGGTTTCAGAAAAGGTTCTAACCAGTTCTATTTCTCATGTTGTGTGTTTCAGAGGAGGTCGACTACAGCAGCTACGGGACCCACTCTCTGACCCGGAAGAAGAAGGCTGTGGTGGCGCTGAGGAACGACGTCAACAGGAAGCGACCTCACATCCGCATCGGAATGCCGCAGGACTTCCGGCCAGTCTCCTCCATCATCGATGTGGACATCTTGCCGGAGTCCCACCGCCGCGTTCGTCTCTACCGTCACGGCTCCGACAAACCCCTAGGGTTCTACATCCGGGACGGGACCAGCGTACGGGTGACACCCCATGGCCTGGAGAAGGTTCCTGGGATCTTCATCTCCCGCATGGTGCCTGGCGGCCTGGCTGAGAGCACAGGCCTGCTGGCTGTTAACGACGAGGTCCTGGAGGTCAACGGCATCGAGGTTACTGGGAAGACACTGGACCAGGTGACTGACATGATGATTGCCAACAGCCACAACCTGATTGTCACGGTGAAGCCAGTGAACCAGCGGAACAACGTGGTGCGAGCCAGCCGAATCTCCGGCAGCTCCGGTCAGTCGTCAGACAGCAGCGGTTCCACCGGCTACCCCAGCCTGTCCACCACAGCCATGGCGACCGGTGCCCACGGCTATGCCGACGAGCTGGAAAGCGACGAGGAGTCAGACATCGTCATCGAGAGCAGCCTCAAGCGGCCGTCGCGGCGCTCCAACACATCAGTGGTGTCTGTGGCATCAACGTCACGCTCCCACACCCAAGCCTCTCCCCCAGCACCCGTGGAACACCCCAGCCCCCCTACCCGACCTCTCTCTGTGGTTTCCACCGCCTCCTTCCACTCCCAACCCTCCTTCCACTCCCAACCCTCCTTCCACTCCCAGCCCAGCCTCAACGGCCTCTCCCACCACGGCAGCCTCAGCTATATGCTGCACAGGGACCTGAACCTCCAGCACCCACAGTACCAGCCCCACACCCTCCAGCACCACCATTCCCAGCACCACAGCAGCAACCCAGCCCTCCGGGAGAGCAACGGCAGCCTCCATAAAATCCTCAGCACCATGAGGACGGACCCTCGACACAGCCTGGCCCTGCCCCGGGGAGGGGTGGAAGAGGATGGCACCGTCATCACCCTATAATACACACACCTACACTTTTATAACACACACACACACACTTGGATGTGAGCTGGAGCATCCCCTGCCCGGTATATCCACCATGAGAATGAACATTGTTCCTCAAACCTCCTACTAATTTCTTTACATTTTTTCTAAGACAAATAATCCAGGAAAAAAGAAGAGTTTATTCTGTATTGTTTGTTTGAAAGTTTTCTATGTCTTGTAAATGTCTTGATGGGATTCACCTGCTATCCTTTAGTGACCACTTTTAATCTGAATTGCCATCTTCTTTTTGGGACCAACCCTGAGCTTTTGTTTTTAAGAACAATTATGTGTCTGTAAAATGCTGCCTGTCTGTACTGATTCTCGATCTCTGTATTTTAACTGGAAGATTCTCATCAATCATCTGTATCTATTCCAATAAATTATTCTAAGCTTTAATGAGAAGTGTTGGATTATCACATGTACTAAAACTCTTACTTCCCTTACCAGCAGTCATTTATACCTGGTACGTTTTGAACCGCTATCAAGGAATACTTCCTACACTGAATATGGGCCTAGTCTATATCCTGTTTCCTCTTCTCCACCAGTTCTGTTTGTGAAGCTCCTAAAATGGACTCCAGGAATGCAACATGCTCTTTGGAAAAAAAATACTCTTATCTTTACTGTTTACTCAAGACACCTCGGCTCAGCTGTGAACCCTGTTAGTTACAGCAGGCAGGGGGATGTGAACCCTGTTACACCAGGGAGGGGGATGTGAACCCTGTTACACCAGGGAGGGGGATGTGAACCCTGTTACACCAGGCAGGACTGCTAGAGTGTGAAGGTGATAACACCTGAATTTGCGTCTGCTTAACCTCACTCATTCACTTTCCTACACTATTGGGCACACACATTGAGATCCATGTTCGGATCCAGTTATACTTTCATTTACAAGCACAATCCATCCATCCATGATATGGTAGACTTTGAAGTATATGGATTATGTGGGACACTAAGCCATCCATCTGTGGTTAGATTTTTGTATGGGATTCTTCTCACCATTATTCACATTGTAGGTCAAAGCATTTAAGCTGTCAAGGTTTGCACATTTTTTGTTGTTAAACAGTCTTGTTTCAATTCTTTAAATCGCCATGTTAGTACTCCCAGGATTAATATAGGATTATCACCCCATTTTGGTTCACAAACATGTACTTTTTTTTGTTGCTCTTTCCTTTTCCTCTCACCAAAGGCTGCTCCGGTTACCTTGACAATGTGGTCTTCTGACCATATTGAGGTTATACCCTGCATTTCTTCACTATGGACAGTCAGTTTAACCCTGTTGAGTAGTGCTATAATGTATTGGTCACTGCCCCCTCCTGGTAGTACCATCGACTCAGTGTGGGCCCACATATTCACACCTAAGAAATATTACAGGTTTTATATTTATTACAGAAACGTCTAGATTTTTTCTGGAATAATGTCTATTGTTTTTTACTATCTTTTTAATGTACATAAGGATTTTATAATAGATTTTTACAAGAAAGACGATGACCTATGAACAAGTGATTCCATTAGGTATAATGGTACGAGGATAATTATGATTGGGAATATTTCTGCATATCATGTAAACTGGACTGTTTTTATTCTATGTTATGATGATGTACAGATATTTCAATACGTTCTCCACACATACATTGGAGAAAAGGTTTGTAAAACACTTGGTGCCTTTTTAAATTCATTTTAGCCCAGATATGTACTGAGCACTCAAATGTAAACAATAGTTGAATGGATATTAGGGCTTGATCTGTAATTGCTCAATCATTATTTAGTAGACCTAGTTGCACTTTCAACGTAGTAAACTGTAAGTATCACTTCAACTAATTCCCACAATTGAAATTCAAACCCTTTATGCAATTAATTTGAATTGTATTGTGAATATTGTGCTCATTTTATTTTCTTACTGTTTTGTCATTTTTTGGGGAGAGAATTTTTGGAAATAAAGGTTTTAAATGCGCTTGCTTTCCTGTTTTTCATATCGTAGAACATTGTTGCAGGTGACTGATATAGAAAGAAAATGAACGTTTCCTGTGTGATAACTCAATGTCCATTAGAAACAATTATCAGACTGACAATTCAATTTGAGGGAGAAACGGCCCTGATTTTAAAATTGCGCCTTTTCGCTTAGTTCTACTTGACCCTTGTAAGCCGCCATCCACAGTTTCAACTACGTGATTTAATCATCTGACAATCATAACACTGTAGCAGAAGGCGACATCAGGAAACTGGGCAGAGATGGAGCCTAGGATGGAAAATAGGGTAGGTTTTCTCTCCCCGCTGGAGGAGTCCAGTGCCGAGGTGAGTCGGGACAGTGGCTTCGTGTCGCAGAGTGCGAGCAGTTTATCCATGTTGAGCGAGGCCCTAAGCAGTGGCACCGTGTCGCATAGCCCCAGCTTCGGCGCAGCAGTCTCGCAGAGTCCGAGCTTCAACTCCGCGGAGCCCGACCCAGACCACAACCAGGAGGATGAGATCCTGAGACACACTGCTCTCAGTTACTCCTCCTACATCAGAGCTACTGCTGGAGATGAGGTTAGAATTGATCAACCTTTCCGATAGAGGTAAAATACAGCATCCTATCTATGCTGAGTTGCAATATAGCGACATGCTAGCTATAAGTGGATACGCGTGAACCAAGTTAAAGGTCACTTGACTGTGGTTATAACCATGTCCTTTCCATACCCCAGATCCTGTGTTTGGAGAAAAGTCTGGAGGAAATGCTGACTAGGGTGGATGAATTTGTAGGAATGCTTGACATGGTACGTGTTAAGAGATGTGAAGTATTTCTGTTAAATGTATGCGAAGTATGCATTTCAATTACTTCTGTGCAATTTGTATTACACTGAGTTGAACTACATACCAATAGATTTTTTTTAAGAAGATACTTTCGAGAGCTGTATTTTGTATTTTCAAAATACAATAATACTTTTCTAGGTATACCATTTATTTCTATAGTGGTTCACAATTGTGTAGCCCCTTCTCTCCCTGCATTGGTGTGTGATGGCACTATGGTGTGATAAGAGCATCTGCTAAATTAACGAAATATAGTTGTAGATGTAACAATGTACAATTGCAAAGCATGCTGATTATTATTCTAATGAGCCAATAGTATCAAGTGTGCTTTGCAGTTCGTTTTGGTATTTTCATATATACATTTGTCATTTAGCAGACACTCTTATCCAGAGTGACTTAGTGCATTCAAATACGGGAGATAAATAACAACATATCACAGTTATAGCAAGTAAAAAGTTACAAGCATTTCGCTACACTCGCAATAACATTTAACTGTGTGTATGTGACCAATTAAAATTTATTTAATGTTTCTGTAAACGGTTCAGGGAATGTTGTTGCTGTTCGGGCCAGCTACTTGCAAATGTATTTCTGTATTTTAAAATACAAAATACATGTATTTTAATTAAACACATTTCAAATTACAAGTATGTTGTAGTTTATTTTGACACATTGATCTTTATGGTATTTTGTAATTGTATTTTGTAATTTTTGCCTAACCCTGTATGTGCTGTTCATGTCCTCGTCTGTGAAAGTGGGTGAGAAATTAATAACTTTTCTTCCTCTGGTTATAGATCCGCAATGACACATCACAGATTGTCAACGAGAACTTACCTCAAATACATAGAAAATCAGAAGAGATGAGACAAATATACAGAAAGATTGACAAGTTGGATGTAAGTGTGATTTAATTCATGTAATTGATAATGACCAGGATGTTTTCATTGACATTTTACATTTTTACATTTTAGTCATTTAGCAGACGCTCTTATCCAGAGCGACTTACAGTAGTGAATGCATACATTTCATACAATTTCATACATATCATACATTTTTTTTCTGTGCTGGCCCCCCGTGGGAATCGAACCCACAACCCTGGTGTTGCAAACACCATGCTCTACCAACTGAGCTACAGGGAAGGCTACACAGACATGATCTGTGTACCAAATGGCACCCTATGTACTATATTTGGGACACTGATATGGTAGTACTGTATCTGACCCTGTTCCCTGGTGTTGTGTCTAGGCATTTGTAAAGATTGTAGGTGCCAACGTGAATGTCATGGAGGACCAGGTCACTCAGGCAGAGAGGGAACAAGGAACCCTGCCGGGTGCCTTCAGAAAGATGTTCCGCACCATGAATGTCCCAGGCTTTCTAAATGTGAGGATTTAATCAACCAACCAATCAATCAGCATTTCAGTCAACAATTAAGGCATTTTCTATTTGAAGTGTGAAATCTCTATTCCTATACTTAATCACCGTCTCCCCTGAACACAGGAGGCTGCTGAGGGGAGGGCGGCTCATAATAATGGCTGAAACTGAGTGAATGGAATGGCATCAAACACATGGAAACCATGTATTTGATACCATTCCACTATTCCGTTCCAGCCATTACCACGAACCTGTCCTCCCAAATTAAGGTGCTACCAACCTCCTTTGCACCTGAACCAGTATCTGTGCGTTAGAGTCCTCTCTAAAGTCCAGAAAGCTCAGATTCAAACTCCCATTTACCAGCTCTGCAAGTGTTATGTCAAAATACATTTGTTGATCACCAAATATGGAGTTTCGCTGAGCAACTACTATCTTAATTTGATCCCGTTACGACTGGTATGTACGTCCAAAAAAAGTCTCTAAATAAAAATGTACAAGCAACTGAAAAAATGCCTATTCGGCACATCCAACCACTCATTAATGCCACACACAGGTCGGAAATATACAACAGCTCAACCGGCCATAACGGGAGTAAATTAAGATATTCATCAACAAGCAGGACGCACAGGATGTACTTCAGACACCCGACAAGGCCAAAATCCCCGTCATTGGCAAGAGAAGGAGACACAGCTACAGAGGACACAGAGCGGGGTGCCTCGTAAGGATCCGCCGACTGCCTTTACCGTCTGTATTACTTGCCAACGTACAATCATTGGACAATAAATTAGACGAGGTACGATCACGAATATCCTACCAACCTGACATCAAAAACTCATGTTTCACCGAATCGTGGCTGAATGACGACATGGATATTCAGCTTGCGGGATATACGCTGCACAGGCTAGATAGAACAGCACACTCCGGTAAGACGAGGGGGGTGGTCTGCATATTTGTAAACAACAGCTGGTGCACGAAATCTAAGGAAGTCCCTAGATTTTGCTCGCCTGAAGAAGAGTATCTCATGATAAGCTGCAGACCACACTACTTGCCTAGAGAGTTTTCATCTATATTTTTTGTGGCTGTTTATTTACCACCACAGACAGATGCTGGCACTAAGACCGCACTCAGTCAGCTGTATAAGGAAATAAGCAAACAGGAAACCACTCACCCAGAGGCGGCGCTCCTAGTGGCCGGGGACTTTAATGCAGGGAAACTTAAATCAGCTTTACCTCATTTCAGCATGTTAAATGCGCAACCAGAGGGAACAAATTCTAGATCACCTGTACTCCACACACAGAGACGCATACAACAGCAAATCTGACCACAATTCTATCCTCCTGATTCCTGCTTACAAGCACAAAATAAAGCAGGAAGCACCAGTGACTCGGTCTATAAAAAAGTGGTCAGATGAAACAGATGCTAAACTACAGGACTGTTTTGCTAGCATAGACTGGAATATGTTCCCGGATTCTGCCGATGGCATTGAGTAGTACACCACATCAGTCACTGGCTTTATCAATAAGTGCATCAAGGACGTCGTTCCCACAGTGACTGTACGTACATACCCCAACCAGAAGCCATGGATTATAGGCAACATTCGCACTGAGCTGAAGGGTAGAACCTCCGCTTTCAAGGTGCGGGACTCTAACCCGGAAGCTTATAAGAAATCCTGCTATCCCCTCCGACGAACCATCAAACAGGCAAAGCGCCAATACAGAACTAAGATTGAATTGTACTACACTGGTTCCGACACTTGTCTTGTGTGGCAGGGCCTGCAAACTATTCCAGACTACAAAGGGAAGTACAGCCGCGAGCGGCCCAGTGACATGAGCTTACCAGATGAACTAAATCACTTTTATGCTCGCTTCGAGGCAAGCAACACTGAGGCATGCATGAGAGCATTAGCTGTTCCGGATGACTGTGTGATCACGCTCTCCGTAGCCGACGTGAGTAAGACCTTTACACAGGTCAACATTCACAAGGCTGTGGGGCCAGACGAATTACCAGGACGTGTGCTCCGGGCATGTGCTGACCAACTGGCAGGTTTCTTCACTGACATTTTCAACATGTCCCTGATTGAGTCTGTAATACCAACATGTTTCAGCAGACCACCATAGTCCCTGTGCCCAAGAACACTAAGGTAATCTGCCTTCACGTCCGTAGTCATGAAGTGCTTTGAAAGGCTGGTAATGGCTCACATTAACACCATTATCCCAGAAACCCTAGACCCACTCCAATTTGCATACCACCCAAACAGATCCACAGATGATGCAATCTCTATTGCACTTCACACTGCCCTTTCCCACCTGGACAAAAGAAACACCTACGTGAGAATGCTATTCATTGACTACAGCTCAGCGTTCAACACCATAGTGCCCACGAAGCTCATCACTAAGCTAAGGATCCTGGGACTAAACACCTCCCTCTGCAACTGGATCCTGGACTTCCTGATGGGCTGACCCCAGGTGGTAAAGGTAGGTAACAACACATCCGCCACGCTGATTCTCAACACGGGGGCCCCTCAGGGGTGCGTGCTCAGTCCCCTCCTGTACTCCCTGTTCACCCACGACTGCGTGGCCAGGCACGACTCCAACACTGTCATTAAGTTGACACAACAGATGACACAACCGTGGTAGGCCTGATCAACGACGAGACAGCCTATATGGAGGAGGTCAGAGACCAGGCCGTGTGGTGCCAGAATAACAACCTATCCCTCAACGTGATCAAGACAACGGAGATGATTGTGGACTACAGGAAAAGGAGGACCGAGCATGCCCCCATTCTCATCGACAGGGCTGTAGTGGAGAAGGTTGAGAGCTTCAAGTTCCTTGGTGTCCACATCACCAACAAACTAACATGGTCCAAACACACCAAGACAGTCGTGAAGAGGGCACGACAACGCCTTACCCCCCTCAGGAAACTAAAAAAGATTTGGCAAGGGTCCTCAGATCCTCAAAAGGTTCTACAGCTGCACCATCGAGAGCATCCTGACTGGCTGCATCACTGCCTGGTATGGCAACTGCTCGGCCTCCGACCACAAGGCACTACAGAGGGAAGTGCGTACGGCCCGGTACATCACTGGGGCTAAGCTGCCTGCCATCCAGGACCTCTACACCAGGCGGTGTCAGAGGAAGGCCCTAAATATTGTCAAAGACCCCAGCCACCCCCGTCATAGACTTATCTCTGCTACCGCATGGCAAGTGGCACCGGAGCGCCAAGTCTAGAACAAAAAGGCTTCTCAACAGCTTTTACCCCCAAGCCATAAGACTCCTGAACAGGTAATGAAATGGCTACCCGGACTATTTGCATTGTCCCTCCCCAACCCCTTTTTTACGCTGCTGCTACTCTCTGTTTATCATCTATGCTTAGTCACTTTAACTATACATTCATGTACATGAACTCAGCAAAAAAACAAACGTCCTCTCACTGTCAACTGCGTTTATGTTCAGCAAACTTAACGTGTAAATATTTGTGTACATAACAAGTTTCAACAATTGAGACATAAACTGAATAAGTTCCACAGACATATGACTAACAGAAATGGAATAATGTTTCCCTGAACAAAGGGGGGTCAAAATCAAAAGTAACAGTCAGTATCTGGTGTGGCCACCAGCTGCATTAAGTACTGCAGTGCATCTCCTCCTCATGGACTCCACCAGATTTGCCAATTCTTGCTGTGAGTTGTTACCACACTCTTCCACCAAGGAACCTGCAAGTTCCCGGACATTTCTGGGGGGAATGGCCCTAGCCCTCACCCTCCGATCCAACAGGTCCCAGACGTGCTCAATGGGATTGAGATCCGGGCTCTTCGCTGGCCATGGCAGAACACTGACATTCCTGTCTTGCAGGATATCACGCACAGAACGAGCAGTATGGCTGGTGGCATTGTCATGCTGGAGAGTCATGTCAGGGTGAGCCTGCAGGAAGGGTACCACATGAGAGAGGAGGATGTCTCTCCTGTAACGCACAGCGTTGAGATTGAGCTTGTTGTCATTGCAGGCAGTCTGATGATGCTGTGACACACCGCCCCAGACCATGACGGACCCTCCACCTCCAAATCGATCCCTCTCCAGAGTACAGGCCTCAGTGTAACGCTCATTCCTTTTACGTTAAACGCAAATCCGACCATCACCCCTGGTGAGACAAAACCGTGACTCGTCAGTTAGGAGCACTTTTTTTCAGTCATGTCTGGTCTAGCGTCGGTGGTTTTGTGCCCATAGGCGACGTTGTTGCCAGTGATGTCTGGTGAAGACCTGCCTTACAACAGGCCTACAAGCCCTCAGTCCAGCCTCTCTCAGCCTATTGCGGACAGTCTGAGCACTGATGGAGGGATTGTGCATTCCTAATGTAACTCTGGCAGTTGTTGTTGTCATCCTGTACTTGTCCCGCAGGTGTGATGTTCAGATGTACCGATCCTGTGCAGGTGTTGTTACACGTGGTCTGCCACTGTGAGGGCGATCAGCTGTCCGTCCTGTCTCCCTGTAGCGCTGTCTTAGGCGTCTCACAGTACGGACATTTCAATTTATTGCCCTGGCCACATCTGCAGTCCTCATGCCTCTTTGCAGCATGCCTAAGGCACGTTCACGCAGATGAGCAGGGACCCTGGGCATCTTTCTTTTGGTCTTTTTCAGAGTCAGTAGAAAGGCCTCTTCAGTGTCCTAAGTTTTCATAACTGTGACCTTAATTGCTTACCGTCTGTAAGCTGTTAGTGTCTTAATGACCGTTCCACAGGTGCATGTTCATTAATTGTTTATGGTTCATTGAACAAGCATGGGAAACATCATTTAAACCTTTTACAATGAAGATCTGTGAAGTTATTTGGATTTTTACGAATTATCTTTGAAAGACAGGGTCCTGAAAAAGTGACATTTCTTTTTTTGCTGAGTTTATTACCTCAATTAGCCCGACTAACCGGTGCCCCCGCACATTGGCTACCCGGACTATCTGCATTGTGTCCCGCCATCCCCTATTTCACACTGCTGCTACTCTGTTTATCATATATGCATAGTCACTTTAACTATACCTACATGAACGTGTTGCCTCTATTAGCCCGACTAACCGGTGCCTGTATATAGCCTCGCTACTGTTATAGCCTCGCTACTGTTATTTTGTCTTTTTACGGTTGTTTTCATTTCTTGTCTATTATTCACTTAATACCAATTTATTTACTTAAAATTTGCACTGTTGGTTAGGGCCTGTAAGTAAGCATTTCACTGTTAGGTCTACACCTGTTGTATTCGGCGCACGTGACAAACTTTTGAAGGTGCCGAAGAGGCATTTTTTTTGATTGCCTGTCAGTACATGAAGATGGTTGCTCAGCTAAACTCCATATATGGTGATCAACGAATGTATTTTGACATTATAATGCTTGCAGAGCTGGTGAATGTGAGTTTGAACCGGAGCTTTCTGGGCATTAGAGAGGTCCCTAACACACAGATACTGGTTCATATCTCCCTATGATCATCTGCTATTCATGATTTATTTTTTTTACTTTTTAATTGCTTTAGTAATGTTTTTTATTTTGTATTTAATGGTAGGTCTCATGGCCTATACATTGCTCTCAGTGGATATAAATTATGAGCCATATTATTTATCTCTGCAGAAACCAGCCAGCCCCAGAAGGCATCAGCAGCATGATCAGGAGCTTCCCCCAGTGTTCAAAACAGATGATTATTTCACCCAACACCCAGGACACTGAAAGTTTGTCTGAAATGACACCCTATTCCTTTATAGTATTGACCAGGTCCCATAGGGCTCTTGTCAACAATAGTGCACTATATAGGGTGCCATTTAGAAGGTAACTTGAAACAGGCCTGCAGCTCCCACACATCACACATGCAATGGTCAGCCTAACTCCTTCTCTAGGCCAGGGGACTTCAGTCTTCATGGCTGTCTGAACTGGACCAGAGCCATAGATTGAGATGGATATGGCTCTGGACCTGACTATCGGGACAATCATTCTAATGTGCTCTGGACTGGAGGATCTGAGGTGCAACAATTTCAACTAGCAATATAGTGTTGGCTCTCTCTCTCTTTCTCTCTCACAAGTGGCTGTGAAGATGCTGAAGAAATCAGACTCTTATTGGATGCGAACACCTGAAATAGGAAAATGATGTTATTGATCTAAAGATTTATTTTTTAAGACAGTTTTTCCAAGTTCCTCCAAGTGTTTCCCCATTTCTGATCTTGTGGTCACATATTGAATTGCTGTCAGGAAAATTATATTAATCATCACACTTGTACTCTCACCAACAGTATGATTTGAAGTATATGATGTTCAAGCTTGACTAAACCTTAACATGATATGGTAGTTTTAGTGACATTCTGTCTGTAGACATCTTTTAGAATGCTATTGTTTCCTGATTGTATGGCCTAATGCTGGAGTGGAATTGGCTATTTGTAATTCTCCACACACTGCACCAAGCAACATTTATTTGTTTAACATACTCTTTTGTGATAATTGTATATTATTTTTTTACTTTTGTCACTAATGATCATCATACCAAATAATTACAAATAAAGTGGTTTCTTTGTTCTTGATTGACTTTCAGTAAACCCTCCACACACTGCACCAAGCAACATTTATTTGTTTAACATACTCTTTTGTGATTATTGTATATTATTTTTTTTTACTTTTGTCACTAATGATCATCATACCAAATAATTACAAATAAAGTGGTTTCTTTGTTCTTGATTGACTTTCAGTAAACCCTCCACACACTGCACCAAGCAACATTTATTTGTTTAACATACTATTTTGTGATAATTGTATATTATTTTTTTACTTTTGTCACTAATGATCATCATACCAAATAATTACAAATAAAGTGGTTTCTTTGTTCTTGATTGACTTTCAGTAAACCCTCCACACACTGCACCAAGCAACATTTATTTGTTTAACATACTCTTTTGTTATTATTGTATTTTTTTTTTTTAACTTTTGTCACTAATGATCATCATACCAAATAATTACAAATAAAGTGGTTTCTTTGTTCTTGATTGACTTTCAGTAAACCCTCCACACACTGCACCAAGCAACATTTATTTGTTTAACATACTCTTTTGTGATAATTGTATATTATTTTTTTACTTTTGTCACTAATGATCATCATACCAAATAATTACAAATAAAGTGGTTTCTTTGTTCTTGATTGACTTTCAGTAAACCCTCATCTGGAAAGATGTTATTGAGTGTCACTACAGATATCAAAATATATAAGAGGTAGCAGTTATGCACAGCTAGCTGCAACATGAAGCACAATTTTGTCACTTTCACTTTGGCTCCATAAATCTGTGTAAAATAACTTCAAATTATTAATGTTATACAAAAGTATACATTGTCATATCCATTAACTCACAATTGTCCACATTTACTGACATAATATTGAACACAACTAATTTAATATTTATATACATTTTATTATCAATGAGCTGAAAATAATTGATTACCAAGGTTGGTTGCACTGAAGTAAAACGCCCTTTCGGGGGGCATTCACGCTCTTAGGTACCCGTCAATCGAACCTAGGCGCGCCTCTATTGGTCGTTTAGTCCTGTATATGACAGCACGACCTGTATTCCGGATGAAGCGGGAAAGGCGTGCATCCACACTGGATTGCTAGCTAGTTGCATATTAAGGTAAGTTTCATATTAAGTTTTAAACAACCATTAAGGAATAACCGCGTTTACCTTATAAAGGGAAATTATTACTTGCAATGCAAAGTGAAAGTTTAGCTGTCATTTTCTGAGTGGAATGATGTACTGACTTTAAATGAGTTTAGCGAGCTAGCTATATAGCTACGTTAACTTGCTAGCTAACAAGCTAGCGTTTCCATTTTAGTCATTTAGCAGACGCTCTTATCCAGAGCTACGTATATGTGCTATTAGGGTTAAGTGCCTTGCTCAAGGGGCACATCGACAGATTATTAACCTAGTCGGCTCGGGGATTTGAACCAACAACCTTTTGGTTACTGGTCCAATGCGCTTTTCCTATACATTTCCGAGATATAGGAAGCCATTCTCGTGCTGATGTTCTCTTGATAAGTGTATAACTTCCATTGATTGATTGTAATTCCAATAATTCAGGGTGATTCTGAAACACGTGGGGTGTGCTCATCACCAGGTATAAAGAATGTGCTGCTGACTACCTCATATTCATGGCGCGTTTTCCTCTTCAGATTCCAACCTGCACGTTGAACCATGGCAAGCAAACCGGTGTGGGAGCAGATAGGTGCAGGCTTTGTGCAACATTATTACCAACAGTTTGATTCTGATAGAACCAAACTTGCTGACCTCTATGTGAGTATTTTCATTTCAACACGTTCAGAGATGTTTAATGGTGTTTCATGGACCAACTTTGTCATCTGGAAACCTTTGGGTAAATCTCAAATCTCAATTCCTTGCATCCTCCCCTGGGACTACCCTCCAAATAGCTCTTAAACTCTAGAAGGCATTCTGCCTTCTCCCTACAGTTTTCAGCCATTAGCTTCGCCCACGACTGGCTCATGTGAACTACTATCTGACGCTGTTTTAACGTTTAGAAATGTCAATCATCGCTTGTGATAAGTTTTTCGAAACATGAACATAGGGCCCTTATCTTTCATCGAGAGCATCCTTCAAATAAAACGTACAATTACTGTAGCATTTTTTTTGCAGATCCATACAGCTATGGTTGCTTCCATCTGGCCAAACTACAGTTCTGCTACACTTCCTGAGTTACACTTACACACAGGTGTTTGTGGCATGCTAGGTAGCACAGGTGGTCACCTCTTGTCATCTGTCTGTTTTCTGTAAACAAGCGCAGTAACATGGACATAACCCTATCAAGGTGTACATTTTAGTTTTTTGAAAATTATAAGGTACTTATCCTTGCGAAACTGTACTGCAAGTGACGTCAGCGTCTGGACTCTTAACAAAACTCCCCCGTATAGAAGACGACTTCGTCCAATGACTCTTGTGTAATGTAATGGAACTGAGAGATGATCTAGATCTATCCTTCAAACGGCTTTGATAAAGTGGCATGGATGAAAAGGAAACAAGGACTCAAGGAAATACTTTTGAGATGGACCCCTGGTGTGTATTCATTAGTCAGATTCAGTTGTAAACGGAAAATGTTTTGCAACGATAACAAGAGTTTCTATTGGACAAATTTGGGTAGGTCCCTCCCCGTTTGGTTCCTAGAGTAAATGCTAAACGGTTTCTGTTGCAAAACTAATGGATATACCCCTGCTCATGTTGTTCAGTGTGTAACTGATAAGTTCAGTGAGAGCTCAGTCTTAATAAATGACTGTGTGTTTCCAGACTGATGCATCATGTTTAACATGGGAAGGAGTTGGTTTCCAGGGGCACAAAGCCATTATGGAGAAGATCACTGTAAGTGACATCTTCATTTAAGCTGCACTTCATCTAACTAATTATAATGCATAACTTCATTATTTCACATGGTACAGACATATAGACCTTATTGTCTCCCTTACTGCAGAGTTTACCGTTCCAGTCGATCCAGCACAGCATCACCGCACAGGACCACCAGCCCACGCCAGACAGCTGTGTGATGAGCATGGTGATGGGACAGCTCAAGGTAGGTTGTTTCAAAAGTAGTGGACGCACGTTCTGTGACTCGCTGGCATAAGAGTTCATACCAGAAACTCAACCACAGCTTAAGATGGTGCCAGTGATTTTGCATCCTTTTCAGTGACACAGCTGGTGTATACGTTTTAGAGTTGGCGGTCACGTGTGTTAACTGTTTTTGCGAGGCAGAGGACCGTAGTTCAAACGAAGTCAGTGGCAAGTTGAGGGAAGAAATTAAGCTGCTAAGCTAGCACAGTGACACCTGTTCCACTGGGTATTGCTATCTGCACGCTGGGGCTGAAACGGCGCACGTTGAATTGCGGGAGCTTTTCATGGAAGGAGCTGCTCCTGTTTTAATTTCAATAGCACCTGAAGATGCTTGAGTTTAAAGGGATACTTTGGATACTTTGGGATTTTGGCAATGAGGCCGTTTATTTACATTCGTAGAGTCACATGAATTTGTGGATACCATTTTTGTCTGCGTGCACTATGAAGGAAGTTGCTAACTAGCGTTAGTAAAATGACTGGAAGTCTATGGTATCTGCTAGCAGAAAGATAAAAATGGTTTCCACAAGTTAATCTGACTCTGGGGAAGTAAAGGGCCTCATTGCCATATTCCCGAAGTATCCCTTTAACTATAATAAACTTTAAATAAATCAAATCGATGGGGCCTGTTATGGTTAATTTCTACTGTATGTAATGTAGTTGAGTAAACTACACTGCTCAAAAAAATAAAGGGAACACTAAAATAACACATCCTAGATCTGAATGAAATAATCTTATTAAATACTTTTTGCTTTACATAGTTTAATGTGCTGACAACAAAATCACACAAATAATCAATGGACATCCAATTTATCAACCCATGGAGGTCTGGATTTGGAGTCACACTCAAAATTAAAGTGGAAAACCACACTACAGGCTGATCCAACTTTGACGTAATGGCCTTAAAACAAGTCAAAATGAGGCTCAGTAGTGTGTGTGTGGCCTCCACGTGCCTGTATGACCTCCCTACAATGCCTGGGCATGCTCCTGATAAGGCGGCGGATGGTCTCCTGAGGGATCTCCTCCCAGACCTGGACTAAAGCATCCGCCAACTCCTGGACAGTCTGTGGTGCAACGTGGCATTGGTGGATGGAGCGAGACATGATGTCCCAGATGTGCTCAATTGGATTCAGGTCTGGGGAACGGACGGGCCAGTCCATAGCATCAATGCCTTCCTCTTGCAGGAACTGCTGACACACTCCAGCCACATGAGGTCTAGCATTGTCTTGCATTAGGAGGAACCCAGGGCCAACCGCACCAGCATATGGTCTCACAAGGGGTCTGAGGATCTCATCTCGGTACCTAATGGCAGTCAGGCTACCTCTGGCAAGCACATGGAGGGCTGTGCAGCCCCCCAAAGAAATGCCACCCCACACCATGACTGACCCACCGCCAAACCAGTCATGCTGGAGGATGTTGCAGGCAGCAGAACGTTCTCCACGGCGTCTCCAGACTCTGTCACGTCTGTCACATGTGCTCAGTGTGAACCTGCTTTCATCTGTGAAGAGCACAGGGCGCCAGTGGTGAATTTGCCAATCTTGGTGTTCTCTGGCAAATGCCAAACGTCCTGCACGGTGTTGGGCTGTTAGCACAACCCCCACCTGTGGACGTCGGGCCCTCATACCACCCTCATGGAGTCTGTTTCTGACCGTTTGAGCAGACACATGCACATTTGTGGCCTGCTGGAGGTCATTTTGCAGGGCTCTGGCAGTGCTCCTCCTTGCAAAAATGCGGAGGTAGCGGTCCTGCTGCTGGGTTGTTGCCCTCCTACGGCCCCCTCCACGTCTCCTGATGTACTGGCCTGTCTCCTGGTAGCGCCTCCATGCTCTGGACGCTACGCTGACAGACACAGCAGACCTTCTTTCCACAGCTCGCATTGATGTGCCATCCTGGATGAGCTGCACTACCTGAGCCACTTGTGTGGGTTGTAGACTCCGTCTCATGCTACCACTAGAGTGAAAGCACTGCCAGCATTCAAAAGTGACCAAAACATCAGCCAGGAAGCATAGGAACTGAGAAGTGGTCTGTGGTCACCACCTGCAGAACCACTCCTTTATTGGGGGTGTCTTGCTAATTGCCTATAATTTCCACCTGTTGTCTATTCCATTTGCAGAACAGCATGTGAAATGTATTGTCAATCAGTGTTGCTTCCTAAGTGGACAGTTTGATTTCACAGAAGTGTGATTGACTTGGAGCTACATTGTGTTGTTTAAGTGTTCCCTTTATTTTTTTGAGCAGTATATTTGTAGAGGATGATGTTCATCTGTTCTCTTTTCTTTAAAAGGCTGACACGGACCAGGTGATGGGATTTCAACAAACTTTCCTGCTGAAGAACGTGGACAACAAATGGATCTGCACCAACGACATGTTCAGATTGGCACTACATAACTTTGGCGCATAGGAGGAAATGGAAGGATCACGTACATTCCAGAGAGTTAGCTTTTTATATTACATTTCAACTTTACATGTATGTGTTTTGTTAGGGAATGCTTGTCAGATTCTATTGTCTTCAATAAGCTCATGTTAACCAATTTTAAGACTGTTCTGGACAGTTAACTGCAAACTGTTACAGTGATGGTGAATGATGCACAGGAACACAACAGAATAAATGCATTCCCAAATACGTTTGATACAATTTGCCTTATTGTTATTCAAACTATCCCTATTAGTTCCCAATATTGGCTAACATTTCATCCATACATGCCTTGTTATTAGGACCATAATGTTGATGTTTCTATAAAAAGGAATGGATGATCCTCTTAGTGATGCTTTTGGCATAATGCTACCATTCTGTGAACAATAAATTGCATATCTGAAATGGCACCTTATTCCCTGTATAATTTGTGTATAGTGTACATTTGACCAGAGCTAGGGCATCCAAAACGGCGCCCTATTCCCTATATAGGGCACTAGCCGTAGTCAAAAGTAGTGCAGTATATAGGCTGCCATTTCGTAAGCAGACATTTATTTTGTGTTGCAAGACAACAGACACACAGCCTGATAAACTTAGGAGTTTACATGATGAATGACATACCTTACTATACTAGTGTATAAGGGTCAAGGGCTCTTCATAACACAAAAAGAAAAGAAAACAGCGAGGATGAAGCTGGCTGGCCTTCATTTGAACATGTGCCTCCTGGATCAGCATCAAAACGCTATGAGGAAGCAGCCATTTATGACAGTCTGTACCTGGCTGGAGACTTCCCTATGGGAAGATCTCAATTGCACACGCCTCACGTCCACTTTCCTCGTCTTCCCGTTCGAGGTCAGAAGGACCTCTGGCTTTCTCATCCAATGGGTTTTGAGGAGACGAGGACACAAGGAGTATGTTATTGAGCAAGTCCCTAGTTCAGTCTGCGTCTGAAATGGCACTCTATAGGGAATAGGGTGTCAGATGCAGACAAGCAAATGATGGCAGCAGGCCCTCTAGCTTGAGACCAAGACTAAAAACCCAGATGACCTATTGACCCTGATAGCAAATGCAACCCAAACACCAAATCCTCTCACAGAAAGATGTGCAAAACTTTGTCAACGCATTCTGCTACAGTACTTGGTTTGTCTCTTCGGAAACAATGTACACCGTATTCTCGCTATCTTCACTGGCACCTTGTTCACATAAGGTGCATATCGAGCAATTTCGCACTCAAGGCCATTGTTCTGAGTGTTGCTCTTAAATATATTTCCATCATGAGGAATACAATAATGAGTAAAGAATACTGACCGTTTTTATTTGAGAAGATAACAAGCCTGTAACAGTTTTAGGATAGGTCTGCAATATTACTGTTGGCCTCCAGGGGGCGATCACAGTTTGGCGACAATTCGCTAGAAGTAATTTATTTTCACCTGAAGGTGGTGATTTGAAGAGACAATGGCTGTGTCCGAATACTCATGCTACGTGAAAAAAAGTTTTATAGTATGTGAAAATAGTACTCCTAATGCGTGATTGCGTTGACTCCCACCATTCATATTTTGGTACAGTATGACAATTTATCTGATTATCAGCTGTTGTCAAATGTTATTCATTAAAGACGAGTGAATTGTAAATAGATTAAACTCCGAAATGAGTATGCAATTTAGTATGTAGTACGCTAGTATGGGTATTCGGACACGTCTACTGTCACAATGCAACTGTTGACAATGCAAACCTGACTATAGGAGTGAAAGTTGAGGAAAGTTCAGCTTTAAAAAGAAATGTATCGGCAATGGGCTTTCAAGAGATAGTCACTCGCCAGCCACTAGTAGACCATGGCGTTAGGGCACCAATCAATACATTAACAACCATATATGATGACCCAATTGACAATGTGTAAATCTGTGTTTATGTCTCGTTCCTGAAGATAGTTTTACAGAATGGAGTTGATTGAATAGCTTTAGCTGGCGAGCCAAATTTTGCTGTGGCTACACCTTTGGCTACAATTAGTAGATTTATTTGTTTTTGCGTAACATATAAAATATAACGATAATAAGAAATTGTTATTCTTGATTCGTACCTTTCAAATACCATTGCAATTTTCTTTTTGTAATTTCTAACACACTACTTTATTGTATTAAAAGGTAGCATGTAATTCAATTCTTGTTTTTTTCTTCAAATAATGGACTGGAAGGGAAGTCTACCATTGGCTGATGAACAGTGGCATGATATGAGGTCACCATAAAATCTTTTTGGCCCTCCCCTTTGCCTCAATTTCCTGACAGCCTATTGGTTGTTTTGAATTGTACCATGTGACTAGCTAGCTTTTTCCAGAGCCTTTATTCTGTCTGTAGCCACACCCACACTTCTTTTGTGCTCTTATATAATGTTTATTAGCCCAATTAACTCATCAATTAATAGTGAAATGGAAGGAAATCACTACGAAACTTCAATTATGTTTGGAAAATTCCCCAATTTAGTCCACAGCTAACTTCAATCTCATTGGTCATCCTCCATATATGCTAATTAGGACCCACACGTCATGTCCTGAACACAAGCGCCATTTTTTACTTCAGGAGGAGGGTGAAACAGCACAATACATCAATTATTTCACTTTAATATGAATCATTATTTCCTGAATTAACTTTGGCGGCTGCATCTTGTCCGGGGAGGTGAGTGGCAGAGTTTCGTCCAGGTGGATTGATTGCACACTTTCGTGACACCGAGACTAAAGCGTTGGCGGATTGGTGAAACTATCCATACACGGTAAAAAAAAAAAAAAAAAAAAGACGCGACAGCCATCCTTTTATAACCGAAGAAGCAAAAGCAAAGGTAATTGTATGTAGCCCGGTCAGTCAACATCTTCAACAGTTCATCACAAATCTACACCTATTGTAGCCATTGTCGACATTTGCGCAGATCCACTTCCATAAATCAGCCAACCAGGCATGTTTGTATGCAGTTCAACCAATGATTGATCATTGAGTTCAACACAGCTAGCTAGCTAGCATTTTAGCTTATTTTTATTCCCGCCAATGCATACAATTAGATGGTTTTAGCTATATTTTTGCTGTCGAGTCCACCGGCCGCTTTTGGTGACCCTTCGTGGCATAGGCGTCCCATTCGAATGACTGCCCTTTCAACTTCGATGGTAATTTCTGTGCCTACCATGGGGCATGGTGACCAAGGGTGGGGGGGGGGGGGAATTCAGGATTTGTTTCCGGAGAGGGAGTCTGTAAAACGGCTGCCACATCCAAGGAAGGCACGCAGATGTTCACCTCCTGTGTCGGGGATCTACTTAGCTAGCCAGCTAACGTTAGCTAGCTAGTGACGAAAAAGAACAATACAGGACTCTTTCGAGTGCCTGTAATTTGAACGAATACACTCAGGGCTGCCAACTTTTTAAGAACGCTTAGAGTGAGATTTGCAATGTGAATTTCATTTTTCCCTGGCACAACCCCTAGACATTAGGGACAGTTTACTGTTTTAAAGTTAATTTCCTGCAATTCTACGTATTTTGACATGGCTTAGGCCTATGACCAGGGTGGAAAATAAAACCACAGGTCCGGTGTTTTTCAGGATACGTTGAACATGAAATTAACTTCATTTGTCGACTTTAACATTTCACACCTCCATTATGCATATTTTTGTGAAACCTTATTTAGGTTGATTGACACTTTATTCAGACAGTAAAGAAATAAGATGGGGAGAAACAGTATGAAGGTTGGAAACGGGGATTGATCCCTATTCTCAGATGGAAAGTATGTGACACGTGCAGGGTAGTGTTACCACTACACCAAGGCTCTGCACAGGAAATACTAACACTTTAATGGTTGATAGCAGTGTGTAACCAAATCATAGTTTGCAGTCTCCTTGTCCATAGACTGCTTTCAAGGTAAATACAAACATTTTGTAATTTGGGTGAACTCTTTTTAAAATAAGGCTTGAAAAATATCCTGCTTGCTCTCCAGGAGGGTTCACCACCCCTGAGCTATGTTTCCCAAGTGCTGGGTGTTTGAAAATGTTCTTGTAATAATAATTCATATCTCAATCACCCAACTCTCAATCACCCACAATTGACTGAATATCAATATTCAGGTGGTTTATGTCTACTAATTGAAGATCCTTGCCATAATCTTACTCTACCGAGATGAAATATGTGTTTGAGTTGAGTCCCCTACCATCTGCCTAGCATGTGCACAATACTAAAATAAAAAATGATTTGAGGCTTGGAGTATTTAATATCCAATGCTTATTTGTATGGTTTATTCAAAACTGTCCATTAATGGCTGCAAAAATACATAGCCTCATAATTCATTTTCAAAGACACGTAGGCATATCTGACTTCAAATATGTGATTACACTGGCAACATTGGGAAGAAGTGGAATAATAAAATACGTTTGGGGAACAAGTGTTCTTGCTGACAAGCACACTAATTCCCCAATATTTTAGCCCATTGTTAAGAATGAGAATTTTTCCACTGATCAGGCTAAATAAAGTCAATAAAATCTCCTGAATACAAGATGCCATAAATCTGCCCCTACACCCTAACCAAAAAAAATATATATATTCATTGTCCCCGCTCCAGAATCAAACTTACACTTTTGGGTTCAATCTTTTTTCCTTTTTTTTTTCTTTTTTTTAACTGCTTTTTTTCTCCCCAATTTCGTGGTATCCAATTGGTGGTAGTAGTTAGTCTTGTCTCATCGCTGCAACTCCCGTACGGACTCGGGAGAGACGAAGGTCAAGAGCCATGCGTCCTCCGAAACACAACCCAACCTAGCCACAATGCTTCTTGACACAATGCACATCCAACCCGGAAGCCAGACGCACCAATGTGTACACCTGGCAACCTGGTCAGTGTGCACTGTGCCTGGCCTGACACAGGAGTCACTAGTGCACGATGAGACAAGGATATCCCTGCCGGCCTAACCCGGACGATGCTGGGCCAATTGTGCACTGCCCCATTGGCCTCCCGGTCGCAGCCGGCTGCGACAGAGCCTGGGCTCGGCTGCGACAGAGCCTGGGCTCGGCTGCGACAGAGCCTGGGCTCGGCTGCGACAGAGCCTGGGCTCGGCTGCGACAGAGCCCGGGCTCGGCTGCGATGCAGTGCCCGGGCTCGGCTGCGATGCAGTGCCTTAGACCACTGCGCCACCCGGGAAGCCGCTTGGGTTCACAATCTTGACAATTATTTTCATAGTTTCAAATCATGTCACCCTACCAAACTTCCCTGCTAAAACATACTGTAGGTCTGTCTGCTGTCTTTTCGTTGTCACAGCCTAAATGCCAATCGCCAAATAAGGAGATTTAATGCAAGTGTGGATTAAATCGGTTTAAGTACATCATGTCAAAAGGCTGTATTCTGCAATCGGGACGGGAGTAACAGCAACCTAGTTTTGGCAAAATTGTACATAAAACAGCTATCAGTTTTATAAACGCAGTGGAGTACATTCTCTCTTTCTCTATTTAGCTCCACTCTAATCTTGAGGGATGTTTAAAAAAAAAAGTTTTTAAAGACTGCATCCAATCCCGTTGATCCCTTACATTAGTGGTTCCCAAACGGCGACGTGCCCCCTGGGGAGGGGGGCAGGTTTATATATATATCTATATATATATCATACACACACACACACACTTGAGCTCAGTCCGGCTTTAAACTTACTCTTGAAAGTTGTAATAATAGAATGCACAAGGTGCAATTTCGAAAGTGGGCAGTGTATCATCAGTTCCTCTTGTCATGTTAGTCATTGTATACCTTAGAGCTATTTATAACTTGTCAGAAATGTCCAGATCAACTAGCCTATGTCAGCTAATGTTTTTTTGCCCATAGATGTTGTAATATGTCATTCAAATCACATGAATACACATTAGATGTGGCAAAATGTATAGAATTGCAAGAAAATTTGCTTTAAAACTATAAAAGGTTCTTTGCACCACATGACAAAATGTGTAGAATTGCAGGTAATAAGCTTTAAACCTGCACCAAGAAGAGGGGTGTGAACAGTTTGTCATGAACAGTTCTTGTGCACATAGGGGTGGTGTGGAATGTTCCAATGCTTGTAGGGGGACCCAGAGTGAACATTTTTGGGAACCCCTGCCTTACATAAGTAGACCAATCATATGCTTCAATGTGCTGCGGTTCACAGTGCTGTTGCAAGACAGGCCAATGATAGAGGTTCTGCTCGTGATAAGTTGCAGGCACAGAGTCTGATTTTCAAAAACGATTTGGAGCACAGTTTAAAAGTTACCACACTGACTATACAATGGACTAATTCTACAAATAACAGCAGTACTTTTCAGTGCGTGAGATATAAGATGTGGTGTGAGGACAATCAAATGCCTGTTGGCAGCACCTGTACACTTCATAGACTTTAATGAGGATACATTACTGATGTTTAGAAGCATTTTTCCAGTGGTCAGAAACTTGTGAAAGTGCTATTAATTATGTTTTAACAGTCAAATTTGACTGCCAGTTGTATATTGTCCATCGGTGTGACGTAATGTCCC
The DNA here is from genome assembly GCF_901001165.1 of Salmo trutta. Lineage (NCBI taxonomy): Eukaryota > Metazoa > Chordata > Actinopteri > Salmoniformes > Salmonidae > Salmo > Salmo trutta. The sequence goes on along the minus strand of NC_042992.1, from coordinate 27,508,980 downwards.
GCCTCATGCTTAACAAATAATTGTTAAGCATGAGGCAGGTAACATTTGATCAATACACAAGTAAGAATTGCTTCTTTTTTTTTTAATTGAGGTTTAGTGAAATCACTGAATCATACCCTAAATGTAATGGTGAGACACTTGGTTATCATCGTTATACATGCAAATAGTTTAATTGAAATGCCAAAATATGATTACTGATTTTAAAGACAAAATAATTGACTAATTCGTTACTTCTATCATTCAACCTTTGTTAACATGTATTGTAATGTCACACCAGAGGACACGTTCAAGGCACTAATGCATGAAATGGTTCCTTAAATTGGATAAACTTAAAAATAGGTGGCTGTATAACATTGAGTTGTTTAGACAGTTTATTACAGCTATATGTTTGGCTTTAAATCTTTACATTTTTTACTTTTGTTTTGGCCGTATGGCAACTACCCAAATGTTCATGTTATCTTGCTGTGTGGCGCATGGTGCTAGATTTGGCAAGAGTAGCTATATTGGGTGAGGGTATCATGAAAGGCATTTCCAATTCTTGTCACTAAATCACATTTTATTGGTTGCATGCATATATTTAGCAGATATTGCGGGTGTAAATAAATGCTTGTGTTCCTAGCTCCAAAAATAATATCTAACAATACACACATCTAAAAGAATTAGGCCGTAAATGTAAACCAATAGCCTATGAGTCATAAACACATTAATCCATAGGCTACATTCATGGATGTCAAAGCTCGATTTTTAACCAGAGATCACTTTTTTATTTTTTATTTATTTATACACACACTGTAAAACTATTTGGTGGAATGTGCTTTGTGGCTGCCCGAACGGACAAGTGAAATTGTCCTGTTTTAATTTTTTTGAAGACGTTAATTTGCTTTGACTCTAGTGCTCCATTTGTACATGTGCATTTGCAGAGCACAACAAAAAAGAAACCAAACCAAGCATCACACAGTTCTTCTTAAATTCCCTTTCCCCTCTGTGTATCACTCACTCTATTGCGTTCCTACTGCTCCCTCTACACACGCATGCTCAGGGGGCACACAAACTCCTGTTAGGCCTACAGAAATAAATGCCTAGAAAAACTTATCTAAATGATGGGATACACAAGCTACATTCCTTGCCAAATGACAGTTTTGTCACATTCAAAATGGACTGGTTGATTGAAGTAGGAAATGTGTTCCAACAGAGGGCTGCCGTTTTGGAATAATTGTGTCCTGTCTATTTTCCACTTCGGCTACTTTGCGAACTGCTAGGGCCTTAAACATACAGGTTCCACGCTGAAAATACGCAAATGCATTAGTTTGATAAAGACAGAGCGTATTTTCATCAGAATCATAAAGCCTAGGCCTCACCAAACAGATTTCGTGGCCGTAATTATTTTGTAATCCTGAAAAATTGCCAGGTTGGACCACGTTTGAAACGATCACTCTGAATAACAGTTCCATATGCAAGATGCACTTCACTTCGCAGTGACTCTTTTTTTTTTTTCATTTGGAAAAATATTCTGTTCTATTTTATTATATGACATGTGTTTTGTTTTTTTACTAGAAAACAGGTGTCTTGAAGGTGTCTTGAATGCCCTTGAAAGGGCTCGGGAAATAAGAGCGTCATGTCGACTAAATTAACAAAGCAAGGCTATACCATTGCACAGCCATAGGCTTCTACAAGCAAGTGCTGCTGGTGCAGTTACTGCCTCCTTTTTAGAGATTGTATTCCACCATATAATATAACCAGTTTATTACCGTTTCAATAAATGTACCTTAAATGGCAATTTATTTTGACTGAATATACACTATATGACCAAATATATGTGGACACCTGCTCATCAAACATCTCATTCCAAAATCATGGGCATTAATATGGAATTGGTACCCCCACTTGCTGCTATAACAGCCTCCACTCTTCTGGGAAGGCTTTCCACTAGATGTTAGAACATTGTTGTGGGACTTACTTCCATTCAGCTACGAGCATTACTGAGGTCGGGCACTGATTTTGGGCCAGTCAAGTTCTTCCACACTGATCTCGACAAACCATTTCTGTATGGACCTCGCTTTGTGCACGGGGGCATTGTCATGCTGAAACAGGAAAGGGCCTTACACAAAGTTGGAAGCACAGGATCGCCTAGAATGTATGCTGTAGCGTTAAAATCCCCTTTCACTGGAACTAAGGGGCCTATCCCAAACCATGAAACAGCCACAGACCATTATTTATCCTCCACCAAACTTTTTACAGTTGGCACTATCCATTGGGGCAGGTAGCGTTCTCCTGGCATACGCCAAACCCAGATTCGTCTGTCGGACTGCCAGATGGTGAAGTGTGATTCATCACTCCAGAGTTCAATGGCGGTGAGCTTTACACCGCTCCAGGCGACGCTTGGCATTGCACATGGTGATATTAGGCATCTGTGCAGCTGCTTGGCCATGGAAACTCATTTCATGAAGCTCCTGACAAACCGTTATTGTGCTGACGTTGCTTCAGGAGGCAGTTTGGAACTCGATAGTGAGTGTTGCAACCGTTCTGTGAGCTTGTGTGACCTACCACTTTGCGGCTGAGCCGTTGTTTCTCCTAGATGTTTCCACTTCACAATAACAGCACTTACAGATGACCAAGGGAAGCTCTAGCATGGCAGACATTTGACTAACTGACGTGTTGGGAAGATGGCATCCTATGACAGTGCCACGTTGAAAGTCACTGAGCTCTTCAGTAAAGCCATTCTACTGCCAATGTTTGTCTATGGAGATTGCATGGCTGCTTGATATTTTTTTTTTATACACCTGTCAGCAACGGGTGTGGCTGAAATGTACGAATCCACTCATATGAAGGGGTATCCACATACTTGTGTATCTCATGCAAACTCTTGTATATTAAGTTTACATTTCACTCCTTGACAAGTCACTAGACTCAAAGCCATGAGGATAGAACACATTTCAAACTTTGCTTGTTAGGGGTAGTTAGTTGCAGAAACAATGGAATGGTTTAGTCGACAGTGCATTCAGAAAGTTTTGACCTTTTTCTCCACATTTTGTTACATTACAGCCTTATTCTAAAAAAAAATCTACACACTACCCCATAATGACAAAGCGAAAACAGGTTTGAATATATATTTACATATGTATTCAGACCCTTTGCTATGAGACTTGAGCTCAGGTGCATCCTGTTTTCATTGATCATTCTTCACATGTTTCTGCAACTTGATTGGAGTGAATAATTCAATTGATTGGACATTATTTGGAAAAGCACACACCTGTTTATGTAAGGTCCCACGGTTGACAGTGCCTGCTTACTTTTTTGTATATTTTTTTTACTCTGTACTTTGTTGGATGTTTATCAAGGATCTCTCTGTACTTTGCTCTGTTCATATTTGCCTTGTTCATATTTGCCTCGATCCTGACTAGTCTCCCAGTCCCTGCCGCTGAAGAACATCCCCACAGCACGATTCTTCCACCACCATGCTTCACCATAGGGATGGTGCCAGGTTTCCACCAGACGTGACGCTTGGCATTTAGGCCAGAGTTCAATCTTGGTTTCATCAGACCAGAGAATCTTGTTTTTCATGGTCTGAGAGTGCTTTAGGTGCCTTTTGGCGAACTCCATGTGGGCTGTCATGTGCCGTTTACTGAGGAGTGGCTTCCATCTGGCCACTCTACCATAAAGGCCTGATTGGTGGAGTGCTGCAGAGATGGTTGTCCTTCTGGGAGGTTCTTCCATCTCCACAGAGGAACTCTAGAGCTCTGCCAGAATGACTATCGGGTTCTTGGTCACTTCCCTGACCAAGGCCCATCTCCCCTGATTGCTCAGTTTGGCTGGGCAGGCCTATTCTAGGATGAGTCTTGGTGGTTCCAAACTTTTTCCATTTAAGAATGATGGAGGCCAACTGTGTTCTTGGGAACCTTCAATGCTGCAGACATTTTTTTGGTACCTTTCCCCAGATCTGTGCCTCGACACAGACCTGTCTCAGAGCTCTACAGACAATTCCTTCGACCTCATGGCTTGGTTTTTACCTGACATGCACTGTCAACTGTGGGACCTTATATAGACAGGTGTGTGCCTTTCCAAATCATGTCCAATGAATTGAATTTACCCCAGGTGGACTCCCAAGTTGAAGAAACAGCTTAAGGATGATCAATGGAAACAGGATGCACCTGAGCTCAATTTCAAGTCTCATAGCAAAGGGTCTGAATACTTGTGTAAATTAGGGGTGGCAGGTGGCCTAGTGGTTAGTGTTGGGCCAGTAACCAAAAGGTTGCTGGATTGAATCACCGAGCTGACAAGGTAAAAATCTGTCGTTCCCCTGAGCTAGTTATAACCCACTGTTCCCTGGGAGCCAAAGACATGGATGTTGATTACGGCAGCCCCCCACACCTCTGATTCAGAGGGGTTGGGTTAAATGCGGAAGACACATTTCAGTTGTACAACTGACAGTTATGTGTAGATTGCTTAGGGATTGTTTTTATTTAGTCCATTTTAGAATAATGTAACAATGTGGAAAAGGTCAAGGGGTCTCAATACTTTCCGAAGGCACGATATATTTATTAGGGCAATTAGGATTTGTTATATGTAATGGATATGATAAATTAGTCATCGTCACTCTTGGCATAGACATATGTGTACATAGGCCTATTTATTTTACATTTTGAGAACTAGGAAAAAGAATCATGCAAGTACTCAGTCAAATCCCATCCCTAGTTTGGATGTGTATAATATTACCTGGCCTAACATGAGGCCTCTCTCTTTCAGGAAGCTGAGGAACAATGTATCAGGTCCCGGTTGGAAACTTGGAGAACATCCGAAAAACAAGGAGAAGAGTGAAACATATTTTGAGTGATTTTGGACTGGAGGATTGCAAAAACCTTCTGGAAGTATGTTTTAGTTTTAAACATAAAAATTGCACAACAATCTGTTTTATCGGTATCAGAGTATTGTAGCAACTATTGTTTGGGGGCTAGATGAGGCCGAAATTATTGCCATATTACCCATTGTTTATAGGCATGGATTGTACTTTTCCCATAACTCTGTACCAAATGGCACCCTATTCCCGATGGTCAAAGATGGTGCACTGTAAAGGGAATAAGGTGCCATTTGGTACAAATGATAATGAATGTTCAGAGATCATTGATCAGTGTTTTCTTCCCATGATACTTAGCTGTTTGTTGTCCTTAACTGTATGTTGTTGTCTGTCACCAACTTCCAGGAGCTGCAGAAGAAGGAGAAGAACTCTGATGAAGATTCTGATTCTGATGAGGCATTCCAGGAGACTGAGTGGGTGGACCTCAGTGAGCCCTTCCCAGGCAAGAGGAAGAAAAAGGTAAAATGGCTCCTGGAAAGATGAGGAAGTCTGATAGGGATGTCAACAAACCAACAGTGTTTGAAATCAAGTGATTGCTTAAATGTGCCAATATTTCTGGCCTCTGTGGAAATGCATAGCCACTGATGAATATGCATCAGTTAATTCAGTTCACACTTAATCAGCATCTGAAATGGCTATGTAGGGACACACTCTTCGTACAAAAAAATATAACATGCATTCCTTAGTGAAATGACGGATCAATATAAAATGGTCTTATTTTGCTAATCACGCGTCTCCTTCCCCCAGTGGCCGTACCGCACGCGGCTGTTGTGCTGCTCCCTCTGCAAGTACTCCACCCGGAACTGGTACTCCTACAAGAGTCATCTACAGCGGAGCCATGAGTATGAGAGGAAACTGTGTGTCCTGGCTCCCTGCCAGATCTGCTCCTTTGTCGCCCACCCCCGACTCCTCAAGAAGCACCTCCTCCTCTTCCATGGCTCTCCAAACGTGGACCAAGATGCAGCGTCTCTGCATTCAACTACCAAGAAAGGGGACCGGTTTAAGTGTCGTAAGTGCCGATATGTGGACTCAAACCTGTTCTCAATGAAGAAGCACGTGCTGCTGAACCACCTGGAGAAGCTGTGGCACCACTTCTCAGGACGGATACCAGACACTAAGTTCCCCCATACAGCCTCCAGGCAGTTCTGTAAGGTGTGTAAGATGGCTATTGAAAGCACGGAGCACATGCTGCACCACATCCTGGCCTCTCCCACTCACCAGTGGGCCTGCGCTCAGATCAGGACCTGGATCTTGGAGAACACTCAGTATGCCAAGCCCACAAATTACCAAACACTGGCCCCTAAAAAACAGCTGCCACAGGTGTCCAGTCCTGAGCAGCTAGCAGGGCCCAACCAGAGCTTCCTCCCCCCCCAGGCCCTGGTTCAGCTGGCCGGTGCTGAGGCAAAGGGCCTCGTCCAGCCTGGTGCTACTGTCAAGCTGCAGAGTGCTCTGCCACAGGGGGCCATCTCAGCCACCATGCCCATCGGCCAGACCATGGTCAGACTGCCCTCTGGCGCCTCACTACCTGGTGCTCCTCGCAACCAGGTGCCTTTCACCATAGGGGTCCAAGGTCAGCAGCAGCCCCAGCAGGTCTTCCTGCCCCCGAGGGTGCAGATCAGCATTCCAGGTATGTCCCAGGCCCTCATGGTGACTCAGCGCCTCCCCTTGAACCAGGGGACCCCCCAGGGTACAATGCTCCAGAGCAACCCTCAGGGCACCATGCTGACCTCCCAGTCCCTCCTCAGCCACCTCTTCCCCACGGGCAACAAGGTCAACGGCATGCCCACCTACACCTTCGCCACGCCGGTGGGCATGCCCAGCCAGGCGAGTAACATCCAGCTGATCAGCAAGGCTCCTCAACCAATCAAACCAGCAGGTAATCCTGCTCTCAACTCCAAAGCCAAGAAGTGGATCACCTGTCCCATCTGTAATGAACTGCTCCCTTCCAACGTCTATGAGGCTCACCAACAGGCTGCCCACAAGGCCCAGCCCAGAACAGCTAAGCAGCAGGGCCTGGCTGCCCGCGCTCCCTTCCTCAGGAAGATGCCTGACAAGACAGTCAAGTGTTTGAAGTGTAAGATCCTGCTGTCTGAGAAGGGCCTCTTTGAACACCTACTGCACGGGCTCAACTGCCTCTACTGTCCTGGGATGTTCTACTCCATCCAACAACTGGTTGAACACACAAACACACAACACAACCCCACACAGAAGGCCAACTGTGACTTCATGAGGCGGGAGTATAGACTGTACACAGACGACAGCGGTAACCTTCTGTTCCCCTACTTCGACATCAACACCATGGCCCCCAAAGAGATCCTGGGAGACGCAGAGCTGAAACTGGCTCTGGTCACCAACTCCCTAGACCTGATCTTCCTCAAGATGCAGCCTGGTGGTAAACAGGAAGTGTGTCGGAACCCCAGTAAAACGACGCGGACCGACTGCCCCTTCTGTGAAGAGAAGTGTGTCACAGTGGAGAACTACCAGGCCCATCTGAGTGGGAAGCACTGCATCGCACCCACCGTCCACGCCATCCTTAAGACCGCAGCATTCAAATGCATCTACTGCAACGGCGTCTACACAGGCAAGACCACGCAGAGAGCTATAGTAATCCATCTACAGCGCTGCCGCCGTGCCCCCAAGACCCCTAAAGACGCAGACAGACTCCAGCCTGCCCCCACCAACGGACGCCAACAGCAGGTCATGGCCTTTAAGCAGATGGTCCAGGTGCCAGGTCTGTACTCTGCCCAGCTCCCTCCAGTCCCCATGGCAGCGCAGGCCTCCATCCCTGTCCCCCTGCCCTCTGAGTCCCCTGCTGAGCTACAGAGCAAGCTGAGGCTGGAGGCGGCCTTCAGGGAGGCCATGGAGGCCAACAAGAAAGAGAGGGATGCGCGGGCAGCTTTCCGTAAGCAACGAGAGAAGGAAAAACGAGAGCAGGCACCCAAGATGGACCCCTATATTCAGCTGGCGCTGGACCCCAGTGGGATGGAGAAACGCCCCTCTGAGGAGCGGAAAGACTTCCTCACCAGATACTTCCACACTAAGCCGTACCCCACCAAGAAGGAGTCTGAGGAGCTCTCCAAGAGACTGTGGCTGACCCGGACTGAGGTGTCCACCCTGTTTGGAATGAAGCGCACCAAGTGCATGAAGGCCATTCAGAAGAACAGCCCTACCATCTTCATGGGCTTCAACATGACAGAGCTGAAGAAACTTAAGCACGACCTCCTCATCCCAGAGGTGGAACCTGCGGAACCAGAAAAGATGGCTGACCAGGAAGTGGAACCCGACGAACCAGAACAGACGGATTCTCCAGAAGGAGAGAAACCAGAAATTTCTGTTCCAAAAGAAGATCCTTCAGAACCACATCAGATGGATGTTCCAGAGATGGATCCTTTAGAACCACAGCCAATGGCTGTCTGAGTTGTCACTTCAGAGTGCATGTACAGTCTGTATAGATACTTTTACCTGGATGACTGCAACAGACTGCAGTGCCCTGAAATGTATACTTTTATATTGATGTTAATCTCCCTGCTAGTAATTGTCAACTAAATTTTAGATGTTGACTTATTATTCTCCTTTTCGTAGAACTGTAAATCAAATGTTGACATTCTCACAGGCTACATGTTAAAACAAACCTCTGTATACAAGTGTAAAAAATGTAAAGCCAAGTGAGGACTGTATTAGTATTAGACACTGTTTTCAGGGGTTTGTTTCATACAACCACAGCACGGTTAAATCCACCATTTCCTCCTAGGGGGCATCTTTAAGATGTTTTCAGCCTAATGACCATGATTCAGTTTGAATAATATTTTGAAATGCTGTCAAATGTTAAAGCTATATAAAGACACCTGTATTTGGTATTATGTAAGTATTCAAACTGGGATCATTGGCGGACTTTCAAACTACTACACCATTTAACTCTCATGTTCAGAATGTTAATGAACAGTATTTGTCAATTTTGTGTTTCTGTATCATAAGACTTATTTTCTGTATGTATAATAGTTATTGTCCTTTGTTCTCAATAGTAACTCAAATCTATTATGTGATTATATGAATCCATTGACCAGATGAGACTGAGTATATTCATAACTGTAAGACATTGTCCATCTTCTTTTCAGAATGTGTATCGAGTGCTGTTCTTCCCGCTATTGGAACTATGTAGTGGATCGTTCAGTTTGCAAAAAAATACAGATTTTTGCCGTAGCCTCCATCACTTTCACCCTTGTTGCTTTTTATGTTTGTCCACTCATTTTGTTGTAAGTTATTTGGTGAACACGGACAACCTCTCCTGGTGTTTTTACCATTATTTTCGTATGCTAATTCCCCTGTGGGTTTTTCTTCCTTGTTTCTAGTTCTTCCTGTGTCACTTGCAATTGATTGTCAGGTTTTTATGTACTATATACCTGTTGGGTTTTAGATGGGTTCAGTCCTTCAGAAGCTAAAATGTGTATAGACTTGGAAGGTTTGAGCCTTCTGATGCATTGTGCAGAATAAACTTTTTCCAATAAATATTTCACTGCTTCAGCTTGCTCATTAATGGGTGTCTGTCTGAGAAAGCTTGTCTAACCAAAGTGGGCTATTGTAAAAGAAAGCTATTGCGTGTGTGTCTATCTATAAAGATCATAATTATGTTTCTGTGTAGCCAGTACATTGAGCCAGTGGCAGACATATTGACGCGATTGGTATGCGCCGTCCGTTTTTATTGTCGCTTTATAAGTGACAGTGACCGTAAACAGACGACGTTTTCCTGGTCTTCGTCTTTTCACCACAGACCCAGGCTACCCGTTTGTTTCAGTTTAAGGCTTTGGCGTTTGAGAATTTCATACGGTAAGTGTGTTTTGAAACCTAAGCACATTTTATATTTTCTATACTTTAATATTGTCTTTCAACTTTGACTTTCTGTAAATGTCCGAACCAGCCATGCTAGCTAACTAGCTAGCTAGCTAGTAGCTGGGCTTCTAATTTATATCTAAAGAAACGGGGTTTCTGCTGTTCCGAGATAGTAACAACATTTGGCTCAGAAAAACAGTTGTAACAAGTCATAAACAAACGTGACTTCCAACATTTAATCTTACTGTACTTTCCCAAGATACGTGTTAACACTGCAGCATCAAGATGTCGTACATGCTACCCCATCTCCACAACGGCTGGCAGGTCGACCAAGCCATTCTATCCGAGGAGGACAGAGCCCTGGTTATTAGGTTTGGCCACGATTGGGACCCGACATGTATGAAAATGGACGAAGTATTGTACAGTATAGCTGAAAAGGTAAGATGTATGTTATTATACCATTGTTGCTGTTTGTATTTCAGATTTGTGAATAGGGCTGTTGCGTGACCGTATTATCGCGACACCGGCAATCAAATTTCACGTGACCATTTAGTCACGGTAATTGGGCTTCTCCAAGATCTGATGCTGCTGATGGTCATTAGTAGCCTTCCGAACTTGCTAACTGCTTGGTATTCAGTACTCTTGTCCCTCTAATCACTCTGACAATGTAATTGAAAATCTAATCAAACAAGTAATGAGAGCCCATGAGCACATAATGCACAACATTTCTATAGGCTATGCAATTGCACGAGAAAACGGCTGATGGCCTCTTAAAAAGAGGCGCACATCAGCTTTCTATAGGCTAGGCCTACTATGTATTTCTCAACTTTCCCTAATATTAAGCACATTGCTATAGCCTACCTGGCTGGCATGAAAATGAACCACGGGAAAAGCGTCCTCCATTCACTATAGATGTTTCGAGACACATTATTTAGTATATGTAAAGACGACTAAATCAAGAATGGTGTGTGACAGTATTAGCCTATCACTTGTGAATGATGCACAGCGTAAGGCAACAAAGTGCCTTTTTTTGGGGCCACTTTTTGGATTTGGTCGCACATCTCATGTAGCCTAGCCCATAGGGCTATATGTTTTGATAAGGTTTGTAATCACAATTAAAGTGGCCAAATAACTTCTTAAAATTAAGCACATGAACCTGCTTTACAAGGGGTGTAGAGCCTAACTGGCATAAATAAGCACCGTGTGAGTTTCAAGTTTGGGGAAAATCATTTTCACCATAGAAATGCACCTTTATAATAAAAGCATTACATGCATAATCACGTTTGCGGTCACTTTTGATGTTTTCCCGCTAATGGAACATTTGCGCTTATAGCCTACTGCCGTGTGTGCATTGCTGAGCTTATAATGTGAAGAAATAGCCTATTAGTTTATGAACATTTTAAGCTAAACGTTCTGATCTGTTGCATCAGCCATATTTGCGTAAAAAATATTTTTTGATGCTAGTGGTTGTATTAATTTGCGATCTATCGCATCCCACAACTGTCCCAGAGTATGTTTGGAATATTTACTTCTCGCACAGAATAGGTCAACATTTGTATTACGGGGGATAGTAGACTGACATAGGCTAGTGCTTTTGCTGTTCGTTAGACCTACTCATCTTGTTGGCTGACAAACTAAATGTGGACATTTCTTCCAATATTTTCAATATGCACTTCAGAACTGGATAAGGACGCACACAGTTGTGTAACTGATGTGTTACTGTCATCACTTATAGCCTGTGAGAAATACCCAATCATGTGATGGAGAGTCATGAGTGAGGGGTGCGTTTGAAATTTGAGGCATTATCAAGTGCTTGTCAAATTGTGAATGAGGTGAATGAGACTGATGAAGTGTGAACAGTCTGCGCAAAAAAAGCAGAGCTCATGACTTTCAAGTGACTTTTTTCAAATCATTAGTCGCATCATGCAGCCTTACAATGTATTAAAAATCAAAACATATAGCCCAAAATGTGTAGAACAACTAAAGTTACATTAACTAAATTAAGCATATAGGAGTACCTATTTTGTTAACCGCTCAACACAGAATAGCTGCTTGTGGCACTCCCTCAAATCATTTGCCGAAAATATCCTTTCTATTTTATTCAGCTATGTTCAGTTGTATTCTTCATACTATAAAATAATGGCACGGTATTATAAGCAAATCTTGTCTGTTAAATGAACTAGTGTAGCCCACAGCCATTTGGCATAGCCAGATCAGGACCTAACATAAAGACAAGTCAGAGTGCTGTTCTGTTCTTCTGAAATAGACTACATTTTCTTCATATCATGCTTCTTTAGACCTGTCTAAAATAAATTATGGATTTATTGTGAAGGTGTAGGCTATATTACACAGATGTATTAGACGTTTTAAATTGTAGATGTTCCAAAGGTCTGCATCAGTTGCTTGTGGAAACCGGGAGACGCTAAATGTTTGTTAATTAATGGTAAATTACCGTGAGACCGACAGGTATTTGCTTGACAATCACCAGCTGACAATTCCGTGACCGCCACAGCCCTATTTGTGGAGACATTTCATTGAAAGTTGTGATTTTTACAGTACAAACATCACTATCCCATCCTACAGGTGAAGAACTTTGCAGTCATCTATTTGGTGGACATCACAGAGGTGCCGGACTTCAACAAGATGTACGAGTTGTATGACCCGTGCACCGTCATGTTCTTCTTCAGGTGAGTTTCACGTTGTCGTCATGTCTGACCTAGCCCTGCAAACCAATCTATTTTTGACTTGCTAAATTGTTGCAAATGTTCAACAAAAATGGGTGTAGCATATACAGGCTCTCATGCCATATAGGCTAGCTGTGAAAACAGGGATGCTTGCCGTCATGTATACAGGAGGTACAGTTTAACAGTACAGTAACGTGTTCCGCCTTATGGCGTACCATAGGAGAAGCATGTGAGATTAGTATTCGGCCAATGACTGTACTTGTTTTAGCAGCATGTGTCCTGTGTTGGACGGTATTTTTAATCAGTAGACATTTCTGATGGAAGCTCATTGTTTGCATCGTCAAGCAGTGCCCAAGAAAGTATTATATCCAATCTCTTTTCAGAAGCATTCCACAACTGTGCCAAGTATTTTTTTTAACTAACCCAAGATAGACCACAGCCTGCCATTTCCAATGGGAACAAATGAGTCATAGTGGGCAGAATAGGGGGGAGGGGCAGAGCCAAGCACCAGCTAGCGAGATCCTATTGGCACGTTCTAGCGTGTATTTGCATATTTCCGGTAGGGAACACCTACCCTAAAGTGTGCGTGTGCAATAACTCAATTTGTCCTTGCACTCCTTCTAAACAACACCATTTTTTTCAACTTTGACAATTGGTAAAGTCTACAAAACGTAGTCCACTCTGTTTATAACAGATTCTAGTTTTGCGAACAAAAAACTGTTTTGAGCTCAAATGTTTCATCAATTAAATAATTTGTAGAATGTCTGCCAAAATCCATCTCATTCCATCTTCTCCTATTGCTGGTCACAGTGCTTCCTCTCATTACCGTATTTGGTAGTGAATGGAAATGCCAACCAGATGCTTCACATTTATACATCTGGTGAAATATCTGGCTCATTGTTCCATCTGTGACTGCACACGGATGGCATGCTTTCACCTTTAGACAAGTAAACAGACTGTTCACAGTCATGCCACTTCCTGTCTGTGGTTCACATGCAGAAGCCACACAAAATGGGCACAGTGCTGCCACGCACTGGTCAACAAAATAACATCAATGTATATTGCAGCTAGATTTGAGTGGGTGGTGGTAGCGTCAAACAATTGGATTTAATACTTTCTTGGGCACTGCTTGGTAATACAAACAATGACGTTTCCATCAAAACCATCTACCAATTATGAATACCATCCAACACGGGACACATGCTGCTAAACAGGTACAGCAACGGGTCGGGCGAAATCTCGCAAGCTGTTGCTATGGATTGCCCTTAGACCCGGCTTATTAATAAATGAAATGATTAATAAAGTTGTCTAAATCAGGGCTAAGGGATGCTCAACAACTGCCCCATGCTACTTCAGTTGACTGAGCACTCCCCTCTTTTAGTCCTGCATGACTCTGTGAAACATATTCCTTTTCCTCTGCACTGTTCCAGGAACAAGCACATAATGATAGATCTGGGGACTGGTAACAACAACAAGATCAACTGGACCATGGAGGACAAGCAGGAGATGATTGACATTGTTGAGACCGTTTACCGAGGGGCGAGAAAAGGACGAGGTCTGGTCGTATCTCCTAAGGACTACTCCACAAAATACAGATACTGATTGGTTCTTCCCTTTCCATTGCTTTGTGTGAAGCCCAATAATGGGAGCAAATCTGTCCTTTCAATATGAGACTTTCTTTTCTTTAAAAAAAAATAATGTTACAGCCATGTCATATTTTTTCAACAGCAGTTATGAAAACCACCATTTAGTTCTCTGATTTAATAAATGTCATGTTCATATTTGATATCACTTCATAGGCCAGTTTCCTAGAATAAGGCTAGTCCTTTATTAAAAATAATTATCAATGAAAAATCTCCATTGAATGTGTTTTCTTTTCAAGACAGGGCATCACCCACCACCCCTCTGAGATGCAGGCAGTTTGCGTGTTTAAAACAGTTTTGGAAAACTGGATGTTTTACCTGATACTGAGGCATGTTTTACCTTGCTCCAAAGTAGCCATGCCAAAAATCCGACCATAGAATCATTGGAATTATTTTATAAAGGCTTACTCATTGAAACCAGCATTTCTCTCCTGTTATTTTGGTTTTCATATTAACTTTATTTCGTTGTCCCCAAACTAAAAGCACAATCCTAGTCATATTAGCAACCCTTATCCTAGTTGTTGCATCTTCATATTTCCCCTCTTTCTAAATTTATAACAGGGATTTTCATCTGTCATAAACCGCTTCCATCAGGTTTGCGTTTTGGCAAATGTGAAATGATTGTGCTGCGTTATTACAGTAGCTGTATGTTCAATAATATAGCCTCTTGGCTGTGAGATGATAGGCTTCCTATTGTTGCTAGGCCTGTGACAGTCATGGTATTTTGGATGATGGTAATTGGCCAGCCAAATGACCACGGTCACCGTAATACTCGTTTGAATAACAAAACAATATATTGATGTACATTGTCTCCTCCCCGCCGCTCCTGACTGCATGTGCTGCCTATAAAATATAATGAATAGAACTGCCGTCCGCATTCATGTCTATAGGCAGGTTCCCATTGACTCGGGTTTATTCAACCAAAGCAATGTTGCAAAACAAAAATTGTTACGTGAACAGCAGATAAAGCATACATTTTCGAAGGATCGACAAAGTTATCCGTTCGACAGGTGGATTCTTCTGTCGCACTTTACGTATTGTGACAAAATGATGGAAACGGTGTTTTTTTAGAATAAATGATTGCTTGATAATGTTGAAGGTACGCGAGGAACTTAATGTCATGGCCCCAGTTGCATTTGCAAACACTTTCTGTACGAAATCCATAGCCTATGTAAACAGGGTGAATGTGAGCTAAATAACCAGATGGAAGTTTTTAAAAAATGACTTTAGGCATAAATAAAATATGGTTGCAGTGCTCAGATTGAATTGTATTGAATCAGATCCAATGATTTAACTCCCGTAGGGTGGGGTGCCGCCATGTCCATTCTAAATGCCTACTGCTTGTGAAGTTATTTATTTTTTCTCAAAATAAAAATGTTTATTTGCAGTTCAGGAATGCCTGAATTGCTTCACCGCTTGAGTGGATGCAATTTTCACCATCCACTTATTTCAGATCTACAGGAGTGCAGATTTCACCGTGGCGATTTGATGGCACATGATAATTATGGCAAATGGGCCTATCAATCGATTCTTGCATTCTATCCATTCTGGCTTTCACTGGATACCGGAGACATGACAGATACTGTAGGTGGGAGGGCATACAGGCTGTCGCTAATTTATTAATGCAGAATTTGCCTAAAAGGGTAAAGGAAATCATTTTTATTTGACACTTAGGTTTTTGCGACAACTTTTTTATTTTTAGCTGTGATGACATTGAGTCCAGCTGTTTTTATCGACACAAGATAGTTAAATGGAAATTCACCGCAGGAGGCAATTGTATCTATTTTCTATGCTAACTTTTAAAATGTCGACAAATCACAGGAAAAATTCATTGAAACGTAGCTAGTGATGGCATAATGGTTGGACTAGCAGACATTGCAGGAAGTAAAAGCAGGAAGGGTATCCATCTGATTTGTTATTTCAACTCAACTGACATTACTGAAAGATTAGTGGAATCTGTGTGGGTAGCTGGACAGGTAGGATGACTGACAGTGAGGGTGAACAGGTGGTCATGGGTCAGGTGACAGAGGAATGGATGAGACTGAGGCAGGAATTCCTTTACTCAGTAAATATACCACTTTATGGTTAGTCTGCTGCATAACAAAGGAAACCGAATAACATGTATCCAATCAAATTCATAATAGATCAAATCATAATCAATCATTAACATAATTTAGGGAATTCAACAATCCAGTTCATGAAGTCAATGGGAATCATCTGTGAGTAATTTAGGCTCGTAACTATTTATCATAACTCATGAAAGAATAATACAAACAATGCTCGGTTATTCAATCTATAATCGCCATTAGTTGGATATCAGAGTCGATCAGTTCAACAAACAATGACTTTCTTATTTCACCCTTTCAAGTGTCTTCATGTGTACATGTAATTTCATTACATATTAACCATATCAATTGCATAATTGGCCTATTATGATCCGTAGGGCCGTGATCATTGACCATTCACATTACACTATGTTTGAAGCGTGCGCTCCAAGCCGCGCTCCGCGGTAATAACTCTAAACAACTGATGGCCCACTCTCCCCATCGCAACAGATAGTTCAGATGAAAGGTAACAGATTCATGGAGGCACAGAACTTCTGGATTAGACAGAGTTAAGGAAGAGAAAGCAGCGCGGTCAGGCGATGGCGATTTCCTCCTTTTATGGAGTTGAGATCTGTCGGACATTTCCACCTGACCTAATTAAAGCGCTCCTGGCCCAGCTGAGTAAGTGGCAATGAATTAAAGGATTATTCCACCAACTCCATGGGCCTTTTCTACAGCCACCCTAGACATTTGTTAAATTCCACACTCCTCAAAAAAGGCTCATTGCTCCCTGTCATCTCAGGGAGAGGAATTTGTCGGGCAAATGGCCGGATATATGTCCGGTAAGCACTGATCTAACACGACCATCGGTCCCAGGCATGATCTTAGTGATACGGCCCACAGGCCAGGAGGCTCGAGGCAGCTGAGGGTCCACCATCATTACGACTTGGCCAGTTTCCACGACTTGGTTTGAGCCTACTAATGCGTTGTTGCTGAATTGTGCAGAATAATTGTTTATTTCTTATGAATATTCACTGTTGTAACTTATATTTAAGAGAATTATGTGAGTTAGGTGGTCTATAACCAAAGTGCGCTATTGTAAAAAAAAAAAACTGATGCATACTTATTTGTATCTGTTTAGCCAGCTAGCGGTATGTTATGCACCGTCTGTTCGTTTTGTCGCTTTTTAGTGATGTAAAGCGCAAGTGTAAACAACAGAAGTGTTTTTTTATTTCGTTCATCTTTTCACGCACAATGGATCAAAGATAGCTTGGGTCTATTCAGACTGTAGCTACTAACAGTTTGGTTAAGGCTTTGGCGCTTAATATAATTTCGTACATTCATCCAGGATGTATCACAACCGGCTTTGATTGGGAGTCCCATAGGCGGCGCACTATTGGCCCATCGTCGTCCGGGTTTGGCCGGCGTAAGCCGTCATTGTAAATAAGAATGTGTTATTTACTGACTTGCCTAGTTAAATAAAAAATGTAACTCTTGACTTTCTAGCAAATCCCAAGCCAGGCATGCTAGTTAACGTTTGCTAGCTAGTTAAGCCATGTTTCTAGCTAGCGAGGCTTCCAATTATCAATATCGTAGTTTAATATCTAAAGAAAGTGGTATTATGTAAGCGGCATTTGTTACTCTTTGTTGAGAACAACGTTGTACACAGTATATGTAGCTTACGTTAGTAAACATTTTTGACAAGATCCAGCCCAGATATCAAGTATTTCGCTATAACGTTAGCTAGCTAGGCAAACGTGTTACTTCCCAACATTACTCTCCCATGATACGTGTTAACACTGCAGCATCAAGATGTCGTACATGCTACCCCATCTCCACAACGGCTGGCAGGTCGACCAAGCCATTCTATCCGAGGAGGACAGAGCCCTGGTTATTAGGTTTGGCCACAATTGGGACCCGACATGTATGAAAATGGACGAGGTGTTGTACAGCGTAGCTGAAAAGGTAATATGTATTTTACTGTACCATTGTTGATGTTTGGATTTCACATTTGTTAAGACATTTAATTGAACGTTGCTATTTTTACTGTAGAAACATCACTATCCTTCCCTACAGGTGAAGAACTTTGCAGTCATCTATTTGGTGGACATCACAGCGGTGCCGGACTTCAACAAGATGTACGAGTTGTATGACCCGTGCACCGTCATGTTCTTCTTCAGGTGAGTTTCACGTTGTCATCACGTTGCACCTCCATTTCAAACCAATCTCTAGTTTTGATGCGAACATTTACCAGGTTCCAAAAATGGGTTTAGTAAACACAGACCCTACTGGCCGTGACCGGGAGACCAATGAGACGGCGCACAATTGGCCCAGCGTCGTCCGGGTTAGGGAGGAGGGTTTGGCTGGCTGGGATTTCCTTGTCCCATTACTACGTCGCGTATGTGCACTGTCATTGCTCTGCTGTGTGCATCTTGCTAGCTGTCACTCAAATGACGAGGGACTGAAGCTCATTGGCTAGAACTCAAATTGCTAGGGGGCTGGCCCACGTGGGGTAAAATGTAGGGGAAATGGCGCAGCATAACGTTACTTTCAAACTAGGGATTTCGTAGCTAATTGAGGTAAAAACAGGAATTCTGCTCCTAGATTATACAGTATGGAAAATGTACAAAAACGTATCCACTCACTACTGTAAGTCGCTCTGGATGAGTGTCTGCTAAATGACTAAAATGTAAAAATCTAATGCACTTATGAGCTACACGTTGACACATTCAGCCCAAATCGGGAGGTTTAAAAAATACTAGTCGCCCGGGTTCCTGATCATGTCTTTAATACAACAGCTCCAAGCTGCTTCAGTGGACAGCCTGCTCCCATCTTTGCTGCCCTATTTTTGTGAAAACTGAAATATTCCTTCTGTACTCTTCCAGGAACAAGCACATAATGATAGATCTGGGGACTGGTAACAACAACAAGATCAACTGGACCATGGAGGACAAGCAGGAGATGATTGACATTGTTGAGACCGTTTACCGAGGGGCGAGAAAAGGACGAGGTCTGGTCGTATCTCCTAAGGACTACTCCACAAAATACAGATACTGATTGGTTCTTCTCTTGTGAAGCCCAATGGGAGCAAATATGTCCTTTCATTATGAGACTTTCTAGACAGCTGGAGAACAAAAAGGCTCAGATCGAGGTGTCCTGCTCTCTTTTATGTTATAGCCAAGTTATCTTTTTTCAACAGCAGTTATAAAAAGGACAAATTAGTCCACAGTTATCTTCCGGGTGACTCTCAAAAAACTTGGCTTGGCCACAAACCCAAGGGCTCTTTTAAATGTAACCAGTGCAACCATTGCAGAAATATTGCACAGAAAAAGTATTTTGTTGATACAGCTTCCAAAATGGAGTATTACGTCAAGCATTTCATTAACTGCAAAACCACTCATGTCATCTATAGATTGGAATGTCCACAGTGCAAGGTGTTCTACATTGGACGGATGAAGAGACGCCTTCAAGATCGCCTAGCGGAACACAAGTACGCCATACGGGTAGGCAATGAAGACTACCCCATGGCAAGGCACTACAAGTCCTTACACCATGGCAACCCTGCCTCCCTACAAGCTATGGGTATTGATCATATCCCGGCCTCTATTAGAAAAGGGGACCGTCTTAAACAGTTAAACCGAATGGAAAGTTTTTGGATTTACAAACTACAGGCCACTAAATACCCAGGTTTAAATGAAGATATGGATTTCTCACCCTTCCTGTAGGGTTGCTGTCATCTAGTGGATATTTTGCTCAATTGCCCTCAGCTATGTTTAGACTCTTGTTGTTCATGTTTTGCTGTGTTCTAGTGTACTATGGAATGTATTGCTTTCTTATTCTTGACACTTCGCCCAGACATATTTAAGGTTAGAACTACCTTTCTAAGTGTTCTGATACTTCTAGTTTGGAGTTACATTTTTATGATAACATAGCTACAGCATTTCACTTTGAAGTGTGTATACTATTGCTTACTAGGTGTGTCCAATCAATTTTAACCACTCCCTCTTCAAATTAGGGTTAATGTGAAAAGCTGTTAAACAGAGAACATTGTATTATTTCTTTGTACTCCCTGATGAAGGCCATGCAGCCGAAACGCGTCGTTTTTTAAAAAACATTGTTTCTATTGAACATGCCATACTAATAAAGGCATTTTAATCAATTATATGAAGAGTGCCTTGGTCCTCCTTTCTTTTTGAAGACCATAATTTGGTCTCTTTGATTTAAATGTTATGTTTTATTTTATATTGCCATTTAGTTATCACTTCACAGCCTGCATTCTTGGACCCAGATTGATTTTTAAGTGGAGGACTAGCTTCTTTCTCAATAAGGAATCTCCATTGAAAGTGTGTTTTTAGTGTAGGACTAGGCTTAATATGGGTCTGGAAAATTGGCCCATATGTTTAATCTGTACGTATATGTGACTTGTTTCTCCTGAAATGCTATGGGTAGTGCTGTGATGACAGGAAGATAGAGGAAAGACTTGGAATTATTCAACCCCATTGTATTGTTTATGAACAGTTGAATAAACATTTTGTTGTATTATAGAAAAAACAATGTATTGTGTTTACATGGTAAAATCCCCCACAGATGACATCCAGTTAAATGAGAAAGCAAATGCAATAGGCTGTTACATAACAATAGATCAGTAATAGCCCACCTATGTGTAGACTTTTGTCATGCCACATCTGTCTTTAGTGGAACCTCAAATCAAGTGAAGTTAGCTGATCTGATATGTGTTAACCCGATGGCTTGGTCACTTAGAAGTCTGCTGCTCATCCATACCAGCCTGGGTCATGAGGTCAGCAACATTCTTCTCCAGGTCATCAATTCGAGTCCCCATGTCATCCAGTGGGTTGGTTAAGGGCAGTCTTGCAATATATGTAGTTATTACTATACACTGTGTCTAGGTTGTACATTAAACATTTCTTTATAGAGAAAATAAATGAAATTCATATTTTATTCTCAAATCCACCAGATTAGGATTTTCATATAAAGCCTTTTTTTAAAATCTGATTTAAAAAATAGCTGCAATTTTGAGATTCGGTCTTGCTTGAATATGTATGATTTCTGTTTACTATAATCTCACCTGGTAGCTATTAAATACCGTTCTTCAATAGCAGCTAGTCATTCAATAAGACGGTTGCTAGTAGTAGAGTGTGATAAAGGATATTTTTTGAAACAATCTGGTCAGACATGCATTGAAATTTACTGTGAAGATTCTGCATAGTCGCTTCCATCTGTGGGAGACACAACACAAAGGATTATTTCTCAGATACCAACGTTACCATCGGCGTAAGAAAAAAGCTATACAGAAAATAAACGTACAATTTCTGTCAATTCTTTTGCGGCTTTTGAGTTGGATTCCGTCATCCTGATTTAGCTGTCGTTTCAAAATCAATGGGATTTGTCTTTGAAGTTGTGCGTCCCTGTCGCTGCGGGTCGTTCTTGGCAACAGTTTCAACTGAAACGCACAAGTGGGTGTGAAACAATACTTTCGGAGAACTTTACTAAAGGGTGTGTGTAGCCTCCATAAAAACTATAGTGTGTACATTTTTCATAAATCATTAAGTAGGCTAACAATCAGATCAATCAGATATTTTTAGACGAAAGACATGTATAATTCAGCAACTTTAATAAGACATTGTGTAGTCCTAATAGGCGTAGTTAAATAGCACAGAATGATAGTCAAACTGAAACTAAGTTTTATGAGAATGGACTACAAAACCGTAGGCTGAACTTACTGTTTCACGACATGCTTGCTACTGTTTGTATCGTTTAAAACATCAAATAGTTTATGTTGCTGAATTTTCTGACTTTTCCCGAGATGTTCTAGCTTTTGAGCTGTAGGCGTTTCCCTCATGACACCCAGTTAACCCATGATGCACCTTTCTGTGTTGAACTGAGCTCAGTGGGTATTTCAGATCCTTTGGGACTCTCCATGCCATTTCTTTACGTAAGAGACCATCCATTTAGAACGTTGTTTTGTGACAAACAGATTACAGTCATCACGATTATGTAACCTCGGCAAAATGTCGTAATCCGGACTCACAGCAATCATCCCTTATTCTCAGAATGTCAACTGTTCATCATGATAATGATGGAAGAAAATACAAATACAAAAACACATATATATAGGCCTATGTTCAATGTCTCAAAATAGGACAAGTACAATAGGATATACATAAATGGTTGATCCCCCTTTAAACCTGATTCTGTCTAGGACCATGCAGCCAAACTCAGATGTTACCAAAGCAGGGAGCGACGATTTTGACGTAGAAGGAAGTGCTGCTCTAGTTTTCTGTTTGTGTGGCGGTGAGAGAGCAGTGGACGCAGGGGTTTTTGCACTTTCCGATAAATTCACGCTCTTTCGATTTTTGCTGGAATTATATTTTCCAGACAAACGGGATTTGTTTTGTAAATGACAATCATGTGATGCACAGATTCATGCTGCTGTCCAGTTGTAACTACAAACCCACCCGGAAGACTGGGGATTTGAGTCGCTTCGATTAGACTGGGGACAACTGGAAAGCAAATATCGAGGGTTGACTATTTTAGTTTTCTTTACAAATCGCGAAAAGTCCAGTCAATTGAAACTGTTATTGAATAATATTGCATTCATTTGATTGGTCGACCGACAAGCTAGATTTCTCTGGCCGACTGTTGATGTTCTCAATTGTAGCCTAACATTCAACTTGTTACATTGTACATCTCATATAGTTACAATAGTATGAAACAGTAGCGCCGCTACTCGGGATTTCTGCTAAGGTAGACCTCTGGAGTCTACTGTAAACTGTTCAATAGAACATCATTGATGGACATAGTTATTTCTGCTTTACATCCGGTTTGAAAGAAGGAACTTTTTTTCTATGGCAGGAACATATAATTCTGTCCCCTTCATTGGTTATTGATCCAATAGTTGACTGTCAATAAGCATACGAAGGCACTGGTCAATTCACATTCTCTGACTAGGCTACACCACATTATTGAAAGGCAAGTGCAGCTCACTAGAACTTTGCGCAGCACCTTTGGCACTTCCCATGATTTGCTGTGCCCTGGTAGACTAGATAACAGAGAGAGAACATGGAAGATGAGATGTTTGAGCAGCTCATGTATGTCCTGAACCAACTGGTGACATGGATCGCTGCGGGGGCTATGGTGTTCGGTGGAGTGGTGCCTTACATCCCCCAGTACAGGGACATCAGACGGACACAGAACGCAGAGGGATTCTCCACCTATGTCTGCCTCGTCCTACTGGTGGCCAATATTCTGCGTATACTGTTCAGGTAAGTTTTGCCATAGGTGCAGTAAACTTGCACTTTCATGTTATTGAAATGTGCATTGATGCATGTGAAGGCTGTAGCCTAAGTGCATTTGAAGAACAGACAGACTTCAACTGTTTGGCCCTTCAGATTTTACAGTGTTTATAAATGATACTGCCTCTCACGGGAATTCTTGTATTGGTTTGGATAGCACAGTTTTTCTTTGGTTCCAACAGAAGCCTATTGTCTCCATGCAGAATAGTATTGCCACCCTGGAGCCTGTGCCCTGACTACTTCCTGTCTCCTCTTTCCAGGTTTGGGCGCTACTTTGAGACGCCACTCCTGTGGCAGAGCATCGTCATGATCGCCACCATGTTGATCATGCTCGACCTGTGTACCAACGTCCGCGTGGCCACCGAACTCCAGACTAAGCGACGTTCATTCACAGGTCGGTATCCTCCTCCCTGGCCTGTCCCTACTCTTTATAGCTTTATAATCAGTTTATAACCTCTGTTCACATCATGGTGTGAACTACTGATAGTGCTTGGTTGTATCACCAACCTCTGGAGAGTGTATGTGTGTGTGTGTGTGTGTGTGTGTGTGTGTGTGTGTGTGTGTGTTACACATTCCTTAGTTAACCAATTGTCCTTCCTCTCAAAGGAACTCCTTCATGTTCGTAATATATTTTACAGCTTAAACACACAACTCAAATCTGACTGCACACCCACTCACAGAGATACACACCCAGCTAACCTCAAGGTGCTGCACAAATCTCCAAATCGTTGTATGACAATCTAAACCAACCCAGTGCTATGGGGTGCATTCAGCAGGGCATGATGTTGTGAAACGGTCAGTTAGAAATGTGTTATGTAGATCAAACATGCCTCTCTGACATGTAGAATAATGAATCATGTTGGCTCTTCGTGACATTTCTGAGCTTCTGAGTGGCTCAGTGGTCTAAGGCACTGCATCTCAGTGTTAGAGGCGCCACTACAGACCCTGGTTTGATTCCAGGCTGTATCACAACCGGCCGTGATTGGGTGACCCATAGGGCGGAGCTAAATTGTCCCAGCGTCGTCCGGGTTTGGCCGGGGTAGGCTGTCAATATAAATAAGAATTTGTTATTAACTTACTTGCCTAGTTAAATAAACGTTAAATAAATCAAACATTTATATCTGCAACATTTGACATTTGCCTACTGAATGTGGCCTTGTACTGTACAACTCTAGTTTGTCTTTGTCATTTCCATGTGAATAAAAGACTTTGCAAAAAGGAGAACAATATCCCACACAGGAGCAGAGAGAATGGCTAACAGCCATAAATATACTAATCAGACAGCACTGACCACATGTTCTGTAAACACCAGCCCGAGAGGCTTGTAGAAAACATAAAGCCAGTGACTTTGTTAGTGCCTACATAATCACACAGTGTCACAGAATACAGTGATAATCAGGGTGTCCTCGGCCCTTGCACCTCCAGTCTGGCGTCAAACACTATCAACAGATATGAGAACAATCCATAATATTCACACTGATGGAACATGTAAGCAGGGGGCTGTCAATGTTTTGACCCCTAGTTGTACCACACTTTCCCAAAACACCTTGCTGTTCATTGTGTAAATGTATATATATAAACTCTAGTGCTTTGTGTTTTATGTTGTCAATGTGTCTGCAACTTTGTGTGCTGCTATTTTGGCCAGGTCTCTCTTTTGAAAGAGATTATTCATCTCCAATTCAACCCACACCTTGCACAAACAGAACACTGGCAGAATCATGTGTATTAAAGAAAGTGAAACATGTAGCATGTTAAACATGAACTTTATTCATCCTAAATATTCCCATTGCAGTCATAACAGGATGTTGATAATCTGTTTAAGGAACTAGAGTGGGCTGGCTGCTGAATCTGGTTCATAACTCCCTTCCTCAGCCTGTTGATTGACTGACTGACTGACCTACACCAGTTTCCTTGCCAACGGAATACTAGAACGTTGAATGCTCAGTGCTGCCATCATGTGGCCTCAATTCAGAGTTTGGTAGCCAATCAAATTGACAGGATCAGGGTAGGCGGGTCAGATGATTTGAGAAAACAGGCTGTTTTATGATTAGTCAAACGTTGAGATTTCAACTCTGTCTGACGTCAAACAAACGTTGGAAGTTTCAACTCTGGCCAAACGTTGAGGTCCCTACTCCGGCCAACAGCTTAGGTTTCAACTCTGTCCGACCCAAACGTTGATGTTTCAACTCTAACTTAAAACAAACGTTGAGGTTTCAACTCAGTCAGATCCAAATGTTGAGGTTTCAACTATGTTAATTCCCACAGGGTAGTTATTGGGTTGTCCATTTTGAAGTCACTAACCTTATGTCAAAAATAAACTTCTCTTGACTTCAAACTGTGGGTCAGTTCTGGTCTGTAGCACAAGAGAAACCAAGCTCTCTTTCTCTGTTCCCTCTTCTTATTTTGTGTCTGTAGCAACAGACAGTAAGGACGAGGAGATCAAAGTCCCTAAGAAGTTCTTTCTGGGTAGGTACTGTCTCTCTCTCTGCCTTCCTCCCTTCATCTCTCTCTCTTTCCTTACCGCATGGTCTTGTGTGGCTCTCCCTCTCGTATTGCTCCATTCACAGTATTAACTGCCACTAACTCATCAGCATCATCATGCCTTAACCTGGCATGCATCCTCCTGCATCCTCCTGCATCGTTATATCTCCATTTGTGATTCCTAAAGAACCAATGTAGTTGGTATAGTGTTCGCATGGAAGTTCACAATGTGTGTTAGCTATAGTCAATAGCTTGAATTGTTTCAGTTTGTAAAATGCTTTTTATGCTACTGATATTAGTTTACTATAGCATGCATCTACTGTATTGCAGTGATTGTGCATGGACATTTCATTTTGCTTCAGTTCTTTGAGTTGTCTGATTGTGATGACCATCAGATTCTGACTCAGAAAATGAAAATGCATGCATTCTAGACTCATATATTGATTAACCATATGTATTAAGACTTTTGATTGTTGCTATTTGCTTGCCATGTTATTGACCTTGATAGACTAATTGCTCGGCTATGTTTCTTGGTTTGAAATGAATTATTATTTTGTCAGCGCTACAGCAACAATTCTATCAAATGCTGCATGTGAAAGCTAGTGTGCACTGCCCTCTGCTCCATGGTCGTGTCTGGTAAAACAATGATGACGACTTGGATTCACACCAGCTTGCTAAATATGCACAGACAGCTCACAGATGTGACAGTTTATGAGACTGTAGTCTTCCTAACTCTGTCCTGGTTATACAACCTCTATCTTTGCCCTTTTGTTTCAACTCCCTCTTCTTGTTACTGTACGGAGCCCTCACCCAGCCAGTTGAGGCTGATGACCAGCAATCAGTTGTACCTGTTTCATTGTGCTGAGAACTTTGTTTTTGTGAATAGCGTGTGATGCCCATCATAAGTATGCGTTTACTAACAATGGATCTCAATGTTGTGGTTAGTTCTGGTTAACACTGCTGCTTTGTAGTTGGGAAGGAGTTGCTATCCTCCGTGTGGACAGTAGGGGGTGCTGGGAAATAACAAAGGCCTACATTACCTGTGAAGACGCAGTAATGCTCTGTGTTGTATGTTGTCCAGAGTCCTCACTGACAGTGATGTAGTTTACCCTCTCAGAACTGCTATCCATCACACACTTTATTGGGTTCAATCGTCTTCTCTCTTAAAATCCATGCTTCATTCTGAGTAACATAATTCAAAAATCCCCATCAAAATCTCTTTGTTTAATTTGATTGTGCATTGTAGAATCCAATTATAGTTGTACAGAAAGGCACAGACTGTTGAAGATATTGATTTCAGCAATCAAAATGATTTTTGCCACCCTTTTATTCAGCCTCTGTGTTTGGAATTGAGTGTTGTGTGTTTGTGTCATTGGGAACTGGGAGTTGACTGGCGGAGTTGCTTATCAAAGTGTTTCCACCCAGCATGATGTTGTTCTACAGCACAACTCCAGTGGTATGGTAAGCTGGCTTTCTTCTCATCACAGTAGAAAAAGCTTCATTCTGGCTTCAACTTACCTTATCAAAAGCTGGCATTTTGTGTCCCACGTTTACGTTCACTGTTCTGGCCTGTACATGAAACAGTTAGTACTTGGCGGCGGAACCAGAACCAGGGTGTGTTCTCCTTAGCCTCTTCCTGACTTTGGGCTGCACAGGTCTGGATCTGGAGCTCTGCCTCCCTGGCTTTCTGGTTCTTTGTCTCCCAGACCCTATTCCTCTCCTCCCTGGCTCCGTCTCCCTCAGCCTCACTATTTGCCCCTGCCTGTTCCATAGCCATACACTATATATACAAAAGTATGTGGACACCCCTTCAAATGAGTGGATTTGGCTATTTCAGCCACACCCGTTGCTGACAGGTGTATAAAATCAAGCACACAGCCATGCAATCTACATAGACAAACATTGGCAGTAGAATGGCCTTACTGAAGAGCTCAGTGACTTTTTCAACGTGGCACCGTCATAGGATGCCATCTTTACAACAAGTCAGTCAAACGTCTGCCCTACTAGAAGTGCCCTGGTCATCTGTAAGTGCTGTTATTGTGAAGTGGAAACATCTAGAAGCAACAACGACTCAGCAGAGAAGTGGTAGGCCACACAAGCTCACAGAATGGAACCTCGAATGCAACAGTTTGGGGAAGGCCCTTCCCTATTTCAGCATGACAATATGCCCGTGTGCGCAAAGTGAGGTCTGTACAGAAATGGTTTGTTGAGATTGGTGTGAAAGAACTTGACTGGCCTGCACAGAGCCCTGACCTCAACCCCGTTGAACACCTTTGGGATGAATTGGAACGCCGACTGTGAGCCAGGTCTAATCGCCCAACATCAGTACCCGACCTCACTAATGCTCTTGTGGCTGAAAGGAAGCAAGTCCCCGCAATGTTCCAACATCTAGTGGGAAGCCTTCCCAGAAGAGTGGAGGCTGTTATAGCAGCAAAGGGAGAACCAACTCCATATTAATGCCCAGGATTTTTGAATGAGATGTTCGACGAGCACTTTTGGCCATGTAGTGTGTGTCTGTTGCTCATCTGTCTGTTGCATAGACATGGGTCTGTTCCTCTATAGATTAATCCAGGAGGAGATAAGAAGGAGAGGCATGTTGTAATCCACTATTGTTGGAAGGATGAAAGAGTACAGGTGGAGGTAAAGAAATAAAACAGGGAAGGAAAGTGCTATGTATGTATGGGATGTAAAAGAAGGAATTCATCAACAAACTACTCTTTGGTGAACTCCCTAAACGGCGATTTGTCTAAATGTAGTTTGGGAGTAACAAATAGATCTGACGTCTCCTTATCTTTGTTGGGGTTTCAGGCTTTGATGAGGTTGGTTACAATTTAATATTTGAATATAATTTCACCTGCTTTCACTGAAGTTGTAAACATGAGTGTCAAACTGAGACAGACGAAACAACAGTATTCTGACACGTTATCATCGGACTGTCACACGGACCTGTTGAACCAGTATATTCCTGAGACTGTTGTGTGTGTGTGTGTGTGTTCTGTGGTTGTACCAAACTGTTTAATGTTCTGTGATGTTCAGAGCTGGCTTCCCTCCCTGGCTTCCCTCCCTGGCTTCTCTCTCTCTATGGCACCTCGTCTTGGATCCATTATCACAGCAGGTTCCCAATCTCTCTGGAGAAATAACCACGGAGTGCAGGTGCGTTAAGCTCACCTCCCTGTCAGTTCAAACAAAGAACGTTGAGCAGTATTTAGCAGTACCAGATATGTGAGGGGGGTTGGTTGTTAGGCCTGTGTACTGTTAAAGGGACAATCAGGGAGGACAGGGGAGCTGGGCATTGGGAATAGTCTATATTCTTCTTTCGATGTTTATTAGTCATCACAGTCTCTCCTGTATGGCGTGAATCTGACCGGTTCCAATGTATCACCTCCTACTCTCCTCACACTTCTAGCTTTTAGCCCCAAAAAGCACGTTCTTTTTTCTGGACCATTTTTATTTTAGGTGGCTGTTGTTTTGCCTGCATGATTATGGACTATGAATGACAACATGTAACTGTAGGAAGTGTAGACGTGACAGGCTAAATGACAGCTTCTAAACTAATGTTCTGAGGAGACCAACGCATGCAAAGCAATATGACATGATTCCAGCTCTCTCTCCCACACCCACACACACACACAGACAGGGGCCCCGTGTCAGATTAAACAGAGGGATGAAAGAGGAGATGAGGGAAGCGATGGAACGAGAGCGCCCAGAGTAGATGAATGGCACAGTGGTGGAGGGGTACAGTGTGGTGTAGCATGCAAAGGTGCTGCTGTAAACACCCTGTAACAACACTCTTCTACCATTACAATAAGCCGTGTGTGTGTGCGCCTCTTTGAGCTATCCTCACCCCCCTCAAGGCATTGCTGTTATCAGCGAGGGCAAGACGGACTCACCCCACTCCATGATTAGGTGATTTAGTTGCAGACCATAGACATGATAATCCATCATGCACACCCTGACTTCCACACATACTCTGACTCTCACATACACACATACACCTGTCTGCCATGCGTATCAGAAATGCCATCTAAATCTCAGATCCGGTGAACATCGATATTTCAGCAAAATACATTCCATTGAATTCTGAAGTGCATTCTAAATTACAATCTCAGTAAGTCAGCAGGACACGTCATGTAATGTGCCATTCCTCTTCTTGTGGTTTGTCGAAAGGAAATGTGATTATGGAGAACGGTAGGAAACCAAAGCAACCATGTCATTCTAGATGAGATGTATGAGTTTACGCCCTCTTTTTATTTGATTCAGTTTAAGTGTGTTTGAGTCGCGATGGTTCACCAGTAGCTCCTGAAACGGTTTTTCTCCATAATCCTTCTGACGCTCTCGTCCCATACTCTGTTCCACCGGCCGCCTCAGAGGAGCTTGATGTTCCGATGAGTAGAATCTCATTTCAACATGACCTTGTACAACGTAGAGGTTTGTGTAAAATCCTATGGAAGATGCTGCACAGCGCGTTTCCCCTCCACCTCTTCTTCTCCCCCCCCCCCCCTTTCAGCGGTGATTTAATCTCCTCCATTTATTCTTCTCTCCCCTAACGTCATTTAGAGCGGGGTCAGGCTCCGTGTATTGTTGTCTCAGTGAAGTTTTAAAACGCGTTATGTGCAGCTCAGTGGTGACGTCATTGATTTACCGCAGGGAAAGGGAATGAATCAATAAAGACTAACATTTGACAGTTTAACGTAACATAATCGTCAACATGCCAAAGGAGGAAGCATCCTCATCACTAACCTTCTTATTCATACACTGATGGCGTTACGGTTGTCTTAGCTACTCCTATAGGTTAGAGGTTTTAGGTGGTAGCAGCACAATGCAGTGTGGAGGTGCCAGTCTCCTAGCTGAGATGTTGTCGGATCACTAGAGATTGTATCGCAGGCCTGCAGTTGTACGACGATTTTCATCTTGAAGTCATGACTTCATATGGCTCCTTCTTCAGTGAACTTGAACTGCACTTGTTTTTGTTTATTTCCCTGATGAATAAAACTATTCAACCTTTAGGGTACATTTGGGAAGTCAGTGAGGCAGGAACATTTAGAGTAAATCATTCTGCATTTTCCAAATTCGTTCCAAATGAATTTTTCCATGCAGCTATGCCTCCTTGTTTCACGTCACATGCAATGCTTTTTATTACAGTCTTCTCGAGCCAGCGTATCATGATGGAGAAAGATCGACCTGAAAAAGGTAAGAACCGTCAGTTTATCGGTGTTAGTATTGTGTCTTACTTTCTCTCCGCATGTCTGTCTGCCTCAGACTTTGACTGGAGCCACTTCTGGTCGTGGAGTCGTTTCGTGGACTACCTGCAGTGTGTGGTGGCGTTCACCCTGTCGGCGGCCTACGTCACCTACCTGCTGCTGGACTCGTCTGTGTTCGTAGAGAGCCTGGGCTTCCTGGCTGTCTTCACTGAGGCCATGCTGGGGATGCCACAGCTCTACTGCAACTACCAGAACAAGAGTACTGAGGGGATGAGGTGAGGACGTCACACATACACACTGAAGTCACCACAGTTGCCATTCGATTGTCTCCCCTTTCTCTCACTTGACATTCGCTGTCTTTCATCCCATCTCTTGCTTCCATACTACTCATAGCCCAGCTGCTGACCTTCAGTGGTTTATTATGAGACCTATGACCTCGAACTGGTCTTTTCATTTGCACACCTGTGTATAAATTCAGTCTAATTTATGTAACACTTAAATACTTGGATATGTAATTCAGACGCCTAACTGGTACTGACTTTAGTTCATTCAGTGAAAGGATTTTCTACTAGACGTGAACATGTTCTTTGGTTTATACACTACATGACCAAAAGTATGTGGACACCTGTTCGTTGATCATCTCATTCCAAAATCATGGGCATTAATATGGAGTTGGTCCCCCCTTTTGCTGCTATAACAGCAAAGGCTTTCCACTAGATGTTGGAACATTGCTGCGGGGACTTGCTTCCATTCATCCACAAACATTAGTGAGGTCGGCACTGGTGTTGGGCGATTAGGCCTGGCTCGCAGTCAGTGTTCCCTTTTCATCCCAAAGGCGTTCAGTGGGGTTGAGGTCAGGGCTCTGTGCAGGCCAGTCAAGTTCTTCCACGAAGATCTCGACAAACCATTTCTGTATGGACCTCGCTTTGTGCACAGGGGCAAATTCTCATGCTGAAACAGGAAAGGCCTTCCCCAAACGGTTGCCACAAAGTTGGAAGCACAGGATCGTCTAGGATGTCATTGTATGCTGTAGCGTTACAATTTCCCTTCACTGGAACTAAGGGGCCTAGCACAAACCATGAAAAACAGCCCCAGACCATTATTCCTCCTCCACCAAACTTTACAGTTGGCACTATGCATTCGGTCAGATAGCGTTCTCCTGGCATCCACCAAACCCAGATTTGTCCGTCGGACTACCAGATGGTGAAGCGTGGTTCATCACTCCGGAGAACCCGTTTCCACTGCTCCAGAGTACAATGGCAGCGAGCTTTACACCACTTCAGTCGACGCTTGGCATTGCGCATTGTGATCTTAGGCTTGTGTGTGGCTGCTTGGCCATGGAAAACCATTTCATAAAGCTCCCGACGAACAGTTGTTGTGCTGACATTGCTTCCAGAGGCAGTTTGGAGCTCAGTAGTGAGTGTTGCAACCAAGGACAGAAGATTTTTACATGCTTCAGCACTTGGTGGTCCCATTCTGTGAGCTTGTGAGGCCTACCACTTCGCGGCTGAGCCCTTGTTGCTCCTAGACATTTTCAGTTCGCGATAACAGCACTTACAATTGACCAGGCCAGCTCTAGCAGGGCAGAAATTTGACTAACTGACTTGTTGGAAAAGTGGCATCCTATGACGGTGCCATGTTGAAAGTCACTGAGCTCTTCAGTAAGGTCATTCTACTGCCAATGTTTGTCTATAGAGATTGCATGGCTGTGTGCTCGATTTTATACACCTGTCAGCAACGGGTGTGGCTGAAATGGACAAATCAACTAATTTGAAGGGGTGTCCACATACCTTTGTGAATATATAGTGTATTATTTAAACTGAGACCTTATTTTGAACAGGATGCCTCCTTAGATTGTCTTTTTAATTTAACTTATTGCCTTTTTACTGCATTCTCCCTAGCGATTAAATCCTTAGGCAGGATTCGCACAGACAATTAAATAAAAATAAAACATGACGCTTCATTGTTAACGCTCCATTCTAATGCTGTTATTATGATGATGATTATATTATACCCATTTAGTGCCGTTGCTGTCATCATCATGGAGTTTTAATTGAGGATCTTCAGTAGTGTTCCGAGTTCCTATTATTAGTCACACAGTTGGAACCGAGTCATGACCAACGCACACACGCGTGTACACACACATACAGTGCCTTCACAAAGTGTTCACGTCCCTTTTACTTATTCCACATTTTGTGTTACAGCCTGAATTTGAAAATGTGTTACATATATTTTCTTTCTCAACAATCTACACACAACCCCCATAATGACAAAGTGAAAACATGTGTTTTGACATTTTTCCAAATGTATTGAAAATGAAATACAGAAATATTGCATTTGCATTAGTGCTCACGCCCCTGAGTCAATAGGTGTTAGAATCACCTCTGGCAGTGATTACAGCTGTGTCTTTTTGGGTAAGTCTCTAAGAGCTTTTCACACCTGGATTGTACAATATTTACACTTTGTTTATTTTTTTAATTCTTCAACTTCTGTGAAGTTGGTTGTTTATCATTGCTTGACTGCTATTTTCAAGTCTTGCCATAGATTTTCAAGCCGAAACTGGAACTAGGCCACTCAGGAACATTCAGTGTTGTCTGGGTAAGCAACTGACTGAACCAGGTTTTCCTCTAGGTTTTCCTCTTAGCTCTATTTCGTTTCTTTCTATCCCAAACAACTCCCTAGTCCTTGCCGATGACAAGCATACCTATAACATGATGCAGCCACCACCATGCTTGAAGATATGAAGAGTGGTACTCAGTGATGTCTTGGAATTCCCCCAAACATAACGCTTTGTATTCAGGACATGAAGTACATTTCTTTGCCACATTATTAGCAGTTTTACTTTAGTGCCTAATTGCAAACTGGATACATGTTTTGGAATATTTTTATTCTGTACTGGCTCCCTACTTTTCATCATTGGTGGAAAAAGTACCCAATTGTCTTACTTGAGTAAAAGTCTCTAAAATTTCTGGGTTTTAAATATACTTAAGTATCAAAAGTACAACTATAAATCATTTAAAGTTCCTTATATTAATCAAAATAAAATGTTCACATGCACTGAATAAAACGGGCACAGACCTTACCATGAAATGCTGACTTACAAACCCTTAACCAACAATGCAGTTTTAAGAAAAATATTTACTAAAGTAACACAATAAAATAACAGTAACAAGGCTACAGTATATACAGGGGGCACAGGTACCAAGTCAATGTGGTGGGGAACAGGTTAGTCGAGGTAATTGATGTAATATGTACATGTAGGTAGGGGTAAAGGGACAAAGCACACGGCACCATTTTCTTGTTTTTAAAATGTATGGATAGCCAGGGGCACACTCCAACACTCAGACATTATTTACAAAAGATGCATTTGTGTTTAGTGAGTCTGCCAGAGGCAGTAGGGATGACCACGTGTCCTCTTGATAAGTGCGTGATTTTGACCATTTTCCTGTCCTGCAAAGCATTCCAAATGTAACGAGAACTTTTGGTTGTCAGGGAAAATGTAAAAAGTACAATATTTTCTTTAGGAATGTAGTGGAGTAAAAGTAAGTTATCAAAAATATAAATGGTCAAGTAAAGTACAGATACCCCCAAAAAAAGACTTAAGTAGTACTCTAAAGTATTTTTACTTAACAACTTTACACCACTGCTTTCCACTCTGTCATTTAGGTTAATATTGTGGAGGAACTACAATGTTTTAAAGTCACCGTTGGCCTCATGGTGAAATCCCTGAGCGGTTTCCTTCCTCTCTGGCAACTGAGTTAGGAGGGACGCCTGCGTCTTTGTGGTGACTGGGTTTATTAATACACCATCCAAAGTGTAATTAATAACTTCACCATGCTCAAAGGGATATTTTTTTAACCATCTACCAGTAGGTGCCCTTCTCTGCGAGACATTGGAAAACCTCCCTGGTCTCTGGTAGAGTCTGTTTTGAAATTCACTTCGACTGAGGGACCTTAAAGATTATTGTATGTGTGGGGTACAGAGATGAAGTAGTCATTCAAAAATTATGTTAAACAGTTATTGCGCACAGTCCATGCAACTTATTATGTAACTTGTTAAGGACATTTTTACTCCTGAACTTATTTAGGCTTGCCATAACAAAGGGCTTAAATACTTAGTGACTTAAGACATTTCATCTTTTCATTTTTAATTAATTAGTTAAAGTTTCCAAAAACATAATTCCACTTATTTGACATTATGGGGTATTGTGTGTAGGCCAGTAACACAACATCTCAATTTAATCCATTTTAAATTCAGGCTGTAGTAAAACAAAATATGGAAAATGTCAAGGGGTGTGAATACTTTCTGAAAGCACTGTACACACACACAACACAATGTAAATAGTCTCTGAATGATCATGCAACAGACTAAAAATAAACATCACTACAAATAGAAAGATTGAGTAGCTCATTATCATATTGATTATCAAAGACTCATAATGAAAATATGCCTTCATAACATAATGAATGTGTTAAGCCAAACCCCAGAACATGCCATTGCCATGCCAGTCAGGTCCAGAGATGGTTAATGACAACAGATCAGCATCCCAAATTGCACCCTATTTCCTATATTCAGTGCATTCGGAAAGTATTCAGCCCCTTTGACTTTTTCCACA
The DNA here is from genome assembly GCF_901001165.1 of Salmo trutta. NCBI lineage: Eukaryota > Metazoa > Chordata > Actinopteri > Salmoniformes > Salmonidae > Salmo > Salmo trutta. The sequence goes on along the minus strand of NC_042992.1, from coordinate 27,473,319 downwards.
TTTTGTTACGTTACAGCCTTATTCGAAAAAGGATTAAATAAAATATAAAATCCTCATCAATCTATGCATACTACCCCATGATGACAAAGCGAAAACAGGTTTTTAGAAAAACACTAATACCTTCTTTACATAAGTATTCAGACCCTTCTCTATGAGACTCGAATTTGAGCTCAGGTGCATCCTGTTTCCATTTATCATTCTTGATGTTTCTACAACTTGATTGGAGTCCACCTGTGACAGGATTGTGTTGAGGCACAGATCTAGGGAAGGGTACCAAAACATTTCTGTAGCGTTGAAGGTCCCCAAGAACACAGTAGCCTCCATTCTTAAATGGAAGAAGTTTGAAACCACCAAGACTCTTCCTAGAGCTGGCTGCCTAGCCAAACTGAGCAATCGGGGGAGAAGGGCCTTGGCCAGGGAGGTGACCAAGAACCCGATGGTCGCTCTGACAGAGCTCCAGAGTTCCTCTGTGGAGATGGGAGAACCTTCCAGAAGGACAACCATCTCTGCAGCACTCCACCAATCAGACCTTTATGGTAGCGTGGCTAGACTGAAGCCATTGCTCAGTAAAAGGCACATGACAGCCCGCTTGGAGTTTGCCAAAAGGTCTGATGAAACCAAGATTGAACTCTTTGGCATGAATGCCAAGCGTCACATCTGGAGGAAACCTGGCGCATCCCAATGGCGAAGCATGGTGGTGGAAGCATCATGCTGTGGGGATGTTTTTCAGCGGCAGGGACTGGGAGACTAGACAGGATCGAGGGAAATATGAATGGAGCAAAGTACAGAGAGATCCTTGATGAAAACCTGCTCCAGAGCGCTCAGGACCTCAAACTGGGCTGATGGTTCACCTTCCAACAGGACAACGACCCTAAGCACACACCCAAGACAACGCAGGAGAGGCTTCGGGACAGGTCTCTGAATGCCCTTGAGTGGCTCAGCTAGAGCCCGGACTTGAACCCCATCTTACATCTCTAAAGAGAACTGAAAATAGCTGTGCAGCGACGCTCCCCATCCAACATGACAGAGTTTGAGAGGATCTGCAGAGAAAAATGGGAGAAACTCCCCAAATACATGTGTGCCAAGCTTGTAGCGTCATACCCAAGAAGACTCGAGGCTGTAATCACTGCCAAATGTGCTTCAACAAAGTACTGAGTAAAGGGTCTGAATACTTATGTAAATGTAATATTTCCTTTTTTTATTTTTAATGCATTTGCAAAAATTCCTAAAAACCTGTTTTTGCTTTGTGTGTAGATTATTTAATTTTTTTATGTTTTTGAATAAGGCTGTAATGTAACAAAATGTGGAACAAGTCAAGGGGTCTGAATACTTTCTGAATGCACTATAGTGCACTACTTTTGATCAGGGCCTATTAGGGAAAAGGGTGCCATTTGGGACACTTGGTGCAAATGTTTTTTATTTGATTTATTTCACCTTTATTTAACCAGGTAGGCAAGTTGAGAACAAGTTCTCATTTACAACTGCGACCTGGCCAAGATAAAGCAAAGCAGTGCGACCAAAAACAACAACCCAGAGTTACACATGGAATAAACAAACGTACAGTCAATAACACAATAGAAAAATCTATATACAGTGTGTGCAAATGAGGTAAGATAAGGGAGGTAAGGCAATAAATAGGCCATAGTAGCGAAGTAATTAGAAGTTAGCAAATTAACACTGGAGGGATGGATGTGCAGATGATGATGTGCAAGTAGAAATACTGGTGTACAAAAAAGTAAATCAAAACAATATGGGGATGAGGTAGGTAGTTGGATGGGCTATTTGCAGATTGGCTGTGTACAACTGCAGCGATCGGTAAGCTGCTCAGATAGCTGATGCTTAAAGTTAGTGAGGGCGATATAAGTCTTCAACTTCAGCAGATTTTTTATTTTTTTTTGCAATTCATTCCAGTCATTGGCAGCAGAGAACTGGAAGGAAAGGCGGCCAAATGAGGTGTTGGCTTTGGGAATGACTAGTGAGCGATACATGCTGGAACGCGTGCTACGGGTGGGTGTTGTTATGGTGACCAGTGAGCTAAGGCGAAGCTTTACCTAGCGAAGACTTATAGATGACCTGGAGCCAGTGGGTTTGGAAACGAATATGTAGCGAGGGCCAGCCGACAAGAGCATGCAGGTCGCAGTGGTGGGTGGTATATGGGGCTTTGGTGACAAAACAGATGGCACTGTGATAGACTGCATCCAGTTTGCTGAGTAGAGTGTTGGAGGCTATTTTGTAAATTACATCGCCAAAGTCGAGGGTCGGTAGGATAGTCAGTTTTACGAGGGTATGTCTTCAGCCTGCTAATGACAGGCTGAAGGCATATGTTTGCTTTTCCATCACTTCCTGTTTATATTGACCTGTCAGAGCCAGGCGCAAGACCCCTTTAGCAGACAGTTACCAAACAGAACATTACTACAACACAAAGAGGAGGGGGACTGGGGGCTGTGGGTGACACAACATGGTTGCTCTAAAGGTTGGGGTGGGGGAGGAGATAATGGGGGAAGCTTGTATACAGGAAGTGTATTCTGATCTGTCTTGTCATGGTTTGATGGGAAATGAAGTCCAAAGTGGATGTAAATGTAGTCCTCCTGTTCTATAGTTACAGTACAGCTACAAATCACATATTTACTTCAAGATTGTCAAGTCAACCTCAGTAAAGAACAGATCTCTCTCTCTCTCTGCTTCTCGCTCTCCCTCTCTGCCTCTCTCTCTCTCTCTCTTTCTGCCTCTCTTTCTTTCTGCCTCTCTCTCTCTTTCTGCCTCTCTCTCTCTCTCTTTCTGCCTCACTCTCTCTTTCTGCCTCACTCTCTCTCTCTTTCTGCCTCTCTCTCTCTCTGCCACTCTCTCTCTCAAACTTAGCTCCATGGTCAAAACAAGATACATTGTCTAACGTAGCTCCATGTTCAAAGACAATTCATTCGAATTTGAGGCTTAATTATAGGGCTGTGTGAACTGTTTGAAGTTGAGAACTTATGAAACACACATTATGTAATCCTGCTGAATTTATCACCTGTGGTCACCTTGGATGAGATGTATTATATTGTGAATATTTTCTGGTGTGGTGATTTAGCATGGGGTTGGTTTGCCCAGTGGTTTTGGAGATGGATGTACTTAGTTATTGTGGTCTTCCCTCCTCTCCTTTCTGTGTGTGTCTTTCCCCCCCTATTAGCCTCTCTGTGTGCAGAATTAATGGCACTTTGGTCTAGGTGTGCTGGCATGATGTCAGGTCTCCAGCGGTGTGTGGGTGTGTGTCTGTGTATGTAGCAGGGCAGCAATGAACATAAACCGACAGGAGCAGTCAAACTAATGACTGGGGTGGGAGGCGGGGGAGGGTAGCTAGGCGGGGGATACCTGGGGTGCTGGCGTTGATGTCTGGGCCCCTGGCCTGAGATAAAGGTAATGGAACATGGAGAGACAGGCTTTGCAGACCGCCTACTGACTGACTGTCCTTATAAGTCCTCTCTGTGTGAGCTGTTTCCCATGGACAGATAACACGCTCAGAGGGAGTGCCTTATTTAGCCTGCCTGTTCTTTGACCAGTAAATTCAGTCAGTATACAAGTCTATATACAAGTCTGTCTCTGCATTCACAACACTACATCACTACCTTGTCAGACTAGTATATGACAACTTGCCCACCCACCTGGGCTGTGGAGTTGCTGATTACCTGATGAAATGCAGAGGGTCTTCCATCCTCCTCCACCTCCGATGCATACAGGCTTTTTTTACCTCCCAGTTAGTCTTCTGTAAGTGGCTGGGGACTTTTAGAATCATCTCCCAGGCATGTTCTGACCCCATCCCTGACCTCCCAGCATTCTCTCTGAGGTTGCGTCCCAAATGGCACCCTATTCCATATAGAGATGGGCCTTGGTCAAAAGTAGTGCAGTACATAGGGTGCCATTGGAGACGCAGACCGAGTTCTCAGGAGGGCTGATCAAATCCTCCATCCTGCTCTCACATCATTACACACAGAGCTGGCCCAAACTCTACGTCAGCACTCAGAGAGAAATAAATAAATGTTCCTCCTCTTCCCCAGAACTAACAAGCTCCCTACCTTGGATGGATTTGGAGGGAGAGAAAGATGCAAGGGAGGTAGTATGAGTAGAAGCATGGGAAGGTTATTAAAAAGGGGGTTAAAAAAGAAATGAGTGAAGGAGAGCGAGGTGAATCTGGAGACATGAATAATATAGAAGGTTTGACAGGTCTCACCCCTTCCTCTTTCCTCCCCTCATCCTGTGGATGCTACAGCTGAAGTTGGAAGTTTACATACACTTAGGTTGGAGTCATTAAAACTTGTTTTTCAACCACTCCACACATTTCTTGTTAACAAACTATAGTTTTGACAAGTCGATTAGGACATCTACTTTGAGCATGACACAAGTAATTTTTCCAACAATTGTTTACAGACATATTATTTCACTCATAATTCACTGTATCACAATTCCAGTGGGTCAGAAGTTTACATACACTAAGTTGACTGTGCCTTTAAACAGCTTGGAAAATTCCAGAAAATTATGTCATGGCTTTAGAAGCTTCTGATAGGTTAATTGACATTTCAGTCAATTAGAGGTATACCTATGGATGTATTTCAAGGCCTACCTTCAAACTCAGTGCCTCTTTGCTTGACATCATGATAAACTCAAAAGAAATCAGCCAAGACCACAGAAAAAATTGTAGACCTCCACAAGTCTGGTTCATCCTTGGAAGCAATTTCCAAACGCCTGAAGGTACCACATTCATCTGTACAAACAGTAGTGCGCAAGTATAAACACCATGGGACCACGCAGCCTTCATACTGCTCAGGAAGGAGACGCGTTCTGTCTCCTAGAAATGAATGTACTTTGGTGCGAAAAGTGCAAATCAATCCCAGAACAACAGCAAAGGTCATTGTGAAGATGCTGGAGGAAACGGGTACAAAAGTATCTTTGTCCACAGTAAAACAAGTCCTATATCAACATAACCTGAAAGGCCGCTCAGCAAGGAAGAAGCCACTCATCAAAAAACGCCATAAAAAAGCCAGACTAAAGTTTGCAACTGCACATGGGGACAAAGATCGTACTTTTTGGAGAAATGCCCTCTGGTCTGATGAAACAAAAATAGAACTGTTTGGCCATAATGACCATCGTTATGTTTGAAGGAAAAATGGGGATGCTTGCAAGGCGAAGAACACCATCCCAAAGGACAACAAAGCCAAGGTATCGGAGTGGCCATCACAAAGTCCTGACCTCCATCCCATAGAAAATTTGTGGGCAGAACTGAAAAAGTGTGTGTGAGCCAGGAGGCCTACAAACCTGACTCAGTTACAACAGCTCTGTCAGGAGGAATGGGCGGAATCAGGAGGAATCACCCAACTTATTGTGGGAAGCTTGTGGAAGGCTACCCGAAACGTTTGACCGAAGTTAAACAATTTAAAGGCAATGCTACCAAACACTAATTGAGTGTATGTAAACTTCTGACCCACTGGGAATGTGATGAAAGATATAAAAGCTGAAATAAATAATTCTCTCTACTATTATTCTGACATTTCACATTCTTAAAATAAAGTGGTGATCCTAACTGACCTAAGACAGGACATTTTTACGAGGATTAAATCTCAGGAATTGTGAAAAACTGAGTTTAAATGTATTTGGCTAAGGTGTATGTAAACTTCCAATTTCAACTGGACCAAGCAGACAGCTTGAGACGGGGTGAACCTGTACCCTGTAATCAGCCTGAAGACAATTACCTCTGCTAAGTGGCTTCTGCTAGACAATAGTCTTCGTACTTTGAAGCCACCATTTGTAGCCTCAATGCAGCAAATCTTCATCAGTTCACTTGTATGGATCATTGAACGTGTTGCCTTGCCAATAACATTGATACAGGGTCAGACAAATGACGTAGGGAGAGTGGTACTATATTAGAGGTATTGGCAGTGTAGTCAATACTTGACAGTACTGTATGTTTATGACCCAGTCATAACGTCACAGTTGCAGTATAATATTCATAGGATGTGTGTTGGATTTATTATGGATTCGTTTATTGGGCCTACTACTGCATACCATGATGGAATATGACATCATGACTAATTATTTGGATTTTTAAACGTACACAGCAACCATACAAAACCCTTTACAGGGACTACAAAGGGAAACTCAGCCACGAGCTGCCCAGTGACGCGAGCCTAGCAGGCGAGTTATATGCCTTTTTATGCTCGCTTCGAGGCAAGCAACATTGAAGCATGCGTGAGAGCGCCAGCTGTTCCGGATGACTGTGTGATCACCCTCTCCTTTGCCGATGTGAGCAAGACCTTTTAAACAGGTCAACATTCACAAAGATTACCAGGATGTGAACTCAGAGCATGCGTGGACCAACTGGTGTCTTCACTGACATTTTCAACCTCTCCCTGACCGAGTCTGTAATACATGTACAAATTACCTTGACTAACCTGTACCCCCGCACATTGACTCGGTACTGATACCCCCTGTATATAGCCTCGTTATTGTTATTTTATAGTGTTACTTTTTATTTTATTTTTAACTTTTTATTTTATTTAGTAAATATTTTCTTTACTTTATTTTTTGAACCACATTGTTGGTTAAGGGCTTGTATAAGTAAGCATTTCACAGTAAGGTCTGCATCTGTTGTATTCGGCGCATGTGACAAATAAAATGTGATTTGATTTGACAGGTCTTCCCTTGACACCAATTAGATTAGGCATCTCCCTCTCCCCCACCCTCACCCTTTAAATGTGTTTATATTCAGATTAGCATTCTGTCCTTTGACTAACCTGTGTTGTTTACACATGAATGGAAAGTGCTGACATGTCAGGATTGGCTCTGGCACTCTGAGCAGGGGTCCCTACTCCAAAATGTCACGACACGAGGCAGGTAGTATTTAGAACAGCAGATGGAGGATGCCTCTGCGTTCAGAAGGGAGTGTTGTTGTGGGAATGTTGTTGTGGTAGGCGGTTTATTGTAAACACTTCTGAATGCTGTTAGCTAACTGTTTTTGTGCCTCGGTCCTTCCTTTGTCAGCGTTTACCTTCCGTCCTCGGTTTCAGTACAAAGCCTGGGGAGAAAAACAAAGAGTCCCAAAGATGAGAGGGAGGTTGGAGGAGAGGGATAGCAGTAGCTGGGGAGACTGTCTGTCTGTGATTTATCCATAATCACCAACCCTTTGTCAAGACTTTTCTCATTATAAAAACTAACTTGGGTGTTTTAGAAACATGGAGCGGAGATCCTGGGAGCCCAGCATGCCAAGAAACCTTGCATATACCCATTTATAATAAGCAATGCTGTTTTCTCCATCTAAAAAGTAGAGGGCTTTCAAAGCTCGGTCTTTGTACAGTAGACAACATACCTAGAGACCTCCTGCTGTACTGCCCTTCTACTGTCACTGTTAGTGTGTTACTTCCCTATCGCCTCATTATAGTTCACAATCCTGCAGAGTAACACAGAGAGGAGGGGCCACAGCCTAAAGTTGGGCTCTCCAACACTGTTCCTGGAGGTTTTCGCTCCAACCCTAATCTAGCACACCTGATTCTAATAACTAGCTGGTTGATAAGCTGAATCAGGTTAGTTACAACTGGGGTAGGAGCAAAAATCTACAGGAGGGTAGCTCTCCAGGAACAGGGTTGGAGAGCCCTGCACTAAAGGAACACTTGAAACAAACCACAGAGTTGTTCTAAAAGCTATACTGCTGAACAACAGAACTATAGTTGTTTATTTACTCTGATCAGCCTAAGCAGCTCCCTGAGAGAGGAGGGAGAAGTGCTGCTGCAGAGAGCAGATGGGTGAACTCACCGCACCGTGAGTGCATTTATACTAAACGGCACGTAATAAATAGTGCGTAGTATGATTTAGTACACAGTATGTCATTTTAGTAAGTATTAGGCAAGACAGATTTTGGACACAACCACTGTCTAGCTCTGCTAACAGTGAAATGTTTATCTCCCCCCCTCTCTCTTCTTTCTCCTCCCTTTTCTCCCTGCAGTATAAAAATGGTGATGATGTGGACGAGTGGGGACACCTTTAAGACGGGTTACTTCCTGCTGACCGAGGCTCCTGTCCAGTTCTGGACCTGTGGTCTGCTGCAGGTGGGAGTGGACGTTGCCATTCTATTCCAGGTGTACTACTACAGCCGCTACCCGCAGAAACCCGTGTCACACACCGTGTCACACACAACCAGCACCAAGGCACTCTGAGACCCCCTAACACACACACACACACACACACACACACATCGTTACCAATCGGTCATGAGCACACAAACTAGTTAGAGTTACTTTGCCTGAAGAACGTTGCTGAATGACACTTGTTCCATTTCTTTTCAAAACAGATAGGACCTCCAGTTATATGTGTTTGTATGTTGTGCAGATGGTTATACAAGTATATCCCAAGAATATATCCCTGTATATGAATATACCTGAGCATACACACACAATCTTATGCACATGCATCGGTCTACATTGCAGTCATATGCACTGTGTATGGATGGACACTTAAGGAAATGTGGACCGGCTTTCCTGTCCATAGATTGTTGCATGAAAAACCTTAACAGACATTCACAAAGGGCTGGTTACTCAGCCAGTGATCACAATGTACAACGGATCATCGAAGTAACTAACAGAAACCTTACTGAATGTACAATGGAATTATTATTTTTGGGGAAATTAGATTCTACATTTAATTTAGATAGCTCTTTGTTCCATGTTCTCCACGGGTCTGGTCTGTCTGATCCATTAGGCCTCTTCTGGTCTGGTTGGAAGACCTCCTGCTGCTGCTGCTGCTTGGAAAATTCACAAGATTAATTCAACTGGAAGCAACAGCAGTTTTACCAAAAATGAAAAAGGCTGTCTGGGCCAGAGGCCTGGTTCCTGGGAGCCCAACACGTTTCCTTCAGATGACTCTGAGGTGAAGCTTAAGGACTCAGTGGTTCAGTGGACAACTGTGTTGCTGGTATTACGGACAGTAAGGGAGTCAGTGGAGAGAGGGAGGTAGGACATTGTGTGAAACAAATATTATGTTTATGTTACTGTTTTCATTTAAAGGAGTAGCAGCCATGTTTGTAGGCCAGGGAACTGGAAGGACCTTCTGTGTTTTTTATGGTAAACAACAACAACAACGCATCGGGAAGGACATTAAGTACAAAGCTCCTGTCTTTAGCACTGTTTATACCTGGTTCTAACATGCATCCTTTATCCTGTCCACATTCTGATCGTGCCCACATTTTCAGACAGGTGTAGGCACAATCAGAATGTGGACAAGATCAGGACAAAGGTTGCATGTTAGCGCCAGGTATAAACAAGGCTTCTGAGGACCTAGTGACAGTCTGTTTGCTGGTCTATGGACAACTCAACTCATCTCCCTGCTCCTCTCAGCCTCAAGCACCCCTAGAAACCTTTTTATTTGTTTAAATAGGACCTTTAGAATTTTATATGAATATTTCTTTCTTCAGCTTTCTTCAAATGTTTTAGATGTGTGCTTTGGGTGGAGACGTGGGAACAGTGGTTGAATCTGGAATCGGTCGGGCGTGGACAAATCTTATCCTGCCGAGGGCTGGTGTGGGTGCAGGGTTTTGTTCTAGCCAAGTAGTAGGCATGTCCAGACTCAACCTCTTGAAGTGTTTGACCACATGGTAAGTTGAATCTCTCTGGGTGTAGCCAAGACGATACCAGCACTACAGCTGTTATATTCACTTCTGAACTGCTGGCTAAAACGTAGTTGGCGTTTGCGTCCAAAATGGCGTCCTATTCCCTGTTTATTACACTACTTTTGACCAAGTACTATAAGGAATAGGGTGCCATTTCAGACGCAGATATATTTTTTTTACGCTGGATACTCTGGGAAATGTTATTTTAATCACTGGCGATGCGGAATATTTGTTTTGTTATGCTATCCATCTTTTTATAATCCTGAAACGCTTGTATAATCACAAACCTTGTACACTTGCCCTTTATCCAGCTCTTTTTTACAAGGATGAGGACGGTGCCGCATGTCAAATGGTGACCGTTGTTGTCATTGTATGAAGAAGTTGTGCACCTAGTTAACTCTGGTTGTGTAGTATCAACCGGGCCAAAATGACTCACTGTTTCTGATGTTAAGTTGTATTATTTTGGTGGTTGTTCAGTTTTAGTTGTTCATGGGTAAAACTGCAAAACTATTCCTCTGTTTATGTAGATGCTGATCAAACAATGCCAATCCTTGTGATTTTTGAATATTTTTTACATAGTTTTAGGTCAGGATTCAATCTAAGTTGTGTTATAGAACAGTGCACGGGACTGCCGACAATGCCACTTTTAAAGGCAATTTACACCAAAGCCGGCTTTCGCCGTGTCCATACCATGAATTCTATCTCTGCGAACGCGGGGGAAATTCTCGGCAGTCCAGTGCACTGCTTTCTAAGGCGCCTTGGACTGAATCACAGCCTCAGTTTATGTACCCCATTTTTTTTATGGTTATCAAACCATTTGTGTTATACATTTTTTTGGCCATTTTTATATTTGATTACCTTTTATTACCATGTTGTTTTTCTACACAGTACATTACCACATCTCTTTCCATGGAATGGCCAGTTCTTTCTATAGAATTGCCAGTTCATCGTCAATAGACAATTTAATTCAACCTCTGCCTGGTATGCTGTTACTTGTTGCCAGTATTCATGAAAGCTCTGTGGCGCTGTCATTAAAGGCCAAAATGAGAACTTGTATTCTACTGTGCTTTGTGTAAATTCATTATGCTAGTGATGTTTGTAGTGTGCAATATAGGGTACCATTTCTGACGCAGACCTATTAGCTCTGTCTTGATAATACTATTCCATCAGCAGAGGAGACCTGGTTCGCATCATCTGTCAGAGGAACCACTGGCTCACCAACCACAGTCTATGTTTGGGCTCCAGGCATGTGGCCTCAACAGCTATCAACAACACTTACATGGTAATGCACCTGCGCTGTGTCTTCACAACAAGCACTGTGTTGACCACACAATACCAACATTAGGCGACAGGGTTTATGTAAAGCGTATTCTAAACAAACAGGAATGTGGCGGCCAGCCTCAGCAGAACTAGTCCAGAGAGAATTATACCGGGGTCTGTTCCAAATTGTACCCTATTCCCTACATAGTGCACTTCTTTTTACCAAAGTCCTATGGGTCCTGGTCTAACGTAGTGCACCGTATAGGATATAGTGTTCCCTTTTGGAAAAGAACTGGGAGGAACAAAAGAGCTGCTTCTTCCTCCTATGATGAGATTGGACTAATGCTGCGATCACATCTCGTAATTTTGTAAATACCCGCATACACTGGGAAAAATCCACTTGAATGCCCCTCCAACTGGTAATTACTAGTGGGAAACTCATCTATCGTCCATGTGCTCAGTTTCCCACTTGCAGAGGGGAAGCATGGCGGCATCTTTCCTACTTGCATGGCAGCATCTTCAGCAGTTGTTTATGGTAAGAACAAAATACAAGTTGTTGATACAAAATGTATTCTGTTCATCTTCCTTTTAATTTAGAAAGTGAACAGTTCTGGGTATACTTTTTATGGGCAAAAAAAGAGCAACACAATCACAAGCCTTCTAATGACCTTTATCTGTGATGGTATTTCCCAGTACAAAATGTGAATGCACCCAACTCGTATTTATGACTTCACTACTGGTAATTACCACCTACCCACTTGGCTCTGAACACAACATCATACTGCACAGTCCTAATAAGTTGTATTGACTATGCAAATGAAATTAACTTTATTTTGGGAGGTGGATGATTTCAGTTAGTGTACAGAACCCACTGGGCACACTACGTCATTTCAACGTAGATAATTGGGTAATATTTGGCAGAGTTGTTGATCAATGAGATTACGACCTATATTCACCCACTCAAAGACAGACAAAAGTTAGTTGAATTTCCAATTTGTTATCACCATGTTTTCCACCATCTGAAAGCACAACTAAATTCCAATGGAAAAACAATGTCTGATTTTTGGTTTAGTTTTCACCCAAATGTATATGACTGCGCTTTCAACCATTTTAAAAGGTTGAAAGCAGCTAAATTAAAATGGGAATACATAGTGTTTATTTATACAACATACTAATGTGATTTCACTGTGCTTCATCTAATAGCAGAAACAAATTACCTGGATAGTAGTTGAGATTACATTAAAGTACATGGTGCAAGTGATCAATGCCAAGATTCTGTGCAGATTATTACAGAAATTGTGAAGATCTCCACAGATGTGAAGACATAGATGTCTGATCTTCATTTGATCACCCTGTTTCAGGAGAACTTTCAATGCAGGACATTTTAAACTTTGAGGTTTTAAAAAGCCTTCTGAATGTAGTAATTTTGACTTGCGTCTCTATTCAGTCAGATCCGCTTCAGCCGACATCCGCATAGTGGTGTCAACAGGTGGAAGTGAGAGCCATCAAATCCACGAGCAGCGCCTGGCATTCTACCTGAAGCAACATCGCCATTGGCTGCTTGGAGTCTCATTAACAGAAATCCCATGCAGCCTTGTTTACAAGCTGGAACACTGGAATGTGAGACGTGATCTACTCCTCAATTATGATGGTAGAAACCTTCATTATTTTGTTTATTTTTTTCATTTGAGCAACATTATAGGGGCGGCAAGTAGCCTAGTGGTTAGAGCGTTGGGCCAGTAACCGAAAGGAATCCCCGAGCTGCCAAGGTAAAAATATGTCGTTCTGCCACTGAACAAGGCAGTTAACCCACTGTTCCTAGGCCGTCATTGAAAATAAGAATTTGTTCTTAACTGACTTGCATAGTTAAATAAAATAAATGATCGCCAGTTAACACTTGATCTGATGGAATCTAGGCCTTGATTTTCCCTTACGAAAACCCATCAACCCCTACAAAAATGTATATTAATTATAATCCACATCAATCCATTCCTGTTGCTGCAGGATTCTTTTCCTGCTGTAGCAAACTGGCTCAAATTAAGATCCTACGTCTGTATCTACTGCTTGGATCGTTCCACCTGAGCCACTGGCTTAATCCCATTCTTTAACTTTCATTTTTGATTGAATTGGAGATATGAATCCAACATATTATTTTTTAATTGTCGTCACGTTAATAGGCTATTTTTTGTATTTCAAAAGTGATGTTGAATTGTGTTTGGTTGTCAACTCAACCAAATATCAACATTTGAAGGAGATGTATCTTCTGCTTGGATAGTTCCATCTGTCTCGCTGACTCTAAATATCTGAGCATTTGGATTGACAAAGATCATGTTTAAAAAGCCTTTGGATGAGCTAGGTAAAACGCTAAGATTTAAAGCTTATTTGTTAGAAATAGATATTGCGTCTCCCTAGTGGTAGGAAGCAGATTGTACAGTCAACTTTCCTGCCAGTTCTCGACTGTGGTGACACCATTTACCAGATTGCAGCAGCCACTACTCTTAAACCTTTGGATGCCACCTACCATGGAACCATTCGTTTTATCACAAGTGACAGTTTTAATTAATATTCACCACTGCATCCTGTATCAAAAGGTTGGCTGGTCCTTATTAAAGTCCCGTAGATCTTCATTAATCCCTTTTTGTTAACAAAGCTCGACTACACAAGCTTCCAATTTACACAAGCTTCCAATTTACACAAGCTTCCAATATAAAACATGAGATAAGAAAACCCGTTCACAGGGTTGGTTAACTCTGGAGGTTCCTCGAGTATCCACCGAACTAGGTAAATCCGCTTTTAGTTTTAATACACCACATTGCTGGAACCAACTACAAAATACATTATAACATTATAATTGGATGGTCTGGTGCTGCTCATGCAATTTAAAATATTGATTGGGAAACTTCTTACTAAGTAATGTTACTGTTTTTCTTGAATATTTGTGTTGTATTTGTTTTACATTGTATCTGATTTTGACTTAATTTTTTCTCCTGAATTGTATATGCAGGGCTCCCTTGTGAAAGAGACCCTGGTCTCAACGGTGACTCCCTGTTTAAAAAAAAAAAATGAATTAAAAAAATCGTAATTCCAGTTTGTCTAGAACTGAATAATATATCTTGGATTTAAGTCTCCATCTTAATAAAAAAATCTAAGTTATCGAATAGGACTAAATTGAATCAAACATTAAATGCACTTAAAATATAGTTTGATTTGGTCCTATTCTTTAAGATTTTTGGTTGAGATGGGAACTTGAATCCAACATATAATTTTGTTTTATTTGAAGACAAACTGGAATTAAGTGAACAGCACAGATGGAACTGTCCAAGCAGAATATACATCTACTTCAAATGCTAATATTTTGTTGTGTTGACAACCAAACACAATTCAATATCATTACATTTTAAATCAACCAGAGCTTGAAACCTTAGGCCTATTGTATTGTACATTTTGTTGAATTCTGGGTAAAAAAACAAACAATTGCTTTTGATGACTTTGCAAATGCTATATCGGCCTAAATAGCGTCATTGATGATCAATAAGGGTGGTTACATTTCATTTGCTCCGTTAAACCTACCCTTTGGAATGACTTCGATAGAACCAGTGAATCTATTTAGTTTAAGTGAAGATCTCTCAACAAACAATCATTCTCACAATAGCACATTGGTAAAAGTCAGTGACAAATATCATAGCTAAACAGGGCTGGGCTTGGTTAAAACCCTTGATGGGAGACCAAAGGGTAGCTGTAGATCAATTCTCCAGGATGAGCTGCCCAGCTATGTTATTCTTTTCTGATAGTGGATATATAGTGCATTCAGAAAGTATTCAGGCCCCTTGACTTTTTCCACAATTTGTTACGTTACAGCCTTATTCTAAAATGTATTAAATTACAATTGTTCCTCATCAATCTACACACAGTACCCCATAATGAAAAAGTGAAAACGGGTTTTTAGAAATGATTGCACATTTATTAAAAATGAAAAACAAATACCTTATTTACATAAGGATTCAGACCCTTTGCTACCAGACTCGAAATTGAGCTCAGGTGCATCCTGTTTCCAGTGATCATCCTTGAGATGTTTCTACAACTTGATTGGAGTCCACCTGGTGTAAATTCAATTGATTGGACATGATTCGACACCCGTCTATATAAGGCGCCGAAGTTGACAGTGCATGTCAGAGCAAAAACCAAGCCACGAAGTCAAAGGAATTGTCCATAGAGATCCGAGACAGGATTGTGTCGAGTCACAGATCTGGGTACCAAAAAATGTCTGCAGTATTGAAGGTCCCCAAGAACAAGTTGGCCTCCATCATTCTTAAATGGAAGAACTTTGGAACCACCAAGACTCTATGGTCACTCTGAGAGACCTCCAGAGTTCCTCTGTGGAGATGGGAGAACCTTCCAGAAGGACAACCATCTCTGCAGCACTCCACCAATCAGGTCTTTATGGTCAAGTGGCCAAATGGAAGCCACTCCTCAGTAAAAGGCACATGACAGCCTGCTTGGAGTTTGCCAAAAGGCACATGAAGACTCTGACCATTAGAAACAAGATTCTCTGGTCTGATGAAACCAAGATTGAACTCTTTGGCCTGAATGACAAGTGTCACGTCTGGAGAAAACCAGGTACCATCCCTATGGTGAAGCATGGTGGTGTCAGCATCCTGCTGTGGATATGTTTTTCAGCGGCAGGGACTGGGAGACTAGTCAGGATCGATGGAAAGATGAATGGAGCAAAGTACAGAGATCCTTGATGAATACCTGCTCAGGACCTCAGATTGGGGCAAAGGTTCACCTTCCAACAGGACAACAACCCAAAGCACACAACCAACACAACGCAAGAGTGACTTCGGGACGAGTCTCTGAATGTCCTTGAGTGGCCCAGCCAGAGCCCGGACTTGAACCCAATCGAACATCTCTGAGAGACCTGAAAATAGCTGTGCAGTGACGCTCCCCATCCAACCTGACAGAGCTTGAGAGGATCTGCAGAGAGGAATGGGAGAAACTCCCCAAATACTGGTGTGCCAAGCTTGTAGCGTCATACCCAAGAAGACTCAAGGCTGTAATTGCTGCCAAAAGCGCTTCAACAAAGTACTGAGTAAAGGGTCTGAATACTTATGTAAATGTGATTAGTTTTTTATTTTTAATAAAACTTGCAAAAATGTCTAAACCTGTTTTTGCTTTGTCATTATGGGGTATGGTGTGTAAATTGATGAGCAAAACAAACTATGTAATCCATTTTAGAATATGCCTAATGTGGAAAAAGGGGTCTGATACTTTCCGAATGCACTTACTTTGAAAATGTGGCGTTGTTTCAAAAGTACAAATTCAAGATTTGTCTGAAATTTGGTTTCCATGAAATAATCCTGTGGTTGAAATGTCACCCTCAAAACAACAGTTTTGTATTTTCCATGTTGGGCCAGTAACTGAAAGGTTGCTAGATCGAATCCCAGAGCTGACAAGGTATACATCTGTCGTTCTGCCCCTGAACAAGGCAGTTAGCCCACTGTTCCTAGGCCGTCATTGTAAATAAGAATGTGTTCTTAACTGACTAGCCTAGTTAAATAAAGATTCCACATCACAATACGTTGTCAAAATTATGTTGAAACAACGTTGATTCAACCAGCTTGTGCCGAGTGGGAATGTATTGCTTTTTAATTCTTGAGGTCTGTGTTTCTTAACTGAGCCCTGTTTACTTGTTGCGAACATATGCGTCCTTTGTCCTGAGCTTGTCCACATTCAGATTTTGCCCACATTTTTAGATGGGTGTAGACGATTATAACTGATTGATCATCTTCCTGACCACTTCCGGAGGTAGTCGGGGACGAATTGATTGGTTGGATGAAAGTTGTGGGCAAAGCTTAGTGACAGGTCAGTTTGTGGAGTTTGCAGGTGAGAGTCAAATAATGGAATGTCTTGAAGGGAGGCAGGTTGGAGGGCATTAAACACAAGGTTGCCAGTTCGAATCACAATGCACCTTTCGTTTTCCAACCTTAGCCAACATACTGAAGGGCAGCTGAACTCCACTAACTTCGCTGGTTGAAAACAGCCTGTTGCATCATTATTAGTCCGACATTGATTCTAGTGTAAAAATGTACTAAACTCAGCAAAGAAAGAAACGTCCTCTCACTGTCAACTGCATTTATTTTCAGCAAACTTAACGTGTAAATATTTGTATGAACATAAGATTCAACAACTGAGACATAAACTGAACAAGTTCCACAGACGAGACAAACAGAAATGTAATAATGTGTCCCTGAACAAAGGGGGGGGGGGGCAAAATCAAAAGTAAGTCAGTATCTGGTGTGGCCACCAGCTGCATTAAGTACTGCAGTGCATCTCTTCCTCATGGACTGCACCAGATTTGCCAGTTCTTGCTGTGAGATGTTACCCCACTCTTCCACCAAGGCACCTGCAAGCTCCCAGACATTTCTGAGGGGAATGGCCCTAGCCCTCACCCTCCTATCCAACAGGTCCCAGACGTGCTCAATGGGATTGAGATCCGGGCTCTGCGCTGGCCATGGCAGAACACTGACATTCCTGTCTTGCAGGAAATCACACACAGAACGAGCAGTATGGTTGATGGCATTGTCATGCTGGAGAGTCATGTCAGGATGTGCCTGCAGGAAGGGTACCACATGAGGGAGGAGGATGTCTTCCCTGTAACGCACAGCATTGAGATTGCCTGCAATGACAACAAGCTCAGTCCGATGATGCTGTGACACACCGCCCCAGACCATGACGGACCTTCCACCTCCAAATCGATCCCTCTCCAGAGTACAGGCCTTGGTGTATCGCTCATTCCTTCGACAATAAACACGAATCCGACCATCACCCCTGGTGAGACAAAACCGCGACTTGTTAGTGAAGAGCACTTTTTGCCAGTCTTGTCTGGTCCAGCGACGGTGGGTTTGTGCCCATAGGCGACGTTGTTGCCGGTGATGTCTGGTGAGGACCTGCCTTACAACAAGCCTACAAGCCCTCAGTCCAGCCTCTCTCAGCCTATTGCGGAAAGTCTGAGCACTGATGTAGGGATTGTGCGTTCTTGGTGTAACTCGGGCAGTTGTTGTTGCCATCCTGTACCTGTCCCGCAGGTGTGATGTTCGGATTTACCCATCCTGTGCAGGTGTTGCTACAAGTGGTCTGCCACTGCGAAGACGATCAGCTATCCGTCCTGTCTCCCTGTAGCACTGTCTTAGGCGTCTCACAGTACAGACATTGCAATTTATTGCCCTGGCCACATCTGCAGTCCTCATGCCTCCTTGCAGATGAGCAGGGACCCTGGGCATCATTCTTTTGGTGTTTTTCAGAGTCAGTAGAAAGGCCTCTTTAGTGTCCTAAGTTTTCATAACTGTGACCTTAATTACCTACCGTCTGTAAGCTGTTAGTGTCTTAACAACCGTTCCACAGGTGCATGTTCATTAATTGTTTATGGTTCATTGAACAAGCATGGGAAACAATGTTTAAACCTTTTACAATGAAGATCTGTGTATTTGGATTTTTACGAATTATCTTTGAAAGACAGGGTCCTGAAAAAGGGACGTTTCTTTTTTTGCTGAGTTTATAGAGTGCATAGAGAGCATAATTTTTCATAAAGTCAGTATCTTCCAAAACTGAGATTTGAGAGACATAGGGAAGCGGTTACATCCCTAGATCCATTGGCTATTTGAGCGTTGGGTTTCGATTTAACGTTTGCCCACCAACACGGGATGGTAACGCCTAGCTCTTAAACTCTTGAAGGCATTCTGCCTTCTCCCTACAGTTTCCAGCCATTAGCTTTGGCCACGACTGGCTCATGTGAACTACAATTCCGACGCGGTGTTTTAACGTTTAGAAACGTCAATAATCATCGCTTGCGACACAGCTTTCAAAACATATGGCCCTTATCTTTCACCAGCGAGCAAAAATATACATTTACCGTAGCAGTTTCGTACAGTAAATCGGTGCCTCCATCCAATGAAACCACTTCCGCTACACTTCCCAAGTTCCGCTTACACACACGGGTGTTTGGCGCATGCTAGATAGCTAACAAAACTACCCTATGCAGAAGATGCCTACTTCCAATGACTCTTGCGTGTCATGTAACCATGCCTGAAAGCAGAACCATTTATTAGTCAGAGGAGATGTGCAACTGGGGGGAAACCTAACAGAATCATGGGCTGAAATTCATTCAATAAAGTTGTGTAGAAACATTACATCAGCCGAGGTCATAGTTTCCTTACATTTATTAAAATATGCAGATCCTGAGTCTAGATAGAAGCAAACTAAGCATTCAGAAATCTGTAAAATGTGTTAATCGTCAATCTTTCTTATTGCACTTATCTTATTGCAATCTTTCTTATCCTAAATATATACCAACATTATAATATTTGAATCAAAGGTGTTTTTCCACTAAAATAATATCTTTACCATACTGAATATTTGTGAGAGAGAAGCTTTCTCCCCATGCTGTGTTGTAGGGCTATTCTCCTGTGTTGTAGGGCTTCTATACTCCTGGGTAAAATGTCCTTTGACCACAGAGAACTTGTCTTTTTATCTTCTGGTCAGCTCTTCACCAATAATGTCAGCAAAAATACTTTTGCAGCTGTCTTATAAAATCTTAAACTCTATTGAAGTCTGATGGACAGAGCTATGAGGATCACAAACGCCGGAGCTCCTTTTCTTCTTAAGCTCGAGAAAAACATCCAATCCCTGTTTAGAGTCCTCTAGCTTTAGTAGTCGTTTCTCACAGAGCACTGCACAACCTCAGGCTCTCACATTGCACACACACACTCAGTCTTGAGTCTGCATGGCCCTCCTCTGTGACGCAATGGCGATGGACTTCTTGCGTAATGCGGAGGCGGCGGCCTCAGTGATGCCATGATAACTGTCGGTCTCGGCCGAGTCCTCGCTGTTCTGAGACTTGGTGGAGTCCTGGAAGTCTGGTTTCTGTCTCAGCGTTCTGTTCTGCTCCTCCTTCAGCTCCAGGTAGGCCCGGGAGAACGTGTGGAAGATGGAGGTGACGGGGAACGCCATCAGGAGGATCCCACTGAGGATGCTGCTGAGCGCCACCACCTGACCCGGGATGCTCCGCGGCACCATGTCCCCGTACCCCACCGTTGTCATGGAGATCACCGCCCACCAGTAGGTGCCAGGGATGCTGGTGAAGTCATACTTGGCGCCCATCTCGCTCTCCGCCAGGAACACCAGAGGGGAGAAAAGTGCCATGGCAACACACAGGAAAAGGAGGAGGAGGCCGAACTCGCGGGTGCAGCGTCGGACCGTCAGGCCTAAGGTCTGCAGCCCCAGGGAGTGGCGCGCCAGACGCATCACGTAGAAGATCCTCAGGGCCCGGAGTACCCGCAGCACCAGGCCCACCTTCTCCAGGTAGTTGTTCCCGCCGCTGGGCTTCTCCCCTCCCTCAGACAGAGAGTCTACGATCAAGGTAATGTAGTAGGGCAGGATGGCCACCACGTCGATGATGTTGAGGGGCGTCTTCAGGAACACACACTTGCTCGGCGTCTGGATGAAGCGCAGCAGGAACTCCAGAGAGAACCAGGCCACACACACCGTCTCCAGGACAAAGATATTGTAGCACCTCTGAGAACACTCACCCTGGAAGACAGAGGAAACCGTGTTAAGAAAAACACAGTGGAGGAGAGAGAAGAAAAAAGTGTTGTTGAAAAAGTTATGGGGTAAAAGTGTTAAGGTGAGCAACAATTATAATGCAAGACATTGTTAGGAAAGGACAATACATTCACTATTATAAAACACTATGGACAACTGTCTCCTAAATCACACAAGTCAGTTGTTCCTATCTGGCTCGAAGGACCAGTTCAAGAGCCACCTCATCTACACCAGCGTGGGGGGGGCTGGGGAGAAGAGGAGAGGGAGGGTGCCAGACTCCTCTACACCAGCGTGGGGGGGCTGGGGAGAAGAGGAGAGGGAGGGTGCCAGACTCCTCTACACCAGCGTGGGGGGGTTGGGGAGGAGAGGAGAGGAGAGGGAGGGTGCCAGAGAGCAGTGATTGAGGGAGAGCTGGAGAGGGTTTTGTACAGAGCAGCACACAAAAAAATCTGAATGTCCCTGTTAGTTGATTGGGATCAACAGGAAAAGAGATCAGTTTCTTTGATCAAACAGCCAGAGGGAGATGTCAATTTGTCTTCCTTTGTATTATAAAATAGACAGGCAGTCTGTCGGCAGTACTTTACATGATTTATAAAGGTAAGAGGAGAGGCTTTGACGATTCATTGAGGTTGAACACTGACTGAGGAAACACTATTCCCTTCCTTTAATTGACAAGACAGTTGGGCTATACAGTACAATGTACAACTCTTTTAGACAAACCACCCTGGTAGCAATATCTGGTCATACATACAGAATCTTTGTACCCAAGATATAAATTACTGGTGTCCATCCACACCAGTAATCTCTCTCTCTCCATTAAGTGAAAATGATTTCCTTCTTGGGATCAGCAGGGACAAAGCTAAAGCCAACTGTGACTACATTATAAATATATTAGACTTTCATTTACTTCTGACATGCTGAAATATCCTTACTTCCTGTAGCGTAATACATTTTCCATCTGCTCTAAATTGGTCCATAAATATTATATAACTGTAATTACATGTGATTATGAAAACAGGCCCAGAAGGAGAACTGTGAGAAAGGGGGAGGAGGGGGTGGAGGAGGGGGTGGATGCGTAAAGCCATCTATAATTATTTATTTGTATAAAAGAAATAACCCAAGCTGTTGGTCTCTCCTTTCATTGCACTCTCACTCTGGGAAACCTAGCTACGCTTCATCAACATGTTTAAGAACAAGTGAGCATAAAATAATGTCTTAATTACTTTTGCCAACTTTTTGTGACTTCCCTCTAGTTTCCTTCCGTTTCATTATACATTCTACCCAATTACTCCTTAAATGTTATTAGGGAACATGTGTCTTTGAGCAGCTGTTGAGCTCTAACCTGTTAGAGAATCATCACTTGTGAATAAGATGCAAGAGGTGCTTAAAAACCAATCCAGTGTGTCCTTGGAAACACATGGCATAGTGAGGGAGCGTAAGAACAGAGCTGGGGGGCAATTTAGATTCTCATTATTCTAGTAAAAATCATTTAATCAAAGCAAAGCTGTGTATCTGAAAGGCTTAGAAGGCAGAACAGAAATAAACATTCACAAATATATCACCCAGAGGAACATAAACCGTTCTTCCATGTTTACTAACTCAGACAACATGCAACCACGTCACTATGCTTGGTTATTCACAGAGCACAACAATAAACCCACTGGCACAGACGTCTGGTTGAGTTATTAACTAACGTGAATTCAACATGAAGTTAACAAAAGATGCCACCATGACATTGGATTTAGGTTAAAAGTTGGGTAAAAAAAATACAAAATTCCCTTGAGTTGATGACTTTTGTAAATCCAATCAGTTTTCCACGTTGATTCAACGTCATCACATCGTTGTTTTTTGTTTGTTAAAATGACATGGAAACAATGTTGATTCAACCAGTTTTTGCCCTGTGGGAAGTGTGCGTGCGCACAAGTGTAAAACATATTTACAATTTGACCTGTCGTTGTTGTAGTAACGTTGTCCTTTGGTGGGAATCTTTCTAGTTGAGTAGGCTACCTCACCGCAGACCCCTGTCCCCCTTCCCCATGCCCTACAGTGCTCTGTGATACACAGACACGGCTACAGTGGATCAAATTAAAAACGCACAATTATCCAATTCAGCAAACATGCTACTCTGACCATATCAGAGCTCCAGACAGGCATGCAGCAGCCATGTAGCGTGTTAACCAAACTTTTTCCACTCAGGCCCCCCTGCGTGCGCCACGTCTATTTCTATGGGCACAAGCACTGTTCATGAAACAATCTGTTCACACCCCTCTTGTTGGCGGAGAGAAAATGTTGCAGGTTTAAAGTGGGGTGAGGAGACGAGTGTTAATATAGCAGCTATGAACATGGCGGCCATTTTTGAATTTCAAGACTTCCCCATCTGAGAACACACATTTATTTGGTCTAGATTCTCCACCTTTTGTTTTAAATAAGAGCTGTGGTACATTCTCTATGTGAAGGAGTAGTAATCACTCATGTTTAGGAATGTATTTATGTTGTGTTTATATACTGTATCTAGGATCCTAAAATGTCAATTCATTGTCACATGTAATTCCAGTTAATTGACCTTTTCCAATCAGCTCAACCTTTTCCTGTTTGTTTTAATGTTAGACTGAGTGGAATCCCTCTGGGTACACCACATCAATCCAACATGGATAATTGGGTAATATTTGGTGGAGACGATCAATGACTACAGCCTATATTCACCCACTCAAAAAAGTCAGCTAAAGGTTAGTTGAATTTCCAATGTGTTATCACATATGCTTTCAACCATTTAAAAGCACAGCAAAGTTTAAATGGGAATGCAATGTCAGATATTTTGTTTATTTATACAACAGATGAATGTGTTAACACTTTGCTTAATTTAATAGCAGAACCAAATGACCTGGATTGCATTTGAGATTACATTAAAAAGAATATGGTGCAAGTGATTAATGCTATTCGAGATTTTGCGCAGATTATAAAAGCAATTGTGAAGATCTCCACAGACCTAAGACGACCTATGCATGCTACCTTGAAGATGCACGCTTTATAGGATTACATAAGAAGGAATTTAAAGTTACAGTAACCTCAATGTGGCCATGGATGCGTTACTCATTTTAAGATTGAGTGTTACATTCGTATGTAAGTTGATTACCTTTAGGCTATTTACTGTGTTATAAAAGTAATATTGAATTGTGTTTGGTTGACAATGCAAATATCAACATTTAAAGGAAATGTATCTACTGCTTGGATAGTTCCATCTGTACCACTGGCTTC
Organism: Salmo trutta; assembly: GCF_901001165.1. Lineage (NCBI taxonomy): Eukaryota > Metazoa > Chordata > Actinopteri > Salmoniformes > Salmonidae > Salmo > Salmo trutta. Next base: position 27,449,579 of record NC_042992.1, on the reverse strand, counting down.
GTCCCATTCTTTAACTTTCATTTTTGGTTGAGTTGCAGACATGAATCCAACATATCTTTTGTTAACTTGACGACAAGTTAATAGGCTATATATTGTTTTTCAAAAGTGATTCACGTCTCCATTTAAACAAAAAATCTAAGTTAAGGAATAGGACTAAATCAAACCAAACTTTAAATACACTTTCAATAATGTTTAATTTGATTTAGTCCTATTCTTTAACTATTTTTGGTTAAGATGTAGATGTGAATCCAACATATTAATTATTAATTTGTAGACAAACTCCTTCAAAATATTATAATTGATGATATATGATGTATTAAGTATGGTTACATTTCATTTGCTCTGTTAAACCTACCCTTTGGAATGACTTGGATAGCAACAGTGAATCTATTTAGTTTCAGGTGGGGATCTCATTAATTATTCTCATGATAGCACAGTCAGTGACAAAATCATATCTAAGCAGGGCTGGGCTTGGTTAAAACCCTGGATGGGAGACCAAAGTAGATGTAGATAGATCAATTCTCCACTAGGTGGTGCTGCCCAGCCTATTGTTATTTTTTCTGATAATGGATATAATATTGAAGATCTGATGTTGTTTTAAAGGTACAAGTGCAACAGAGAAACCTTGTATAAAATATGTTGACATTTCAAAATGGGAAAGCTGTTCTGAATGTGGCAGTGGTATCTAGTGGAAATCGCTCTGTCATTTCCCTTATTGCAAAAATGTTACACTGTTCGCTCAATTTCAGACTGTAGGCTGACACTTGGTAGTACATGTAGACTGTGGGCTGACACTTGGTAGTACATGTAGACTGTGGGCTGACACTTGGTATTACATGTAGACTGTGGGCTGACACTTGGTAGTACATGTAGACTGTGGGCTGACACTTGGTATTACATGTAGACTGTGGGCTGACACTTGGTAGTACATGTAGACTGTAGGCTGACACTTGGTATTACATGTAGACTGTGGGCTGACACTTGGTAGTACATGTAGACTGTGGGCTGACACTTGGTAGTACATGTAGACTGTGGGCTGACACTTGGTATTACATGTAGACTGTATGCTGACACTTGGTAGTACATGTAGACTGTAGGCTGACACTTGGTAGTACATGTAGACTGTAGGATGACACTTGGTAGTACATGTGGGCTGACACTTGGCAGTGCATGTAGACTGTAGGCTGACACTTGGTAGTACATGTAGACTGACACTTGGTAGTACATGTAGACTGGACTGACACTTGGTAGTACATGTAGACTGTGGGCTGACACTTGGTAGTACATGTAGACTGTGGACTGACACTTGGTAGTACATGTAGACTGACACTTGGTAGTACATGTAGACTGTGGGCTGACACTTGGTAGTACATGTAGACTGTAGGCTGACACTTGGTAGTACATGTAGACTGTGGACTGACACTTGGTAGTACATGTAGACTGTAGGCTGACACTTGGTAGTACATGTAAACTGTAGGCTGACACTTGGTAGTACATGTAGGCTGACACTTGGTAGTACATGTAGACTGTAGGCTGACACTTGGTAGTACATGTAGACTGACACTTGGTAGTACATGTAGACTGTAGGCTGACACTTGGTAGTACATGTAGGCTGACACTTGGTAGTACATGTAGACTGTAGGCTGACACTTGGTAGTACATGTAGGCTGACACTTGGTAGTACATGTAGACTGTAGGCTGACACTTGGTAGTACATGTAGACTGTAGGCTGACACTTGGTAGTACATGTAGACTGTGGGCTGACACTTGGTCGTACATGTAGACTGTGGGCTGACACTTGGTAGTACATGGAGACTGTGGGCTGACACTTGGTATTACATGTAGACTGTGGGCTGACACTTGGTAGTACATGTAGACTGTGGACTGACACTTGGTAGTACATGTAGACGGTGGACTGACACTTGGTAGTACATGTAGACTGTGGACTGACACTTGGTAGTACATGAGACTGTGGGCTGACACTTGGTAGTACATGTAGGCTGACACTTGGTAGTACATGTAGACTGTGGACTGACACTTGGTAGTACATGTAGACTGACACTTGGTAGTACATGTAGACTGTGGACTGACACTTGGTAGTACATGTAGGCTGACACTTGGTAGTACATGTAGACTGTAGGCTGACACTTGGTAGTACATGTAGACTGTGGACTGACACTTGGTAGTACATGTAGACTGTAGGCTGACACTTGGTAGTACATGTAGACTGTGGGCTGACACTTGGTTGTACATGTAGACTGTGGACTGACACTTGGTAGTACATGTAGACTGTGGACTGACACTTGGTAGTACATGTAGACTGTGGACTGACACTTGGTAGTACATGTAGACTGTGGACTGACACTTGGTAGTACATGTAGACTGTGGACTGACACTTGGTAGTACATGTAGACTGTGGACTGACACTTGGTAGTACATGTAGACTGTGGACTGACACTTGGTAGTACATGTAGACTGTGGACTGACACTTGGTAGTACATGTAGACTGTGGACTGACACTTGGTAGTACATGTAGACTGGACTGACACTTGGTAGTACATGTAGACTGGACTGACACTTGGTAGTACATGTAGACGGTGGACTGACACTTGGTAGTACATGTAGACTGTAGGCTGACACTTGGTAGTACATGTAGACTGTAGGCTGACACTTGGTAGTACATGTAGGCTGGACTGACACTTGGTAGTACATGTAGACTGTAGGATGACACTTGGTAGTACATGTGGGCTGACACTTGGTAGTACATGTAGACTGTAGACTGACACTTGGCAGTGCATGTAGACTGTAGGCTGACACTTGGTAGTACATGTAGACTGACACTTGGTAGTACATGTAGACTGTGGGCTGACACTTGGTAGTACATGTAGACTGACACTTGGTAGTACATGTAGACTGACACTTGGTAGTACATGTAGACTGTGGGCTGACACTTGGTAGTACATGTAGGCTGACACTTGGTAGTACATGTAGACTGTGGACTGACACTTGGTAGTACATGTAGACTGTGGACTGACACTTGGTAGTACATGTAGACTGTGGGCTGACACTTGGTAGTACATGTAGACTGTGGGCTGACACTTGGTAGTACATGTAGACTGTGGGCTGACACTTGGTAGTACATGTAGACTGTGGGCTGACACTTGGTATTACATGTAGACTGTGGGCTGACACTTGGTATTACATGTAGACTGTGGGCTGACACTTGGTAGTACATGTAGACGGTGGACTGACACTTGGTAGTACATGTAGACGGTGGACTGACACTTGGTAGTACATGTAGACTGTAGGCTGACACTTGGTAGTACATGTAGACTGTAGGCTGACACTTGGTAGTACATGTAGACTGTGGACTGACACTTGGTAGTACATGTAGACTGGACTGACACTTGGTAGTACATGAGACTGTGGGCTGACACTTGGTAGTACATGTAGGCTGACACTTGGTAGTACATGTAGACTGTGGACTGACACTTGGTAGTACATGTAGACTGACACTTGGTAGTACATGTAGACTGTGGGCTGACACTTGGTAGTACATGTAGGCTGACACTTGGTAGTACATGTAGACTGTGGACTGACACTTGGTAGTACATGTAGACTGTAGGCTGACACTTGGTAGTACATGTAGACTGTGGGCTGACACTTGGTAGTACATGTAGACTGTGGACTGACACTTGGTAGTACATGTAGACTGTGGACTGACACTTGGTAGTACATGTAGACTGTGGACTGACACTTGGTAGTACATGTAGACTGTGGACTGACACTTGGTAGTACATGTAGACTGTGGACTGACACTTGGTAGTACATGTAGACTGTGGACTGACACTTGGTAGTACATGTAGACTGTGGACTGACACTTGGTAGTACATGTAGACTGTGGACTGACACTTGGTAGTACATGTAGACGGTGGACTGACACTTGGTAGTACATGTAGGCTGACACTTGGTAGTACATGTAGACTGTAGGCTGACACTTGGTAGTACATGTAGACTGGACTGACACTTGGTAGTACATGTAGACTGTAGGATGACACTTGGTAGTACATGTGGGCTGACACTTGGTAGTACATGTAGACTGTGGGCTGACACTTGGCAGTACATGTAGACTGTGGACTGACACTTGGTAGTACATGTAGACTGACACTTGGTAGTACATGTAGACTGTGGGCTGACACTTGGTAGTACATGTAGACTGGACTGACACTTGGTAGTACATGTAGACGGTGGACTGACACTTGGTAGTACATGTAGACTGTATTCTGACACTTGGTAGTACATGTAGACTGGACCGACACTTGGTAGTACATGTAGACTGTAGGATGACACTTGGTAGTACATGTGGGCTGACACTTGGTAGTACATGTAGACTGTGGGCTGACACTTGGTAGTACATGTAGACTGTAGGCTGACACTTGGCAGTGCATGTAGACTGTAGGCTGACACTTGGTAGTACATGTAGACTGTCACTTGGTAGTACATGTAGACTGTAGGCTGACACTTGGTAGTACATGTAGACTGTAGGCTGACACTTGGTAGTACATGTAGGCTGACACTTGGTAGTACATGTAGGCTGACACTTGGTAGTACATGTAGACTGTAGGCTGACACTTGGTAGTACATGTGGGCTGACACTTGGCAGTGCATGTAGACTGTAGGCTGACACTTGGTAGTACATGTAGACTGACACTTGGTAGTACATGTAGACTGGACTGACACTTGGTTGTACATGTAGACTGTGGGCTGACACTTGGTAGTACATGTAGACTGTGGACTGACACTTGGTAGTACATGTAGACTGACACTTGGTAGTACATGTAGACTGTGGGCTGACACTTGGTAGTACATGTAGGCTGACACTTGGTAGTACATGTAGACTGTAGGCTGACACTTGGTAGTACATGTAGACTGTGGACTGACACTTGGTAGTACATGTAGACTGTAGGCTGACACTTGGTAGTACATGTAGACTGTAGGCTGACACTTGGTAGTACATGTAGGCTGACACTTGGTAGTACATGTAGACTGTAGGCTGACACTTGGTAGTACATGTAGGCTGACACTTGGTAGTACATGTAGACTGTAGGCTGACACTTGGTAGTACATGTAGACTGTAGGCTGACACTTGGTAGTACATGTAGATTGTGGGCTGACACTTGGTAGTACATGTAGACTGTGGGCTGACACTTGGTAGTACATGTAGACTGGGCTGACACTTGGTAGTACATGTAGACTGTAGACTGACACTTGGTAGTACATGTAGACTGTAGGCTGACACTTGGTAGTACATGTAGGCTGACAATTGGTAGTACATGTAGACTGTGGGCTGACACTTGGTAGTACATGTAGGCTGACACTTGGTAGCACATGTAGACTGTAGGCTGACATTTGGTAGTACATGTAGACTGTGGGCTGACACTTGGTAGTACATGTAGACTGTAGGCTGACATTTGGTAGTACATGTAGACTGTGGGCTGACACTTGGTAGCACATGTAGACTGGAGGCTGACACTTGGTAGCACATGTAGACTGTGGGCTGACACTTGGTAGTACATGTAGACTGTGGGCTGACACACCTGGTCATATACAGTGCCTTCAGAAAGTATTCACATCCCTAGACTTTCCCACATTTTGTTGTGTTACAGCCTGAATTTAAAATGGATTAAATTGATATTTTGTCACTGGCCTACACACAATACTCCATGTTTTTTGTTGTCGTCATGTTTACAAATTAATAAATGAAAAGCTGAACTGTCTTGAATCAGTAAGAATTCAACTCATTTGTTATAGCAAGCATAATTAACTTCACGATTAATAATGTGCTTAACAAGTCATATAACTTGCATGGACTCACTCTGTGTGCAATAATAGGGTTTAACATGATTTTTGAATGACTACTTTGTCTCTGTACCCCACACATACAATTATCTGTAAGGTAAATAATGACTCAACCACAAAGACCAGGGAGGTTTTGCAATGCCTCACAAAGAAGGGCACCTATTGATAAGGTAAACAAACAAAATAATATTTGGATGGTGTAACAATACACCCAGTCACTACAAAGATACAGGCATCCTTCCTAACTCAGTTGCCTGAGAGGAAGGAAACATCTCAGGGATTTCACCATGAGGCCAACGGTGACTTTAAAACAGCTACATAGTTTAATGGCTGTGGAAAATTGAGGATGGATCAACAACATTGTAGTTACTCCACAATACTAAGCTAAATGACAGAGTGAATAGAAGGAAACCTGAATAGAATAAAACTATTCCAAAACATGCATCCTGTTTGAAAAAAGGCACTAAAGTAATACTGCAAAAAATATGGCAAAGCAAATAACTTTTTGTCCTGAATACAAAGTATTATGTTTGGGGCAAATACAACACAACACATTACTGAGCACCACTATCCATATTTTCAAGCATAGTGGTGATGGCATCATGTTATGGTTATGCTTGTAAATCGTTAAAGACTGGGGAGTTTTTTAGGATAACAAAGAAAGGGAATGGAGCTCAGCACAGACAAAATCCTAGAGGAGAACCTGGTTCAGTCTGCTCTCCACCAGACACTGGGAGATTAATTCCCCTTTCAGCAGGACAATAACCTAAAACACAAGGCCAAATCTACACTGGAGTTGCTTACCAAGAAGACAGTGAATGTTGGCAGAGTTACAGTTTTGACTTAAATCTACTTGAAAATCTATGGCAAGACCTGAAAATGGTTGTCTAGCAACGATCAACAACCAATTGGACAGAGTTTGAATAATTTTTAAAGAATAAAAGTATTGGCTCGGGGGTGTGAATACTTAATTTAAATATGTCGGTATTTCATTTTCAATACATTTGCAAAAAAAATTTAAAACATGTTTTCACTTTGTCATTTTGGGGTATTGTGTGTAGATGGGTGAGAAAGAAAATGTATTCAATCAATTTCGTATCAGAGAATTCTACAGGAGAATGTCAGGCCATCCGTCTGAGCTGAAGCTGAAGTGCAGCTGGATCATGCAGCAAGACAATGATCCAAAACACACAATCAAGTTTACATGAAAATGGCTAAAAAGCAATACATTTGAAGTTTTGGAATTGCCTAGTCAAAGTCCAGACCTAATCCCAATTGAGATGTAGAAGGACTTGAAACAAGCAGTTCATGTTTGAAAACCAACAAATGTCGCTGAGTTAAAGCAGTTCTGCATGGAAGAGTGGGCCAAAATTCCTCCACAGTGAAGTGAGAGACTGATCAACGACTACAGGGAGCGTTTGGTTGGAGTCATTACAGCTGAAGGTGGCACAACCAGTTGAGTGTAAGGGGGCAATTACTTTTTCACACAGGGGCATTAGTGTTGCATAACTTTTTTAATTAAATAAGTATGTAATTGTTGTGTCATTTGTTCATGCAGGTTCCTTTTATCTAATATTAAGTTTTGGTTGAAGATCCGATAACATTCAGTATCAAAAATATGCATAAATATAGAATCTGAAAGGGGGAAAATAATTTTTCTTCACGGCACTGTATACTGTATGCAAGAGAGGAGACAGAGTGAGGGAACAAGCAATAATTTTATTAATTCAAGACTAAAGTATCCCAAAGTCTCATGAGGAGGATTCAGAGTAAAAAATGAGTTATTAGTATTCCATTTACGAACAGAAAAGCAACAATTCAAGGCAGAACAATTTAAAGATTTAAAGCAATTTCCCCTCGTTCTCTTTCACCTGTAAAGATGGTAACCTGAAAGCTCAGCTCTCCATTAAATCAGCCAGAGATTTCCCCAGTTATTTATCAGAGAGATGAAAACGGATAAAACAAGTCCTACATTTCCACAGACGTTACAGGGGGAGAAATAAGCCATTTTGACATTGATGAAATAGACATCCCAATTCTACTCTCTGAGGAGATAACTCTGTGGACACATTACATAGAGGACACACACCGTTTTTAAATCCTCTATTCATCCAGAGAGAGACAATAAGCAGACCCATAAAACTGTGTGTGTATGTGTGTATGCATGCAGCTGTTATATGGCCCCGAATCACTCTCAGAGCAGTATTAGAACGGTCAAGCTGAGTGCTTTAAAATCACCATCATCACCTTGGATTTGTCCTCTGACGCTTTTACACAAACCACAACATTGTTTCTGTTTCAATGGATCCACACCTGCACACAGGCAAAGAGATGTGAAAGTTAGAGCCTAACTGGAGTCAGGAAGACAAGGGTTGTCGGAACATCTCTGAGCAGGTGAGACAAGCCTGTCCTCTGGACGGAGGAACAAGCTAAATTCCTGAACAGAATGTAACATTTAACATGGTTGAGGATGCCAGCTCTTAGTTTAAGACTACAAATGTACAGTTGAAGTCAGAAGTTTACATACACCTTAGCCAAATATATTTCAACTTAGTTTTTCACAATTCCTGACATTTAATCCTCGTAAAAATCCCCTGTCTTAGGTCAGTTAGGGTCACCACTTTATTTTAAGAATGTGAAATGTCAGAATAATAGTAGAGAATGATTTATTTCAGCTTTTATTTATTTCATCACATTCCCAGTGGGTCAGAAGTTTACATACACTCAATTAGTATTTGGTGGTAGCATTGCCTTTACATTTTTTAACTTGGGATAAACGTTTCGGGTAGCCTTCCACAAGCTTCCCACAATAAGTTGGGTGAATTTTGGCCCATTCCTCCTGACAGAGCTGGTGTAACTGAATCAGGTTTATAGGCCTCCTTGTCGCACACACTTTTTCAGTTCTGCCCTCAAATTTTCTATATTGAGGTCAGGGCTTTGTGATGGCCACTCCAATACCTTGACTTTGTTGTCCTTAAGCCATTTTGCCACAACTTTGGAAGTATGCTTGGGGTCATTGTCCATTTGGAAGACCCATTTGCAACCAAGCTTTAACTTCCTGATTGATGTCTTGAGATGTTGCTTCAATATATCCACTTAATTTTTCTTCTCATGATGCCATCTATTTTGTGAAGTGCACCAGTCCCTCCTGCAGCAAAGCACCACTACAACATGATGCTGCCACCCCCGTGCCTCATGGTTGGGATGATGTTCTTCAGCTTGCAAGCATCCCCCTTTTTCCTCCAAACATAACGATGGTCATTCTGGCCAAACAGTTCTATTTTTGTTTCATCAGACCAGAGAACATTTCTCCAAAAAGTACGATCTTTGTCCCCATGTGCAGTTGCAAACCGTAGTCTGGCTTTTTTTAAATGGCGGTTTTGGAGCAGTGGCTTCTTCCTTGCTGAGTGGCCTTTCAGGTTATGTCGATATAGGACTCGTTTTACTGTGGATATAGATACTTTTGTACCTGTTTTCTCCAGCACCTTCACAGGGTCCTTTGCTGTTGTTCTGGGATTGATTTGCACTTTTAGCACCAAAGTACGTTCATCTCTAGGAGACAGAACTTGTCTCCTTCCTGAGCGGGTTGACGGCTGCGTTGTCCTATGGTGTTTATACTTGCATACTATTGTTTGTACAGATCAACGTGGTACCTTCAGGGGTTTGGAAATTTCTCCCAAGGATGAACCAGACTTGTGGAGGTCTCCAATTTCTTTCTGAGGTCTTGGCTGATTTCTTTTGATTTTCCCATGATGTTAAGCAAAGAGGCACCGAGTTTGAAGGTAGGCCTTGAAATACATCCACAGATACACCTCCAATTGACTCAAATGATGTCAATTAGCCTGTCAGAAGCTTCTAAAGCCATGACATCATTTTCTGGAATTTTCCAAGCTGTTTAAAAAGGCACAGTCAACTTAGTGTATGTAAAGTTCTGACTCACTGGAATTGTGATACAGTGAATTATAAGTGAAATAATCTGTCTGTAAACAATTGTTGGAAAAATTACTTGTGTCATGCACAAAGTAGATGTCCTAACCGACTTGCCAAAACGATAGTCTGTTGACAAGAAATTTGTGGAGTGGTTGAAAAACGAGTTTTAATGACTCCAACCTTAGTGTATGTGAACTTCCAACTTCAACTGTAGTAGATTTTTATCCTGCTGGTCTAGTTGTTCATGAGTTTAGCTTATTGCTGAAACATCACATCATGATAAACTGATTCTGAATCTACATCTCAATAAAGAAAGTGTTCTGGGGATTTAATTCGTTTCATTTGCAGCCATAGTGGGAAGATCTGTGCCATCAGAAGCCTGCTGGTAATGGATATTAGCTAAATGGAAGAGGATGGTGGGTGGACTCCATTCAAAAAAGGTTATTAGCTCTGGCTAATGAAGATAGTTGATCTGGATTTCACTGAAGTGTTTAGTCACAATATTGTTCTGCTTAACAATAACACATGAAAATACAGCCCACAGCATAACCTACACACCTACAGCATGGGACTACACAACTCTCCTTCACCCCCCCCCCCCCTTACGAAAAAAGATCGCAGTCAGAGTGCAGTATAACTGCACCGTTTTCTTTTACTGCAGTCATTTTTTAAGTGTAACTGCAGTTAGAGTGCAGTATAACTGCAGTTCAACTGCCGTACACTGCAGTTATTCTGCAATTGCTGCGTCCAAAATACCAGTCGACTGCAGTTACTGCACTTTTACAGCAATTTCAAAATGCCAATCTTTTTTTGTAAGAGTCCAAACATTGAGATGGGAACACACAGAAAACATTCCATAATACCGCTCCCTATCACCAAGTATTCTTGTTTGTTTGTCAAGTCTCTCTCTCCCTCTCATTGTAACACAGCAGTTGTATATATCCTTGCCTGACCTCGGTCTCCCTCAGTCACTTACAGTATTTACTCTTCTAAAGCTCATCCAGTAACCTCACCTCCACTAATAGGAAATGAGCACTCCAAGGGAAGGTCTTGGTTTGGGTAGTTAGCTCGCTAACGCTATCCCTCTTTGTACTGTAGCTAACCCTCCATGTAGCAGGCTCTCTAACCATCCATGTAGCTACTGTATCTAGGGACTACAGACAATCATGGATGTATATGTGTAGGGAAGTATTTAAACACTTGATTAGGTCCAACCTCTGATCTTTCCAAGCATTTTTTATATGCTAAAACAGGATATAAATTGTAAGAAAAATAAGAAAACATATCAAATCATACTACTGTATGTAAACGTTTCCCTCAAAACCTTCCCCACAGAGACCGACGTCTTGCATCCGGATTGGCTAAACACATTCTTCGCACGCAGTGCCACCAACGCAGCCCGCTACCAAGGACTGTGGGCTCTCCTTCTCCGTGGCCGACGTGAGTAAAACATTTAAACGTGTTAACCCTCGCAAGGCTGCCAGCCCAGACGGCATCCCTAGCCGCGTCCTCAGAGCATGTGCAGACCAGCTGGCTGGTGTGTTCACAGATATATTCAATCTCTCCCTATCCCAGTCTGTTGTCCCCACATGCTTCAAGATGGTCACCATTGTTCCTGTACCCAAGAATGCAAAGGTAACTGAACTAAATGACTATCGCCCCGTAGCACTCACCTCTGTCATCATGAAGTGCTTTGAGAAACTAGTCAAGGATCATATCACCTCCACCCTATCTGACACCCTAGACCCACTTCAATTTGCTTACCGCCACAATAGATCCACAGACGATGCAATTGCCATTACTCTGCCCTATCCCATCTGGACAAGAGGAATACCTATGTAAGAATACTGTTTATCGACTATAGCTCAGCATTCAACATCATAGTACCCTCCAAGCTCATCATTAAGCTCGAGGCCCTGGGTCTGAACCCCGCCCTGTGCAACTGGGTCCTGGACTTCCCGACGGGTCGCCCCCAGGTGGTGGGAAACATCACCGTCACTCCGCTGATCCTCAACACTGGGGCCCTACAATGGTACATGCTCAGCCCCTTCCTGTACTCCCCGTTCACCCACAACAGCGTGGCCAAGCACGCCTCCAACGCAATCATCAAGTTTGCAAACGACACAACAGTAGTAGGCTTGATTACCAAAGATGACGAGACAGCCTACAGGGAGGAGGTGAGGGCTCTGGGAGTGTGGTGCCTGGAAAACAACCTCTCACTCAACAAAACAAAGGAGATGATTGTGGACTTCAGGAAACAGCAGAGGGTGCACCCTCCTATCTACATCGACGGGACTGCAGTGGAGAAGGTGGAAAGCTTCAAGTTCCTGGGCGTAGACATCACTGATAAACTAAAATGGACCACCCACACACACAGTGTGGTGAAGAAGGTGTAACAGAGCCTCATCAACCTCAGGAGGCTAAAGAAATTTGACTTGTCAACTAAAACCCTCAAACTTTTACAGATGCACAATTCAAAGCATCCTGTCGGGCTGTATCACCGCCTGGTATGGCAACGGCAACGCCCGCAACCGCAAGGCTCTCCAGAGTCTGGTGCGGTCTGCCCAACGCATTACCGGAGGCAAACTACCCACCCTTCAGGACACCTACAGCACCCGATGTCACAGGAAGGTCAAAAAGATCCTCAAGAACATCAACCACCCGAGCCACTGCCTGTTCACCCCGCTATCATCCAGAAGGCGAGGTCAGTACAGGTGCATCAAAGCTGGGACCGAGAGATTAAAAAACAGCATCTATCTCAAGGCCAGACTGTTAAACAGCCATCACTAGCACATTAGAGGCTGCTGCCTGTAGGCATAGACTAGAAATCACTGGCCACTTTAAGGAATGGAACACTAGTCACTTTAATAATGTTTACATATCTGGCATTAGTCATCTCATATGTATATACTGTATTCTATAGTATCTTAGTTACTTAATAATGTTTACATATCTGGCATTACTCATCTCATATGTATATACTGTATTCTATAGTATCTTAGTTACTTAATAATGTTTACATATCTGGCATTACTCATCTCATATGTATATACTGTATTCTATAGTATCTTAGTTACTTAATAATGTTTACATATCTGGCATTAGTCATCTCATATGTATATACTGTATTCTATAGTATCTTAGTTACTTAATAATGTTTACATATCTGGCATTAGTCATCTCATATGTATATACTGTATTCTATAGTATCTTAGTTACTTAATAATGTTTACATATCTGGCATTAGTCATCTCATATGTATATACTGTATCTTAGTCCATTCCGCTCTGACATCGCTCGTCCATATATGTATGTAGTCTTAATTCATTTCTACTTAGATTTGTGTGTATTGGGTATATGTTGTGTAATTTGTTAGATATTACTTGTTAGATATTACTTGTTGGATATTGCTGCACTGTCTGCTAGAAGCACAAGCATTTCGCTACACCCGCAATGACATTGGATAAAATTGGATTTGATTTGAACTAGCTAACCCTCCTTGTAGTTAGCTCTCTAACCATCCTTGTAGCTACTGTAGCGCGTTACCCTTACAAAAAAAGATAGCATTTTTCAAACTGCAGTAATTGCAGCATACTGCAGTTATACTGCACTCTGACTGCATTTTTTTTGTAAGGGTAACCCTCCTTGTAGCCAGTGGCGGTTCTAGACCATTTCAACTGGGGGGCCAAGCTGGGGCCAGTTGTACTGTTAGAGGGGCAGGTTACATTAGACGTTATTGTTGTCATATCGTTTTCTTCACTCATTAGCAGGCAAAAGACCATGTTCATAATCATTCAACAATTTATTTGCATTTTCTGTCTAATAATAGGGATGTAAAAAAAAAACGATAGCAAAAATGTATGTAAAAATTATTTCATACTCCACATTTAGGGGGGCCACAAGGGGGTCCAAAATTGTTGTCACAGGGGCACTGCCCCCCCCCCCAGAACCGCTAGTGCTTGTAGCTACTGTAACTAGCTAACCCTCCATGTCGCTTGCTCACTAATCCTCCTTGTAGCTACTGTAGCTTGCAATCCATCCTTGTAGCTACTGCAACTAGCTAACCCTCCTTGTAGTCAGCTCTCTAACCCTCCTGGTAGCTACTGTAGCGCGATAACCCTCATAGTTACTGTAGCTCGCTAACCCTCCTTGTACTCCGATTAATTTCCCCTTTGAAGATACAGCACTTCCTCAGTCCCCTCACCCCCCTCTCCATCGTTCTTTCACCCCGACGTGGAGGTCTCTTTGATAGTGGGAGAAGCCTGCAGAGGTTCTCTTTAATCATTTTAAAGCTTTTTTGATGTCATTCAGGAGGTTGTCAGTTTATTCCACCACAAAGACACTCCAGCAGGAACCCTGAGGTCTCAGAGGCACAACTACTAGTTCTGAAACACCCAAAAAAGATGATGATATAATTACTTCATATTGTTACTTCTCTCAGGCCGTCAGTGGAATTGATGCAGTAGTATTAAGTGGCCAATTTCTAACCCCTATGCGACCCCCAAGAGGACAATCTCTGGCTCAATGTGCCTTCAGAAAGTATTCACACCCCTTGGCCTCTCGTCACTGGCCTACACATAATACCCCATCATTTTAAAGTGGAATTATGTTTTAAGACAGTTTTACAAGTTAATTAAAAATTATAAGCTGAAATGTCTCGAGTCAATAAGTATTCAACCCTTTTGTTATGGAAAGCCTATAAGTTCAGGAGTAAAAATGTGCTTAACAAGTCACAAATTGCATGGAATTGCAATAATAGTGTTTAACATGATTTTTGAATGACATATAATTATCAGTGGATTTCAAACAGAAGACCAGGTTTTCAGTGGATTTCAAAAAAAAGACCAGGTTTTCCAATCCTTCGCAAAGAATGGCACCTATTCGCAATAATTATGTGAATTCTGCCATCTACTGTGCAAGTGGACAATAAAGATCCCCAAAATTAAATAATGCAAGGTAATTTTTTTTTAGATATATACACATTGCAGAATAATAGTTAAGACATCAAAACTATGAAATAACACATATGGAATCATGTAGTAACCAAAAAAAGTGTTAAACAAATCAAAATATATTTTATATTTAAAATTATTCCAAGTAACCACCCTTTGACTTGATGACAACGTATTAAAAATTCAAAAATAAATGGAAATATCACATTTATATAAGTATTCAGACCCTTTACTCAGTACTTTGTTGAAGCACCTTTGGCAGCGATTACAGCCTCGAGTCTTCTTGAGTATGATGCTACAAGCTTGGCACACCTGTATTTGGGGAGTTTCAAGCTCTGTCAGGTTGGATGGGGAGTGTCGCTGCACAGATATTTTCAGTTCTCTCCAGAGATGTTGGATTGGGTTCAAGTCCGGGCTCTGGCTGGGCCACTCAAGACATTCAGAGACTTGTCCCGAAGCCACTCCTGAAAAAGAATCCAGCACCTTCTTCACCATCCTCGTGACTTCAATAGGGCTTCTCAAATCAAATGTTATTTGTCACATGCGCCAAATACAACCCTTAACTAAATTTTCTAAACTGCATTGTTGGTTAAGAAAATATTTACTAAAAAACTAAAGGAAAACATAACTTTGAAAAAAAGTAACACTAAATAATAATAATAAGAAGAATGAGGCTACATTATATACAGGGGGTACTGGTACCAAGTCAATGTGCGGGGGTACAGGTTAGTCAAGGTCATTTGTACATGTAGGTAGAGGTAAAGTGACTATGCATAGATAATAAACAGCGATTAGCAACAGTGTAAAAACAAAGGGGGGGGGGGGTGTCAATGTAAATAGTCTGGGTGGCCATTTGATTTATTGTTCAGCAGTCTTATGGCTTGGGGGTAGACTCTGTTTAGAAGCCTCTTGGACCTAGACTTGGCGCTCCGGTACCTCTTGCCGTGCGGTAGCAGAGAGAACAGTCTATGACTTGGGTGAGTGGAGTCTTTGACAATTGTTGGGGGCCTTCCTCTGACACCGCCTAGTATATAGGTCCTGGATGGCAGGACACTTGGCCCCAGTGATGTACTGGGCCGTACGCACTACCCTCTGTACCGCCTTACGGTCGGATGCTGAGCAGTTGCCATACCAGACGGTGATGCAACCAGTCAGGATGCTCTCGATGGTGCAGCTGTAGAACTTTGAGGATATTTTTATTTAACTAAGCGAGTCATTTAAGAACAAATTCTTATTAACAATAACGGTCTACCAAAAGGCCTCCTGCGGGGACGGGGGCTGGGTTTAAAAAAATATATATAGGACAAAAACATACATCACGACGAGACACCACAACACTACATAAGAGACCCAAGACAACATAGCATGACAGCAACACATGACAACACAGCATGGTAGCAGCACAACACCAACATGGTAGAAACACAAAATGGTAGCAGCACAATACATGGTACAAACATTATTGGGCACAGACAACAGCACAAAGGCCAAGAAGGAAGAGACAACAATACATCACGCGAAGCAGCCACAACTGTCAGTAAGAGCGTCCATGATTGAGTCTTTGAATGAATAGATGGAGATAACACTCAAACTGGACAGTTTTTTTTCTGCAGCTCTTTCCGGTCGCTAGCTGCAGCGAACTGAAAAGAGGAGCGACCCAGGGATGTGTGTGGGATCTGGGGATGCATGCCAAATCTTTTCAGTCTCCTGTTGGGGAAAAGGCGTTGTCGTGCCCTCTTCACGACTTTGTTGGTGTGTTTGGACCATGATAGTTTGTTGGTGATGTGGACACCAAGGAACTTGAAACTCTCGACCCGCTCCACTACAGCCCCGTCAATGTAAATGGGGTCGTGTTCGGCCCTCATTTTCCTGTAGTCCACGATCATCTCCTTTGTCTTGTTCACATTGAGGGAACAAGGTCACTGCCAGGTCTCTGACCTCTTCTCTATAGGCTGTCTCATCGTTTGCATGCTAGCTTGCTTGCCCCGGTCTGCTAACTGCTAGCTTGCCAGCCCCGGTCTGCTAACTGCTAGCTTGTTTAGCCCCGGCCTACTAACTGTTAGCATCGGCCTGCTAACTGTCTGAATCGCCGTGTCCCCAGTCAGCCCAATCACACACTGGACCCATATGTTCACTTGGCTACGCATGTCTCTCTCTTATATCAATATGCCTCGTCCATTACTGTCCTGGTTAGTGATTACTGTCTTATTTCACTGTAGAGCCACTAGCCCTGCTCAATATGCCTTAACCAACCATGTTGTTCCACCTCCTACATATGCCACGACATCACCTGGTTTAAACGTCTCTAGAGACTATATCTCTCTCATCATTACTCAATGCCTAGGTTTACCTCCAATGTACTCACATCCTACCTCACCTTTGTCTGTACTCTATGCCTTGAATCTATGCTATCGTGCCCAGAAACCTGCTCCTTTTACTCTCTGTTCCGAATGTGCTAGACGGCCAGTTCGTATAACCTTTAGCCGTACCCTTATCCTACTTCTCCTCTGGTGATATGGAGGTTAATCCAGGTCCTGCAGTACCTAGCTCCACTTCCACTCCCCAGGTGCTCTCATTTGTTGACTTCTGTAACCGTAAAAGCCTTGTTTTTTTTACTCACTGCTTTAGCACACTCTGCCAACCCGGATGTCTTAGAAGTGTCTGAATCCTGGCTTAGGAAAACCACCAAAAACCCTGAAATCTCCATCGCTAACTATAACATTTTCCGCCAAGATAGAACTGCCAAAGGGGGTGGTGTTGCAATCTACTGCAAAGATAGCCTGCAGAGTTCTGTCTTACTATCCAAGTCTGTACTCAAACAATTCAAGCTTCTACTTCTACAAATTCACCTTTCCAGAAACAAGTCTCTCACTGTTGCCGCTTGCTATAGACCTCCCTCTGCCCCCAGCTGTGCCCTCGATACCATATGTGAATTGATTGTCCCCCATTTATCTTCTGAGCTCGTGCTACTAGGTGACCTAAACTGTGACATGCTTAACACTCCGGCCATCCTACAATCTAAGCTTGATGCCCTCAATCTCACACAAATGATCAATGAACCTATCAGGTACAACCCCAAATCTGTAAACACGGGCACCCTCATAGATGTCATCCTAACTAACTCGCCCTCCAAATACACCTCTGCTGTTTTCAATCAAGATCTCAGCGATCACTGCCTCATTGCCTGCATCCGTAATGGGTCTGCGACCAAACGACCACCCCTCATCACTGTCAAACACTGGCATGATGACTCCTTGCTGTCCCCAGTCCACCTGGCCATGCTGCTGCTCCAGTTTCAACTGTTCTGCCTGCGGCTACGGAACCCTGACCTGTTCACCGGACGTGCTTGTTGCACCCTCGACAACTACTATGATTATTATTATTTGACCATGCTGGTCATTTATGAACATTTTAACATCTTGACTATGTTCTGTTATAATATCCACCCGGCACAGCCAGAAGAGGACTGGCCACCCCTCATAGCCTGGTTCCTCTCTAGGTTTCTTCCTAGGGTTTTGGCCTTTCTAGGGAGTTATTCCTAGGGAGTTTTTCCTAGCCACCGTGCTTCTTTCACATGCATTGCTTGCTGTTTGGGGTTTTAGGCTGGGTTTCTGTACAGCACTTTGAGATTTCAGCTGATATACAAAGGGCTATATAAATAAATTTGATTTGATTTGATTTAAAACACTTATGCGAGCAGGCCTTTCTAATCGACCTGGCCGGGGTATCCTGGAATGACATTGACCTCATCCCGTCAATAGATGATGCCTGGCTATTCTTTAAAAGTGCCTTCCTCACCATCTGAAATAAGCATGCCCCACTAAAAAAATGTAGAACTAGGAATAGATATAGTCCTTGGTTCACTCCAGACCTGTCTGCCCTTGACCAGCACAAAAACATCCTGTGGCATTCTGCATTAGCATCGAATAGCCCCCGTGATATGCAACTTTTCAGGGAAGTTAGGAACAAATATACACAGGCAATTAGAAAAGCAAAGGCTAGCTTTTTCAAACAGAAATTTGCATCCTGTAGTACTAACTCAAAAAAGTTCTGGCACACTGTAAAGTCCATGGAGAATAAGAGCACCTCCTCCCAGCTGCCCACTGCTCTGAGGCTAGGAAACACTGTTACCACCGATAAATCCACTATAATTGAGAATTTCAATAAGCATTTCTCTACGGCTGGCCATGCTTTCCACCTGGCTACCCCTACCCCGGTCAACTGCCCGGCACCCTCCACAGCAACCCGCCAATGCCCCCACCATTTCTCCTTCACTCAAATCCAGATAGCTGATGTTCTGAAAGAGCTGCCAAATCTGGACCATACAAATCAGCCGGGCTAGACCCTCTCTTTCTAAAATTATCTGCCGAAATTGTTGCAACCCCTATTACTAGCCTGTTCAACCTCTCTTTCGTATCATCTGAGATCCCCAAAGATTGGAAAGCTGCCGCGGTCATCCCCCTCTTCAAAGGGGGTGACACTCTAAACCTAAACTGCTACAGACCTATATCTATCCTACCCTGTCTTTCTAAGGTATTCGAAAGCCAAGTTAACAAACAGATTACCGACCATTTCGAATCCCACCGTACCTTCTCCGCTATGCAATCTGGTTTCAGAGCTGGTCATGGGTGCACCTCAGCCATGCTCAAGGTCCTAAATGACATCATAACCGCCATCGATAAGAGACATTACTGTGCAGCCGTATTCATCGACCTGGCCAAGGCTTTCGACTCTGTCAATCACCACATTCTTATTGGCAGACTTGACAGCCCTGGTTTCTCAAATGATAGATAAGAGTCCAGTGTGTCAAATCGGAGGGCCTGTTGTGCGGACCTCTGGCAGTCTCTATGGGTGTGCCACAGGGTTCAATTCTCGGGCCGACTCTCTTCTCTGTATACATCAATGATGTTGCTCTTGCTGCTGGTGAATCTCTGATCCATCTCTACGCAGACGACACCATTCTGTATATTTCTGGCCCCTCTTTGGACACTGTGTTAACTAACCTCCAGAAGAGCTTCAATGCCATACAACTCTCCTTCCGTGGCCTCCAACTGCTCTTAAAGCAAGTAAAACTAAATGCATGCTATTCAATCGCACCTGCTCGCCCGTCCAGCATCACTACTCTGGACGGTTCTGACTTAGAATACTTGGACAACTACAAATACCCGGGTGTCTGGTTAGACTGTAAACTCTCCTTCCAGACTCACATTAAGCATCTCCAATCCAAAATTAAATCTAGAATCAGCTTCCTATATCACAACAAAGCATCCTTCACTCATGCTGCCAAACATACCCTCGTAAAACTGACCATCCTACCGATCCTCAACTTCGGTGATGTCATCTATAAAATAGCCTCCAACACTCTACTCAACAAACTGGATGCAGTCTATCAAAGTGCTATCCGTTTTGTCACCAAAGCCCCATACACTACCCACCATTGCAACCTGTACGCTCTCGTTGGTTGGCCCTCGCTTCATACTCGTTGCCAAACCCACTGGCTACAGGTTATCTACAAGTCTCTGCTAGGTAAAGCCCCGCCTTATCTCAGCTCACTGGTCACCATAGCAGCACCCACTCGTAGCACGCGCTCCAGCAGGTATATCTCACTGGTTACCCCCAAAGCCAATTCCTTCTTTGGTCGTCTTTCCTTCCAGTTCTCTGCTGCCAATGACTGGAACGAACTGCAAACATCTCTGAAGCTGGAGACTCATATCTCCCTCACTAGCTTTAAGCACCAGCTGTCAGAGCAGCTCACAGATCACTGCACCTGTACATAGCCCATCTGTGAACAGCCCATCTATCTACCTATCTCATCCCCATACTGTATTTATTTATTTATTTATCTTGCTCCTTTGCACCCCAGTATCTCTACTTGCACATTCATCTTCTGCACATCTACCATTCCAGTGTTTAATTGCTATATTGTAATTACTTCGCCACCATGGCCTATTTATTGCCTTAACTTACCTCATTTGCACTCACTGTATATAGACTTTTTGTTTTCTTTTGTTCTACTGTATTATTGACTGTATGTTTTGTTTATTCCATGTGTAACTCTGTGTTGTTGTATGTGTCGATTTGCTATGCTTCATCTTGGCCGGGTCGCAGTTGCAAATGAGAACTTGTTCTCAACTAGTCTACCTGGTTAAATAAAGGTGAAATAAAAAAATCAATTTAAAAAATCGTTGTCAGTGATCAGGCCTACCACCGTTGTGTCATCAGCAAACTTAATGATGGTGTTGGAGTCATGCTTGTCCACGCAGTCGTGGGTGAACAGGGAGTACAGAAGTGGACTAAGCATGCACCCCTGAGGGGTCCCCGTGTTGAGGATCAGCACGGCAGATGTGTTGTTGCCATCCCTTACCACATGGGGGTGGCACGTCAGGACGTCCAGGATCCAGTTGCAGAGGGAGGTGTTAGGCCCCAGGGTCCTTAGCTTAGTGATGAGCTTCGTGGGCTTATCCTTATCCAAAAAACGCATTTCAACAAGCAACGACTCATTTTCAAATGTTTTGGTTCAATTCTTGGGCTTCACTGTTATCTACTCATCTTTTTCACTAACTGTGCTTGACTCACTTTCAGCTTCAAACAACACTTCTGCTTCAGCCATCTCAACCTCTCCTCCATCGTAGATTAATCTCCACAGAGAACAAGTCACCCTGCCCAAACTCATTTGCCCACAGGTGTAATCGCTGCCAAAGGTGATTCTAACATGTATTGACTCAAGGGTGTGAATACTTATGTAAATTAGATTTCTGTATTTCATTTTCAATGCATTTGCTAAATGTTCTAAAAATATGTTTTCACTTTGTCATTATGGGGTATTGTGTGTATATGGGTGTGAAAAACCCCCATCTATATTTCATCCATTTTGAATTCAGGCTGTAACAACAAAATGTGGAATAAGTCAAGAGGTATAAATACTTTCTGAAGGCAATGTTAATTACTAAGACCATGTGGGCAAATAAGATTCCTTTATTGCATGAATAAGAGCAAGACCAGAGTGCAGCAGCAGTGACTTGGCAAAGGGAATAATCTGGTATTCATGTAATTGAAGTTGTAGTGTAGCAGTCGTCCCTGACAACATCCCTGAGCCATCACACTACCTCTGTGATGAAGAGTTACTATCAGAGGGAAGACTCACTATGCGGAGGTTGTCCCTCAAACATCATCCGACTAACAGCAGAATGCAGATATGGATGTACCCAGAGTTTTTCCAGGTCTGTAACTTGGTCAGGTCAAACTCCTGGCCCAATATATAACCCAACTGAGTGTGACCCGGAAGTAAAAGCCTGTGAGCAGAGAATAAACAGGAAGTGAACTCACCCTCTCCTCCTCCTCCCTGAGGTCAGGCATGGTACTGATGCAGAGTGTTACCGCGGTGATGGCCACAAACACCACCGACAGAAAGGCAAAGATCTTCCCAGGAAGTCCAGATTGAGGGTTCTCTACCATGTCGTGGAGCCTGCGCATACACCCCGCCGTGCGGCTCTCCTCCTCCTCCCCCCCCGCCCCGGGGGGCCCAAGCCCATCCTCACAGCTCTGGGGGGTCAGGGTGGTGGTGAGCTCTGCTTCCTCCTCCTCCATCCTCAGCTGCTCCTTGAGCTCCTGCTGTCTGATGCGTAGCTTCCTGAGGCAGCACCACTCCAGCCTGGTGTCCTCCAGGCCCCAGTAGACAAGCTCCTCCTGGAAGGACAGGGCACACATCTCCCTCAGCAGTCGGAGCCGCCCTGCCGCCAGGAACGTCACAATGGTGCGGAACGCAGATGGGCTGCGGTCGAAGAAGAACTCCTGGCGCCCGTCGTCGTAGTCGTCACACACCTCCATGATCTCATCCAATGAGCTGCAGCTCCTCAGCCGGCCCAGCCGCGTCAGAGGGAACTCCTCCAGAACGGACCAGGGGATACGGTACCTGGTGGGAGAGGAAACATACGTTTCTGTGCCCGGTTTATATGCCTTTTAAACCTTGCACCAGAGGCCTCCCGAGTAGCGCAGCGGTCTAAGGGACTGCATCGCATTGATTATCGAGTTGAACATGCCAACTCCTGATTCTGTGGATACGGTACCTGATCCCGCCTACATTGATGACGGCTGACAGGTCGTTCTCCTCCTGCGCCTCATTGGGCCTCCGCAGCAGTCGTTGACGTTTAAAGAACACACCCTTCTTAGTGACCACCTCCTGCTGGTTCTCCAGGGGGAAGTGGAAGGGCGTGAACTCTTTTTCCGTGCTGCCCGCTAGGAAGGCCACCTCCTGGTACATCCCTGCTGCTCCTCTGGGGGACCCTGGTTGGGAGGAGAGGGGTGGGGGGTGTGTTTCACTGGCCGACTGGGTTGGCAGGGACCTCACCCATCCAGGAGCAGGGCTGGTCTCTGTGGAAACAAAGCAGGTTTATTGGGACAAATTTGGTCAGAATCTCACGGTTAAGCAGTTTCTAAATCACTCTTCAGGCTCCCTCTCTCTCTCTCTTTCTTATCACACCCCAACAGCAGAAACCCTGATGCAGAGAGAGGAATTGGTTAAGTTGTGGTATTTAATGTCGCTGAGGCCCTAAATGAGGTGCTTCTCTTTAAAGTATTGTTTATCAAGGTTCACTAAATTACAATAAATACAGACCAATTAACTGTGGAATTTCGACAAAGAAAATAACTAATAGGTTGGCTATACCGGAGTAAAACTTCCTGTGATTCAT
Organism: Salmo trutta; assembly: GCF_901001165.1. NCBI lineage: Eukaryota > Metazoa > Chordata > Actinopteri > Salmoniformes > Salmonidae > Salmo > Salmo trutta. Next base: position 27,426,148 of record NC_042992.1, on the reverse strand, counting down.
CTTTCATGGGCCATTCACTTTGTTTACAACAACAGAAAAAGGGCAATTAATTCTGCAGCAATAATGTCTTGTTTTAATCTTCTTCTTCCAATATATATTTTTAAGTTAGTATAACCACAGCTTCAACCGAAGAAACAAACCCCTAAGATGTGGCACTTTCTAATGGCACCTTCCAGTCTTAAAACTGACAGAATGCAGCTCTGCTCTGCGTAGTGAGGGTTAAATGATTCATACCAAGCCAAATGAGATCACAGTGAACTACTATCAGCCACAATACTCCTCTTCATGGCGCAGCATTACACTCTAAAACTTGTATCAGTTTCAATTAAGAGAAGTCATTCACAAGATCTGAAACTCAATACTATCGAGTGGCACATCGGTCTAATGTACTGCATCTTAGTGCAAGAGGCGTCACTACAGTCCCTGGTTCGAATTCAGTATGTATCACATCCGGCCGTGATTGGGAGACCCATAGGGCGGCGCACAATTGGCCCAGCGTCGTCCGGGTTTGGCTGGGGTAGGCCGTCATTTTAAATAAATATTTGTTCTTAACTGACTTGCCTAGTTAAATCAAATGAAAAACAGGACACTGTGACTGTTGCTGGGTAAGAGGAAAATATTACGAAATCTTTGAGAAATTATAGAATGTATATGTCCTTCATCAAACCCTAATCTCTCGTGTCCAATAATACAAATCCACTCCAAAGTCTCCAGAGACCAGAGTGCTTTGATGAGGTATTGATTTATTGTGATGTGTTTTACATTATGTTGCTGCAGATGGGTGAAAACATTTCAGTCCGGTCTACTGCAACTAAAGTAGAGTGCTGAAAGATGCCAGCCTAATGACAGAGATGACAGCCTAACGAGCTAGGGAGGAGACTTCAAACAGACGACAATGATTTTACCTACCTGTTACTCGTATGCATGAAAGACAACTGCAGATTTAGGAAACCTCAAAAAAACAAGATTGAGCCAGGAGTATCCATCGCCTGCTGATTAACCACAGTGAAATGAGTCAGTGCGCTCCATCCAGTGCCTGGCTCAATTGGCTCAGTAATGCTCCTTTCATACTGATGTGACAACCAAGGGGAAAATAAACTCCAGAAAAAATGTCACATCTTCTGCTGAAGCCTTATGTTCTAATGTATTTACCACTTGGTTTACCACATTCTCTTTGGTTTATTTTACAATGTACAAAAGGTGGCACAAAAATGGGGATGGATCCAGGGTCAAGTGCAGATAATTGTGTTTTTCCTATGGTGCGTATGTCCAGGGCTGGGTAGGTTACTTTCTAAATGTAATCCGATAGTTACTATACCTAACAAAAATATAAACGCAACAATTTCAACAATTGTACTGAGTTACAATTCATATAAGGAAATCAGTCAATTGAAATAAATTAGGCCCTAATCTATGTATTTCACATGACTGGGCAGGGGCGGAGCCTGACCCAGCCAATCAGAATGAGTTTTGCCACAAAAATACTTTATTACAGACAGAAATACTTTTCAGTTTCATCAGCTGTCCGGGTGGCTGATCTCAGATGATCCCGCAGGTGAAGAAGCCGGATGTAGAGTTCCTGGGCTGGCGTGGTTACACGTGGTCTGCGGTTGTGAGGGTGGTTGGACGTACTGCCAAATTCTCTAAAACGAAGTTTGAAGTGGCTTATGGTAGAGAAATTAACATTAAATTCTCTGGCAACAGCTCTGGTGGACATTCCTGCAGTCAGCATGACAATTGCATGCTCCCTCAAAACTTGAGACACTTATGGCATTGTGTTGTGTGACGAAACTGCACATTTTAGAGTGGCCTTTTATTGTCCCCAGCACAAGGTGCACCTGTGTAATGATCATGCTGTTTAATCAGCTTCTTGATATTCCACACCTGTCAAGTGGATGGATTATCTTGACAAAGGAGAAATGTTCACTAACAGGGAGTAAACAAATTTGTGCACAAAATTTGAGAGAAATAAGCTTTTTGCCCGTATGGCACATTTCTGGGATCTTCTATTTCAGATCATGAAACCAACACTTTTTTAAAAAAGATTGGTGTTTCCAATGACATAATCTGTGTGCATCGTGTGATTTTGACCAATTGTGAGTAGGCATTGCCTACTAATTGGTTGATGACGTCTTTGGAAACGCTTATCTTCATATTTTTCACTACAAAACATAGAAATGCACCATTTTCACATATGTTCATGTTTGGGTGGTGCTGGAGATGAATATGAAGTTGAACAATTTGGAAATTTCCCTTTCGAAGAATTAGAAGCATTAGAAGAAAACAACCCATCAAGCACATTTGGTGTCATCATAGTGGTCTCTGACTTGTGGTCTGACTCACGCAAGTGGAACAAACACACATTTACACCTTTTTTCAATGCTGAATTGAATGTCATCGACAAAACAGAAAGGTGTCAATGCATTTTTTTTCTGCAAACATCCTACACATCAGATGTCATTGGTTAGCATGACATCAATCTCTGGGGGCTCAGGTCTATAAATGCACAGATCACCACCCCTGAGAGGAGGAAATGAACCGTGACATAACACCCAGGAGACCTAGAGGGCACAGACCATACAGTACCATCATTTACAATCACTTACAGGTGTAGGATCTTATATTTGATCACTTTTATTGCTGAGAATTTTCCAGCTCCACAGGAAATGCAGATGAGCTTTGTGATTTACATAAATTCACTGAAAACCCACACAATTACATTAACAGTATTGTACTTTTCATGTAGCCTACTTTTGACCAGCTAATAGCCTAACCACTGATCAAACAACATTATGGACTAAACGTTAAAAATCCTGTTGCTGCAGGATTATTTTGCTCGGACAATACTGGTCAAATTAAGATCCTACATCTGTATGATGGACCGCGTAATCATACATATAGGGCCTTTGACTAGTCGTCAACATAATAAATGCTGAGACAGTAGCCTGGTCCCAGATCAGTTTGTGCCGTCTTGCTGGAAAACATCTGAGGATAGTACAATGCTTGGTCCTACATACAGGACTGCTGAGACATATGACTTCAAACTATAGATAGCCTTTCTCCGGTAGTGCTCACCAGTGGTGACCGCTGGAGGGACTACATTATCCTTCTAAAAAAAATAGCTCCTGTGTAGTCTCTGTAGTAAGATATTGTATCATAGCATTATGTCTACTCTGAATATCCTGCCATACTGGAGTGATGTGGGCTTCCAGCTTAATCTGTGATAATGTCTAACAGTGCTCGGATGGTTTGGGGAAGAAGACATCCATATATGAATGAGTAAACTTTTATCTACTGAGAACAGAGCATGGCTGCTGCGCTGCCCTTTCAGTCATGGCGGTTGTAACATTGTGGAATTGATTCTTCCCTTCTTGCTGCTGCTGGTGTGTTTGACTGAACTATTGAAACATGGAAGCATAATCCTGCTTGACTGACCACTTTCATAAATACACATGTCATTACCATAAACATTCTGAAAGCACAAAGATGGGTTCATGAAAATCGTCCGGACTTTATTTTTTACTACCTTTATTTAACCTGGCATGTCAGTTAAGAACAAATTCTTATTTTCAACGGCTAGATAATTGTGACCTATTTATGCAGCCCTTTAATGAAAGCAATTATAAACTACACCAGGGAATAGTAACAACAAAAAGGCAGATGAAGGTAGCCCCAACCTAGAGCTATTCTAAAATGTGACATGTGTATCAGATTTGAGCTATCTAGTGGACCAATACTCGGGACAGTCCTGACCAACAGTCCTGACCCTTGCCAAGGTCCCTCATCTGCTATATCCCATGCGTCAAGCTGCATGTGAAGCTGGAGAACGTGGGCGTAAACAGCATAGGATAGTTCATCCTTACAGCCGTAGATGGGAGATATACTTTCAAGGTGGAGAGGAGGATGACAACATCGAAATAGGACATTGTAACAGAAAATAGCCATTTAGGGAGGGATTCATACCCCATGAGGAAGACAAAACAGCTCCTGTAAAAAGAGCTTGATGGTCTATTCAAACAGAAAGGCATGAAATCCTAGTGAGGTTGGGTCGTTTTTTTATTAAAAGTGCTGTACTTTGTAAATTTGCAAAGGGCTTTAGAGAGAATGCAAGGTACAGTATCAGATAAATAGCCTCAAGGTAGAGACTTAGAGTCTGTTTGATGGCCACTGAAATGTACAGTAGACCACTTGTTTCTGTACAGGCACCGGTATGAGAAGTCCATCCACAATAACACTCTCTCTATTCTTCCATACATTTGCATCTTTACACAACCACACAAGGCAGTGGTTGCTTTTCTATTGTTAGAATGTGATTTGTGCAATGTATGTGATCTATAGCGGCTGTATCATGTCCTTCATGTAGTTTGGAGATAGTGCAGCTACAATGTCCAAGACACATTTCCCCCTGGAGGGCAATAATGTTTCTCTCGCCTTTAGAATGTGTCTTGAAGGTAATTATTTCTCCCTGCATGTCCTCAGATATTACATGGACTGTCTGTGTGTGGTTCCAGGACATATAGGAGAAATGGGAGAATAATATTATGTGTAGCAGCATCAACCTCCCCGACCCCCGACCCCGATCCACATCCCTATACCTCCACCCTAACCTGACCCTCAGTCAACATCCCTATACCTCCACCCTAACCCAACCCCCAGTCCACATCCCTATACCTCCACCCTAACCCGACCCCCAGTCCACATCCCTATACCTCCACCCTAACGCAACCCCCAACCCCGAGTCCCTATACCTCCACCCTAACCCGACCCCCAGTCCACATCCCTATACCTCCACCCTAACCCGACCCCCAGTCCACTTCCCTATACCTCCACCCTAACCCAACCCCCAGTCCACATCCCTATACCTCCACCCTAACCCGACCCCCAGTCCACATCCCTATACCTCCACCCTAACCCGACCCCCAGTCCACATCCCTATACCTCCACCCTAACCCAGTCCCCAGTCCACATCCCTATACCTCCACCCTAACCCAACCCCCAGTCCACATCCCTATACCTCCACCCTAACCCAACCCCTAGTCCCTATACCTCCACCCTAACCCAGTCCACATCCCTATACCTCCACCCTAACCCAACCCCCAGTCCACATCCCTATACCTCCACCCTAACCCGACCCCCAGTCCACATCCCTATACCTCCACCCTAACCCAGTCCACATCCCTATACCTCCACCCTAACCCAGTCCACATCCCTATACCTCCACCCTACCCAACCCCCAGTCCACATCCCTATACCTCCACCCTAACCCGACCCCCAGTCCACATCCCTATACCTCCACCCTAACCCAGTCCACATCCCTATACCTCCACCCTAACCCGACCCCCAGTCCACATCCCTATACCTCCACCCTAACCCGACCCCCAGTCCACATCCCTATACCTCCACCCTAACCCTATCCCCAGTCCACATCCCTATACCTCCACCCTAACCCAACCCCCAGTCCACATCCCTATACCTCCACCCTAACCCAGTCCACATCCCTATACCTCCACCCTAACCCGACCCCCAGTCCACATCCCTATACCTCCACCCTAACCCGACCCCCAGTCCACATCCCTATACCTCCACCCTAACCCGACCCCCAGTCCACATCCCTATACCTCCACCCTAACCCGACCCCCAGTCCACATCCCTATACCTCCACCCTAACCCGACCCCCAGTCCACATCCCTATACCTAGACCCTAACCCAACCCCCAGTCCACATCCCTATACCTCCACCCTAACCCGACCCCCAGTCCACATCCCTATACCTAGACCCTAACCCGACCCCCAGTCCACATCCCTATACCTCCACCCTAACCCGACCCCCAGTCCACATCCCTATACCTAGACCCTAACCCGACCCCCAGTCCACATCCCTATACCTCCACCCTAACCCGACCCCCAGTCCACATCCCTATACCTAGACCCTAACCCAACCCCCAGTCCACAGCCCTATACTTCCACCCTAACCCGACCCCCAGTCCACATCCCTATACCTCCACCCTAACCCGACCCCCAGTCCACATCCCTATACCTCCACGCTAACCCGACCCCCAGTCCACATCCCTATACCTCCACCCTAACCCGACCCCCAGTCCACATCCCTATACCTCCACCCTAACCCGACCCCCAGTCCACATCCCTATACCTCCACCCTAACCCAACCCCCAGTCCACATCCCTATACCTAGACCCTAACCCAACCCCCAGTCCACATCCCTATACCTCCACCCTAACCCAACCCCAGTCCACATCCCTATACCTCCACCCTAACCCAGTCCACATCCCTATACCTAGACCCTAACCCGACCCCCAGTCCACATCCCTATACCTAGACCCTAACCCGACCCCCAGTCCACATCCCTATACCTCCACCCTAACCCAACCCCCAGTCCACATCCCTATACCTAGACCCTAACCCGACCCCCAGTCCACATCCCTATACCTCCACCCTAACCCGACCCCCAGTCCACATCCCTATACCTAGACCCTAACCCGACCCCCAGTCCACAGCCCTATACTTCCACCCTAACCCGACCCCCAGTCCACATCCCTATACCTCCACCCTAACCCGACCCCCAGTCCACATCCCTATACCTCCACCCTAACCCGACCCCCAGTCCACATCCCTATACCTCCACCCTAACCCGACCCCCAGTCCACATCCCTATACCTCCACCCTAACCCGACCCCCAGTCCACATCCCTATACCTCCACCCTAACCCGACCCCCAGTCCACATCCCTATACCTCCACCCTAACCCAACCCCCAGTCCACATCCCTATACCTAGACCCTAACCCAACCCCCAGTCCACATCCCTATACCTCCACCCTAACCCAACCCCCAGTCCACATCCCTATACCTCCACCCTAACCCAGTCCACATCCCTATACCTAGACCCTAACCCGACCCCCAGTCCACATCCCTATACCTCCACCCTAACCCGACCCCCAGTCCACATCCCTATACCTCCACTCTAACCTGACCCCCAGTCCACATCCCTATACCTCCACCCTAACCTGACCCCAGTCCACATCCCTATACCTCCACCCTAACCCGACCCCCAGTCTACATCCCTATACCTCCACCCTAACTGGACCCCCAGTCCACATCCCTATACCTCCACCCTAACCTGACCCCCAGTCCACATCCCTATACCTCCACCCTAACCCGACCCCCAGTCCATATCCCTATACCTCCACCCTAACCCGACCCCCAGTCCACATCCCTATACCTCCACCCTAACCCGACCCCCAGTCCAGTCCACACATCAACAAGTGAATGAGATGTGGGAGGAATGCATAGACCTATATATATAGAGATTCCATACAGGCAGTAAAAGGAGAGACATTTGAGAGGGTATGAGCTGTTTTAAAAGGGTGTATAACCCATTGACTTGTATGGACCTCAATCACAGTCCATGATTGGTTCAAGAAAGAGCTCAGCTGAGGGTAGAATTCAGTAGACTACAATAGAAACCTTTTTTTTTTAAATACAATTATAGCCCCATTTGTTTTGGGGTTATACAATTATTGTCAATCAGAACGCTTGCACTGAGCCAAGACGGCCAAAAATCCAATATTCAAAGGTTCAAAACCCTATGTTTGAAATAAATCCCCTATAGATTAATTTTATCTAGGAGACAACTTTAAACCTGGCTAAGTCAGATTTTGCACATCTTGCAAAAAAGAACCCGCTGCCATAGCCTACAGTGCTTTGGGATATGAGAGAGACACACCGTTGGACAAGTAGTTCATAGTAAGGGAAGGTTTGAAATGCATTACAATTTCTTCCACACAGCATACATCGTGAATAAACATTCGCCTAGACAGTTTATAATTATATGGATAGACATTAGAGCATAGACTCAATTGTGACAATAGCCGTCTAACCTAAGTGCGCCGCGCACTCCAACATTTAGAAAAATGTTATGGCTACTATGTAATAAATGCTGAATAAATATTTTTCAAAGTGTCTGTACAAACATTGAAATACCATTCATGATTACCACACCTACCCGCTGTGTTCGGCTTGTGTCCATCGGCAGAGAACTTCCCCACATTTCGATATCAGTTATGAAAGCGCATATTGTTCAACATGAAATACACGCTCCAATCGACTCCGTCCTCCGTGTAAATGATCCTAACATGGTAATTGACTTTATACCAGGTGCACTCAGGTAACGTCACGTGCTTTACTTCCGAATCATATGGAGCAAGTTTGAAGGTTCGGTAAACTTGCTGCGCACCCGCATTAGCAAGATCAAGGGGAGAATCAAAATACTGAAAACTACTTTGATTGTTTTAAATCGAATGAAATGCAATAATTGCAAAATAATCCGTCCAAATTCAACAAAATAGACTCACGAGAGAACAGTTGGGAAAGACACGGCGGATTTGAGAAGAGCCCAGCGTGAATGATTGGGTGTTGCCGCTCTGTGATAACTCCAATTTGAGGGCTCTGCTCTGACTGTCTAGGATGCCGACAGAGACCACTCCGCTCACGCGCAAAATCGCGCTGCGCGGGTTGTGCCATGCTCTGCTTCTTCCCGGAATTGAATCCTGCTTCCAACAGCCATTTCAAGTAGCTCACACTGTGATTGCAGAAGAAAAAAAAGCATGGGGCATACAAATGTTTACATGCGCACAAATGAATGTATGCGCAGAAATAAAATATAGGTTACACATCATTTGAGTTTGGAATTGTCTTTGTGTTATAAAAGATCGACGGGATAAACACAGCTAGGACTACTACAATGATGCTACTGCATTATTACATGCTTATAGCCTCCTCTCGTTTTCCTGTAATGGTGTAGGCCTATGAAAGAAATGGTTTCAGAGTGATTGTGCATACAATTTATGGAAAGTGAAAGATGAGGGGAAGTGAAGGGAGACTAGGCGGTTGATCCTTCTTGATTGACTGGTGTGATGATAGGTGTCTCATTTACAAAGCAGGTAGCAGCCAGGCAGAGCAATGCATCATTTGTCTGTTCATTTCAGTGCTAGTGTCTGTCACAACATATATCAATACTATGGGACCCATCTGCGTCACAAGGCTGTAATTGCTTCATGTGTTTGAATGAAGAAACAAAGCAAACGTGGTAATGATAACGTCACTAATGAGGGTCTGAAGGATGGACCTCTATAGATGAACAGCCTAGTAACAGGTGAGGGTCGACACAGGGCAGGTGATGACACTGGCTTACATTAGGCCTACTACAATTCTAATGTTTACATTGATACTGTTATTCACCAGCACACCATTTACTGGAATGAACAATTGCCACATTCAGTTGGTGACTGGATGGAGTTCGCCGCTCAAGTAATATTACGGTAAATACAAATATAGAAACAGAGAGTTGGGGCCAGGAGTTTTTCCTGACCAGGTGACCCAGGTAAAACTCTGGACACTAGTTATGATGAGGTCTAACTATGCTAGCCTGAGCATTGGTACCATTCACTGTAAAGTCACCAGTCAGCAAGTGACAGGTCCTAGACCCTCACCTAGACCCTCACCTCTAGAGGAGGGGTCTGTCCTACCATTCAGTGATGATTAAAAGTGCCAACTAGCTGTCATCGCTATGCCATATTAATGATATATCAGTGAGTGAAGGATGCCTCAGGTAATGATGTGATTCAGCTTCACCTGAGGATGTGAGCCCCAGTGGAATAATTTGTTGAGGAAAAAGTTAATTGTGTTTTCTACGTTGTGAGGGACATCTCAAAGTCTCATCCCAAAGAAAACACCACTCAGAAGTCTCCAGCAAGAGAGAATACGTATTTAGAAAAGATCTGGAGCAAATGACTCCTGTTGTCTAGGCTAAAGGTCATTCATCTCCATTCCTTCTCTCATAATGTCCCTCAGACATTAAAATGTCTCTTTAACTTCATGGCGATACCAATATGTCTCAACTTTGGTGGTAGAGAAAGAAAGTTCCAGAGATTGTTCCCTGAAATTAAAGTTTGTTTGGTTTTACCTTGGCTCGAATTGCTGAGAGAGAGCTGACTGGTGGATGAGATTAGCCTTGAACGATATGAAGTGGGAAGAGAGGAAGTTGCGTTAAAAAGAGCTATAGTCTATTGATTGATTGTCAATCACTTCTAAATGCTTTTATGTCCTCGGGAGGTTTTCTGAGTGCACATTACAGGTTTACCTCTTCCTACCGCACTGTACGAGAAAGCAACAAATCAGCAGAAACTAGATTACACTGTCTAAGATGAGTAAACGTGAATTACATTACAGTGCTATTAAACGGCCGCTATGGTTTGTGACGTTGATGAATTACCGTGTTCAGAATGTCCAACATCAACTGATTCCACTGTGTCTGTCTCCAGTCCTCCTGTACAACCAACCCCTCTGAGGGAGAATCTACTGACTCCATCAGGGTCGTGAGTAATGACTTTATAAACCCCTGATTATGTTTACACACTCCCCGGGTTGTGTCGTAGGTTTAGGATCGAGTGATGGAGGAGGATGAAGAGGGAAACCCGTAGATATCAAGTGTAGAAGAGAGGAAGACTGTCGGAACTCTGACAAACAGGACCTGTGAGTCTGTTGTGAGTCCCAAATGGCACCCTATTCCCAATACAGTGTACTACCAGAGGGCCGGTCAAAAGAACTGCAAGATTGGGAATAGGGTGCCATTTAAACCAGTGTGTTTCCACTAAGGTTAAAAATGCAGCTCTGTTTGCTCTGAGCTAATGATTCATAGTGATACCGCTCTCAGTATCAGGTATTGATTAAGCAGACTAGGCTGCTCCCAGCCATTAGGGATCAGTGATACACAGGAGGAGGGTGGTTTAAACCTTTAGAATGGGACTACCTTCTCCTACAATGGCATGCTCGCCAACCACACTGGAAACATCATCAGATTAGGAATAATAAAGGAAAATAGATAAAATAGATAATGCCTGTATTCAGGTCACGGGAAAGGTTGAGCAGCATAAAAGCTTTGTTCACTGAACCACCACACTCCTTTGCTGTTTGGACTAATCTCGGTTAACCCAGAACTAAAATCTTGCGTAATTTCATCAGACGTTTACGAAGTCTGTCCACAAGATATTATGTTTGGAGAAACCATCACTACTAAGTAGACAAAACATTAGGAACACCTGCTCTTTCAATCACAGCCTGACCAAGTGAATCCAGGTGAAAGCTATGATCCCTTATTGACGTCACTTGTTAAATCCACTTCAATCAGTGTAGATGAAGGGGAGGAGACAGGTTAAATAATGATTTTGAAGCCTTGAGACATGGATTGTGTATATGTGCCATCCAGAGGGTGAATGGGCAAGACAAAATATTTAAGTGCCTTTGAACGGGGTATGGTAGTAGGTGTCAGGCACACCGGTCAAGAACTGCAACGTTGCTGGGCTTTCACACTCAACAGTTTCCCGTGTGTATCAAGAATGGTCCACCACCCAAAGGACATCCAGCCAATTTGACACAACTGTGGGAAGCATTGGAGTCAGCATGGTCCAGTATCCCTGTGGAACGCTTTCGACACCTTGTAGAGTCCATGTCCTGACAAATTGAGGCTGTTCTGAGGACGGGGGGGGGGGGGGTGTTCCTAATGTTTGGTATACTCAGTGTATGTGCCCTCATTAGTAAGGCACGTACTTCTTCAGTTCTGTTCTGTGGAAGTAAACAGAGAGACATAAACACTATGACCACATGTCAGTGTAATTATGGTGCTCTTGACCCATATTAAAATGGCCACAATCACAATTAGCTCCAGAGCAGTGCTGACACAGGGCAGCTCTGCTCCTAGCTCCTAAGCTTTTACAAGCCTTTCGCTACATCCGCAATAACAACTGCTAAACATGTGGATGTGACAAATAAAATTTGATTTGATTTCACAGTGGACCAGATGCCATATTAATCAAAACACTTTATTGTCTACGTACACATATTGTACACACGCTTACACACACACACACACACACATGCATGGACACATGCACACACACACACATAGTCTATCTTTCACAAATGCATTTCATAGTCACACATAATAATAATAAGAAATATTCATACATATAAACCAACACCCACACAAACATAAAAAGTACAAATCTCTACTCTAAATACCATTTATTCCTAAATCAGCCTTTTATTCTGGCTAAGCTTTCAAGCTTATTGCCTTCTCCCTTCATTAAAATAATAATATTTCCTCGGGAGAAGCATGGAGAGAAACTATCACTTAAATGCAGCATTCAACTTAATCATTACAAGATAATTACCCATAATAGTCACATCCATTTGAATAAAGTGCCCATTTGGATAATGGAAGTCGGAATCATAAAACATTTCTCCTTTTCAATCGTTCTCCTTTGAAATGTTGCCTCTGTGATGACTTGGAGCTGAGAGTGGATTCAGCAGGGATCATTCATAGACAGACCTTGGAGGGGAGAGCTGAGTGGAGCGGAGCAGAGGCGAGAAATGTTCATCCCTGCTTTTTACTCAAGGTCTCCGTCCATCAGAGACAAATGTAAGGGTGCTGAAAGAACAAGTAATGTGATTGACAGGCTCTGAGTCAGCTGTATTAGTCATATTAACCTTCTCCTCTCCATAGCAGGGAAGAGAAAAGAGAAGAGAGAGATGTATACATGAAAGTATGTCTGTCCTTCCATTGCCTGCTGTGAGGTTGTAGCTCAACTAGGATCTAATCCAAAGACATACTATAGGCCTATAGATGAAGCCAGGTTGTCACTCCTTGTGCTCTGTCACATGACACGGAGTACAAAGAATGGAATGTTAGCTAAACAGAGACTGGCAACCAGGCTACTATAGAGGTCTCAGAGAGAATCCCCTGTAGGTTACAGCTGAGATCTGTATGATGAGATGCTCAACAATGGGAGTTGTTGTCCCAAAGATGGGAAGGCAGGCGACAAGATTAGGTCCAAAATAAGCCCATAGAAAGGCATTAGGTTTATTTTGGACAGATTTTGGCGAGAGTGAAATATCTCACTTCGCCTCTTCCTCTCTGATTATATTGATAAAGACCCAACAGGGACCAACCCCTAACAGAGACCAGCTTTGCATATAAATCCATGACCGTCGTAAAAATGAACTCCATCCAATTCCATGAAATTTGACTTGATCAGATTAAATTAGATTAGTAGGTGAACTCATTCAAAATCACTTTCACTAAAATGGTACCATATATATATTCCATATTGTCAAACCTGAGAATAGAAGAGCAAATGTATAGTAGAAATGACTAGTGAGATGCTACGGAGTGTGTGTTTGTTACGGGTTGTAGAGCAAGAGAAGAGAAGACGAGAGAAAGAGAGAGATGAGAAGGGGAGGATGTCTCAGGGAGGTGTGTGTGTAGTTTTGTAGCACATCTCAGAGAGAAGTGTGTGTGTCGTTTGTAAAGTAAACATGAAGGTGCAAGAGAAATTCAATAAGGCAGCATCTGACAGAGTATCTGTGTGATGTTCAGAACACTTTATCTCCTGATTGGTCCTGTCTGACAGGGACACGTGTTGTGTAATACTGAAGAGCATTGTCTACACTGAGGGACGACTATCACGTAGGACTGATGCCATCTGAAGACAATGACTGAAAAGAGGAAGGAGAATGAGAAGGTATGCCTACATGGGAAGGACCTTGAGACTGAAAAATAGCTTCAATCTCAAGGCCATCAGACTGTTAAATAGCCATCACTAGCTGGCTACCACCCGGTTACTCAACCCTGCACCTTAGAGGCTGCTGCCCTATATACATAGACTTGGAATGACTAGTCACTTTAATAATGGAACACTAGTCACTTTAATAATGTTCATATACTGCATTACTCATCTCATATGTATTCTATTCTACTGTATTTTAGTCAATGCCACTCCGACATTGCTTGATCTAATATTTATATATTTCTTAATTCCATTCTTTTACTTTTAGATTTGTGTGTATTGTTGTGAATTGTTGGATACTACTGCACTGTTGGAGCTAGGAACAAAAGCATTTCGCTACACCTGCAATAACATGTGTATGTGACCGATAACATTTTATTTGCTTTTGAATTATGTTGAAGGTAGGTTTACCAGGATATACGGTACAGTATGTACAGCATATGAAGGTGAAGGTATACAGTGCATTTGGAAAGTATTCAGACCCATTGCCTTTTTACACATTACAGCCTTATTCTATAATGGATTAAATGAATGTTTTTCCTCATCAATCTACATACAATAGCCCATAATGACAATGTGAAAACAGGTTTATAGAAATTTTAGCAAATGTATATATATATAAATGAAATACCTTACTTACATAAGCGTTCAGACCCTTTGCTATGACACTCGAAATTGAGCTCAGGTGCATCCTGTTTCCGTCGAGATGTCTCTACAACTTGATTAGAGTCCACCTGTGGAAAATTCTATTAATTGGACATGATTTGGAAAGGCACACACCTGTCTATATAAGGTCCCACAGTTACAGTGCATGTCAGAGGAAAAAAACAAGCCATGATGTCGAAGGAATTGTCTGTAGAGTTCCGAGACAGGATTGTGTCGAGGCACAGATCTGGGGAAGGGCACCAAAACATTTCTGCAGCATTCAAGGTCCCCAAGAACACAGTGGCCCCCATCATTCTTAAATGGAAGAAGTTTGGAACCACCAAGACTCTTCCTAGAGCTGGCCGCCCGGCCAAACTGAGCAATCGGGGAGGTGACCAAGAACCCGATGGCCACTCTGTGGCGATGGGAAAACCTTCCAGAAGGACAACCATCTCTGCAGCACTCCACCAATATGGCCTTTATGGTAGAGGCCAGACGGAAGCCACTCCTCAGTAAAAGGCACATAACAGCCCACTTGGAGTTTGCCAAAAGGCACCTAAATACTCTCAGACCATGAGAAACAAGATTCTCTGGTCTGATGAAACCAAGATTGAACTCTTTGGACTGAATGCCAAGCGTCACGTCTGGAGGAAACCTGGCACCATCCCTATGGTGAAGCATGGTGGTGGCAGCATCATGCTGTGGGGATGTTTTTCGGCGGCAGGGACTGGGAGACTAGTCAAGATCGAGGGAAAGATGAACGGAGCAAATTACAGAGAGATCCTTGATGAAAACCTGCTCCAGTGCGCTCATGACCTCAGACTGGGCTGAAGGTTCACCTTCCAACAGAACAACGACCCTAAGCACACATCCAAGACAACGCAGGAGTGGCTTCGGGAGAAGTCTCGGAATGTCCTTGAGTGGCCCAGCCAGAGCCCGAACTTGAACTCGATCTAACATCTCTGGAGAGACGTGAAAATAGATGTGCAGCAACGCTCCCCATCCAACATGACAGAGCTTGAGAGGATCTGCATAGAAAAATGGGAGAAACTCCCCAAATACAGGTGTGCCAAGTTTGTAGCGTTATACCGAAGAAGACTCAAGTCTGTAATCGCTGCCAAAGGTGCTTCAACAAAGTACTGAGTAAAGGGTCTGAATACTTATGTAAATGTAATATTTCTTAATTCCTAAAAACCTGTTTTTGCTTTGTCTTTATGGGGTATTGCGTGTAGATTTATGAGACACACACAAAAAAATAAATATTTGAATAAGGCTGTAACGTAACAAAATGTGGAAAAGTCAAGGGGTCTGAATACTTTCCAAATGCACTGTACTGTCTGGCTATCATTATAGTAGATCCTTTGATGGACTTTGATATCACATCAAGATATTTCTGTGCCTGGCAAATCAATGATATTGCTGAGAGGAATCATAACTCACTTCCAGCTAAAAAAGGAAAGATAGTAATTCACTCACCCAACTTTATTTACAGTAAAGTATTTATAATGAAATAAATCCACTATTTACTCATGACTGCTGCTTAGAGGGAGTTTTGTTGAGAGGCAGTGTTGACCCTCCACCTTCTACAAAAAGACAGTCACAGGAAAGGTCCCAGCCTGTTTGGTAGGCTGCTGCTGTGGGCGACTTCCCCCTCCTCCTCCTCCTCCTCCTCCTCCTCCTCTTCCTCCTCCTCCTCCTCCTCCTCCTCCTCCTCCCATGTCCTTAACCATTATAATGGTTAATGTGCCTCACATTCAACGGCAAATCATTGAACATCAACGGGGAAAACAGCCATAAAATAGAGAGTTGCAGGTAGCCTAGTGGTTAGACTGTTGAGCCAGTAACCGAAAGGTTGCTGGATTGAATCCCCGAGCTGACAAGGTAAAAATCTGTCGTTCTTAACAAGGCAGTTAACCCACTGTTCCCCGGTAAGCTGTCATTGTAAATAAGAATTTGTTCTTAACTGACTTGCCTAGTTAAATAAAAATGCAACTTGTTTTAAATGTGCTGCATGGCTGAGACGTCTGTCCATAGATAATCTGTATACTACACCTTCTGTCAAGATTATTACGACACGTCTTATAAACAGAGCAGGCTGCAGATGTTAGAGAAGTCTGTCTTTCTTTCTCTTTTAATTTTTTCTTTCTCTTCCGCCTGTCTTCCTGTCAGCAGCCCATCCGCCATATGGTTCTGTACTGTATGGCATGTTGTTGTTATGAAGTGTCAAAGTGTCACAACAGCAGCGTCCTAGACCTCAGCACTGTGAACTGCTAGTTTTTCAGTGAGGCTCAAGTATTCAATTCATACACTGTGTGAGTTTCCAAGAAGTTGGGGAAGCCAACATTAATTAAGAGGCTACAACACATGAAAAGGAACATCTTAAGTCATGATGATCTGTATGTCCAAACATTAAAGCCTCGCCGTTTCTCAAAATATCCAGGCGCAATACTACCCAAGGAGCTGCTCTGCGATTGAGCCTGTCTGGAGTGGTTTTCACTTTGGGGACTATCACATTGGTTCCATTTAACCAGGAAAGCTAAAACCAGCCCAGCTAAAGAATTTGAAAGAAAACCAAATACTTTTTTAACACAGTTCTGCAAAAGAATATCTACCCCCTGACTTCCACTTGAGTAGTGCAGTGGCAGTAAATGTTATGATTTCCTATAGTAGCTAAATCTTATAATGTCCTATAGTAGCTAGATGTTATCATGTCCTATAGTAGCTAAATGTTATCATGTCCTATAGTAGCTAAATGTTATCATTTCCTATAGTAGCTAAATGTTATAATTTCCTATAGTAGCTAATTGTTATCATGTCCTATAGTAGCTAAATGTTATCATTTCCTATAGTAGCTAGATGTTATCATTTCCTATAGTAGCTAAATGTTATAATGTCCTATAGTAGCTAAATGTTATCATGTCCTATAGTAGCTAAATGTTATCATGTCCTATAGTAGCTAAATGTTATCATTTCCTATAGTAGCTAATTGTTATAATGTCCTATAGTAGCTAAATGTTATCATGTCCTATAGTAGCTAAATGTTATCATGTCCTATAGTAGCTAAATGTTATCATTTCCTATAGTAGCTAATTGTTATAATGTCCTATAGTAGCTAAATGTTATAATTTCTTATAGTAGCTTAATGTTGTCATTTCCTATAGTAGCTAATTTTTATAATGTCCTATAGTAGCTAAATGTTATCATGTCCTATAGTTGTTAAATGTTATAATTTCCTATAGTAGCTAAATGTTATAATTTCCCATAGTAGCTAGATGTTATCTTATCCTATAGTAGCTAATTGTTATAATGTCCTATAGTAGCTAGATGTTATCTTATCCTATAGTAGCTAATTGTTATAATGTCCTATAGTAGCTAAATGTTATCATTTCCTATAGTAGCTAAATGTTATAATTTCCCATAGTAGCTAGATGTTATCATTTCCTATAGTAGCTAATTGTTATAATGTCCTATAGTTGTTAAATGTTACAATTTCCTATCTTAGCTAAATGTTATAATTTCCTATAGTAGCTAATTGTTATAATGTCCTATAGTAGCTAAATGTTATCATGTCCTATAGTAGCTAAATGTTATCATTTCCTATAGTAGCTAATTGTTATAATGTCCTATAGTAGCTAAATGTTATCATTTCCTATAGTAGCTAAATGTTATAATTTCCTATCGTAGATAATTGTTATAATGTCCTATAGTAGCTAAATGTTATCATGTCCTATAGTAGCTAAATGTTATCATTTCCTATTGTAGCTAATTGTTATAATGTCCTATAGTAGATAAATGTTATAATGTCCTATAGTAGCTAAATGTTATCATTTCCTATAGTAGCTAGATGTTATCATTTCCTATAGTAGCTAAATGTTATAATTTCCTATAGTAGCTAAATGTTATCATTTCCTATAGTAGCTAAATGTTATCATTTCCTATAGTAGCTAAATGTTATAATGTCCTATAGTAGCTAAATGTTATCATTTCCTATAGTAGCTAAATGTTATCATGTCCTATAGTAGCTAAATGTTATCATTTCCTATAGTATCTAAATGTTATCATTTCCTATAGTAGCTAATTGTTATAATGTCCTATAGTATCTAAATGTTATCATGTCCTATAGTAGCTAAATGTTATCATTTCCTATAGTAGCTAAATGTTATCATTTCCTATAGTAGCTAGATGTTATTTCCTATAGTAGCTAAATGTTATAATTTCCTATAGTAGCTAAATGTTATCATTTCCTATAGTAGCTAAATGTTATAATGTCCTATAGTAGCTAAATGTTATCATTTCCTATAGTAGCTAAATGTTATCATGTCCTATAGTAGCTAAATGTTATCATTTCCTATAGTAGCTAAATGTTATCATTTCCTATAGTAGCTAAATGTTATCATTTCCTATAGTAGCTAATTGTTATAATGTCCTATAGTAGCTAATTGTTATAATGTCCTATAGTAGCTAGATGTTATCATTTCCTATAGTAGCTAAATGTTATAATGTCCTATAGTAGCTAAATGTTATAATTTCCTATAGTAGCTAGATGTTATCATTTCCTATAGTAGCTAAATGTTATAATTTCCTATAGTAGCTAAATGTTATCATTTCCTATATTAGCTAAATGTTATCATTTCCTATAGTAGCTAAATGTTATCATTTCCTATAGTAGCTAAATGTTATCATTTCCTATAGTAGCTAAATGTTATAATTTCCTATAGTAGCTAATTGTTATAATGTCCTATAGTAGCTAAATGTTATCATTTCCTATAGTAGCTAAATGTTATCATTTCCTATAGTAGCTAAATGTTATCATTTCCTATAGTAGCTAAATGTTATCATGTCCTATAGTAGCTAATTGTTATAATGTCCTATAGTAGCTAAATGTTATCATTTCCTATAGTAGCTAATTGTTATAATGTCCTATAGTAGCTAAATGTTATCATTTCCTATAGTAGCTAATTGTTAACATTTCCTATAGTAGCTAAATGTTATCATTTCCTATAGTAGCTAATTGTTATAATGTCCTATAGTAGCTAAATGTTATAATGTCCTATAGTAGCTAAATGTTATCATTTCCTATAGTAGCTAAATGTTATCATTTCCTATAGTAGCTAAATGTTATCATTTCCTATAGTAGCTAAATGTTATAATGTCCTATAGTAGCTAAATGTTATCATGTCCTATAGTAGCTAAATGTTATCATTTCCTATAGTAGCTAATTGTTATAATGTCCTATAGTAGCTAGATGTTATCTTATCCTATAGTTGTTAAATGTTATAATTTCCTATATTAGCTAAATGTTATCATGTCCTCTCAACACTGGAAACAAAGAGCAAACAAAGACAAAGTGGCTGCAGTAAGGCTCGGGGCCCTGTGAGTGGTCTTATGACTGTCATAAATCATACAACCACAGATAGATGGGCTACAGTTGGAATCTTTAGGAAGTCCACAAATTCTCTTCATGAAACTGACATAACCTTAGTTCACATTGCAATGAGGGGAAGACAGATCGAGAGAAGGAAAGAGAGGAAGACAGATTGAGAGGAAGACAGATAGTGAGACGGAAAGAGAGGAAGACAGATAGAGAGAAGGAAAGAGGGGAGGACGGACAGAGATAAGGAATGAGGGGAAGACAGATAGAGAGAAGGAAAGAGGGGAGGACGGACAGAGATAAGGAATGAGGGGAAGACAGATAGAGAGAAGGAAAGAGAGGAAGATACATCACATGGCTCTGGAGATCTGTCTGATTGGATAGGGGATGCATTTTACAGTCACACAGATCAGCATCTCTATGATAATTCATAAATCCCTACAACTGTTAATGTTGCTGTTAGAAGTTCCCTACTGTGTCTAAATTACAGATATACAGTGCCTTCGGAAAGTATTCAGGCCCCTTGACTTTTTCCACATTTTGTTACGTTACAGCCTTATTCTAAAATTTATTAAATAAAACAATTTCCTCAGCAATCTACACACAATAGCCCATAATGACAAAGAGAAAACAGGTTTTTAGAAAATATTGCAAATGTATTAAATACAAAAAACAGAAATGCCTTATTTACGTAAGAATTCAGACCCTTTGCTATGAGACTCGAAATTGAGCTCAGGTGCATCCTGTTTCCATTGATCATCCTTGAGATGTTTCTACAACTTGATTGGAGCCTGCCTGTGGTAAATTCAATTGATTGGACATGATTTGGAAAGGCACACACCTGTCTATATAAGGTCCCACAGTTGACAGTGCATGTCAAGGAATTGTCCGTATATCTCAGAGACAGGATAGTGTCGAGGCACAGATCTGGGGAAGGGTACCAAAACATTTCTGCAGCCTTGAAGGTCCCCAAGAACACAGTGGCCAAACTGAGCAATCGGGGTAGAAGGGCTGATGGTCACTCTGACAGAGCTCTAGAGTTCCTCTGTGGAGATGGGAAAACCTTCCAGAAGGACAACCATCTCTGCAGCACTCCACCAATTAGACCTTTGTGGTAGAATGGCCAGACGGAAACCACTCCTCAGTAAAAGGCACATAACAGCCCACTTGGAGTTTGCCAAGAGACACCTAAAGACTCTCAGACCATAAGGAACAAGATTCTCTGGTCTGATGAAACGAAGATTGAGCACTTTGGCCTGAATGCCTATCGTCACGTCTGGAGGACACCATCTCTACGGCGGCAGCATCATGCTGTGGGGATGTTTCAGTGGAAGGGACTGGGAGACGAGTCAGGATTGAGGCTAAGATGAAGAGAGCAAAGTATATAGAGATCCTTGATGAAAACCTGCTCCAGAGCGTTCAGGAGCTCAGACTGGGGCGAAGGTTCACCTTACAACAGGACAGCAACCCTAAGCACACAGCCAAGACAACGCAGGAGTGGCTTCGGGACAAGTCTCTGAATGTCCTTGAGTGGCCCAGCCAGAGCCAGAACTTGAACCTGATTGAACATTTCTGGAGAGACCTGAAAATAGCTGTGCAGCAATGCTCTCCCATGCAACCTGACCGAGCTTGAGAGGATCTGCAGAGGAGAATGGGAGAAACTCCCCAAATACAGGTGTGCCAAGCTTGTAGCGTCATACCCAAGAAGACTTGAGGCTGTAATCACTGCCAAAGGTGCTTCAACAAATTACTGAGTAAAGGGTCTGAATACTTATGTAAACGTGATATTTCAGTTCTATTTTATAATCATTTTTTTTATTTAAAAATGTTTTTGCTTTGTCATTATGAAGTATTGTGTGTAGATTGATGAGGGAAAAAAACGATTGAATTATTTTTAGAATAAGGCTGTAACGTAACAAAATGTGGAAAAAGTCAAGGGGTCTGTCTACTTTCCGAAGGCACTGTAGGTTAAATTGCGCTTCCCTCGATGTATAACATCTCACCATCAATGAAAATATGATTATTCCCACTATTAATTTATAATACAGGGAATGTTGAAATATAAGCCAGCTACTATAAAATGAAATGGTCTTTGACTGTCTGTGTGTGATGAGCTAGCCCCATAACAGCTAGCGGCTAAAAACACAGTAGCCATCTGAGAGAGAGGGGCTTTAAAGGGAAGGTTGTTGTATAGCTTGTTAGCTCTGTCAGAATCCTTAGCCCTTGTGAAGCAGCCAAGGGAAGCCTGGCGAGGGAGGTGATTAGCTACTTGTTGTTGTGTGGTGGAAGGAACATGAATACCAGAGGCAATAGGACTCCTTGTAATGGCTGGAATGGAATTGTATCAGACACATCAAACATATGGAAACCACGTTTGACTCCGTTCCATTGATTCCGTGCCAGCTGTTACAATGAGCCCGTCCTCCTATAGCTCCTCCCACCAGCCTCCTCTGATGGATATGGACATCAAGACATGATATCAGGACATCCTCTTTTGGCGGTGCCGGGTGGAGATTATAACAGTGCATGGCCAAGATGTTCAAAGATTCATAGATGACCAGCAGGGTCAAATAATAATAATCACAGTTTCCATCTGTGATGTGATGAGGGGTCCACTCAGGCTTTCCACCTCTTCGTGAGCTCTGCTGGCATTATTTTATTTAAAAACTCCATTACACTGTAAATTCACATTGGTGGATTTCTAAAGTCACATAGGTGCATGCTGCCATAATGTACTCTCAGCAAAAACCGCTGAGTAGTTCCACTTTAGTATTTCAAATAACAGCAGCTAAAACTCTATTGTGCCTGTGGACAAAAATACCCACGGCATTAACAACCGACTGGAGGAGTGGGTAATTGGCTGCTGAGGTCTGGGATTCTGAATCGTACGGCTCGTCACTATGGGTTACACAAGGGACAGAGTCACGGCTTGACAGACAAAGGGGGATATGTTATAAGCATGTGAGAGGGACATAATTGAGTTACAGAGTATTTATTCACTTTGACAGTAGCAATACTGGCACCCAATAGTTGCTCCTGAACCAGCACTTTAAAATGAGTGTTGAGAAGCGTACCAATTCAACATGGCACCTAAAGATACCAGAATTATAAGGAAGGCACGCAGGTGCGCACACACACACACACACACACACACACACACACACACACACACACACACACACACACACACACACACACACACACACACACACACACACACACACACACACACACACCAGAGGAGGTGCTGTCTTGTTTTGTTGAACTGACCCAGTTATTACCAGCAGCAATTAACACATGATCAGATTTACACTGCAGCTATTGAAATACAACCATGAGTTATTTTCGGAACCTAAGACTGGAATGCGCTCAATAGCTTCAAAACCCTGTTGTCTAAAGTTGGCTTTACTATATCTGTAAACAAAACAACCAGGACACAGGCTATGTCTCCAATGGCACCACCTCTACTGTTGACCAGGTCCCATATAGGTGCCAGAGGGGATGGCGCCGGGGGTGATGGCTGCCGTTTTACGGGCTCCTAACCAATTGTGCTATTTTGTGTGTTTTTTCACATTGACCGAAAAGAGCTTCTGGATATCAGAACAGCGATTACTCACCTCAAACTGGACAAAGATTTTTTATTTAATGAGTCTGACGTGAAGGATATAATGTTGCTCCCAGACAAGGCCCAAATCCCTGTCATTCACATAAAGAAAAGAAGGAAATACAAGGGGCAGAGATCAGGGTGCCTTGTGAGGATTCGTCGGCGAGTGGGTAACCCGCCTCTACCATCCGTTCGATTGGCCAACGTGCAATCACTGTAGAATAAACTGGATGAGCTCCATTCGAGACTATCCTACCAATGGTAAAAACTGTCATATTTTATGTTTCACCAAGTCGTGGCTGAACGACGACACGGATTAATATTCAGTTGGCTGGGTTTTCCGTAAACCGGCAGGACAGAACAGCTACGTCCGGTAACACAAGGGGTGGGGGTGTGTCTATTTGTCATTAACAGCTGGTGCGCGATGTCTAATATTAAGGTAGTCTTGAGGTATTGCCCACCTGTGGTAGAATACCTCATGATAAGCTGTAGACCACACTATTTATTTAAGAGAGTTTTCATCTATATTTTTTGTAGCTGTCTATTTAACACCACAAACCGATGCTGGCACTAAGACTACACACAACAAGCTGTATAAGGCCATAAGCAAACAAGAAAATGCTAATCCAGAAGTGGCAATCTAGTGGCCAGGGATTTTAATGCAGGCAAACTTAAATCTGTTTTACCTCATTTCTACCAGCATGTCACATGTGCAACCAGAGTAAAAAAAAATCTAGACCACCTTTACTCCACACACAGAGACGAGTACAAAGCTCTCCCTCCATTTGGCAAGTCTGACCATAATTATATCCTACTGATTCCTGTTTACAAGCAAAAACTAAAGCAGGAAGTACCAGTGAGTCGCTCAATACAGAAGTGGTCAGATGACGTGGATGCTACGCTATAGGACTGTTTTGTTAGCACAGACTGGAATATGTTCCGGGATTCCGGGATTCATCCAATGGCATTGAGGAGTATACCACTTCAGTCACCGGCTTCATCAACGACATCATCCACACAGTTACTATACGTACATATCCCAACCTGAAGCCATGGATTACAGGCAACATCCGCACCAAGCTGAAAGCTAGAGCTGCCGCTTTCAAGGAGCGGGACACTAATCTTGACGCTTATAAGAGATCCCGCTATGCCTTTAGATGAACCATCAAACAGGCAAAGTGTCAATGCAGGACTAAGATTGAATCCTACTACACCGGCTCTGACACTCATCGCATGTGGCAGGGCTTGTAAACTATTATGGACAACAAAGGGAAACCCAGCCACGAGTTGTCTAGTGACGCGGGCCTACCAGACGGGCTAAATACATGTTATGCTCGCTTCGAGGCAAGCAACACTGAAGCATGCATGAGAGCACCAGCTGTTCCAGACTACTGTGTGATCACGCTCTCCATAGCCGATGTGAGCAAGACCTTTAAGCAGGTCAACGTTCACAAGGCTGAGGGGCCAGATGGATTACCAGGATGTGTACTCAGAACTTTCCCCAGACCAACTGGCAAGTGTCTTCACTGACATGTTCAACCTTTCCCTGACCGAGTCTGTAATACCTACATGTTTCAAGCAGACCACCATAGTCCCTGTGCCCAAGAAAGTGAAGGTAACCTGCCTAAATGACTACCGCCCCGTAGCTCTCACATCGGTAGCTATGAAGTGCTTTGAAAGGCTGGTCATGCCTCACATCAACACCATCATCCCGGGACCCTAGACCCACTCCAATTCGCATACCGCCCCAACAGATCCACATATGACGCAATCTCAATCGCACTCCACACTGCCCTTTCCCACTTGGACAAAAGGACACCAATGTGAGAATGTGGTTCATTGATTACAACTCAGCTTTCAACACCATAGTGCCCACAAAGCTCATCACTAAGCTAAGGACTCTGGGACAAAGCACCTCCCTCTGCAACTGGATCTTGGACTTCCTGTTCACATCATTGTTATGTATGGTACGACGTGCTGTACGTCATACTATACGTTGTTATTGTTTACGACAGTGTGCTGCTTTACGGATGAATGGGTTGTCAGGATGAGTGGCACATGTCATTAAACGACAGAGTGATGTACAATGTGAAACCGTGCAGACGTGTGTTCTTCTACAGCTAGGCTAGATATAACATTGGCGACGAAGATGGCTGAATTCAGTTTACCACCGCCGGCACCATTCCTCGCCGTGCCTGGCGAACCTCCAGTCCCGTGGAATAACTGGCTTGATAGCTTTAACACTTATATCGAAGCTATGGACCTTTCTACAATCTCCGACAAGCGGAGGACAGCACTGCTCCGTCACTGCCTTGGTACAGAGGGACAAAGGATTTTCAGAGCGCTTGGATCGGCTCCTACATTCACTGCTGCAGTCAGCCTCCTACGGAACCACTTCGCCGGGAAAGAGCGAGTGCTCCTCCGACGCTACCGGCTACGGAAGAGACACCAACGGCCGGGTGAGTCCATTCAAAGCTACGTGGCTAATCTGAGGGATTTGGCTAGCTCTTGTAACTATGGGACACTTCAGGACGAGATCATCAGGGATCAGTTGATAGAGGGGACGTTATGTGAAAAGACAAGGGAGAAACTGCTTTTGGAATCGGATAATTTACAACTAGATGGAGCTATTAAAATAGCACTCCAGGTTGAAGCGGCGTTGGAATGCTCTACTATGCTAACAGACAGATCTGCAGCATACACTCGGCCCCCAGCCATTCTCACACAGCAGCTTCAGCCCGAGCAGGCGCACTACAACGATCACGCGCTGTGCATGGCCTCCCACGTTGATAGCTGCATGGACACAGACACCGGCATGCCCGTGCAGCAGGCACACAGACAAACGAACAGAAGTAGCTGTGGCAACTGTGGGGCTAGCTCTCACAATTCAAGGGCTTCAAACTGCCCAGCCCGTGGGAAAATATGCAAGAACTGTTCAAAATACAATCACTTTGCAAAAGTGTGTCGTTCTGCCCCAGCTACTAGCTCCACCCAGCACAGGCCCTTAGTTTCATCTCACTCTCAACATGAACGCACGGAAATTCGAACTGTCTCCACCACCATGTGTCATTCAGGACATGCACTGTGCAGCTGGGTGAGGTGGGTTTGCCTTTACTGCTGGATACTGGCGCTGCGGTGTCATTGCTCAACCTTGCAACTTACTACAAGTTTTTCAGTCACCTACCACTCCAACAGCCCTCCACTGCCCTGTGTGGGTACGGTAGATCCAAGATAGACATTGTAGGCACCCTCCAGGTCCCAGTACACTACGGCACCAAGCATCTGCCATCATTCACATTTCATGTTGCAAAGCGGGGTGCCAACCTCTTGGGCCTCGACCTCTTCACAGGCTTGGGATTCACGCTGAGAGATGACAGTGGGTCAGCTATCCACCAGGTTACCAGCACATGGCAACAGAACTGGCCAACTCTGTTTGATGGACTGGGCTGCCTCACAGCCTTTACTCACAGGCCCCTAGTGAATCCGGAAGTGACCCCAGTCATGCAGCCCCTGCGGCGCATTCCCTTTGCACTGCGTGAGGACGTCACAAAAGATCTCCAGGCACAGTTGGATGCAGGCATCATTGAGCCAGTCAACGCTGCCCCCTGGATTTCAAACTTAGTCATTGCAACCAAAAAGTCAGGTGGAATCCGGACCTGCGTGGATCTTCGTGCTGTGAACAAGGCCGTTGTCCCGGATAAGTACCCCTTGCCTACAGCTGAGGAGCTGACCGCACAATTCCATGGCTCCACGATTTTCACAAAGCTTGACCTTCGTCAGGGTTATCTTCAGGTACCCCTCCACGCAGCTAGCAGAGATCTCACTACCTTTGTCACACATGCTGGCGTGTTCAGATATACACGCATGCCTTTTGGACTTAACTCCGCCCCCAGCTGCTTCCAGAAGGTGATGAGCACCATCCTCGCTGGAATACCTGGGGTGGCGGTTTATCTGGATGACATCGTGGTCCACGGTCCTGACCTCCACATCCATGATTGTCGACTCCACAGAGTATTCAGCGCTCTACTGCAGAACAACCTGACCCTTAACGGTGGAAAGTGCACCTTTGCAGCTCCAGCCGTCGAGTTTGTGGGGTTCCGCCTGTCGGCCAAAGGCATTGCCCCACTCATGTCGAACATTGAAGCCGTCCACAGGATCCCGGAACCGACCTCAGCCTCTCAGGTGGCGTCATTCTTGGGCATGACAGCCTACTACCTCCGGTTTCTGCCCCACTACTCCCAGACCACAGCGCCCCTTCGCCAGCTCCTCAAGAAGGATGAGCCATGGGCCTGGACGGCAGCATGCTCAGATGTGGTCCGCTCACTGAAGAGCCAGCCCGTCGCCTTCGCCTCAAGGGCCCTGAGCCCCACAGAACAACGGTACTCTGTGGGCGAACGAGAAGCACTGGCCTGTGTCTGGGCGTGCGAAAGGTGGCACCTCTACCTCTATGGCCGTCTGTTCACGCTCCGAACCGACCACCAGTCCCTCACAACGCTACTGTCGGCATCAGGAACTGGCCACAAGCCACTTCGGCTGCACAGATGGGCCGACCGCCTCAGACAGTACGACTATCAGCTGAAGTTCACTCCAGGGAGGGATAACGTGGTGGCAGACCTCCTCTCACGCTCCTTTGACACTCCTACTCCGACCGTCTTGCCAGACGACAATGAAACAGACCTCGTTCAAATGCTTTACGCTCCTCTTCAGTCAGTCGTCTCACTGGAAGAGCTGAAGCAAGCATCGGAACAGGATCCCACACTGTCTACCCTGCGCACCTACATACGCACTGGATGGCCAGCACACGTGCTGGAAGAGCTTGCGACTTTCGCCAGGGTGAAGCACGAACTGTCTTGCTGGGAAGAAGTCTGTGTCTCTCGAGGGTTTTGCACTGTGGTCCCAAGTGGTCTGCGTGCGCGTGTTCTATCCATGGCGCACGAGGGGCACTTGGGCATAGTGAAGGTCAAACAGAGATGTCGAGACCTTGTGTGGTGGCCAGGCATCGACCACGACATTGAAGCCCTGGTCAGGGATTGTGCTGCATGCCTCCTCAGTGGGAAAACAGGACAGTCCGCCCCACCCCCCCTGCAGCCTCTCGCATGGCCGTCCCGCCCCTGGGAGCACATCCAACTGGACATCTGTGGCGAGATCCATGGTCACGCAGTCCCTCACCATCAGCGCTTCCTGGTGGTGGTGTATGACCTCCACTCTAAGTGGCCAGAAGTGGTTCCTGTCGGAACTGTCACAACACAGGCCATCGTGGACATCCTAGACAGCCTGTTCACAAGGTGGGGCCTGCCCCTCACCCTTACCACGGACAATGGGCCCCAGCTAATCTCTGCCGAGTTCTCCTCATATCTCAGCAACAAGGGAATCAAACACATCCGCACGGCCTACTACAACCCACAAGCTAACGGAGGGGTGGAACGCTTCAACCAAACGCTGAAGAACGGCATCAGAGCGCACCTGGTCCAGGGGTGCACGTTCCAAACTGCTTTGAATCAAACGCTAATGCACTACAGAGCAAGCAAACACACAACAACACAGGCCTCCCCGGCATCTCTCATGCTAGGTCGTTGAGATGGAACTGCCACTGGACAGACTCAGAACACAGAGAGTTGCAGAACCGGCGACTAGGTGCACCCAAGAAAAACAGGCAGTGACTAGGCACCAAAGAGAAATGAAACAGCGTTTCGACAAGGCACACAGGGTGAAGAAGTCGATCATCCAAGTGTCTGACTGGGTCCGAGCCCGACAGCCTCAGCGGTGCAACAAAATGGCCTCATTCTGGTCGGACCCCCTGCAGGTCAGTCGACAACTGGGGCCCGCCACATTCATGTTGAGCAATGGATCACGCTGGCACGCCAGCCGCCTCAGGAAAGTCCCTGCTCCTCAAGGAATACGAATGCACACAGAACAGACATGCAGGCCAGAGACGCCACCGGATGGACCTCCCCCACCACTACCACCCGAGCCCCAGCCTCTGTGGGCTCCCCAAGGGCCAGAGCCACAAGCGGTGGCGGTTGAAGAAAGGCCTATGCGGGCACGAACTCGCCCTGCTCATCTGGGGGACTACTTAACCTCTTTTCATTCTTAGGCTCCGATAGGGGTCTTAGTCAACCTCCAGGTTAATGGACTGAACTGGTTAGTTTGGAGGGTCCTTCCGTTTTAAAGGTTAATGTTTTATTTCTTACAGTTATCACTCTAGGTTCTTGCCCTATGGACATTTTATATATGGTACCAGTCCCTGGTTTTGGAAAGGGGGGGGAAAGTTTATGTATGGTACGACGTGCTGTACGTCATACTATACGTTGTTATTGTTTACGACAGTGTGCTGCTTTACGGATGAATGGGTTGTCAGGATGAGTGGCACATGTCATTAAACGACAGAGTGATGTACAATGTGAAACCGTGCAGACGTGTGTTCTTCTACAGCTAGGCTAGATATAACAATCATCAACAAACTATCATGGACCAAACACATCAAGAAAATCGTGAAGAGGACATGACAATGCCTTTTCCCCCTCAGGAGACTGAAAAGATTTAGCATGGGTCCCCGGATCCTCAAAAAGTTCTACAGCTGCACCATCGAGAGCATCCTGACCGGTTGCATCCCACTGTAAGGCGTTACAGAGGGTAGTGTGTACGGCCCAGTACAATACTGGGGCCAAGCTTCCTGCCATCCAGGACCTATATACTAGGTGGTGTCAGAGGAAGGCCCAAAAAAGTGTCAAAGACTCCAGTCGCCCAAGTCATAGACTATTCTCTCTGCTACCGCACAGCGAGCGGTACAGGAGTGCCAAGTCTAGGTTCAAAAGGCTCCTTAACAGCTTCTACCCCCAAACCATAAGACTGCTGAACAATTAATCAAATGGCCACCAAGACTATTTACATTGACACCACCCCCCTTTGTTTTTACACTGCTGCTACTCGCTGTTTATTATCTATGCATAGTCACTTTACCCCTACTTACATGTACAAATGACCTCGACTAACTTGTACCCCCGCACATTGACTCAGTACCGGTACCCCCTGTATTTAGCCTCATTCTTGTTATTTTATTGTTACTTTTTTTAACTTTAATTTATTTAGTAAATATTTTCTTAACTCTATTTTCTTAGGGTTAGGGTTATGCGTGAAATGAAATGTATGAAATGTATGCATTCACTACTGTAAGTTGCTCTGGATAAGAGTGTCTGCTAAATGACTAAAATGTAAAAATGTAATGTGACAAATACAATTTGATTTGACTATATAGGGAATAGGGTGCCATTTGGGACACACAGACAGTCCTGTGGGAGGCAGCTGGAGGTTCTCTCAGAAACCAGTGTAATCCTGAAGTTAACTTGAGAAAACAATCTGAATTTGAGAAACTTGCATGGTAGCAGTATATTACTGATCTATGACAGTAAAGCCTGGCCTGGCAGTTTGAACACTATTGAATGTGTTCTGTCATGCGTCTGAACAGCGTCCTATCATCTGCTGTGTTAAGGGAGCAACACTCATAGTTGATTTACTGTAGGTCCTTACCCCTGCCAACTCCCTACAAACCCCCTGCTGACGCCCACCCTGGGAATGGATCCTGAAGACAAATATTCCAAACTCAAACTTTCTACAGACACACTTTAGGATCGAACGAATGGTTGACATAGAGAGTTACTGAAGTGAGTATCTGAAGACATGGTTGAGTTCCTCTCTGTCTCAGGAAGTGATCGCTCCGCGAAGCGAAACGCCTGTTCCTTTTCACTGGGTCATCAATTCCACTGGGAAGTCGTGCACTTTTTGATAATTGACAGTAAAGAAGAATGATGCTTCAATCAAAAGTACATGTCACACAAGCCACATTGATTTGAATAGATTCAACCAATAACTTTGATGCTCCTGCTGCTACATTGTTGAACTCAGGTTGATTTTCCGTCCTCAATTTCCCGTTAACAGAAACTTTCTGTTTGAAGACCTTTCGGCTAAGCCAGTTCAGCCTGCTCTTGCTGGCCTACATGTAGAAGAGCAAAGCCTGACATTCTAACATCCCTGTGTCAGGGTGGTATCGTGGGAAGAGGTGAGAGCTGCAGGATGTAGGAGAGCGTTAGGATGGCCGACTTGCTCACCAACAATATGTCTGCACCTTCAGGAAATGTCTACGTTCACAGGGGGAAACCGCTACCTTTAAAGAGTAGAGGACAAGATACTATAAAAAGAGTAGAGATACCTACTTGTTACAAAAGCTAAACATATCATAGTTGACAGCTCATGTAATCTCGGAACCCAGAACCCAGAGACTACAGCTCATGTATCAAACCTGCCTCCCTTGAACTAATCTCTGAAATGGCAACCTGTCCAGCTTACAACTACAGGTACTGTACATGGAGACAGCAGCAGGGTGATGAGGCAGTACAGAAGGTCAGGTAACAGGAAGAAGCAGAAGGCTTCACTCCATGTTGAAACAGAGACGCCCTGTGAGACTTCATCTTTTAATCTGTGAAACCGAACCTTCATCAATGATAGTTTATGTAGTCTCCTCTTCTCTTATATTGCCAGTATTTATCCAGGAAAGACCTTGAGGTCAGAAGCTCTTCTTCTTCTGTGGTCTCCTCTTCTCTCTCCTCTCCACAGTGATTCAACGTCTAAAACACTCCCGCCCCCAGGGAGCGGCTGAGATAGACTGGTTTTTACCTGTCAACCAGACCAGAATGACCATTGGCTGGGAGGTACAGTACACCACATGACCAAAAGTATGTGGACACCTGCTCATCGAACATCTCATTCCAAAATCATGGCTTAAATAGCCAAATCTACTCATTTGAAGGGGTGTCCACATACTTTTGTATATCCAGTTTCTGTCAGTCTAGCTGGAGACAGATGTGAGTGACACCTAAAACAGGAGACGATACAGAAGAACAGAAGAAAGGAGAGGAAAAGCCAACTCGACAGAAACGTGAAATGAGAAATGAAGGGATCACCATGGACTGATCTATCTATCAATCATCTGGAACAGGAGGCATTTTCTCGACCTTAGGAGACAAGGTCTCGGGGATGGTTCCTCATCTACCCTGCCACTCTAAGACCTCCTGACTGAGGGGGATGGAGGGAGAGAGAAATGGAGGAATGGAGGCAGGGATGTAGGGAGATGGAAAACCTAATGGCATAAAACAGACAACTGTAAAGCCTGCATAATATATCTGTATAGAGATTTCTATATTGTATTTTACATCACTCCTAATGGAAAACAATCATTTGACACTGAATATAATCTCTGAAGAAATGTATCAGCCACAAAAACAAACTACGTTATATTCTATGCTCTTTGCATGGAGAATAAGAATATAGTTAAAATGAAAATTATTTTAAAATACTTTGGAAGTCATGTTTTTGCAAAGCAATCTGCTACAAAGGTATTCATTTATTATTTCTCCCCAGTTACAGTCCCTCAGGCTCCATCCCATGTCAACATTACAAACTACTAATCGACTTCTACATGATGACTCCTGCTGTGTGACGCTCATACAGAAAGTGTCTCTGTGACGATGAGAAGGAGAAACCCAGAGGTGCGTTTCAGGTTCCATACATTAGAATGAAAGGATTGTTGTGTCTAGAATGGCACCCTATTCCCTATTTTATGCACTAGCAATGCACTATATACAGTTGAAAACAGAAGTTTACATACACCTTAGCCATTTAGATATATAAACTCAGTTTTTCACAATTCCTGACATTTAATCCTAGTAAAAAGTTTAGGTCAGTTAGGATCACCACTTTATTTTAAGAATGTGAAATGTCAGAATAATAGTAGAGAGAATGATTTATTTCAGCTTTTATTTATTTCATCACATTCCCAGTGGGTCAGAAGTTTACATACACTCAATTAGTATTTGGTAGCATTGCCTTTAAATTGTTTAAATTGGGTCAAACGTTCCGGTTAGCCTTCCACAAGCTTCCCACAATAAGTTGGGTGAATTTGGGCCCATTCCTCCTGACAGAGCTGGTGTAACTGAGTCAGGTTTGTAGGCCTCCTTGCTCGCACACACTTTTTCAGTTCTGCCCTCAAATGTTTTATAGGATTGAGGTCAGTACTTTGTGATGGCCACTCCAATACCTTGACTTTGTTGTCCTTAAGCCATTTTGCCACAACTTTGGAAGTATGCTTGGGGTCATTGTCCATTTGGAAGACTCATTTGCAACCAAGCTTTAACTTCCTGACTTATGTCTTGAGATGTTGCTTCAATATATCCACATAATTTTCCTGCCTCATGATGCCATCTATTTTGTGAAGTGCACCAGTCCTTCCTGCAGCAAAGTACCCCCACAATATGATGCTGCCGTCCCCATGCTTCACGGTTGGGATGGGGTTCTTCGTCTTGCAAGCCTCTCCCTTTTTCCTCCAATCATAACGATGGTCACACAACGTGCCATTGGAACACAGGAGTGATGGTTGCTGATAATGGGCCTCTGTACGCCTATGTAGATATTCCCATAAAAAACCTGCTGTTTCCAGCTACAATAGAAATGTACAACATTAACAATGTTCTGATCAATTTTATGTTATTTTAATGGACAATTTTTTGCCTTTTCTTTAAAAAACAAGGACATTTCTAGTGACCCCAAACTTTTGAACGGTAGTGTATATAGGGAATAGGGTGCCATTAGGGACGCACACGATACAATACACCCCATTCGTTACACAAGTATCAATTATAAGTTGTGTGAGAGGGATGTCTGGCACAGGGCCTAAAGTTGGCTGGGATTGGGTTTCTTCAGACACAATACATTTTCCATTGATCAATGTCGTAGGTGCTATTAAAATCGTGTGACTATAGTTCTACTAGCGAGTAAGCCTCTCGGAGACTCTACAGAGCTTTAGTAGACATACTGACAGTGAAGAGAGAGAGGGAGAATTCATTCACATCCCAAGAAGCCACAGCAACAAAGTCTCAGCTCATATCCAATCATCTTATTGTAAAGTCACGTGGCTCACTGACAGTTTATCAACTCAATCTTATGATCGTATGTTGAAGTAATAGTTTTCTCCTGTAACATGGTGGTGAGGAAATGAGGTCCAGAGATGTGTGTGTGTGATGAATATGGTGTGTGTGCACATGCACACTCCATGTCTGGGCCAGCAGCAGGTAATGGACGGTCGGCTGTCCCTCCAACAGAGACATTGTTTGTAAATTTGTTGTTCGTCTGACTGGCTGAACAAATCTCTATCGACTGCTGCTAAATGCCACCACTGAGCTGGGTAGCAACCTGCTTTTCTTCTGGGAACTCGCTACTTGTTCTTCTTCTCAACACACACACACACACACACACACACACACACACACACACACACACACACACACACACACACACACACACACACACACACACACACACACACACACACACACACACACACACACACACACACACACACACACACACACACACACACACACACACACACACACACACACACACACACACACACACACACAAGAGAGAAAGAGAGATTGTCTCTCTCAAACAGTCATTTCAAAGACAAATTAATAAACAAATCTTTATTAAATGAAAAGTATTTTCTGTCAGGTCAAGTATGAAATAGAATATATAAATACTTTACATAGTCTTTTCATTGAAAATAAAAACACAACAAACAAAAATTGAATAGAGAAAACCAAGAGTGGGGTGAATGTCCCAACCATAATAAACTATTTAATCTTTATCTATCTAATAAGGCTAATAATGTGACAGAGTCTAAGGAGACACGGTACAGTGGCAGTTAATGTTCTGGGGGAGGACCCAGCATCACAGCGTTTTAACTCCTGACCTCTCACCTCTGAACAATCCCAGCCCTGGATTCCAACACTACCTAAGAGTAGGCAGGGAAAACCTGTTGTTGGTGATATCTGGTATATCATCAAAATAAATCAATCACAGCATGTTTTTGGACTCATTCAGCAGTTTTTACCTTAAGTGCAATTGGAAATGAACGTTCAAAGTTCAATTGAAAATGATGCTGTCCCTGCTTTCTGTTGACAAGACATTTTAATAAATAGCCCAATGTCAAAACAGAGTTTTAAAGTGCCCAAATTAATAACCAATATGCACAAACAGTTTGTGATATTGAAAACCTAAGCATCTACACATGCATGTGCAACAATAGTAATCATATTACTTGTTTTTTTTATAAACTACACAAAAAAAAACACTCACTTATAGATTAGGGGTTGGGGGGAGAGGAGAAATATTTATATCACTAACAACCAGAACACAGTCAGCTAGAGAAGCAACAATGTTTTGTCAATCACTCATACTGATTATCATGTTGAAAACAATCGCGCGAGAGGGGGGAGATGAAATAACTATTTACATAAGTATTCACACCCCTGAGTCAATACTTCGTAGAAGCACCAATTACAGCTGTGAGTCTTTCTGGGTAAGTCTAATAGCTTTCCACACCTGGATTGTGCAACATTTGCCCATTATTATTTTCAAAATACTTCAAGCTCTGTCAAATTGGTTGTTGATTAACCATTTTCAGATCTTGCCATACATTTTCCAGTAGATTTAAGTCAAAACTGTAATTCAGCCACTCAGAAACATTCACAGTCTTCTTGGTAAGCAACTTTAGTGTAGATTTGGCCTTGTGTTTTAGATTATTGTCCTGCTGAAAGGTGAATTAATCTCCCAGTGTCTGATGTAAAGCCAAATGAACCAGGTTTTCCTCTAGGACTTTGCCTGTGCTTAGCTCAATTATTTTTATTTTTTATCCTGAAAAACTCCCCAGTCCTTAATGATTACAAGCATGATGCAGCCACCACTATGCTTGAAAATATGGAGTGGTACTTACTCAGTAATGTGCTGTATTAGATTTGCCCCCCAAAAACACTTTATTTTCAGCACTAAAAGTTAATTGCTTTGTCTTATTTTTTGCATTATTTCTTTAGTGCCTTGTTGCAAACAGGATTAATGTTTTGTAATATTTTTATTTGGTACAGGCTTCCTTCTATTCACTCTTTCAATTAGGTTAGTATTGTGGAGTCACTGCAACGTTGTTGATCCACCCTCAGTTCTCTTTCCTTCCTCTCTGGCAACGGAGTTAGGAAGGACGCCTGTATCTTTGTAGTAACAGGGTGTATTGATACACCATCCAAAGTGTAATTAATAACTTCACCATGCTCAAAGGGATATTCAATGTCTGTTTTTTTACCCATCTACCAATAGGTGCCCTTCTTTGCGAGGCATTGGAAAACCTCCCTGGTCTTTGTGGTTGAATCTGTGTTTGAAATTCACTGCTCGACTGAGGGACTTTACAGATAGTTGTATGTGTGGGTGACAGAGAAGAGGTAGTCATTCAAAAATCATGTTAAACACTATTATTGTAACTTATGTGCAACTTATGTGACTTGTTAAGCACATTTTTACTCCTGAACTTTAGGCATGCCATAACAAAGGAGTTGAACTCATATTGACTCAAGACATTTCAGCTTTTCATTTTTAATACAATTGTTAACAATTCCACTTTGACATTATGGGGTATTGTGTGCAGACCAGTGACAAATAAAATCTCAATTTCATCCATTTTAAATTCAGGCTAGAACACAAAATGTGGAACAAGTCTAGGGGTGTGAATATTTTCTCAAGGCACTGTACATGCTTGGTTAGATGAGAACTTGTAGAAGGCTTACATCTGTTCTTTGAAATATCAGGTGTTCATTTCTGGAGGCTGCCATCAAGGAAAAGGCAGAAAACCACTTTTTCTGTTAACTTCAACGATTCACGACACGTCATAGGAAATATCAACAGTGACAACAGTTGGATGCTATTTAAGTGATAGTTTTACTGTCAAATCCATGTATTCGTGTGTGGCCAGCTACTTTTATAGAGACTGACCCAATTTCTGGCATTTAAGAAGTTGAAAATTAACTCTGCATTCTAAGTCCTGCACTTGGCAGTGCGTGTGATAAAAATCAACAGTATAAAACCAAAGATATTTATTTGTTTTAAGCAATTTATCTTACGTCATCGTGATGACGTTAAACTTTTATATTAACATCACCAATCTGATGTAAAAAGGACGTGTAATTCCACAAAATGTTACGGAGTGAAAATGCAAGCTTGTGTAAAGTAGCAACACAAACTGTCCACAATAGGGAAATTTGCGCAGTGTAAAATAATTGTATATGTCAAAATAATTCAATATGTCAATTTAAGGTGATAGTATATGTTGCCCACTCAAACTATTGAACAATGACATCTATTTCTCACTCATTTAACCATTTAGAGTTTAAAAACGCTCTCAAACACAATTTAACTGGGCGCTCTAAACTAGAGCCTCCATAGTGTCTGTGCAGCTGCCTGAACGTTCGATGTTCCTACTAAGAGCAGTTGAGACTGGGACACTTGCTTAACCTGGCTGAAATGTTAGTAAATCAATGCCTCTGCAAGTGGCTAAAATATAAATCCCCTGCTTGAAGTAGCTATAAGACCTAATAAGAAGAATGGTAATAAAGCAAAACAAATAGCTCTACCAATCACAGGCTCCAGTGAGTGGAGGTTGAGACAGTGACCTGGTTGGTGGGTCTCGAACCTAACCCTTTGACAGGTGAATTAGTCTCGACCATAGTTGCATCTGGCCCATTAAAGCGTCTGTGAGAGCACGGGCAGCACCATTGAGGTCATCTCCATTTTGAAGTAGTCAATTTTCTTCTTCTAGGAGTTAGCAAAAAAACAAAGGGTGTATACTGCCACCAGGAGTGTGTTTGAACAGGTATAAAGCCAAAGTTGGCGATTTACTACCAACTGCAGTTATGGAATGTTTGCTCACGAGTGTAATTCATTGGCTGATCCCTACTGATGAGTTGGATGGAATTATGTGATCCTTCCTTAACCCATAGGAAGTCCCACCCAGCTAAGTACTTAAAAATGGTGAAAGTCATGTCAGAATGACCTTTTGGGCACTAGCATCCTCTCTCTCGACCAGGTAACTTTTGAAGTTGGTGTTGGAAAGGTTGATCAAGACCATTGATGGAGCCAGGAGGACAGGCACTGCTCATTGGTGGAGCCTGAAAGACCGGCACCGCTCATTGGAGGAGCCAGGAGGACCAGCACAGCTCATTGGTAGAGCCAGGACTGCCGCCACAGTGCAGCTTATATACTTCCTGCTTTGAGCTTTCAGCCAGGCCAGTCAGAAGATAAACTGGTGATAACTAATGGTTGTAAAATGAAGATGTTGATATTGCAGTGCATCCTGGGTGTTTGTCTCAGATAGCTCAGTTGACTTCCTAAAGGTACCAACCAGAGTCATACATACATATCGATCTCTATATATGTCTCTGGTACCAACGCCACGGTAAAGAAGAACAACAGAGAGGAAAAGATCCAATGGGACACATTCAGCCGTCTTAGGCATTCTGCTGGTAACAATGTTTTAATGATTAACCCCTAAAAAACAGGAAATAGGAACACAGGATGTGACGTCAGAGTAAAATGTTTAGCTGCAGGCTCTGATTGGCCTAGTTCAAACTCTTTGGCATCATACGACCAATGAATTAAGTAATTTGTTGAATTTATATAAAAGTCTTAATATGAAAACAAACTCAAGTAATACTAAATTAGCCAAAATCTCTCCTATTTTTATCTTACAATAAAACAACTGTCGAAAGTTTCTACATTAACCCTAACAATGATCTACAACTATATTTACACACCGACGTTTTCCTACTGTACTAACCTACCTTTTCATTCTGTACAACACAATCAACCTCGTTAAAACACATCCACACACACAGGCACACAGCGTAGAGACAAAGATTCAGGCACCACCTGGATGTAAATTTGCTAGGGTAACTTCGATGCCTCACAGAAACACTCTTTCACAAACGTCCAATCAAACGCCCAGTTCATTTGTCCAATCAAATTCATCCTTGTCAAATGAAGTCGTTGAGCTCCGCATCCAGGGCAGCGGCCATCTCATCAGCCTCTGAGCTGCTTCCTTCCTCTTCCTCATTAGAATCCTTTGTGGACTCGTCCGCCGACTCCCCCTCTTCCCCCTCTTCCCCCTCTTCCTCCACCTCGGCCTCAGCAAGCTTGCGCTTCTGTCCCCTGGAGAGAGAGGGAGAGAATGGTTGATGAGTAAAACCTTTTGTCTTGACACTTACTGCTATTGACACAAACGGAATGGTCTCCTAATATGACGTTACATAATGGGTATAGATCATACTGAAGGCATGTCATTTAGCCATTACCAGAAAGAGCAATACACAACAGCAACAATGTTGAGGAAACAACCAGATATGAAAACTGAACAGTATTACAGCCATGTGGGGGTCTTTGGTAACCATCACAACGCTATTCAGACAGAACAGGGTGTTACTGATGTACCAAATCTCCTATATCCCTGTCCAACATGAAAAGGTCTCACCACTATATTGAAGATTCATCATTTGCCTTGTTCCACACAAGACTGCTCTAACAGTAACACCCCTGAGAACAGTCTGATGTAATGAGACGGTAGGACTCTTCTGTTCTCCACAGAGCTAGTCTTATTCTACTGGAGCTGTCTAGTTACTGCTGCTCTAGTTCTATTCTCCCCCAGCCGACGCCATTCACAAAAGGCTGAGAAACACAGAGAGAGAAAAAGAGGCAGTAATAGAGAGAGTCACAGACAGAGCACACGGCATGTGATACATCAGCCTTTCCTTTCTATTCCAGTTAAAGGAGAGAGAGCGACAGACAGACAGAGCGACAGACAGAGCGACAGACAGACAGAGCGAGAGACTGATGCAGCCCCGGCACCTCACACAGGAGCAACAGAGCAACGTACACCCTGCCCAGACCAGCGAGACACCCTCCCGAAGGACCAGCACCGAGAGATCCCACGGCAAGAGAGCCAACACCCAGACCACAGCATCACCAGCCACACCCCAACCAGCTGAGACCACCCCAAACAAACCCTGGCCACACCCTATACAGCCCCCCCCAGATCAGACCTATGCCCCTTCTGGCCCCCCGCCCCTGCATCAAGGACCTCAATATGACAGCAGGACATATGCCCAGGCTGTGAGCAGAGCAACAGGCCCAACCTCCACTAATACACTGCCCAAGCCCCATCCTGCAACCTAAGAGGTATGTATCAGATGCTCAACATGCTCTGCTCATACCTACTGTAATGGTCGTGGCCTAAACCACACGAAAACAATTCTAGACACTAGAGGTCGACCGATTAATCGGAATGGCCGATTAATTAGGGCCGATATCAAGTTTTCATAACAATCGGTAATCAGTATTTTTGGCCACCGATTTGCCGATTTTTTTTCTTACCCCCACCTTTATTTAACTAGGCACGTCAGATTAAGAACACATTCTTATTTTCAAAGACGACCTAGCAACGGGGGTTAACTGCCTTGTTCAGGGGGGATTCGGGGATTCATTTTTGCAACCTTCCGGTTACTAGTCCAACGCTCTAACCACCTGCCTCACATTGCACTCCACGAGGAGCCTGCATGGCAGGCTGACTACCTGTTACGCTAGGGCAGCAAGAAGCCAAGGTAAGTTGCTAGCTAGCATTAAACTTATCTTATAAAAAACGATCAATCGTAACATAATCACTAGTTAACTACAGATGGTTGATGATATTACTAGTTTATCTAACGTGTCCTGCGTTGCATATAATCGATGCGGTGCCTGTTAATTTATCATTGAATCACAGCCTACTTCGCCAAACGGGTGATGATTTAACAAGCTCATTTGCGAAAAAAGCAGTCGTTGCACCAATGTACCTAACCATAAACATCAATGCCTTTCTTTAAAATCAATAAACAAGTATATATTTTTAAACCTGCATATTTAGTTTAGAGGTTGACGGATTATAATTTTTCAACGCCGATACCGATTATTGGAGCACCAAAAAAGCCGATACCGATTAATCGGCCAATTTTGTTATTCATTTATTTGTAATAATGACAATTACAACAATACTGAATGAACACTTATTTTAACTTAATATAATACATAAATAAAATCTATTTAGCCTCAAATAAATAATGAAACATGTTCAATTTGGTTTAAATAATGCAAAAACAAAGTGTTGGAGAAAGTAAAAGTGCAATATGTGCCATGTAAAAAAGCTAACGTTTAAGTTCCTTGCTCAGAACATGAGAACATATGAAAGCTGGTGGTTCCTTTTAACATGAGTCTTCAATATTCCCAGGTAAGATGTTTTAGGTTGTAGTTATTATAGGACTATTTCTCTCTCTACGATTTGTATTTCATATACCTTTGACTATTGGATGTTCTTATAGGCACTTTAGTATTGCCAGTGTAACAGTATAGCTTCCGTCCCTCTCCTCGCTCCTACCTGGGCTTGAACCAGGAACACATCGACAAAAGCCACCCTCGAAGCAGCGTTACCCATGCAAGGGGAAACAACTACTCCAAGTCTCAGAGCGAGTGACGTTTGAAACGCTATTAGCGCGCACCCGGCTAACTAGCTAGCCATTTCACATCGGTTACACCAGCCTAATCTTGGGAGTTGATAGGCTTGAAGTCATAAACAGCGCAATGCATTGCGAAGGGCTGCTGGCAAAACGCACAAAAGTGCTGTTTTAAATGAATGCTTACTAGCCTGCTCCTGCCTACCACCGCTCAGTCAGACTGCTCTATCAAATCATAGACTTAATTATAACATAATAACACACAGAAATACGTGCCTTTGGTCATTAATATGGTCGAATCCGGAAACTATCATCTCGAAAACAAAACGTTTTTTTCCTGTCAGTGAAATACGGAACCGTTCCGTATTTTATCTAACGGGTGGCATCCCTAAGTCTAAATATTCCTGTTACATTGCCAAACCTTCAATGTTATGCCATAATTACGTACAATTCTGGCAAATTAGTTCGCAACGAGCCAGGCGGCCCAAACTGTTGCATATACCCTGACTCTGCATGCAATAAACGCTAGAGATGTGACACAATTTCATGTTAGCAGGCAATATTAACTAAATTAGAGGTCGACCGATTAATCAGAATGGCCGATTAATTAGGGCCGATTTCAAGTTTGCATAACAATCGGAAATCGGTATTTTTGGACGCCGATTTGGCCGATTATATATATATATATATATATATATACTGCTCAAAAAAATAAAGGGAACACTAAAACAACACATCCTAGATCTGAATGAAAGAAATAATCTTATTAAACACTTTTTCTTTTTCTAGTTGAATGTGCTGACAACAAAATCACACAAAAATAATCAATGGAAATCCAATTTATCAAACCATGGAGGTCTGGATTTGGAGTCACACTCAACATTAAAGTGGAAAACCACACTACAGGCTGATCCAACTTTGATGTAATGTCATTAAAACAAGTCAAAATGAGGCTCAGTAGTGTGTGTGGCCTCCACGTGCCTGTATGACCTCCCTACAATGCCTGGGCATGCTCCTGATGAGGTGGCGGATGGTCTCCTGAGGGATCTCCTCCCAGACCTGGACTAAAGCATCCGCCAACTCCTGGACAGTCTGTGGTGCAACATGGCGTTGGTGGATGGAGCGAGACATGATGTCCCAGATGTGCTCAATTGGATTCAGGTCTGGGGAACGGGCGGGCCAGTCCATAGCATCAATGCCTTCCTCTTGCAGGAACTGCTGACACTCCAGCCACATGAGGTCTAGCATTGTCTTGCATTAGGAGGAACCCAGGGACAACCGCACCAGCATATGGTCTCACAAGGGGTCTGAGGATCTCATCTCGGTACCTAATGGCAGTCAGGCTACCTCTGGCGAGCACATGGAGGGCTGTGCGGCCCCCCAAAGAAATGCCACCCCACACCATGACTGACCCACCGCCAAACCGGTCATGCTGGAGGATGTTGCAGGCAGCAGAACGTTCTCCACGGCGTCTCCAGACTCTGTCACATCTGTCACGTGCTCAGTGTGAACCTGCTTTCATCTGTGAAGAGCACAGGGCGCCAGTGGTGAATTTGCCAATCTTAGTGTTCTCTGGCAAATGCCAAACGTCCTGCACGCTGTTGGGCTGTAAGCACATCCCCCACCTGTGGACGTCGGGCCCTCATACCACCCTCATGGAGTCTGTTTCTGACCGTTTGAGCAGACACATGCACATTTGTGGCCTGCTGGAGGTCATTTTGCAGGGCTCTGGCAGTGCTTCTCCTGCTCCTCCTTGCACAAAGGCGGAGGTAGCGGTCCTGCTGCTGGGTTGTTGCCCTCCTACGGCCTCCTCCACGTCTCCTGATGTACTGGCCTGTCTCCTGGTAGCGCCTCCATGCTCTGGACACTACACTGACAGACACAGCAAACCTTCTTGCCACAGCTCGCATTGATGTGCCATCCTGGATGAGCTGCACTACCTGAGCCACTTGTGTGGGTTGTAGACTCCGTCTCATGCTACCACTAGAGTGAAAGCACCGCCAGTATTCAAAAGTGACCAAAACATCAGCCAGGAAGCATAGGAACTGAGAAGTGGTCTGTGGTCCCCACCTGCAGAACCACTCCTTTTTTGGGGGTGTCTTGCTAATTGCCTATAATTTCCACCTGTTGTCTATTCCATTTGCACAACAGCATGTGAAATGTATTGTCAATCAGTGTTGCTTCCTAAGTGGACAGTTTGATTTCACAGAAGTGTGATTGACTTGGAGTTACATTGTGTTGTTTAAGTGTTCCCTTTATTTTTTTGAGCAGTGTATATATATATATATATATATATATTTTTTTTTTTAGACCTTTATTTAACTAGGCAAGTCAGTTAAGAACACATTCTTATTTTCAATGACGGCCTAGGAACAGTGGGTTAACTGCCTTGTTTAGGGGCAGAACGACAGATTTTTACCATGTCAGCTCAGGGATTCAATCTTGCAACCTTACGGTTAACTAGTCCAACGCTCTAACCACCTGCTTTACATTGCACTCCACGAGGTTACGCGAATGCAGTAAGAAGCCAAGGTAAGTTGCTAGCTAGCATTAAACTTATCTTATAAAAAACAATCAATCATAATCACTAGTTAACTACACATGGTTGATGACATTACTAGTTTATCTAGCC
This sequence comes from Salmo trutta, assembly GCF_901001165.1. Lineage (NCBI taxonomy): Eukaryota > Metazoa > Chordata > Actinopteri > Salmoniformes > Salmonidae > Salmo > Salmo trutta. The sequence continues at coordinate 27,381,847 of NC_042992.1, read as the reverse complement.
TGTCCTGCGTTGCATATAATCGCTTAGTTACACGTTGCTCCAACCATAAACATCAATGCCTTTCTTAAAATCAATACACAAGTATATATTTTTAAACCTGCATATTTAGTTAATATTGCCTGCTAACATGAATTTCTTTTAACTAGGGAAAATGTGTCACTTCTCTTGCAAACAGAGTCAGGGTATATGCAGCAGTTTGGGCCGCCTGGCTCGTTGCGAACTGTGAAGACTTTCTTCCTAACAAAGACAGCCGACTTCGCCAAACGGGGGATGATTTAACAAAAGCGCATTTGCGAAAAAAGCACAATCGTTGCACGACTGTACCTAACCATAAACATCAATGCCTTTCTTAAAATCAATACACAGAAGTATATATTTTTAAACCTGCATATTTAGCTAAAAGAAATCCAGGTTAGCAGGCAATATTAACCAGGTGAAATTGTGTCATTTTACATAGCACGCAGTCAGGGTATATGCAACAGTTTGGGCCGCCACAACCTAACACTGAAGGTTGTGCAATGTAACAGGAATAATAAGAGGCCGATACCCTCTAATTATCAAAATCCAGAAAAGATCTGCTAAATTCTATAACTGCCTAAAAGGAAGTGATTCCCAAACCTTCCATAAAGCCAACACCTACAGAGAGATGAACCTGGAGAAGAGTACCCTAAGCAAGCTGGTCCTGGGGCTCTGTTCACAAACCCCACAGAGCCCCAGGACAACAACACAATTTGACCCAAACAAATCATGAGAAAACCAAAATATAATTACTTGACACATTGGAAAGAATGAACAAAAAAACGGAGCAAACTAGAACGCTATTTTGCCCAAAACAGAGTACACAGTGGCAGAATACCAGACCCCTGTGACTGACCCAAAACAATGTACAGACTCAGTGAGCATAGCCTTGTAATTGAGAAAGATTGCCGTAGGCAGACCTGGCTCTCAAGAGAAGACAGGCTGTGCGTACACTGCCCACAAAATGAGGTGGAAACTGAGCTGCATTTCCCAACCTCCTAACAAATATATGATATATTAGAGGCACATATTTCCTTCAGATTTTCACAGACCCACAAAGAATTCAAAAACAAATCCAATTTTGATAAACTCCCATATCTATTGGTTGAAATACCACAGTGTGCAATCGCAGCAGCAATATTTGTGAACTGTTGCCACAAGAAAAGGGCAACAAGTGTAAATTACAACCCACATTTATGTTTATTCGTTTTCCCTTTTTTACTTGAACTATTTGCACATTGTTACAACACTGTATATATAGACAGAATATGACATTTGAAATGTCTATTGTTTTGGAACTTGTGTGAGTGTAATATTTAGGGTTCACTTTTTGTTTATTTCACTTGCTTTGGCAATGTCAAAATAGGTTTCCCATGCCAATAAAGCCCCTTGAATTGAGAGAGGTGAAACCAAACAGAGAGAGGATAGGACATGTATTCAAGAGACCAAGGGACTCCCTCCAGGGGGGTGAAGGGTTAAACATGCCCACCTCTCCCCTCCTCCACCCCTAGCTCTACGACATCCCCCCTCCTCCACCCCTAGCTCTACGACATCCCCCCTCCTCCACCCCTAGCTCTACGACATCCCCCCTCCTCCACCCCTAGCTCTACGACATCCCCCCTCCTCCACCCCTAGCTCTACGACATCCCCCCTCCTCCACCCCTAGCTCTACGACATCCCCCCTCCTCCACCCCTAGCTCTACGACATCTCCCCTCCTCCACCCCTAGCTCTACGACATCCCCCCTCCTCCACCCCTAGCTCTACGACATCCCCCCTCCTCCACCCCTAGCTCTACGACATCCCCCCTCCTCCACCCCTAGCTCTACGACATCCCCCCTCCTCCACCCCTAGCTCTACGACATCTCCCCTCCTCCACCCCTAGCTCTACGACATCTCCCCTCCTCCACCCCTAGCTCTACGACATCTCCCCTCCTCCACCCCTAGCTCTACGACATCTCCCCTCCTCCACCCCTAGCTCTACGACATCTCCCCTCCTCCACCCCTAGCTCTACGACATCTCCCCTCCTCCACCCCTTGCTCTACGACATCTCCCCTCCTCCACCCCTAGCTCTACGACATCTCCCCTCCTCCACCCCTAGCTCTACGACATCCCCCCTCCTCCACCCCTAGCTCTACGACATCCCCCCTCCTCCACCCCTAGCTCTACGACATCTCCCCTCCTCCACCCCTAGCTCTACGACATCCCCCCTCCTCCACCCCTAGCTCTACGACATCCCCCCTCCTCCACCCCTAGCTCTACGACATCCCCCCTCCTCCACCCCTAGCTCTACGACATCCCCCCTCCTCCACCCCTAGCTCTACGACATCCCCCCTCCTCCACCCCTAGCTCTACGACATCTCCCCTCCTCCACCCCTAGCTCTACGACATCTCCCCTCCTCCACCCCTAGCTCTACGACATCTCCCCTCCTCCACCCCTAGCTCTACGACATCTCCCCTCCTCCACCCCTAGCTCTACGACATCTCCCCTCCTCCACCCCTAGCTCTACGACATCTCCCACCTCCACCCCTAGCTCTACGACATCTCCCCTCCTCCACCCCTAGCTCTACGACATCTCCCCTCCTCCACCCCTAGCTCTACGACATCTCCCCTCCTCCACCCCTAGCTCTACGACATCCCCCCTCCTCCACCCCTAGCTCTACGACATCTCCCCTCCTCCACCCCTAGCTCTACGACATCTCCCCTCCTCCACCCCTAGCTCTACGACATCTCCCCTCCTCCACCCCTAGCTCTACGACATCTCCCCTCCTCCACCCCTAGCTCTACGACATCTCCCCTCCTCCACCCCTAGCTCTACGACATCTCCCCTCCTCCACCCCAAGCTCTACGACATCCCCCCTCCTCCACCCCTAGCTCTATGACATCCCCCCTCCTCCACCCCTAGCTCTATGACATCCCCCCTCCTCCACCCCTAGCTCTATGACATCTCCCCTCTCCCCCCAGTGACACCTCCGCAGCAGAGGGCTCGTTAGCATGATGCTAATGAGGCAGGTAGGGGAGCGTGTACAGTAGGATTACATCACACACACACCTCCACAGAGAGAAGGGGGCTTTCTCATTAGTGGTCTTCTGTCAGTTTGTCCCCTAACCCTCTCACCAACCCCCTCCCCCCCACAGAGCAGCAACACTCTTGATTAGTGTGTTCATTAAAACTAGAACCGCCGAAGGCCGACGCCCACTGCCGTTTGATTTTGTGGTGCACCATATGAACCACAAGTGGTGGAGCTTATGTTCACGGCAAATGATTTGACCACACGCCTTGTGGGTTGACAAAACTCTTTTCCTTTGAATTTATCAACAAAAAAGCTGTTACTGGACTTTATTACTTACTTGTGGTTGGTTAGGTTACTTTCTAAATATAATCTGTTACAGTTACCTGTCCAAAATAGTAATCAGTAAGGTAACTTTTGGATTACCTAAACTCAATAATGTAATCTGATGTAATTCTCCCCTTAATTAAGAGGCATTAGAAAACGACAACAAGGATCCATCAAACATTTGACTTGTGGTCAGACATGCTCAGGTGGATCAAATTTAAATTGGTATTCATTCTGCTACCAGCTACTTTCACCCCTGTTTACAATCCCTCCAGTACCACTGCACACTGGAATAAAAGTACTGGCACTGACCTACCTGTATATAAGTGTTCCTTTTCTCTTCCCTCACACATCACGTGTTTTATTTCTTATCTATATTACTACCTTTATTGCACATTATCGGGAAAGAGCTCACAAGTTAGGCATTTCAACTGTACTGTTTTACACCTGCTGTACCCTGTGGATGTGACAAATCTGGAAACGAGAAACTTCAAAAGAAACGGCTACTACAGAACTAATCTACCATTTTTAAAAAATCAAATGTATGACATTGTGGTGTTTTCAATGCGTTTCAGGCCTGTAGAGTAGGGAAATACAAAACGTATCCGTAGCCTACATGTATCAACAAATCACTTTTGTACATCAACAACTGACTCTTCAATCCCGCTTTATTTGATGTGCATCTTATGAAGACTTCCTATAGCAATCATATAGGCTTCATAAGCACTACAGTTATGACACATTATGAATCTTCAGAGAGCATGATATATGGTGATTTGTAAAGCATCTATGTAGTGCTTATGAAGCCCATAAGATGCTCTTCAAATAAAGCGGGAAGGACTTCTTTCTATATTATTTCAATTATATATTTCCTCAAAGGTTTCTTTATGCAATTCATCTTTCATATTTGTGTTTTGCATTATTTATCAAGCGTTGGTGCTTATGTTTACGGCAAATCATTTGACCGTGCGCGCTTGTGGGTTGATATCCTTTTTACTTTGTGAAAAGAAGCCGTTACTGGATTCTACTACTAATCTAACCTACAAATAATATTTATAAAATGTGTTACAATCTGGTGTTTTTATTACAAGAAAAACTAAAATACATGTTGCAGTAGTTTTTACGATGCTATTCATTTAGGTTTATAACACAGTAGATGAATTTGATCCATAGGCTCCTGAGAAGCCCAGCAGTTCTACTGTTAAAGGTCAGAAGTAATCTAACTTTAGTTTAGGAAAAGCTCCTAAAATGGCAGCCCAGGTCTAGTACAGTAGCCTGCTGTGTGAAACATTTCTGTCTCTCTAAACAGAACATTCAGGTGTCGCCTAATGGTGTAGGCCTAACTATGGAATAGTCTTGTCATGCTTCCAACTGAATGACTTACTGGCATCAGGCTGTTTGGTTTGTCACCATAGAACACATATTAGGAGGTAATAGCAAGGTCATGTTGTGGCTAAGAGCAGAGTTGAATTATATCTAGTATTGTATTTGTGTTATCACAGCAGTTACATTACGTTTTATTATGGTTGTCGTATCAAAACAGGGCCATCTCAGCAGGCCGTCATCAAAAGTGGAATGATCAAACTGATCTCAACAGTGAAGGCTGGCTGCTGACAGCGAAGAATGTGTGTGTGTGTGTTTATTTGTGTGTGTGAGTTTGTGTGTGTGTTTATTTGTGTGTGTGTGTTTATTTGTGTAACAGCTCTACATTAATAGTCAGACTCAGGAGGCTGTGTGTGTGTGTGTGTGTGTGTGTGTGTGTGTGTGTGTGTGTGTGTGTGTCAGCAGCAGCGGGGAGTTCCTTCACTGCTCTCCTCTCCACATGATTACAACCAATCTCAGACACAAGCACCATGGCTATTAATACAACACACACACACACCGTGCCAAGACACACACGCACCATCTCACCCTTTAAAACAAACTTATCAATTAATCAGGTTTTTAATCAGGAATGTACTTTGTTTCATTAGACAATATTGCATTTTCTACCTTCGGATCATCCTTCTCTCCCTTCTCCTTTTCCTCCCTATCCCTTTCTCATCATTATCGCCTCAAATTAGCGAGGAGCTTGGGGCTTCAAGTACTCCTTAAGTAGCCCTCAGGAACACTGGTATTCAGCTCTAACTGCCTGCAACGCGTGGAGGAAGTGTGGAGTGGCTACGGTTAAAAGTCCAGTATTCTGTTCATCTGAAGGTTCAATGAAAGGCCAGGAGCTAAAGTGTAACTCTGGTTCCTCTGAGGATGCCGTCCAGGCAGAGCAGAGAGACTTCAATTCAGTTGAACACAATGTCTCTTTCCTCTGTATTACATACAGTATATCAACTTAGGGAGATGACTGAGTAGGAAGATTCTATTAAAAAGAACCTAGGGTTTCTATTCATATATATATATTTATGAGAGATAGAGAGCGAGAGAGGCAGAGTGAGAGAGAAGGAAAGAAAGAACCAGAGAGAGAGAGAGAAGGAAAGAAAGAACCAGAGAGAGAGAGAAGGAAAGAAAGAACCAGAGAGAGAGAGAAGGAAAGAAAGAGAACCAGAGAGAGAGAGAAGGAAAGAAAGAGAACCAGAGAGAGAGAGAAGGAAAGAAAGAGAACCAGAGAGAGAGAGAAGGAAAGAAAGAGAACCAGAGAGAGAGAGAAGGAAAGAAAGAGAACCAGAGAGAGAGAGAAGGAAAGAAAGAGAACCAGAGAGAGAGAGAAGGAAAGAAAGAGAACCAGAGAGGGAGAGAAGGAAAGAAAGAGAACCAGAGAGGGAGAGAAGGAAAGAAAGAACCAGAGAGGGAGAGAAGGAAAGAAAGAGAACCAGAGAGGGAGAGAAGGAAAGAAAGAACCAGAGAGAGAGAGAAGGAAAGAAAGAGAACCAGAGAGGGAGAGAAGGAAAGAAAGAACCAGAGAGAGAGAGAGAAGGAAAGAAAGAGAACCAGAGAGAGAGAAGGAAAGAAAGAACCAGAGAGAGAGAGAGAAGGAAAGAAAGAGAACCAGAGAGAGAGAGAAGGAAAGAAAGAGAACCAGAGAGGGAGAGAAGGAAAGAAAGAACCAGAGAGAGAGAGAAGGAAAGAAAGAGAACCAGAGAGAGAGAAGGAAAGAAAGAACCAGAGAGAGAGAGAGAAGGAAAGAAAGAGAACCAGAGAGAGAGAGAAGGAAAGAAAGAGAACCAGAGAGAGAGAGAGAAGGAAAGAAAGAGAACCAGAGAGAGAGAGAAGGAAAGAAAGAACCAGAGAGAGAGAGAAGGAAAGAAAGAGAACCAGAGAGGGAGAGAGAAGGAAAGAAAGAGAACCAGAGAGGGAGAGAAGGAAAGAAAGAACCAGAGAGAGAGAGAAGGAAAGAAAGAGAACCAGAGAGGGAGGGGGGTGGGGGAGAAAGAGAATGGAGAGAAGAGGGAGGACGGATCTCTCTTTGTCGGTCTGTCTGGTCTAGTCCCACAGCCTGCTGTGCTGCAGCAGGGTTAACTAACTCTCTAAACGGAGACTTTCCCATGATTCCTCTCAGACCCTGCTAGACTCCGCTACGACACTGAGATGACGGAACCTTCTGAAACAGCTCCTTCATTTGCATGTTCTCATTAGAACCTCCGAGATCAGCCAAAAGCAGAGAACAACTGGTCTGAGGTGTTTCTGAAATCACTCAGCTCGGGGAAGAAGAGACTCAGAGAAACACCTACATCAAAGTTGTTGTAAACATCATCTGGCCTAACACTATCGAACTCCTAGAAATCACTATGTAATGTAGTAGCAGCATGGGCCAAATCGGCCACAAGTGGATTCTTTACATTTCCTCGAAGCACTTACTCTCAGAGCACCAACTCTATCGAATTCAACGTTTTTATCCAGGGAGAGAAATGATGTATTCTAGCAGTCCCGCTGCAGATCTGTGGTGAATGCTGAAAGGAGCACGCTTGGCTAAAAGGCTAAACTATTGATTGGCTCTCAGCCCAGAGAGAGAGGTTAGACATATGACGTTTTCTGTAATGGCCTTAGAGAGACCACAAGACCAGACTGTCAAATGAACACTTGAATAGAAATAGCTTGCTATTATCATGGTAATTTACAGAACTGTTTACAACTCATTCTGCATGACATGCATCTTTAAATTACCACCGTTAGGAAGATTGCTTTCTCGACCCAAGTGATCAAGTCAGCATTCAACTGAATGTAAATCGGCTGAACACGTGTCTGTCCCACATGTCAATATCATTATGGTCTGGTTGATTTAATTAACATACCGTCAGACACTGCTTCATGCATGAATGATTCAGAACAGAAGACAATCAACTTTCTCTAATTACCTGGTGTTACGGACACAAGGCACATCCGAAATCACTTCCTAATGCTATCATCTGTGGGTTGTGATGAGGCGGTGTGCCCCGAGGCAGTTTGTGTGTGTGTGTGTGTGTGTGTGTTGATTATAATCAGGGCGTCAATAGGACATGCTCCCCAGCCCACTGCCATTGTGACGGTGAACTAACAGCCGTAGGCCACACCAGGCCATTCCACCTCCACACACTGGTGTTAGTGTGATGGTAACTGATATGAATGGCACACAATGAGAAGAGAAAACAGGATTGGGAGGATAAAGATGACCTGAAGCGCTCCGGCTGGTCTCAGAGCCGTGTATTTTAGTCACACAGACAGTCCAGACAACACCAACACAGCCTACATATTGCGGATAAGACTAGATGAGCTGGGGAAGGTATTGCAGAAGCTGGCGTGTTGCAGCAGTACACAAGCCAGTGTTTCTGTGTTGGGTATTTTCCCCCACAGATAAGGGCAGGGCAGCCAGTAGTTAGGAGCAGGCAGCAGTAGCAGCTCTGTGTGAGTCTCCTGGGCTCCAAACTCTTCCCACAATCCTGTGGCGCAGGGAGACGCTAAGGGGAAACACCAGCAGAGATGAAAGGGGATAAGAGGAGATGGGTAGTGCAGAGGAGAAGAGGTAGGTGCCAAATGCTAAAGACTATGCTAAACACCCCCCCCCCCCCCAAAAAAAAAGACTAGCTACAACTCCATTTTCTCTGTCTGTGAATCGGTCTTCAAAGTATATGCAGTTTACACAATACAGAGGAAGAGATGGTGATGATGTTACAGAAGGAAAGAGCGAGAGAGAGATGTGTGTGTCTGTGAGTAAGTGAGGAGAGAGAGGATCAGAGAGCGAGATGAGGGAATAGAGAAAGAAAGAAAGAGAAAGAGAAAGAGTAAAAGGAAGTGTGGGGGAAGCCCCGACACGACAGCAGAGACTTCAAGCAGCTCCGAGCTGTTCTTGAGAACACATCTGACAGCTCAGAGTTTGACACTGCTTAGAGAGAGAGAGAGAGAGAGAGAGAGAGAGAGAAAAAGGAGGACAAAGACGTGTGTGTGGTGTGGCCTGTGGCGTGTGTGAGTGAGGGAGAGAGCGAGAAAAAGTTAAGGGGAAAAAGAAAGAGGAAAGACAATACAGAGAGGAAGGGGAGAAAGAGACAAATGGAATCTTTTCAAGGACACCAGAGTCTAAAGAGAAAATGGAGGCTCTTCATCTGCTAAGATGTATTGCCAGTGCAAATGGAAAATGCAGAACTTATCACAGTGCACCAGCAGTTCCTGTAACTAGTCACCATATTAAAACACACTAATACCATGCAGGAAGTAGTTCTATCAACACTGGGTCCCAAATGGCATCATATTCCCTTTATAGTGCACTACTTTTGCTCAAGCCCATAGGGCCTGGCTCTTTCTGTAACCTAATTAAAGAGCCACACAGAGGAAGATGAAAGAAGGTAATTTGGCGAGGAGAAGGAGGGGACAAGTTGTGAGGGATGAGTTGGGGAGCTTTGCTTAACCATGCTGAAACCCCAATCACTGTTTCAATACAGGAGCAGGGAAGTGAAAAACACAGAAATGCCAAACAGCACGACAACACGAACCCACATAATAAAAACATTCATCCCAGACATTTGTTTTCACCCAAGTGCTTTCTCTTTCCCCACAAAGTTGTTGCGTCGATAACCATCACAGAGCGAACTCAGTGAAAAACTGCTGAAGGTGCCAAAGCAAAGCCATCTCAGTCTCAGCTGAACGTGAGAGAGGTGTGTGGAGTCACCAGTGTGTCCTCACATGAGTGTCACCATCTCCTGCTCCGCTGTCCCTCCAGTCCCTTAGCCCGTCCCCGTCACAACCAGATTAAAGGCCCCGGGCTTCCTTTCAGATGCCTGTTTTTTCCTCTCCGAAGACACAGACATCTCTGGCAGGACTGTCACGGTTCTGTCGCTAACAGATGTGGTGGTTTCTCCTCACTGGGTTGTGTCCAAAACGCAACTGGCCAAAAGTAGTGCACTAGGGAATAGGGTGCCATTGCGATGTACCCTGGGAGCTGAGCCCAGAGGATTGCACTATACCTGATGCAGGTCTAACGCGGTTCAGTACCAGGGTCAAGTCAGCTCCTTATCTTTAATGACTCATTATTTATTCATTGAGTTTGACCGGACCAAATCTTGTTCATTAATTTATCAGCTCAGCCTCTTCACGTTCTCCTGAACATATTAAAGATTTGTTTTGGTCTCTGGAGGTAATCTAGTTCATGTTCCAAAGATACGCAAAAACACATTTCACTCCCACTATCATTACTACTAGTGTAGTGTCTAACCCTGGCCTTACTGCCTATTTAAGCGAACGTGTGTTGCTTTGCTCAGCTTTCAGATTAGCATCCATTGATACACAGAACAGAAGTCTAAAATCGGCAGTGTGCCAAGTCCTCATCATTATAAAGGAAGATAAAGTGTTCAAGGCTAGATGTAGGCCACAAACAATCAGCATTCTAACCAAGACCCTACAGGGGAACAGAATCAGACTGGAACCTCAATCTGTGCTCACACAACCACTTTCATTTGTATTTTACAGGCATGACAAAGACATCTAAGCGTTAAGCAAGTGACTTTTATGAGCGACATCACTGACAACAGCTTAGGACACAAAGTCATCCGTTTCAATGCAACACGTGCCGCCTGCTTTCAAGTCGTTTGTTTTCAACAGCATAGATGTTTCACTTCACACTCGACTCCGCTGGCTTCCATGACGACTGAACAATCAGAGGTTTCCCTGAGGACCAATCACAGCTGCAAGATGGAGGGTAATTAAACCAATACTTATTTATTGTCTCCTGTCTAACTCAATATTTAAGCTGTGGCTGTTTGACTCTGCTCTGTAATGACGATATTAACATGTCTGTACTGGGTTTAGACTGGCCACAACATCAGGTCAGAATGTTTCATTAGGCTATGTAATGGAAACAGGCTTCCATGTAAAGCATGTGGACAAATAAAAATGCCCTAAAATAACAGAGGTAAAAACAAGATGGAACAGTTGTAACATTTGATTGGTCCATCATCCATATTGCCATGTCTTCAAAGCTATCGCGCTGGACTTCTCATTCACTCCCCGGAATATGCAGTTGGTCCCCACTTTAATGCTATAACAGCCTCCACTCTTCTGGGAAGGCTTTCCACTAGATGTTGGAACATTGCTGAGGGGACTTGCTTCCATCCACAAGAGCATTAGTGAGGTCGGGCACTGATGTTGGGCGATTAGGCCTGGCTCGCAGTCAGCGTTCCAATTCGTCCCAAAGGTGTTCGATGGGGTTTAGGTCAGGGCTATGTGCAAGCCAGTCAAGTTCTTTCACACCGATCTCGACAAACTATTTCTGTATGGACCTCACTTTGTGCACGGGGGCATTGTCATACTGAAACAGGAAAGGGCCTTCCCAAACTGTTGCCACAAAGTTGGAAGCACAGGATCGTCTAGAATATCATTGTATGCTGTAGCTTTAAGATTTCCCTTCACTGGAACTAAGGGGCCTAGCACAAACCATGAAAAACAGCCCCAGACCATTATTCCTCCTCCACCAAACTTTACAGTTGGCACTATGCAGTTGGGCAGGTAGCATTCTCCTGGCATCCGTCAAACCCAGATTCATCCGTTGGAATGCCAGATGGTGAAGCTTGATTCATCACTCCAGAGAACGCGTTTCCACAGCTCCAGAGTCCAATGGCCGCAAGCTTTACACCACTCCAGCCAACGCTTGGCATTGCGCATGGTGATCTTAAGTTTATGTGCGGCTGCTCAGCCATGTCATGAAGCTCTTGATGAACAGGTCTTGTGCTGACAGTTCTTGTTGCTTCCAGATGCAGTTTGGAACTCTGTAGTGAGTGTTGCAACTGAGGACAGACAATTTTTACACGCTGCGCGCTTCAGCACTCGCCGGTCCCGTTCTGTGAGCTTGTGTGGCCTACCACTTTGTAGCTGACTTCCTCCTAGACGTTTTCCATTTCACAATAGCAGCACTTACAGTTGACCGGGGAAGCTCTAGCAGGGCAGAAATTTGACAAACTGACTTGTTGGAAACGTGACATCCTATGATGGTGCCACGTTGAAAGTCACTGAGTTCTTCAGTAAGGTCATTATACTGGCAATGTTCGTCTATGGAGATTGCATGGCTGTGTGGTTGATTGTATACACCTGGTAGCAATCGGCGTGGCTGAAATATCCGAATCTATTCATTTGAAGGGGTGTCTACATACGTGTGTATATACATTCACTGAACAAAAAATATAAAAAACGCAACATGCAACAATTTTTACAATTTTACTAAGTTACAGTTCATATAAAGGAAATCAGTCTATTGAAAAAAATGTATTAGGTTCTAATCTATGGGTTTCACATGACTAGGCTCACGCACTGGGGAGCCAGGCCCATCCAATCAGAATGAGTTTTCCCCACAAAAGGGCTTATTACAGATAGAAATACTCCTCAGTCATCAGCTGTCCGGGTGGCTGGTCTCAGACAATCCCGCAGGTGAAGAAGTCGGATGTGGAAGTGGGCTGGCGTGGTTACATGTGGACTGCGGTTCTGAGACTGGTTGGATGTACTGCCAAATTCTCTAAATCGATGTTGGATGTCCTTTATGGTAGAGAAATTAACAAATTCTCTGGCAACAGCTCTGATGGACATTCCTGTGGCATTGTGTTGTGTGGCCTTTTATTGTCACCAGCACAAGGTGCATCTGTGTAATGATCATGCTGTTTAATCAGCTTCTTGATATGCCACACCTGTCAAGTGGATGGATTATCTTGGCAAAGGAGAAATGCTCACTAACAGGGATGTAAACACATTTGTGCACAAGACTGAGAAATAGGCATTTTTGTACTTCTGGAACATTTCTGGGATCAGCTCATGAAATATGGGACCAACACTTTACATGTGGCGTTTATATTTTTGTTCAGTATATATTATTATATAGGAGGATACAGTACAGAGCAGGCAGTTTTTGTTTTTGAAACAGTCTGACCCTGTGACCTGACAGAAAATGTTTGATACCACAAGAAACACTCACTACTCTCACTTTAACAGTAGGCAGAAGAGAGAAAAAGCCCAGCAAGCCAGAAGATGAAGCAGGACGAACTGACCTTGCAGAGTTGCGTTTTCAAAATGAACTTTTCTCCTGGTGGCCAAGTTGGGAGCTGCTTCACATCAATAGCTCTGAGAGAACAGGAACCAAGACATATACTTAGATCCAATCTCAGACGCTGACCTGAAAGAGTTTCTTTCAACTTCAGTACTCAGTAGCTCACGCAGGTGGTGAAACTGGCAAAATAACACATCAACAGAATGCTGCTCAGATTAGATGTATTTATTTTACCTTTATTTAACTAGACAAGTCAGTTAAGAACAAAATCTTATTTACAATGACGGCCTACTTGTAAAGGCCCTCGGCCAAACCCTCCCCTAACGACGCTGGGCCAATTGTGCGCCACCCTATGGGACTCCCGATCACGGCCGGTTGTGATACAGCCCAGGTTCGAACCCGGATCCGTAGTGACGCCTCTAGCACTGTAGACCGCTGCGCCACTCGGGAGGGCAGATTACAAAGAGGACTTAAAAAAAATAACCAAGTAAACATTGGAAAGAGAACGACGATGGGAAAACGGTATATTCTCAGACATAAGACTTGTAGAGATAATGACAGTACCGTCTGAGTGGTAACCACCCACCCTTCTACCACCAGCCTATAACACCACTCAGCCAAGAACATGCCCCCCGCCACCACCACCCTGCTACTTCAACACACCCCAGCCAGGTGGAGACCAGAGCTGGTTAAATGAGCAGCCTGGTCTCTGAGTTCTGAGGTGTCCTTCATCAGACAGCTAATTGCCCTGTTCTGCCATGTGTGATGTGTCATTCTCTAATGAGGGCTCTGACAGACACTGTTCTACAGTCACCATGGGCTCTCTGACACTCTCCTCTACACCATGGTATCAGACAGTCCTCTCTACAGTCACCATGGCGCCACCAGTCATACTAATGGCAAGCTCCCACTGACCATGTGGGAAGGAGAAATCGCATACTGTCCTTCCTTGATATGTGGCCCAATCATGTGCATTGGAGGTGGTTCGGTGAATCCCACTTGTGTAATGAGTAACCTGGCCTGCCACCTGAAGGTGTCTGTAGAGTCAGAATGATTTGAGCTACAAACTATGAAAAGCTGAGACACGACATGTGGAACATGTTTTGCTCTATGACGCTCATAAGCTACACAGTCTAAGGGTAAGGGGTTCTTCTACATAGAAGATCATAGGAAATACCAGGACATAGTGTCTGTCACAAACTCCACAGAGTTGTCCCTGACTACGTTGGATATCCATTTCCCACTGAGCAAACCCTTTCTGTACTTACAGCATTCATATAAATTCCTTTTTATTAGGTTTTTGCTTTGGCAGACATTTTTTTATTGACATTTGTCAATAAAACTCATAAATGTAACTGTTTATGTCAAATTGCTTTGTGTTTTACTTGTAGCCCTGGTTGTCCTGAAAAGAACATGGTAAAACACTTCATTATGAGGCTAAATATAAGGGCTGGACATGCAGACAAATGAAAAGCCGATTTTAGCTGGGGTCTCTTTAATGATAGGGTTAATTAAGAGGGGGAAAAGGGAATCTGCTTCCTGCACCACGGCTTGGAACAGAGAGAGAAGAGAATAATACTGGAAACTAGGTCGGATTACTTGCAGTTTTCTTCTTTGTGCACTTTTGTCTCTTCCTTTTTAGTATTTGTGAAAAGCCTTAGTAAGCATTCCATTTCTCACAGTCAGACTGCCTCATCTCTCTCTCCTCCCCCGCATACAGCTCTGCCAATCCTACAGCAACACAACTCAGAAGGAGAGAAGGAGCGCCTGGCTAGCAGTGTGAATAAGTTTGGACATGCTGCCTAGCGCTATACTACATCTTCCTGCTGGGCTACCCTGGTCTGCTGCAGGCCCCTGGTTTGCTCTGCAGCTCTGGTGAGAAAAAGAGCATCCCGTCTCTGGCAGCTGCTTGGGGCAGCAGCACCGTGCAGGGTTCAGGAGGCTCAGTTTGTCTCAAAATGATACCCTCTTTCTTATAGGGCTCTAGTCAAAATAAATGCACTAAATAGGGCAGGGATGGGACACTTTGATTGGGGCGAGGGCCACAAAACATCTGAACTAATCATGAGGGACCACAGTTCTCTTTGGGGGCCGCGTACACACAGAGCAAGGCTGTGTGTTACCTGCTAAAACATCCCCAGGGAAAATGCTCTCCTTCTCTCATCTTTACAGGATTCATTAGTACACGAGACATGTTCTGTGGGCAAAGCAGTGATTGAGCAACGACAGGCTTACACACAAGCTTTCTCCCGCACGCGCACACACTTCCTGTACAAAGATAATTCTCATCTTAGCTGCCTCTCCCAGAACACTCTATTTGACGGCTGACCTTCTAACTACCTGTATACATTCCTCCACACCTTTCCTCCGACCTTCCATCTGAACAGCAGCTCTGGGCAGTAAAAG
The DNA here is from genome assembly GCF_901001165.1 of Salmo trutta. Taxonomy (NCBI): domain Eukaryota; kingdom Metazoa; phylum Chordata; class Actinopteri; order Salmoniformes; family Salmonidae; genus Salmo; species Salmo trutta. The sequence continues at coordinate 27,366,658 of NC_042992.1, read as the reverse complement.
CTCTAGAAAGGGAGGGAATGGGAGGGTTGCTCACTGAACAACCAGCGGTATTGAATCAACCGTAGCAGTAAAGGCTGACAGAGAATATTTGTACCTAACGCATCACAGCAAAGCCCCGAACAACACACTGGGTGTACCTAGAGTACACATAGAACACATAGGATTCAATTAAATCAACAGCACAACAATGTGAGCATAAGTATTGCGGTAAAAGTGCTGACGCACCACTTTTACAAACTCATTTTAATTAGTTGTTGTTGTTTTTCAAAACGATTTCCTCTTCCTTTGAAGCGTCAGTCACCTGCAGAGTTTCCTTTATACTGTGGAATATCGACATAATCGTAGCGGAGCGTTGACAATAGAACTCCTGGCAGGGAAAGCAAGATGTGAGAGCTTGGACTTTTACAGTAGTAATAAGGAAAACACGTGAAGACAAACAATTCAACATGGTTTATCCTGTTCTTAGCGTCTTATCTGAGAGTTACAGTTACTATTACAGTAGTCTAACAGTACTGTAGTCTTGTGGGGATGAACCCTATTTAAATATGTTAGCTGACGATTCACACCACTATTCCAGGTAATATCTTCAATTAGAAATTGATGTTGCTCATTTCTCCTTAGAGGGAATATTTTTGAAAATGCACCAACCAGAGCTTTACCATGAGTGGTGTAATGATTTAGTAAATTGATTTCGTTTCAACATTAATGCGGTTTATTAGACTCCCTGACTGAAACGCTGTTCTCTTCATAGTGAGGAAAGACTTGACTAGCCACATGAGTCTCTGTCGTAGTAAAGCATTGATGCTGAACAAACCATTCCAGAGCCTCTACAAATCTAACTCAACTGGACCATAAGAGACATTTCTAGAGAAAGCGGATGATATAAAGTTATGGGTGGAAGACTGAGACCAGTGATGCAGTTTGGCTCTATTGCATTCTGCCTTTCATTACACAGAGGAAAGGGAAAAATGATCATGGGAAACAAGTCTGATGTGCTGTACATCATCATGCTGCGAAATTAAGCTGAAAAACTCATTTGAACTCAAACATTTGTGTTCGACAAGATGAATGCAGCGGGTAACTCTCTCTCGTTAGAGAACTCATGTAAAGTGATTAAGATGAGGAAGTAGATTCGTGAGCTGCATTCTTATTTCAGCCCGTTAACGGCAGGCCTAACACTTCAGAAAGAACCGTATACGCTTAAAGACATCACATCCAGTTTCTTTTCAATTAATACAAACCAATCAATTAAAAGTTCTCCCAAAATGGTTTGGAAGTCCCATTGAAATACACAACCTATCCAAAGTGACATGAGGTGGCTCTTCTGAATTCATTAATTTGCTGTGTATTAAGTCCCACGTTTGAAGCATTGTGATTAAGTAAGAGCTACAGTATGCATACGCTTAAAGACTACATCCCGGTACTGGACGCAGACCCCAACACCTACGTATTTAGTACGGGACAGTCCCTGATAAACAATTTCCTTCACTAACAGCACTAAAAGGGATGTGGGCCAGTTTAATTCAGGAACAGAGGAGAACATACAAAAACCATTAGCTATCCCACCAATTATATAACACCGCATAGAAACCCCTGAGGTGATCCACGTTTCACTTTGTATGGATGTTTTTGGGGGGGGGGGGTGGGAGATAAATATGTAAATGAGGAGCATTCATATTTTAAATTCTATTTTTCATGAGAACATGAATATGAGGCGTTTAGTTAATCCCCTGTACAGAGGGCAGAGTGCCAGACATGCACATCTCTCTGTAGCAACACTAGCTACAGCTTAGGGAGGGAGGGGAGGAAGGGAGGAGGGGGAGGGAGGAAGGGAGAGAGGCAAAATAAAGAGAGAATAAAACATATGTGAAGGTGGAGAGGGAAGATGGAGAGAGTGAAAGAAAAATAAATATTTTTTACATTTTAGTCGTCATTTAGCAGATGCTCTTATCCAGAGTGACTTACAGGAGCCAATAGGGTTTAGTGCCTTGTTGAAGAGCACAGACCGATTTTTCACTTAGTCGGCTTGGGGATTAGAACCAGCAACCTTTTAATTACTGGCCCAGCGCTCTTAACGCTAGGCTACCTGCCACCCGATGACAGAAAGAACCAGAGAAAGAGTGACAGAAAACAGCCAAAGCATGCTGCTGCGATATATTTGCCTCGTCTGGCCAGTCAAAGGAACACATTTGACAAAAGGTAGAGAAAGCTGATGACAGCCTGTCTCTGTGTTTTAGTTCTGCACCGAGCAGAGTGAAGAAGCCCAAAGCAGCAGCAAAATGTCAATAACCCGCTGTCTCCGTAGTTTTATTTTACCCAAAAGAAAAGGCATACATGCCCAACATGTTTATTTATTATGAAAATGTTTCACTCTGTATTAATCGTTCTACTTGGTTGATTATGATACACTGTATATAAGTTCTGGTAATATGTTGATTATGATTCAGTGGATAAGTTCTGGTAAGTATGTTCATAATGATTCAGTGGATAAGTTCTGGTAAATATGTTCATACTGATTCAGTGGATAAGTTCTGGTAAATATGTTCATACTGATTCAGTGGATAAGTTCTGGTAAGTATGTTCATACTGATTCAGTGGATACGTTCTGGTAAATATGTTCATACTGATTCAGTGGATAAGTTCTGGTAAATATGTTCATAATGATTCTCTATATAAGTGCATTTATTATGCTCTGACTCAGATGAAACTGTGGATCCTCATAAATACATTGTGATCATCCAAACTGAGGCAGATGCATTGTGATCATCCAAACTGAGACAGATGCATTGTGATCATCCAAACTGACGCAGATGCATTGTGATCATCCAAACTGACAGATGCATTGTGATCATCCAAACTGAGGCAGATGCATTGTGATCATCCAAACTGAGACAGATGCATTGTGATCATCCAAACTGAGACAGATGCATTGTGATCATCCAAACTGACGCAGATGCATTGTGATCATCCAAACTGAGAGAGATGCATTGTGATCATCCAAACTGAGAGAGATGCATTGTGATCATCCAAACTGACACAGATGCATTGTGATCATCCAAACTGACACAGATGCATTGTGATCATCCAAACTGACACAGATGCATTGTGATCATCCAAACTGACACAGATGCATTGTGATCATCCAAACTGAGACAGATGCATTGTGATCATCCAAACTGAGTCAGATGCATTGTGATCATGCAAACTGAGACAGATGCATTGTGATCATCCAAACTGAGACAGATGCATTGTGATCATCCAAACTGATACAGATGCATTGTGATCATCCAAACTGATACAGATGCATTGTGATCATCCAACTGATACAGATGCATTGTGATCATCCAAACTGATACAGTGTGGTCCTCCTAACTGATGCAGACACCGTGAGGAGAAATACAGTAGCTAAGTAGGGCATGCAGCACCTAAAACCTAAATACTGCATTACATTACATAACAAACCCCCTCTACTCCTGAGGGCTGAGTTGGTTGGGAAGGAAAGGAAGGCAATGACGATACAGAAAAGCACCCTAGTACAATACAGTACATTACAAGCATGGCGTGGTTTGCTCCATGAGTGTTTACAGCAAAGTTCACACAAAAGTTATCTAAATAGTGATGAGCTAGCCATCTGTTGACATACACTACCAGTAAAAAGTTTGGACACCTACTCATTCCAGGATTTTTCTTTATTTCTTACTATTTTTTACATTGTAGAATAATAGTGAAGACATCAAAACTATGAAATAACACATATGGAATCATGTAGTAACCAAAAAAGTGTTAAACAAATCAAAATACATTTTAGATTCTTCAAAGTAGCCACCCTTTGACTTGATGACAGCTTTGCACTGTTTAGAGGAGACTGCGAGAACCAGGCCTTTATGGTCGTATTTCTGCAAAGAAACCACTACTAAAGGACACCAATAAGAAGAAGAGACTTGCTTGGGCCAAGAAACACGAGCAATGGACATTAGACCGGTGGAAATCTGTCCATTGGAATTTTGGAACCAAAACTTTGTGGAGGAGGAGGAGGTATGATGGTGCTTTGCTGGTGACACCGTCTGCGATGTATTTAGAATTCAAGGCACATTTAACCAGCATGGCTATGACATCATTCTGCAGCAATACGCCAACCCATCTGGTCTACGCTTAGTGGGACTATCATTTGTTTAACAACAATACAATGACCCAAAACACACCTCCAGGCTGTGTACGGGGTATTTGACCAAGGAGAGTGATGGAGTGCTGCATTAGATCACCTGGCCTCCACAAAATCACCTGACCTCAACCCAATTGAGATGATTTGGGATGAGTTGGACCGCAGCGTGAAGGAAAAGCAGCCAACAAGTGCTCAGCATATGTGGGAACTCCTTCAAGATGGCAGGTAGCCTAGTGGTTAGAGCGTTGAGCCAGTAACATAAAGGTTGCTAGATCGAATCCCCGTGCTGACAAGGTAAAAATCTGTCGTTCTGCCCTTGAACAAGGCAGTTAACCTACTGTTCCTAGACTGTCATTGTAAATAACAATTTGTGACTTGCCTAGTTAAATAAAGGTTAAATAATAAAAAATAAAAAAAGCATTTGGAAAAGCATTCGTCATGAAGTTGAGAATGCCAAGAGTGTGCAAAGCTGTCATCAAGGCAAAGGGTGGCTACTTTGAAGATTCTAAAATATATTTAGATGTTTTTAGTACTTTTTTGGTTACTACATGACTCCATATGTGTTATTTCATAGTTTTGATGTCTTCACTATTATTCTACAATGTAGAACATAGTAACAATAAAGAAAAACCCTGGAATGACTAGATGTGTCCACACTTGACTGGTACTGTACATAGAACAATATACAAATGTTGCATGATTCCGCCCAACCCCAATCATTCTTACTAACCGTACTGTCCTGCTATTGTAGAGAAAAATCAACAACATACTGTATATCTAATAATGTCTCATTCCTTCTGGATCACTACCTTTACTTTTCAACAGTAACTCACAGCACTAAAACCCTAAACCTGGATAGCTAATTATCAAGAGAATAGCTTGAGCAACAGTATGATGAGCACAGTGTTTTAAGCTTGAGATCTGTTGAGACGTGTCCCACTTTAACGTCTCTTTCATCTATATTAACGCTTAGCTTAGTTTTGCATAATGCCAGCCAATTAATGCAGGAGATTAATTTTGATTAATTCAAAACTAATATGCTGCGGAAGACCGAAAGCAGCACGCAGTGTTTTGATGATGTCTACATCATATCATCATAGCAAGAAGTCTGATGCTTTCAATATTTATTTATTGGTTTATTCGGGTTTCCATCAGCTTTTGCCGAAATAGCAGCGATTCTTCCTGGGGTCCACACAAAAACACATCAAACCCGAAATTGAAATAGACATCAATTAACATGAAGTAACCCATTACAGCACATAGTTAGCTACCGTAGCTGCTCTGGGGTGTCGCTCAACACAAGTCACTCATTTGTGGCTGGTGTAATACATTCACAAGGCTAAATGAGAAACAGAAGAATAGAACAGCAGACCCTCTCTTATGTGGAAAGGGAGGGTGGATTTGGTGTTAAATAAGCTAAACCACACACGGTTGTTTTAAATGAGCTTACCAACGTGTGTATGAGGAGATAGCAGGTCCCTCTCCTCTACCCTGGAGGAGACTACAGCTCACAGTGGAGCAAAGGAATGATTATTATTACTAACAACATGGAGACAGAAATACTGACTTAAAATGCTTACGTTTCAGTCAAATTGGGAACAGCTTGAGCAATAGCTAGCTTTACAAGGGTGGACAAATGAATGGAGTTTGAAGGCTACAGTATATAACTCGCTAAAGGAGGTTGATTCTGCTCAGTGATTGGCTAAGGTCTACCAGAAGAACCAATCCCTGCTCTGTATTGGCATTGGTCTTCATTCCTACACGTACGCTACGGTCACAAGACGCAGGCCTCCTAATTGTCCCTAGAATTTCTAAGCAAACGGCTGGAGGTAGGGCTTTCTCCTATAGAGCTCCATTTTTATGGAATGGTCTGCCTACCCATGTGAGAGACGCAGACTCAGTCTCAACCTTTAAGTCTTTACTGAAGACTTATCTCTTCAGTAGGTCCTATGATTAAGTATAGTCTGGCCCAGGAGTGTGAAGGTGAACGGAAAGGCTGGAGCAACGAACCGCCCTTGCTGTCTCTGCCTTGTCGGTTCCCCTCTTCCCACTGGGATTCTCTGCCTCTAACCCTTTTACAGGGGCTGAGTCACTGACTTACTGGTGTTCTTCCATGCCGTCCATGGGAGGGGTGCGTCACTTGAGTAGGTTGAGCCACTGACGTGGTCTTCCTGTCTGGGTTGGCGCCCCCCCCTTGGGTTGTGCCGTGGCGGACATCTTTGTGGGCTATACTCGGCCTTGTCTTCGGACGGTAAGTTGGTGGTTGTAGATATCCCTCTAGTGGTGTGGGGGCTGTGCTTTGGCAAAGTGGGTGGGGTTATATCCTGCCTGTTTGGCCCTGTCCGGGGGTATCATCGGATGGGGCCACAGTGTCTTCTGATCCCTCCTGTCTCAGCCTCCAGTATTTATGCTGCAGTAGTTTATGTGTCGGGGGGCTAGGGTCAGTCTGTTACATCTGGAGTATTCTCTTGTCTTATCCGGTGTCCTGTGTGAATGTAAATATGCTCTCTCTAATTCTCTCTTTCTTTCTTTCTTTCTCTCGGAGGACCTGAGCCCTAGGACTACCTGGCATGATGACTCCTTGCTGTCCCCAGTCCACCTGGCCATGCTGCTGCTCCAGTTTCAACTGTTCTGCCTGCGGCTACGGAACCCTGACCTGTTCACCGGACGTGCTTGTTGCACCCTCGACAATTACTATGATTATTATTATTTGACCATGCTGGTCATTTACGAACATTTTAACATCTTGACCATGTTCTGTTATAATATCCACCCGGCACAGCCAGAAGAGGACTGGCCACCCCTCATAGCCTGGTTCCTCTCTAGGTTTCTTCCTAGGTTTTTGGCCTTTCTCAGGAGTTTTTCCTAGGGAGTTTTTCCCAGCCACCGTGCTTCTTTCACATGCATTGCTTGCTGTTTGGGGTTTTAGGCTGGGTTTCTGTACAGCACTTTGAGATTTCAGCTGATGTACGAAGGGCTATATAAATAAATTTGATTTGATTTGATTCCCAGTAGGGGGCGGGGTCTGCTGGAGACACAGAAATCAGGAAATGACAGGCGGCTAGACTGACAGCTGGGACAGGGACCTTGAAAAGACCCGCCATCAAAGAGATGAGAGGACCGCACACACAAACACGATTTGGTGAGCAGAGAGAGTAACGTTAGTCGTAGAGTTTAGTAGACTGTAGGGCTACTACTCATTCCTTTACAGGGCTGGCGACTGCCCCTAAAAAAACAACTAATCCCTTTGAAAACAGCCTGTATCATCGATATGAGTCAGAAACATTTATTCCAGTGTCAAAATTGACTACAAAAGTGTAAATAGGATAATTTTGTCAATAAAGTCAGTCTCTGAGTTTGAAACCTCAGTGTGCCACAACGAGTAAATTAAGGTTTTGGTTTGGATTTCAATTATGTCAACAAATCATGCCCCCTTTTGCAAAGCACCACATGCAAATCACCCCTCCGCCCACTTCGTTTCGCTTTATCGAATGGGTCTCTGTTGTTTCATCGCCCCAAACCAATGCGTTCAATGCCATTTGAGACTGAAAAGCCCTATACGGATTGACCATGCAATGTATGCTTCCAGCAGGATGCACAGCCAACAACTTATGGTTTGCATGCCCTGCAGTAGGACCCTATCATGCTGGACAGGTGGTTGGAGTTTGTTGGTCCCCAGTGGTGGTGAGCATACCGGTAACTAGTAAGGCTGACAGCATTTCGTCAACCGGTCGATTGTTTGATCGACCAAGATTTCTTGGTGCAAAAATAAATAATTGTGGAGGCCGTGGGGATGGTACAGTCAATCACTCTAAGACATGAGCTACTGAAATTGTATATGGTTATATTACATAAGAACAATGGTGCACACTAATAAAAATCTTATTTTATAAGAAACGTGCTTTCTCCCGCAAACGATAGCGGTCGCAGTACACGGTTCTGAAAAATCAGTGTGGTGCTGTTGAATTGGCGCCTTTTCCTAGACCATGTTGCTATGTGCATAATAGCAAAGTTACCCTGCATATTGGTGTTAAGAACGATGTGGCGGAGGCAGCAGTGGAGTTAGGAGACAAGAAAATAGCCCTTGACTTAATTGTCTAAGAAAAGTGAGGAGAGGAAACCAATTTAATTACTTCTGTAATCAATAGCCTAACTTTTAAATGTGCCTGGCTTTATAAATCATCTATCCACACACACACACACACACACACACACACACACAAAAAAAAAGAAACGTCCCTTTTTCAGAACCCTGTATTTCAGTAAAGTAAAAATCCAAATAACTTCATAGATCTAAATTGTAAATGAACCATAAACAATTAATGAACATGCCCCTGTGCAACGGTCGTTAAGACACTAACAGCTTACAGACGGTAGGCAATTAAGGTCACAGTTATGAAAACTTAGGACACTAAAGAGGCCTTTCTACTGACTCTGAAAAACACCAAAAGAAATATGCCCAGGGTCCCTGCTCATCTGCGTGAACGTGCCATAGGCATGCTGCAAGGAGGCATGAGGACTGCAGATGTGGCCAGGGCAATAAATTGCAATGTCCGTACTGTGAGACGCTTAAGACATCGCTACAGGGAGACAGGACGGACAGCTGATCATCCTCGCAATGGCAGACCACGTGTAACAACACCTGCACATGATCGGTACATCTGAACATCACACCTGCGGGACAAGTACAGGATGGCAACAACAACTGCCCGAGTTACACCAGGAACGCACAATCCTTCCATCAGTGCTCAGACTGTCCGCAATAGGCTGGACTGAGGGCTTGTAGGCCTGTTGTAAGGCAGGTCCTCACCAGACATCACCGCAACAGCGTCACCTATGGGCACAAACCCACCGTCGCTGGACCAGACAGGACTTGCAAAAAGTGCTCTTCAATGACGAGTCGCGGTTTTGTCTCACCAGGGGTGATGGTCGGATTCGCGTTTATCGGTCGAAGGAATGAGCATTACACCGAGGCCTGTACTCTGGAGTGGGATCGATTTGGAGGTGGAGGGTCCGTCATGGTCTGGGCGGTGTGTCACAGCATCATCGGACTGAGTTTGTTGTCATTGCAGGCAATCTCAACGCTGTGCGTTACAGGGAAGACATCCTCCTCCCTTATGTGGTACCCTTCCTGCAGGCTCATCCTGACATGACCCTCCAACATGACAATTCCACCAGACATACTGCTAATTCTGGGCTTGATTTCCTGCAAGACAAGAATGTCAGTGTTCTGCCATGGCCAGCGAAGAGCCTGGATCTCAATCCCATTGAGCACGACTGGGACCTGTTGGATCGGAGGGTGAGGGCTAGGGCCATTCCCCACAGAAATGTCCGGGAACTTGCAGGTGCCTTGGTGGAAGAGTGGTAAGATGTCACAGCAAGAACTGGCAAATCTGGTGCAGTCCATGAGGAGTAGATGCACTGCAGATCTTAATGCCACACCAGATACTGACTTACTTTGATTTTACCCCCCCCCCCCCTTTGTTCAGGGACACATTATTCAATTTCTGTTAGTCACATGTCTGTGGAACTTGTTCAGTTTATGTCTCAGTTGTTGAATCTTATGTTCATACAAATATTTACGCATGTTAAATTTCATGAAAATAAACGCAGTTGACAGTGAGAGGACGTTTCTTTTCTTGCTGAGTATATATCTAACACACATACAACTTAGCCAAATACATTTAAACCCAGTTTTTCACAATTCCTGACATTTAATCCTAGTAAAAAGTCCCTGTCTTAGGCCAGTTAAGATCACCACTTTATTTTAAGAATGTGAAATGTCAGAATAATAGTAGATAAATCATTTTATTTCAGCTTTTATTTATTTCATCAAATTCCCAGTAGGACAGAAGTTTACATACACTTAAGTAGTATTTAGTAGCATTGCCTTTAAATTGTTTAACTTGGGTCAAACGTTTTGGGCAGCCTTCCATAAGCTTCCCACAATCAGTTGGGTGAATTTTGGCCCATTCCTCCTGACAGAGCTAGTGTAACTGAGTCAGGTTTGTAAGCCTCTTTGCTCGCACAAGCCTTTTCAGTTCTGCCCACACATGTTCTATAGGATTGAGGTCAGGGCTTTGTGATGGCCACTCCAATACCTTAACTTTGTTGTCCTTAAGCCATTTTGCCACAACTTTGGAAGTATGCTTGGGGTCATTGTCCATTTGGAAGACCCAAGCTTTAACTTCCGGACTGATGTCTTGAGATGTTGCTTCAATATATCCACTTAATTTTCCTGCCTCATGATGCCATCTATTTTGTGAAGTGCATCAGTCCCTCCTGCAGCAAAGTACCACACAACATGATGCTGCCACCCCCATGCCTCACGGTTGGGATGGTGTTCTTCGGCTTGCAAGCCTCCCTCTTATTCCTCCAAACATAAAAATGGTCATTATGGCCAACCAGTTCTATTTTTGTTTCATCAGAGCAGAGGACATTTCTCCAAAAAATGTACGATTTTTGTCCCCATCTTCACAAGGTCCTTTGCTGTTGTTCTGGGATTGATTTGCACTTTTAGCACCAAAGTACGTTCATTTCTAGAAGACAGAACGCGAATCCTTCCTGAGCGGTATGACAGCTGGATGGCCCCATGGTGTTTATACTTGCGTACTATTGTTTGTACAGATGAACGTGGCACCTTCAGGCATATGGAAATTGCTCCCAAGGATGAACCAGACTTGTGGATGTCTACAATTTTTTTTCTGAGGTCTTGGCTGATTTCTTTTGATTTTCCCATGATGTCAAGCAAAGAGGCACTGAGTTTGAAGGCAGGCCTTGAAATACATCCACAGGTACACCTCCAATTGACTCAAATGATGTCAATTAGCCTATCAGAAGCTTCTAAAGCCAAGACATCATTTTCTGGAATGTTTCAAGCTATATACACACACACACACACACACACATATGTGTGTGTGTGTGTGTGTGTGTGTGTGAATATATATACACACACGTATACAGTCGTGTATGGCGCTTGCTGGAAACTTTTGGCCACGACTGTATACGTATATATATATATATATACACACACAAACACACACACACACACACACACATATACACGTATACAGTCGTGGCCAAAAGTTTTGAGAATGACACAAATATACATTTTCACAAAGTCTGCTGCCTCAGTTTGTATAATGTCAATTTGCATATACTCCAGAATGTTATGAAGAGTGATCAGATGAATTGCAATTAACTGCAAAGTCCCTCTTTGCCATGCAAATTAACTGAATCCCCCAAAACCATTTCCACTGCATTTCAGCCCTGCCACAAAACGACCAACTGACATCATGTCAGTGATTCTCTCGTTAACACAGGAGTGAGTGTTGACGAGGACAAGGCTGGAGATCACTCTGTCATGCTTATTGAGTTTGAATAACAGACTGGAAGCTTCAAAAGGAGGGTGGTGCTTGGAATCATTGTTCTTCCTCTGTCAACCATGGTTACCTGCACGGAAACACATGCCGTCATCATTGCTTTGCACAAAAAGGGCTTCACAGGCAAGGATATTGCTGCCAGTAAGATTGCACCCAAATCAACCATTTATCGGATCATCAAGAACTTCAAGGAGAGCGGTTCAATTGTTGTGAAGAAGGCTTCAGGGCCCCCAAGAAAGTCCAGCAAGCGCAAGGACCGTCTCCTAAAGTTGATTCAGCTGCGGGATTGGGGCACCACCAGTACAGAGCTTGCTCAGGAATGCCAGCAGGCAAGTGTGAGTGCATCTGCACGCACTGTGAGGCAAAGACTTTTGGAGGATGGCCTGGTGTCAAGAAGGGCAGCAAAGAAGCCTCTTCTCTCCAGGAAAAATATCAGGGACAGACTGATATTCTGCAGAAGGTACAGGGATTGGACTGATGAGGACTGGGATTGTTTGGGGCATCTGGTAAAAAGCTTGTCCGGAGAAGACAAGGTGAGTGCTACAATCAGTCCTGTGTCATGCCAACAGTAAAGCATCCTGAGACCATTCATGTGTGGGGTTGCTTATCAGCCAAAGCAGTGGGCTCACTCACAATTTTACCTAAGAACACAGCCATGAATAAAGAATGGTACCAACACATCCTCCGAGAGCAACTTCTCCCAACCATCCAGGAACAGTTTGGTGTCGAACAATGCCTTTCCCAGCATGATGGAGCACCTTGCCATAAGGCAAAAGTGATAATTAAGTGGCTCAGGGAACAAAACATCAATATTTTGGGTCCATGGCCAGGAAACTCCCCAGACCTTAATCCCATTGAGAACTTGTGGTCAATCCTCAAGAGGCGGGTGGACAAACAAAAACCCACAAATTCTGACAAACTCCAAACACACACACACACACACATATGTAAATATATATACATATATAAATATATAATTACGTAAATATATATATATATATATATATATATATATATATATATATATGTAAATATACACTGCTCAAAAAATAAAGGGAACACTAAAATAACACATCCTAGATCTGAATGAATGAAATAATCTTATTAAATACTTTTTTCTTTACATAGTTGAATGTGCTGACAACAAAATCACACAAAAATAAATGGAAAACCACACTACAGGCTGATCCAACTTTGATGTAATGTCCTTAAAACAAGTCAAAATGAGGCTCAGTAGTGTGTGTGACCTCCACGTGCCTGTATGACCTCCCTACAACGCCTGGGCATGCTCCTGATGAGGTGGTGGATGGTCTCCTGAGGGATCTCCTCCCAGACCTGGACTAAAGCATCCGCCAACTCCTGGACAGTCTGTGGTGCAACGTGGCGTTGGTGGATGGAGAGAGACATGATGTCCCAGATGTGCTCAATTGGATTCAGGTCTGGGGAACGGGCGGGCCAGTCCATAGCATTAATGCCTTCCTCTTGCAGGAACTGCTGACACACTACAGCCACATGAGGTCTAGCATTGTCTTGCATTAGGAGGAACCCAGGGACAACCGCACCAGCATATGGTCTCACAAGGGGTCTGAGGATCTCATCTCGGTACCTAATGGCAGTCAGGCTACCTCTGGCGAGCACATGGAGGGCTGTGCGGCCCCCCAAAGAAATGCCACCCCACACCATGACTGACCCACCGCCAAACCGGTCATGCTGGAGGATGTTGCAGGCAGCAGAACGTTCTCCACGGCGTCTCCAGACTCTGTCACGTCTGTCACATGTGCTCAGTGTGAACCTGCTTTCATCTGTGAAGAGCACAGGGCAGTGGCGAATTTGCCAATCTTGGTGTTCTCTGGCAAATGCCAAACGTCCTGCACGGTGTTGGGCTGTAAGCACAACCCCCACCTGTGGACGTCGGGCCCTCATACCACCCTCATGGAGTCTGTTTCTGACCGTTTGAGCAGACACATGCACATTTGTGGCCTGCTGGAGGTCATTTTGCAGGGCTCTGGCAGTGCTCCTCCTGCTCCTCCTTGCACAAAGGCGGAGGTAGCGGTCCTGCTGCTGGGTTGTTGCCCTCCTACGGCCTCCTCCACGTCTCCTGATGTACTGGCCTGTCTCCTGGTAGCGGCTCCATGCTCTGGACACTACGCTGACAGACACAGCAAACCTTCTTGCCACAGCTCGCATTGATGTGCCATCCTGGATGAGCTGCACTACCTGAGCCACTTGTGTGGGTTGTAGACTCCGTCTCATGCTACCACTAGAAAGAAAGCACCGCCAGCATTCAAAAGTGACCAAAACATCAGCCAGGAAACATAGGAACTGAGAAGTGGTCTTTGGTCCCCACCTGCAGAACCACTCCTTTATTGGGGGTGTCTTGCTAATTGCCTATAATTTCCACCTGTTGTCTATTCCATTTGCACAACAGCATGTGAAATTTATTGTCAATCAGTGTTGCTCCTGTGAACAGTTTGATTTCACAGAAGTGTGATTGACTTGGAGTTACATTGTGTCGTTTAAGTGTTCCCTTTATTTTTTGAGCAGTGATATATATATATATATATATATATATATATATATATATATATATTTATTTATTTATTTATACATATATTTATTTACTTAAATAAATATATGTAAATATATATTTACTTAAATAAATATATGTAAATATATATTTACTTAAATAAATATATGTAAATATATATTTACTTAAATAAATATATATATATATATATATATATATATTTATAAATAAATACATACACATATATATATATATTTATAAATAAATACACACAAATACATACAAATAAATACATACAAATACACACATATATGCATGCATATGCATGCATACATACAAACACACACAGAGAAATAAGTCAGATCCTGTGTGTTGCCGTTTGAGTGTTTGTTTGATAGCCTACTGATTCATTGAGCAGCAAACCTCAATCCCACCATGTCGTATAAACAATTTTAGCTGTTTTTAAATCTTTGCTATGCTGTAAGAACAGCCTCTCTGGTATTACATCATTTATTTAGTGTTATTTACACTGTTCCAAATTGTCAGAAGAATGATATTTATTATAATAATAACCCTCTTTCTTGATCTTATTGTTATCATTACTATTATTATTATGATCATCATTATAATAAGTAATGTCATCATCATCATTAGTAGGCTTTGTATAGCAGTCTCGTATAACAACTATGAAGCTGTAGTCCTAAGAGTGCATCCTTTTTAGTCTTAATACCCTAACTTACTTGGGCCTATATTTCAATACTAGCTAGCTTGCTAGCTAGCTACCTGGCTAATGTTAGCCGACTAATGTTAGCCTACTTCAATACAATTCTGATTTGGCTTGGACACACAATAATATTATAAAAGGCGGCAAATAATATGTAGGAAAGCCTTTTGTTATGATTGTGATATCGCCAGATTGACTTTTGATGCAGTATAAGTTTTGCCAGCTAACTAAGATTGAGGGAACCACTCTATTTTAGCTAGCTAACATTAGCATTGCAAGCTATTTTTAACTAACTTTGCTAGTAACAGTAATGGCAACATTGCATCTCTCTAAAGTAAATTTCACGACAACATAATATGGCAAAATTGTTTCCTACTAAGTATTTGCATACTGTAGCAATGTCATCGTATTTCCATGCCACTCCAAATTTGTGTTATTTAGACAAGACAGTCACATTAGCCTCCGAGGTGCAACCCATGCCTAGGGCACATATAAATATTGGATGCAGAAATGGTGGTACTAGAGTAGCTAACTCATGTCTGACTACAACAGCGTACTAACTAGCTGCAACAAACTTAAACCAATCCAGGGCCATAGCAAAACATGTCATAGTTGGTTGCATAGTGTAACAGCATCACCGGCCTGAATCTAATCCAATCTGGAGCCAGTCAGTCTACACCTGCAAAGCATAAATTAGCTTCCAATCTAGATTGTTATTTCTCAAGCTATGTTTATTATTTAGGGATGATGACAATTGTTGATCCTGTTTTTCTGTTAGACAAAGTGCACAGTTGACCCGAGTTACTGCCCTGATGACAGACGGCGTCATCAACAACGACAGGTAATGTGTGTTATGTAAAATGTGAAATGTTGTATTCAAAAATACCTGGCTTGATAAAATAGTAGGCTAATTCCCCAGCCAAGCAGAGACAACTAGTAGAGCAATTTTGGTTGTGAAGTGCATTAGCAAAAAGCTTTGTCCTTTCTTTAAAACTAAATGCAATTTACCACTTGGCTGTCTATTTATACCACCCTGTCACAGGCCCTCCCGTTAACACCACCTCATAAGATTGCCTGCTGCAGTTGTTTGAGAGATGTCCAGTTTGCAGCCGAACATGCAGTATAGAGAAAACCAGCAAGGAGGCCCTCATCAGCCTCATGCAGACATGCCCTCACTGTGAGCATTCCTATGAATGGAACAATCAGCCACACGTTAGCAAGTATCCGGCCAGCATCCTTCACCTGTCAGCGGCAACCGCTTTCACAGGCTCATTATATGCATCTAAGAAGTAGAAAATAAGCAACAAATAATGCCAGTTTACATAAATGTTTCACAACTGGGTTCTCAAATGTACCAAAGTAATGAAGTGGGTTACCTTCCGTATTTGTACAAATGATGTCCAGGGCATCACCTAGCCTTGTGGAACCAGCCTGATCGCTGTGTTCACCATTCTATTTTACTTCCCATTTTATTATATTTGAAGTGAAATAGAAAAGGTGAACGCAGCGATCCGGTTGGTTCCACCATGCTAATCATAACCACCATTGATAATGTAATAAGTGCTCCGTGTCTGTCTGACAGACCAGTATCTTTGATGAGGGGCCAGAAGCTGATCTACACTGCTATGCCCATCAACATGGCTCTGGCAAAGACCTCACCTCCAGCCTCACCTCCAGCCTGCTCAGCAACGGTCATCGATGGGAATTAGGTAGGGTTTAGACAGAATTAGGTAGGGTTTAGTCAGAATTAGGTAGGGTTTAGTCAGAATTAGGTAGGGTTTAGTCAGAATTAGGTAGGGTTTAGACAGAGTTAGGTAGGGTTTAGTCAGACTTGTTCAAACTTCAACATAGTGTATGTTTGGGTGTCAGATATCACCTATCCCTAACTGCCCTATCCCTATAGAACAGTGACTATGTGTGTATGTGTTCACAGAAATGTATGGAGCCAGCACAGACTAAAAGACGGGCTTGATACTAATGTCTCTGAATGGACATTTTTACTTGTATTGTATTTTTTTGTGAACTGAATGATGTCAGTCAATAAGGGGAGGGAGGAACTCTGTGCATTCTGCTCCAGGATCAGGGAACCCATGTTGCATATGGGATACCTCACAGGGCATGACCACGTTTGCCAAGGTACACCCATTACCACCAGACAAAATGCAGATAGGCACAATATATGTATTGGCTGGGAATGACAATGAAAGATACAGACCGTTATATTAGCAGGACACTGCTTCTATGGTACTATGTTACGTTTTTTTTACTCTACATGGACCTGTTACTACATTTGATAGTCAGAATATCTTGTCACTTGGTATTTATTCCTCGTGTTACTTACGGAAGGGTCCATAAGTAGAGCATTTCACTGTTACTCTAAGCCTGTTGAAGATGCACGTGATAAATACAATTACAACATTTATTTTTTCATTTGATCTACATAAATTCAGCAATAGTATATTATTCTCATGTTACTCTGCAGGTTACTGACCTATCCAACGGTTCCTCCGGCATCTCACCATACATTTGCCAATAGTTGATTCAACCAGCAGGAGGTGTGTTTGTTGTGACTGAGTGGGGCGAAACAGCTGCGGACAAGGTTCTGACAGATGGGTGTGTCTTGGTGGTTGCAAGGACACCCAAGAAACACCCACATCAAACCATACCTCCAAGCCAACTCAAGTTTGGCTTCTGTCATGGCCACCATTATTTCTTAAGAGCAAACCAAAAAACGAGGCCAAATCAGCAGATGCAGTACCCCTTTACACACAACTGACGAAGAGACGGAACTGACTACATGCATTTCAGGTCAAACATCTAGGACATTGAACTAACTCTTCTGAAACAACCAAAGCCCCAGGGAGAAGGCTTTAGAAGTCACTTTTTCTATTCTGTTTTGTATCCCAGGAGAAACCAAGCTGACGTTGACTAATGAATGTAGAGCAGGAGTGTCAAACTAATTTCCTCTGCGGGCCGCATTTGGCCTTCACTGAAGTCTGGAGGGGCGTACGTAAATGTGATTATATTTCCTTGCCGTCAAAATTGGCAAAAAATAGACCTCTATCCATTGCTTTTGGAATTTTTGATGCTCCCTGACTGTCTAGCTTTCGTTTCGATGACTGTTAGCAAGCTGGACAGAGTGAAGAGACTATAAAAATGTAGGTCCATTATCATTTCTACACAATTTCGATTTGGTTTTAGACATTTCAATGTTGATTGACAAGCTCCGACTGGTAAAATACGTTTTGAACGGTCATCCAACTCGGAATTGCAGTCCGGGAACTCAGGCCTCTTTATAGAGATCACTAACGTCATCATCATTCAACCTTGTTTTCCCCCCCCAGAGTTCCCATTTGTGTTGAAAGCACCATAAAGCCAGGCTTTGATGACACAATTTGCCCATGAAGGACTGCCGCGCCACCTTCCTGTTAAAGTGAGCACAACAAGGTGAGTCCAAAAATGTATTGTATGTTGCTGCATAAATGATGTAATATGCCAGAGAGATATGTGTATTGTAGCTAAGAAAGTCATACTAAGTGCATGTTGTGTAGTAAGCTGTTAGTAGCCCCTGTGCCTCACCCTAATAATTTGGTCCCTTTGCCCCTCTTCCTTTCACCTACAGTTTTGACTTGGTGAACAGGGAGGATACAGTAAGAACGGTCCATGTTCTGAATTCTGTCGCTTAACAAAGTAATATTGACTACTATATTATCCACTCCTCGTTCCCTTTCGCCATAGTTTGTACATCTCAATTGTCAGTAGAAACCACATTTGTTTAAGCAAGTCAGCCATATCAGCAGTTTTTTCTCTCCAAAAAGACAGTAAATGAGGCTGAATGAACTGTTTTGCTGTCAGACAAGGCTCCACTGATAGCCAGCTGTAGCAGTGGTAAGGTGTTGGGACTGCTGTTGGGACAGCTTTACGTAGGCCCTTACAGTTTGTGGGCACCGTTGTCACAGTTATAGTTTAGTGGCGTCGCTGGCATGCATAAAAATAAAAAATAAATCTTTGCCCCACCAAGATTTACTTGCTAAAATCGCGACGGAACCTCCCTCCAACAGCCCTAGCTGACAAAGCACCGTAAAAAAATAACAGCAGCAAGGCTTTCATATGTGAGCGCTTAATATGCACTTTCTGAAAATCCCTTCCTCTCCATCTCCCCTCTCTGTTTTATAGAGCTGGGAGGACTGACTTCAAGACATTTAAGTCAGATTCACAGGCGTGAAATGACAATGTCAATATTCATAAATGTAAAACAATACCGGTCATGCTCACAGAAAAAAAGAGAAAGCAGTCAGTACATTACGCAAGCGATGCAATTGGAGGCCGTGCTAAATTAGTGTGCAAACTCAGTTTAGTGATTTAATAAATCGGGGATCGGAAGAAGAAAAAAATAAGACATCTATATTAGAAACAGCAGGGGACAATATACTATTCTATATACAGCCATTAAATGGCCTGTGTCCACAGTGCCACAGACACCACCCACACACCATCTCTCTGTTAAACACACCATACATTCTTACATTTCAGTCATTTAGCAGACGCTCTTATCCAGAGCGACCTACAGGAGCAATTAGAGTTAAGTGCCTTGCTCAAGGGCACAGACAGATTTTTTCACCTAGTCAGCTTGGGGATTCGAACCAGCAACCTTTTGGTTACTGGCCAAACACCTTAACCGCTAGGCTACCTGCCGCTCACATATCAGAAATGAATCATTCCAACACTCTCCATCAGGCCTATCTAAGGGTTTTACTTGGTGAATATTTCATGGAGAGGAAAATGAGTGAATGTACAGTATTATCAAATAGAGAGAGGAGAGGAGAAGTAGTCAATGTATTATCAGACAGAGGACGTCTTTCATTATCAGCAGCTTTCCAAGTCCTGTCTGTCAAACACCGGGGCCAGAGAACATGTTCTTAATGACCCCAGTGAGGAGGAGAGGAGAAACCTACAGTAAGGGGATATCCTCATCAATATGTAGGCCTCTGCTATGCTCTGATGGAAGCCCCAGATGTGGTGAGACAAGAGGGGCAGATAGATACCAATAACACCCAGTAAGTCCCAACCCAAGGATTTCCACTTTGAAGTAGAGATAATACAGACAGACAATCACGGACTACAAAAGGAAAACCAGCCACGTCACGGACACCGACGTCTTGCTTCCAGACAAGCTAAAACACCTTTGCCCGCACTCACCTCTGTCATCATGAAGTGCTTTGTGAGACAAGTCAAGGATTATATAATCACCTCCACCTTACCCGTCACCCTAGACCCACTTCAATTTGCATCACACTGCACACTTCCCTATCCCATCTGGACAAGAGGAATAGCTATGTCAGAATGCTGTTCATTGACTACAGCTCAGCATTCAACACCATAGTATCCTCCAAGCTCATCATTAAGCTTGAGGGCCTGGATCTCAACCCCGCTCTGTGCAACTGGGTCCTGGATTTCCTGACGGGCCCGCCCCAGGGGGTGAAGGTAGGAAACAAAATCTCCACTTCACTGATCCTCAACACTGAGGCCCCAGAAGGATGCGTGCTCAGCCCCCTCCTGTACTCCCTGTTCACCCATGACTGCGTGGCCATGCGCGCCTCCAACTCAATCATCAAGTTTGCAGACACAACTGTAGTAGGCTTGATTACCAACAACGACAAAGCAGCCTACAGGGAGGAGGTGAGGGCTCTTGGAGTGTGGTGTCAGGAAAATAACCTCTCACTCAACATCAACAAAACAAAAGGAGATAATCGTGGACTTCAGGAAACAGCAGAGGGACAGCAGTGGAGAAGGTGGAAACATACATCACGGACAAACTGAAATGGTCCACCTACACAGACAGTGTGGTGAAGGCAGCGCAACAGCGCGGTGAAGGCAGCGCAACAGCGCCTCTTCAACCTCAGGAGGCTGAAGAAATTTGGCTTGTCACCTAAAACCCACACAAACTTTTAGATGCACAATTGAGAGCATCCTGTCAGGCTGTATCACCGCCTGGTACGGCAACTGCATCACCCACAACTGCATGACTCTCCAGAGGGTGGTGCGGTCTGCACAACACATCACCGGGGGCAAACTACCTGCCCTCCAGGACACCTACAGCACCCGATGTCACAGGAAGGCCAAAAAGACCGAGCCACTGCCTGTTCACCCCGCTACCATACATTGGCCACTTTAATAAATGGAACACTAGTCACTTTAATAATGCCACTTTATGTTTTCAATAATGCTTACATATCTTGCATTACTCATCTTATATGTATATACTGTATTCTATACTATGGCTTCTTAGCCTATGCCGCTCTGTCATTGCTCATCCATATATTTATATATTCTTATTCCATTCCTTTATTTAGATTTGTGTGTATTAGGTATGTTGTGGAATTGTTAGATATTACTTGTTAGATATTGCTGCACTGTCGGAACTAGAAGCACAAGCACTTCGCTACACTCGCAATGACATCTGCTAACCATGTGTATGTGACCCCAAAAAATGGATTCGATAATATTCCAGAGGGGTGAGATATGAAGCATCTCTAGAGACAGATCTGGACTATGACTCCTGGCCCTGCATCAATACGAGATTCTCACAGCTACTTGGTGCTTCTAGGATGGGATATAGTCATCCAGGCTTTCAAAGGGGCAAGTCAAAGCATGGGTGCTTTAGAGATTGTGAGTGTGTGTATAAATGTGTAAAAGAGAGAGAGGAGAGAGAGCAAACAAGAGAAAGAACGAGTGAGTGAGCGATCAAGCGCCTTAGTACTGTCCGGTGGGCTTTAGCAGTGATTCATATTTAATCGGTTATCAGATAGTAAAACATGGTGTGGCTCTACAGCTGCTTTGATGTCAACAACCAGTCAATGGAGACACACGGAACGATCCCCACTGCACACCACTGCCCCAGGGCAGCTCTCGGCTCCTCTCTTCTCCTCCATGCCCAACGAGAGAGATGTACAGTATACCATTTGGAAAAGCCTATCCTGTGCAGTCATACTAAGGCCAAACAAACAGGAAGACATAGGCTTAGCTACCCCTTGGGCCGGGAGTTTGCAACATGGTGGAGATAGTAAACCTTGTGATAGAAAAATGACATACTTAACAGATTTTTTTATATTAATAGTAAACTATTATATATTTAACTAA
Source organism: Salmo trutta (assembly GCF_901001165.1). Lineage (NCBI taxonomy): Eukaryota > Metazoa > Chordata > Actinopteri > Salmoniformes > Salmonidae > Salmo > Salmo trutta. The sequence continues at coordinate 27,344,723 of NC_042992.1, read as the reverse complement.
GAGTAAGACTGGCCTGCTAAGGCTGAGTTTTTTAACGGGGTCCACTCTAGATTCCTGCAGCTAGTCTGGGTGTCGAGGACAGGGGTTTTACTAGAGATATCTTGAAGCTGACAACTGATAGATGTCTCGGTGATAAAACTTTACAGCCACATTCCAGTCTATCATTAGTGATTCGTGTGAGACGTATGTCTCCGGTCTAACTGGGAATGCATTCTATAGATGAGATAGTGACAGTCTGAAGGAATAGAACAAACATTTCAGTGTTCTCCCAGTGGGTCAGAAGTATACATACACTCAATTAGTATTTGGTAGCATTGCCTTTAAATTGTTTAACTTGGGTCAAATGTTTCAGGTAGCCTTCCACTCCAATACCTTGACTTTGTTGTCCTTAAGCTATTTTGCCTCAACTGTCCATTTGGAAGACCCATTTGCGACCAAGCTTTAACTTCCTGACTGATGTCGTGAGATGTTGCTTCAATATATCCACCTCATTTTCCTTCCTCATTTACATCATTTAGCAGAGGGGGGTTAGAAGGATTACTATATCCTATCCCAGGTATTCCTGGGATGCCATCTATTTTGTGAAGTGCACCAGTCCCTCTTGCAGCAAAGCACCCCCACAACATGATGTTGCCACCACCGTGCTTCACGGTTGGGATAGTCTTCTTCGGCTTGCAAGCCTCCCCCTTTTTCCTCAAATCATAACAATGGTCATTATGGCCAACCAGTTCTATTTTTGTTTCATCAGACCAGAGGACATTTCGCCAAAAAGTACAATCTTTGTCCCCATGTGCAGTTGCAAACCGTAGTCTGGCTTTTTTAATGGTGGCTTTGGAGCAGTGGCTTCTTCCTTGCTGAGCAGCCTTTCAGGTTATGTCGATATAGGACTCGTTTTACTGTGGATATAGATACTTTTGTACCTGTTTCCTCCAGCATCTTCACAAGGTCCTTTGCTGTTGTTCTGGGATTGATTTGCACTTTTCACACCAAAGTACATTCATCGCTAGGAGACAGAACGAGTTTCCTTCCTGAGCAGTATGACGCCTGCGTGGTCCCATGGCGTTTATACTTGCGTGCTATTGATTGTACAGATGAACGTGGTACCTTCAGGCGTTTGGAAATTGCTCCCAAGGATGAACCAGACTTGAGGTCTACAATTTTCTTTCTGAGGTCTTGGCTGATTTCTTTTGATTTTCCCATGATGTCAAGCAAAGAGGCACTGAGTTTGAATGTAGGCCTTGAAATACATCCACAGGTACACCTCCAATTGACTCAAATTATGTCAATTAGCCTATCAGAAGCTTCTAAAACCATGACATCACTTTCTGGAATTTTCCAAGCTGTTTAAAGGCACAGTCAACTTAGTGTATGTAAACTTCTGACCCACTGGAATTGTGATAGTGAATTATAAGTGAAATAATCTGTGTGTAAACAATTGTTGGAAAAATTACTTGTGTCATGCACAAAGTAGATGTTAACAGACTTTTGGCAAGTCTGTCAGGACAAAAAACGTGTGGAGGGGTTGAAAAACGTAAGTGTTTGTAAACTTCCGACTTCAACTGTATGTCTCACATGCACCACTAATGATAGACTGGAATGTGGCTGTGAAGCTTTATTCAGGGTGGAGCCAGCCATGGTTGAAGAAGTTTTAGGCTTGGTATATAAAGACCCGGTATTCCCTGTATGATTCAAGCACTTGGTCCGACAGTCAAGACTGTTGGATTGATGGCTTCATTATTGCAATAATCAATCAATATTAAATAAAGATGATTGTTTGAAGAAAAGAAAGTCTCTCTCAGTACTGAATTTCCACGACAACAGCAGGAGGGGGAATACATCAAATCCAGATGGCAAACATATTGAACAGTAGGCCAATACCCTGGTTTTAGATGTGAAACGTGATAGTAATTCACGAGCATAACCTCGATATACAGTATATCAGCACTGACCCTACTCCAAAGTCCTGTTTTGTTTTCAGAAATCAGTCCATTTCAGAGCAGCGTTAGATAAAACAGCACTGTTCAGAAGAGAGCAGGTCAGTCAGTTCCATATTTATTCCTGATTGAGTCAGACATGGCCAGGACACTGCATGGGGCTCATCTCCTCATGGCCACAAACACACCACCTACAGAGGAGCTAACAAGATGAAACAATGATCAGGCCTCCGCAGAGCCTTCTGGAGGTCAAGACACCCTGAAGGCAGAGAGACAGCCTCCTCGGCAGAGAGACAGCCTCCTCGGCAGAGAGACAGCCTCCTCGGCAGAGAGAAAGAGTTTAAGGCTAAATCCTGGTAAAAGCTGTAGCCTCCATGTTCCCTGCTGTTCCTTATCTCTCGGTGTATACAGTACACTGTTTAGGTTGTGTTAAGTGCCATTGTTTGTAGCTGTATTTTAGGCATGTGTTGGTAGGATTTGTGATGCTGTGTGAAATGGGAGGCACTGTGGTGTGTAATCTGGGATGAGGAGCGGAAACATACAGGAACTGCAGGCAGGATAAAATGAAAGCAAAACTACATTAGAGACACACTCAATCTGACAAGTAACAATTATGAGGCATGGTGACACCCCTCTAGTCAACACACACAGTCCCACACACGCACGGCTGGTGATGCGTTGCTTTGATCGGCTATAAGACGGAGTCTTTAATTAGAGCCAAGCAGCTGAATACATCCAGGAAACACATATTATTAACAAAGTGCATCAAATAATCGAAATGAGAAGATTAAAGGGGAAAGATGAGAAGAATCTTAAAACATCTACACAGGATAATTAATCAAAGGCTAAATCTTTTTGAATGCATGTATGAATATGTCTAGTCCTGGTTACGTTGACTATATCGCAGAAGGATGGTACAGTCCATAGGGCTAAAAGAAAAGCTCCACGTGTTAAGAACCACTCTAGATAGAGACCAATTCACTGCAGTCTTTAGAGACTCTCACACCCATGACGAGAGAGAGAGAGAGGCAGAGAGAGAGAGAGAGGCAGAGAGAGAGAGGCAGAGAGATAGAGAGAGAGAGAGAGAGAGAGAGAGAGAGGCAGAGAGAGAGAGAGAGGCAGAGAGAGAGAGGGGCAGAGAGAGAGAGAGAGTGGCAGAGAGAGAGAGAGAGGGGCAGAGAGAGAGAGAGAGAGGGGGAGAGAGAGAGAGAGAGGGGCAGAGAGAGAGAGAGAGGGGCAGAGAAAGGAGAGAGAGAGAGGGAAAGTAGAAGAGAGTAGAGGAGGGGCAGAGAGAGAGAGAGAGAGAGAGAGGCAGAGTGAGGAGAGAAGGAGAGAGAGGGGCATAGAGAGAGAGAGAGAGAGAGGCAGAGGAGAGAAGAGAGGGCAGTAGCGAGATGAGAGGAGAGAGGAGAGAGGGCAGAGAGAGAGGGGGCAAGAGTAGGAGAGGAGGAGAGAGAGAGGGGCCAAGAGAGAGAGGGCAGAGAGAGAGAGGAGAAGAGAGGAGAGAGGGGCAGAGAGAGAGAGGAGAGAGAGAGGGGCAGAGAGAGGAAGAGAGGAGAGAGAGAGGGCAGAGAGAGGAGAGAGAGAGGGGGCAGAGAGAGAGAGAGAGGGGCAGAGAGAGAGAGAGAGAGGGGGCAGAGAGAGAGAGAGAGAGGAGAGAGAGGAGAGCAGAGAGAGAGGGGGCAGAGAGAGAGAGGGCAGAGAGAGGGAGAGGGGCAGAGAGAGAGAGGGGCAGAGAGAGAGAGAGAGGGGCAGAGAGAGAGAGAGAGGGGCAGAGAGAGAGAGAGAGGGGCAGAGAGAGAGAGGGGCAGAGAGAGAGAGGGGCAGAGAGAGAGAGGGGCAGAGATAGAGAGAGAGGGGCAGAGATAGAGAGAGAGGGGCAGAGAGAGAGAGGGCAGAGAGAGAGAGAGAGGGGCAGAGAGAGAGAGGGGGCAGAGAGAGAGAGGGGCAGAGAGAGAGAGGGGCAGAGAGCGAGAGGGGCAGAGAGCGAGAGGGGCAGAGAGCGAGAGAGGGGCAGAGAGCGAGAGAGGGGCAGAGAGCGAGAGAGGGGCAGAGAGCGAGAGAGGGGCAGAGAGAGAGAAAGAAACAAAATGAGGAAAGGCAGCAGACAACAGGAAATGAATAAGGTTAGCCTAACTGCTGTAAGAGCCATGGGCCGAAAGTCAATGTATGACATATAATACACAAAGTAAGAGGAAGGAGAATGTCACAAAGGAAAAGGGAAGAGGGTTAGATAGAAAATGCAAGAGCGAGTCATTATTTGTTCAATGTTGCGCTCAAGATGTCATTACTTATTACACATATTAATGCATATTCATGACTGCTGAGGCACCAGTGACCCGTTGAGATCCCTGTCTGGCATGCTGAGTCTCCAGACCAGAAACAGGCCTGCGGCAGGCCGTCAGCTCTTTGCGGACGACTGACAGTTTACGCAGACAAACAGGCTCCCGCAGCACGGATACGGACACACACACACACACACACACACACACACACACACACACACACACACACCATCTTACTCATCTCATCCCTGCTACCCTGAGGCAGACAGCCAGGCATGACTCGGCTGACAGCGTCAGACTGACATTAAACCCCACATGGAGATGTGTGATCTGTGTCATTGACTCTGGGTTGTCTAGCAGCTCTATACTGAGATTCCTCAAGTCGTACTTGAGTAAAAGCAAAAGATACCTTAATAGAAAATGGCTCAAGTAAAAGTGAAAGTCCCCCAGTAAAATACTACCTGAGTAAAAAGTCTAAAAGTATCTGGTTTTAGATATACTTAAGTATCAAAAGTAAATATAATTGCTAAAATATTCTTAAGTATCAAAAGTATAAATCATTTCAACTTCCTTATATTAGGCAAACCAGATGGAGCGATTTTCTTGTTTTTCTAATTTACAGATAGCCGTTGGCACACTCCAACATAATTTACAAACGATCCATGTGTGTTTAGTGAGTCCACCAGATCGGAGGGAGCAGGGATGACCACGGATGTTATTTTGACAAGTGCGTGAATTGGATAATTTTCCTGCACTGGAGTAAAAAGTAGATTATTTTCTTTAAGAATGTAGTGGAGTAAAAGTAGTCAAAATATAAATTGTAAAGTACAGATACAAAAAAAAAAAATGACTTGAGTAAAAATACTTGAAAGTACTACTTAACATCACTGGTGTGGCTAGGCATATCTGAAACCTCCGAAGCTCAGAGTCAGTGAAATGATTTCTGCTGTACTGCTTATATACTTTGTATATAGTGGTTCTAGACTTTAAAAACAGAGTTGCCAAACTCAACAGCATGAACTCTGCTCTCCTCCATTTGTCCTGAGAGAAATGGGAGGCAGTGGAGCCAAGACAAAACAGAAGTTAATGGAATGAATACACAAACTTAATTACAGTACAAATGTCAACATGAGGAAGGAAAAAAAACGCTCACGTTACTCGCTCCAGCTTAGACGGTAGCTTAAGCGATATTTTCAACGGCTTAAAAAGAAATAAAGAGTGTGCCAGGAAGAAAGGTCAAAACTCTGCCCAGTAAAGTAGTATTGGAGAGTCAGAACATGAAAGGAGAGTTGGAGAAAAATTCTGACAATAACATTTCAGTGATTTTAAAGATGGTGGCATTAATTCAAGGGCTCTCCATCCCTCTGTGCTTCAAGTAAAAAACCCTCAACTTTGTGACAAATGTCACATCTATTTTGCTCAGGCAGTTCAGTTGCAGTGTGGGGGGAAGATTATTCATTTTCTAGAAGAATTGATTGCTGACGATTCTGTGCGTCATTGCCATCCTAACCCACTATTACAGCCCCTCAACTTCCTGGCCAGAGATGTTCCTTCCTGTATGTTACATCAACACATCTCGGGACCATGACGGCATTAGTAGCCAATCACAAGTCTCTATTATTACATTCAAAATGCCTCGACTTCCTGAAGAAAATCAAGCATCCGACCACGCCACTCCAGATGACAAGAGTAGCATAACATGGCGTGGAGTGGTGGCTGATTGCAATCATTGCAGAATGAAGAGTGGGGTAGAGGAGGGTACCGCCCACCTCCTTCCTCCCGCTAGGCTGCCTCTCACCTCTTCCAAAGATAGACCATCTCCCGCAGAGGTGAAAGTGCTGTACTTTTCATTGACAAAAAAAAACTACAAGAAACTGCTGGGTTTTTTCTCTTTATTTTTATTTTTTTAACTACGACCATTCACATTCAGTCATCCACATAAATCACTGTACTAACGCACCGTCAGAATCAAACCGCGATATTCAGCTCATGACTTCTGAGGCTGACCTTAACCCACCTGACTGACTGATTTCAATTTCAACATCAAGTTGAAAGTGCAGATAAGGGAGGGAGTATATATATGTCCTGAAAAGTTGGAGGTTACATAAGTAGCTGATTTAAATGGTTAGTATTGCAGTGTTGTAATTGTCTTTTTCTCTCCCAGTTGTTAATTACAGAACTTGACAACGTCATATTACTGTTCTCTGCCCTGACGGTATCCATAGCAACTGGCCATGGAAAAATTAAGTAGTCGAAGTCGGGAACATTAACCAGTATTGTCTAAATATCGCAGATCGCAAAAGTCCTAGTCAATGGCAGCTTTTTGAATAGCCATTTAGTAAACAGGGGGCACAGTAGGCTTATATCCCACACGGATTCGGAGAATTGTTATTCTACTCCTGTGGTGAAGGAGAATGACCAACAGGAGCGGAGGAAGGCAAGGTGCATTCTTAATTTACTTTGGAGTTCTGTTGGCATCCCACATATGCCTGTGTGCATTCAACTGAATGAAAAGCCGCACAAAGAAATGACCGTGCAAACATTTACTTTTATTCAAGATAACAAATTGAAAACTGTTTCTCACTCAATCTCTATGTTTTTGATGTTGTCATACTTGGATGAAAACAAACTCTTCTCTTCTGTATCGCTCCATGGTTGTTTAAAAAAAAAAAGTAAACATCAGCTGTCATTCATTCTACTGAAAAGATAGAGCTGGGGTAAGGGATATTGCCCTAGATACCTTTTTCATTTTTTTGATGAAATAACTTCAGGGGACCAGGACGCCAGAGGGGCTGAAAGTCTCAAGAGAACAGAGACGCACGCTGGTTCTATGGCTCTCTAGTTCTACAGTATCTTAGCAACAGGTTCCTGTCAGTTTAGAGGCTAAAATGAAGAAGTGGTGGAGGTGAGGGATGTAAAGATGGAGAAGAAAAGAAATGGAGGCACGCTCACCTCTTAGTCCAAAATAGAACCAGTCCAATTCAGTCCCATGTACATCCGGTCATTCCGTAGATGGTAAAGTGGCACAGAACTATCATATTCACTTTGCCAGACTCACCTTTCTTATTTATTTAACAGTACGACACCATTATTATACTAGCAGTGAGGGATATTTAATGTTGTATGAATGTCTTATACTAAGTACTCATATATAAATGCCAGGCTTCTTCAAATATAGTATTTACAGGTACTGCATCCTGATGTTACTGTAAATACCCTGCAAACAGACAGCTTTACACACTAAATCACTAGAGGAGAGAAAGGGAGAGCGAGACCCAGAGAGGGGTGGATGCATAGATGGGGGAAAAAAGACAAAGAGAGAGAGAGAGAGGGATGGGTGGATGGATAGACGAGGAGAGAGAAAGCTAGCGTTAACAAGGCAAGCTGCTTTTCATCCCTGGTCTGTTTAACGGACTTCATTTGCATGTCTATCAGCAGTGGGCTCTGAGGAGACGCGGGTCGAGTGAACGACTGTAGCACGGTCTGCCAGACGTGGCACTGATAGAACGCTCTTTCATGAAAACGGATAACGTGATTCCTTATTCTACATGTCAGAGGCATGTTCTACATTATTTATTTATATCCGAATGCTTCCCAAATGCTGGGCGGGCAGGTGGCCTAGCGGTTAAGAGCGTTGGGCCAGTAACCTAAAGATTGCTGGTTCAAATCCCGAGCTGACTAGTTGAACAATCTGTCAACTAGTCAGCTCCATTCGTTTCATATGAAGAGTGTGACTGCCTGGCTCAGTTATCAAACTAACATTAAGAGACTTGGTTGAGTAAAAAAAAAGATATATTATGCAGCTTTATTGTTTTAGTTAGAACAATTCAGATGAAAAGGGGGTGGATTAGACTGGGAAAAGTGCCTTATTTTTTATTTATCGTCACTCCTTTCGGCTCCCCTCTCAGGTTGGTACCAGCAGGCCTCGTCTTTTGTTCCATACCGTGTCTGCGAATACAACGTTTTCACCCCCACCACTCCCGGAAACCACTTTCTCAAAGCTAAGGATCCGGATCACGTACTGCACATGTCATTTACCATATAAAAACTATCAGCGTTTGTGTGATGTAGGCTAATCTCTATATTTGCTGCCATAATGTAGCCACTAGCCAGAGTTCCTGAAGAAAATAACACTACCTCGTTGACTACCTGTCTGCCTCCTGCTTAGACAATCTTTTGCAATGATGAGCCAAGAGAACGAAAGGCAAGAGAACGAAAGGCAAGAGAACGAAAGGCCTCCTACTGTGCCAAGTACCCATCAGTTTCACGTTGTGTCTGACCTCTTGGTTCTAACAAGGAGCAACAGATCTTATGACAGCAGCCCTAATGCTCCACCTCCTATCCTCCTCTTCTATTTTTCCTGGCCATCAGTCTTCTCATCCTGCTCTCTCTCGCTCTCTCTGAGTCCAACCTGGCTACTCTGATTGGCAAAGCTGCATTAAGGAGATGCTTTAATTGTTTGCAGGCTCTGTGTGCTTGTACACAGGCAGACAGTCACAGAATGGTGCTGTAGCCCTTCTGTTTCTCCTTCGGCCTACTTCTGTGCCCGTCTCTCTTTCCGTCCCATGCCAAATATACACAACAAATGCACTACAACAGTCAACTACAAGAGTTTAAAAGGTTGAACACCAGTAGAAAAGTTAGTGGTGGAGATCCACGTTCAAATGGCTTTATGGAGATAGAACTTTCTAGTTTATTTTTTTCCCGCCACTTAAAATGTACTTAAAAAAAATACATATCTTCACAGACATATAAAGAATCCTCTATAAAGCAATTATATGTGAATAACTCATTATAGAACATCTTGTAGTATCAACAAGGACTACAAATTCTAGGTTGCTAGCAACAACATCAGCGCAGCGTGCTAGTTAGCTTACTTAACCATCTACAAATTTAGAAGCAGACGGAAGATCTGTGCTATGTGAACAACAAAACATGTACTGCCGGCATTCTGGGCAGCGGTGCTATGTACCTTTCGGCCTTCAGTATCCTTGAGTCGTAACACACGAACTGTCAGATCAGCAGACTTCAACAAGGCATCTGTCCATTCCTCTCTCTTCCTCAAGGTATAACACTAAGCCCAAGCTCCTCGTCTCCTCATGTAGGCGGGACTAGGGATTGAAATAATTTCACTATTCGAATATTATCATGAATTTTTGTCAGATATCTGGATATTTGAAATACATGTTTTTTTTTTTTAAACTTATGTTTTGACCTGAGCACTGCTGCGCGAGGGAGAGAGGCTGGCGCTCCATTGCTGCAGCTGCGGCGGGGGCGGTGTGTGTGTGTGTGTGTGAGATGGGGGCGAGCAGATGGAGAGAGACGCAGTAGCCACTAGCAAAGGCAACTCAGCTACAGCCAATATTAGCTAACATGTAGCGCCTGTTTTGACTGGAGTAGCCTAGAGAAGCTAGCTAGGTAAGCTAGCCAGCTATAGCTAGCTACTGTAGGCTAATTGAAGCTACATGCTGAGCTTTCTCCCCAACCCCATTCCGATAAAACAGCCTACCTGTTGGTTTCTCATTGTAGCCTACTCTTTCTCATTTCACTAACTTTTAATTCTGTAATTTTATTCCATCCTGCATTGCATTAGAGAACTCTTACTCCACTTGCTACACATTGAGCTAATTTAGAAAAAGCCTTTTCAGTGTTAAAATAGGCCTAAACATGTTTTTTTAATGTAAAAAATAAGTATTGGAACACTACCCTCTGTTCGGATATTTGAATAAGAGTGCACGTCCCTAGGCGGGACACCATATGACTGAGGACCTGTCCCACCTGGCTTCCCTGTGGTGTGGGTGGAGGACACAGATGGAGGCCTTTACACCCTGTTTCCAGGCTCTAAACTGGGCAGCGTTAGCACAGAGCAAGACAAGCATCTGGGAGGCAGATTTCTGGAAGTGTAGACTCGCTACCCTGTCCCGCAGAAGTGGGAGACTGTAACCCTAACCCCCTCCATCTGGCTGGTTTGTTTCCAGCATGGAAACATCACCATGGAAACAGACCAAGCCTGGAATATTGAAGGAGAGGATGGCTACTTTGGTATTACCACCACTAGACTGTAGTGGTTCTGTGGTGAGTCACAGAGCACCAATCAGAAACAAACCTGCGATGGTGAATATGACCGCATCACTTACCTTCATAGTCCTTACCTTTATAGCTGCAGATGTCTTTAAAAACTCTCATCATTAAGTTGCTTGATGAAACACATACTGTTCCATTAGAAAACAGCTAATCTGGTAATGGGTTACATAACACTTCCCTGCCTGGTTTAAAGGTGGTGTTCTGGTGGCCTTACCTTGGCACGCTGTCCGCCGTCGTCGTATCGCCCTGGTCACTAGGTGGCGTCTTTGTTTTCGCCATCTCCTCTACAACAGTGGCCAGACCCTGCTGCTGCTGCTTCAGCTGGTGATGGTGGTGCCGTTGGTGGTGCTTCTCTCCCTCAGCGCTCTGTCCACTACCCTTTGGCCGCTGCCCCTCTTCTTCCTCCATCTCCTCTTCCTCCTCCTTCGTCTTCTTCCCCCGGCCTTCTCCCTCCTCGTCGCTCTCCTCATCTAGCATGTCGTCCACCTGACAAGAGAGAGGCGGTTTGGTGAGGCTTGGCTCCCCCAGGGTAGGGTGGTCTATACAGTACAGCAGGCCTCTCATTGTCCACCAGAGCGCAACATACAGTACACAAAACCTCTTCACATAGATCCCATCAGATGATTAGAGAACACACTGAACCAACCCCTCACTTTAACTCTTTTCTTACAGTTCGTTCTCTTGCACATCAGGTGGCAACAGCAGTTAACATGGCCCAGCAGCAAATTACATAACAGCTCTTCACATATGGATTCCTCTGGCCTGTTACCAAGTTTAATTACGGTCTATTCTGAAGGGAATAACCTATCAGATGCCTCTCTGCCTGCAGGGAACACCAATCAGATGCTGTTTGGACCTCCGTTATTCAGAGAGGATCATTTACCTGGAAAGTCTATAGGAATGCACTGAGTCTATAGAAAAACAGCTGAGTAAATATTTTCTTTCAATGTAATCTGATACATTATTAGCTAATATAAATGGTGCTGGATGGAATGGCGGAGGTTTTTACACGCTCCTGACCATCTGTGCCATTTTGTGTATTTTTTTGCGCCATCGTTTCCAGTGACCGAAAAGTGCTTCTGGACATCAGAACAGCTAACACTAACCTCAATTTGGACGAGTCAGAGACGAAAGACATTGATTATCCTGGAGCAGGCCCAAATCCCAAATCGCCTCTACCCTCTGTTCTATTGGCGAATGTGCAATCCCTGGAGAATAAACTGGACGAGCTCCGTTCAAGACTATCCTATCAACAGGACATTAAGGACTGTAATATACTATGCTTCTCGGAGTCATGGCTGAACAAGGACATGGATAATATACAGTGCATTCAGAAAGTATTCAGAACACTTGTAACACACTTTGTTGCATTTCAGCTTTATTCTAAAATGGATTAAATAAATAATAAATCCTCAATCTACACACAATACCTCATGGTGACAAAGCAAAAACAGGTGCATCCTGTTTCCATTGATCATCCTTGAGATGTTTCTACAACTGATTGGAGTCCACCTGTGGTAAATTCAATTGATTGGACATGATTTGGAAGGACACACACCTGTCTATATAAGGTCCCACAGTTGACAGTGCATGTCAGAGCAAAAACCAAGCCATGAGGTTGAAGGAATTGTCCACAGATCTGGGGAAGGGTACAAAAATATTTCTTCAGCATTGAAGGTCCCCAATAACACAGTGGCCTCCATCATCCTTAAATGGAAGAGGTTCAGAACCACCAATACTCTTCCTAGAGCTGGCCACCCTGCCAAACTGAGCAATTGGGAGAGAAGGGCTGTGGTCAGGGAGGTGACCAAGAACCCAATGGTCCCTCTGACAGAGCTCCAGAGTTCCTCTGTGGCGATGGGAAAACCTTCCAGAAGGACAACCATCTCTACATGGACTGGGAGGCAAGTCAGGATCGAGGCAAAGATGAACGGCGCAAAGTACAGAGAGATCCTTGATAAAGTCCTGAGCGCTCTGGAGCAGGTTCTCAGACTGGGGAGATGGTTCACCTTCCAACAAGACAATGACCCTAAGCACACAGCCAAGACAACGCAGGAGTGGCTTCGGGACAAGTCTCTGAATGTCCTTGAGTGGCCCAGCCAGAGCCCGGACTTGAACCCGATCAAACATCTCTGGGAGAGACCAGCCACACTCCCCATCCAACCTGACAGAGCTTGAGAGGATCTGCAGAAATGAAATGGGAGAAACTCCCCAAAATACAGGTGTGCCAAGCTTGTAGCGTCATACCCAAGAAGACTTGAGGCTGTAACTGCTGCCAGAGGTGCTTCAACAAAGTGCTGAGTAAAGGGTCTGAATACTTACGTAAATGTATTATGTCAATAAATTGTTTTATTTTTTTGCTTTGCCATCATGGGGTATTGTGTGTAGATTGATGCGGGGGAAAAAAACAATTTAAATCAATTTTAGAATAAGGCTGTAACGTAACAAAATGTGGAAAAAGTCAAGGGGTTTGAATACCTTCCAAATGCACAGTACATCTAGATGCGTTTATTTTTTTTATGTATCGGCAGGACAGAACGGCAGAGTCCGGTAAGACCATGGGGGCGGTGTGTCTCTCTCTATGAGCAACAGCTGCTGCGCAACCTCTAATATTAAGGAAGTCTCTAGGTTCTGCTCGCCTGAGTTTGAATACCTCATGTAAGCTGTAGACCATACTATTTACCAAGAGTTTCTCTATTTTTCATAACTGTCTATTTACCACCAAAACACGATGCTGGCACTAAGACCACACTCAACGAGCTGTTTAGGGCGATAAGCATCCAGAGGCGGCACTCCTAGTGGCCATTGACTTTAATGCAGGAAAGCTGAAATCCATTTTACCTTATTACTACGAACATGTCACCTGTGCAACTAGAGGGGGAAAAAAATTCTAGATCACCTCTACTTCACACACACAGAGACACATACAAAGCTGTCACCCACCCTCCATTAGGCAAATCAGAACATAACTCTATCCTCCTGATTCCTGATTACAAGCAAAAACTCAAACAGGAAGTACAAGTGACGGGCTCAATACAGAAGTGGTCCTATGAAGCGGATGCTAAGTTAATGGACTGTTTCGCTACCACAGACTAGAATATGTTCTGGGATTCATCCGATGGCATTGAGGAGTTTACATCATCAGTCACCGGCTAATAAGTGCATCGATGATGTCCCCACAGTGACCGTACATACATATCCCAACCAGAAGCCATGGATTACAGGCAACATCTCCACTGAGCTAAAGGCTAGGGCTGCAGATTTCAAGATACAGGACATTAGTCCGGATGCTTAAAAAAGAATTTCCGCTAAGCCATCTGACGAACCATCAAACAGGGAAATAGTCAATACAGGACTAAGATCCAATCCTATGACACCGGCTCTGACGCTCGTCGGATATTGCAGGGCTTGCAAACTATCAACTGCCTAGCGACATGCCTTCGACGATCGCTTCGAGGCAAGCAACGCTGAACCATGTGAGAGAGCATCAGCTGGGGTGATGCTGTGTAGATCAGAAAACCAGTATCTGGTGCGACCACCATTTGCCTCATGCAGCACGACATCTCCTTCACATAGAGTTGATCAGGCTGTTGATTGAGACCGTGCATTATCATGCTGAAACAAGAGGTGATGGCGGTGGATGAATGGCACGACAATGGGCCTCAGGATCTCGTCACGGTATCTCTGTGCATTCAAATTGCCATCAATAAAATACAAATTGTGGTAACAGTCGTCCGTAGCTTATGCCTGCCCATATCATAACCCCACCACCACGGGACACTGTTCACAAAGTTGACGTCAGTAAACCGCTCGCCCACACAACGCTATACATGTTGTCTGCCATCTGCCTAGTACAGTTCGAAGGTGAGAATTTGCCGATAAGCAGTTAGGTCAAAACCCTGGTGAGGACGACGAGCACGCAGATGAGCTTCTCTGAGATGTTTTCTGACAGTTTGTGCAGAAATTCTTTGGTTGTGCAAACCCAGTTTCATCAGCTGTCCAGGTGGCTGGTCTCAGACGATCCCGCAGGTGAAGAAGCCAGATGTGGAGGTCCTGGGCTGGCGTTGTTAGATGTGGTCTGCGGTTGTGAGGCTGGTTGGACATACTGCAACATTCTCTAAAACTACGTTGGAGGTTGGTAGCGAAATGAACATTCAACAGCACTGGTGGACATTCCTGCAGTCAGCATGCCAATTGCATGCTCCCTCAAAACTTGAGACATCTCTGGCATTGTGACAAAACAGCATATTTTAGAGAGTGGGCTTTTATTGTCCCCAGCACAAGGTGCACCTGTGACCAGCTTCTTGATATGCCACACCTGTCAGGTGGATGGATTACCTTGGCAAAAGAGAAATGCTCACTAACAGGGATGTAAAGAGATTTGTGCACAACATTTTAGAGAAATAAGAGTTTTGTACGTATGGAACATTTCTGAGATCTTTTATTTCAGCTCATGAAACATGGGACCAACACTTTACATGTTGTGTTTATATTTTTGTTAAGTGTAAGTTTACTGGCCTGCTATTAGGTGTTTTAATCTAATACAATTAGCTCAAGACCCTAAGGCACCTGCGAATTGGGAATGTCGATGAAATGACTGTTGGTAGAAGGGTTCTGTGTGTTTCTCACTGACAGAAAGTAACCTAACACCAGGCGTAAGCCTGTGGATTTCTGTTGCAGAACGGCTATGTGTTTCCCAAACCCACACTGCCCTGTCTGTGTTTGTCTTTGAAGAAGTTTGTCTTCCTAACGGCACTTTGCAGAATACCTCAGGAGTATGTTGACGGACAATATCGTCTCCCTTTTTCCACATGATCGATAACAGTGCCTGTGGCAGCTCCTGATGCATTTCCAAGAGGCAGGGCCATCTTTCTGTCAGACATGATGTTAAAGTACTGTATACATCACAGAGGTGCAGTTTAAAGTACTGTATGTATCTCTAACAGAGTGGGACTTTAAACTAGTGTAGACGATATATCACAACTCACCAGCAGTCAGATAGGAGGCTCTACATCACATAATGGCAGCAGGGTAGTGGTGTATCAGCTGCCTTGTTCCAGACAGCTAAATAGTTATAATCTAGCAATACAAGAGGCACTGAGATGCTACCAATGACAAAGAGCTGTACTCATTCCAATGGCTCAGAAGATACTTATGTGAAAGAAATAGCACTTACGTTATGCATCCATTATAACTATAAACAGATAAATGGTGTGAAATGAATGCAGTGCACTAAAGCTATATTACAGATATTCAATGTCAAACCAAGCATCAACTACCATCAACACGTATTTCTTTGACCGCTAAAGCGCATTTCATCAACAAATATTTTTGACAACTTAAAATCAATGTAAACCCTCACATCACAGAACCTTCTCCAAACACGGCATTGAGTCAATAAGAACCCTGCAGAGCAGTCATCTCCTCTGGCTGTGTTTGGTCCCTCGGAGGCAAGACGGCATTCGCAATAACACCAACAAACCCCAAAATCCCCAAGGAGAGTCATGCTGAGATCAATAGGGATTACAGAGACTGACAAAACAAATACAATGGTTTCTGGCTTTTATTAAAATGGCTGATAAACACAACCACTGTAATCCTTGAACAGACAGTCACAGACAACCAAACAGGCTCCTGTTGTTTGCAAAACCATATGCCTAACTTGAATACATTCAGCTTAACCCATCTCTGTACCTGCAGTGGGCAGTGTGGCTGTGCCCAAACAGTTGCCTTGTGATGGGCTCAAATCACTACCCTGCAGAAGCCAGAACGTGGTTCAGAACATCAGAGTGGTTAATAATATATTCCCCAGAACCAGCATGGTGTGTGTCCGGAATGACACCCTATTCCCTATATAGTGCACTACTTTAGACCAGACCATATGGGCCCTGGTCAAAAGCAGTGCAATGCAAAGGAAATAGTGCAGTTTGTGGTACAGCCATGGTCTTTTTGCAGAGGCATCTCTCTTCACACAATGTCATGTTTCTGTGAGTAATAAGCAGTGGTCGAAAAAGTACTCAATTGTCATACTTGAGTAAAAGTAAAGACACCGTAATAGAGAATGACTCAAGTAAAAGTCACCCAGTAAAATACGACTTGAGTAAGTCTATTTTAAATATACTCAAAAGTAAATGGAATTTCTAAAATCTACTTAAAATGTACTTCAATGCAAATCAATTTATAACATTTTTGACATGCGTTTTTCTGGATTTTTTTGTTGTTATTCTGTCTCTCACTGTTCAAATAAACCTACCATTAAAATTATAGACTGATCATTTCTTTGTCAGTGGGCAAACGTACAAAATCAGCAGGGGATCAAATACTTTTTCCCCCTCACTGTAAGTAGTAGTTTAAAGTTTTTACTTAAGTACTTTACGCCACTGGTAATAAGGGCAGAGAGAAATAAGCCGCAGCAGCAGCAGCACAGCCTCTCAGAACACCAAAGGGAGGCTGCAGGGAGCCAGAGTATTTCGGAGGCCTCGCTATTACGAGGAGCAGTGAAGACAGAATATAAAGGCAATTCAGAACTTTTCTATTGCAGGCTAAAGGCACTGACCTCTCTACCCCTGAATGAGTGAAGCGCACCAGTGAAGAGTAAAGTGTTAGTGCCTTAAGAAAATGATGACTCTAGGGTTTGGACTGCCGTTTCTGCTGTAATTTGCCATGCATATTCAGCTCTACACCAGTGGCCTAGAAGCTTTAGTAAGAAGCTGAAGAAAGAGGTTAGGGCACTCCACAGGCACACCATAAAATGCTCTGAATGTTTATTTATACTAAGCAAAAATATAAAATGCAAGATGTAAATTGTTGGTCCCATGTTTCATGAGCTGAAATAAAAGCGTCCAGAAATGTTCCATACGAACAAATGTTTACATCCTTGTTAGTGAGCATTTCTCCTTTGCCAAGATAATATATCCACCTGACAGGTGTGGCATATCAAGAAGCTGATTAAACAGCATGATCATTACACAGGTGCACCTCGTGCTGGCGACAATAAAAGCCCACTCTCTAAAATATGCTCTTTTGTCACACAACACAATGCCAGAGATGTCTCAAGTTTTGAGGGAGCATGCAATTAGCATGCTGACTGCAGGAATGTCCACCAGTGCTGTTGCCAGAGAAATTAATGTTAATTTCTCTACCAACCTCCAATGTTGTTTTAGAGAATTTAGCAGTATGTCCAACTGGCCCCACAACCGCAGACCACATGTAACAACGCCGGCCCAGGACCTCCACATCCGGCTTCTTCACCTGCGGGATAGTCTGAGACCAGCCACCCGGACAGCTGAAAAAGATTGAAGAATTTCTACACAAACTGTCAGAAATTGGGAAGCTCATCTGCATGCTCTTTGTCCTCACCAGGGTCATGACCTGACTGCAGTTCGGCGTTGTAACCCACTTCAGTGGGCAAATGCTCACCTTAGATGGCCACTGGCACGCTGGAGAAGTGTGCTCTTCACAGATGAATCCCAGTTTCAACTGTACCGGGCAGATGGCGTGTATGGCGTTGTGTGGGTAAGTGGTTTACTGATGTCAATGTTGTGAACAGAGTGCTCCACGGTCACCTCATGTTTCAACATAATAATGCACGGCCATATGCCGAAAGGATCTGTATACAATTCCTGGAAGCTTAAATTACCCAGTTCTTCCATGGCCTGCATACTCAGACATGTCACCCATTGAGCATGTTTGGGATGCTCTGGATCGACAGCGTGTTCCAGTTCCCAGCAATATCGAATAGAATCAAACTTTATTGCCCATCCAGGATGGACATTTTTCTTTGGCATCACCTTCATTAAAAGGATCACAAACATATACATTCTGACATCAGACACATTTAAACCAGTCAGTCCATCATGTTGCATACACTAACAGAGGACATATATACATTCACTCACAACTGTCCCAACTGCACTAGATAGATAAGTACATATACAATTTACTTTGTATTTAGTAGTCCGACAGCACAAGGAACAAATTAATGTTTCAACACATTCTTCTTGGCCATGGGCATTCTGAAGCGCCGGCCAGACGGAAGCCTCTCAAACTGAGGGTGTAGAGGGTGGGAGGGGTCATCAATGACAGCCAGTGTCTTCTTTTTTGGTTGCCTTGTGGAACAGAATACTCAAATGTGCCTGTGGTCAACTAATTACTTTGTTGGCTGTGTTTACTATTGTGGTCAGTTTGCTTTTGCGCCTCACGCTCAGATGACCATACCAGACTGTCATATTGAACGTGAGGATGCTCTCCACCAAGCTGCTGTACACCCTCTCCAGAACATCCTGGCTGACCCCAAACCCCTTTCATTTCATGATTAAGAACAGGTGTTGGCTTGCTTTAAAAGAAATACAGTCTGCGTTCTCTGTAAAACTCAGCTTTATCACTGTGTCCCTAGGTATTTATAACACTCAACCACCTCCACTGGTCGGTCGTTCAGAGACAGTGGTTGGGACATTGGGAAGTTGTTGCCATTGATGATCAGCTCCGTTGTCTTTTCCACATTGATGTGGAGGAAACTTGACCGACACCATTCTTGAAGGTTGTTGGTCTGTTTAAAAAAGAATTAGAGTCCTACCAGAGCCATGTCATCAGAGTACTTAAGGCTTCAGCAACTTTGCACAGCCATTGAAGAGGAGCGGGACAACACTACACAGGCCACAATCAACAGCCTCGTCAACTCTATGTGAAGGAGATGCGTCAAGCTGCATGAGGCAAATGGCGATCACACCAGATATGGACTGGTTTTCTGATCCACACCCCTAATTTAAAAAATAAAAAAAGTATCTGTGACCGATAAATATATAGATCTATCTGTATTCCCAGTCATGTGAAATCCATAGATTAGGGCCTAATGAATTTATTTCAATAGACTGATTTCCTTATATGAACTGTAACTCAGTAAAATCTCAAATTGCTACATATTGAATTTATATTTTTGTTCGGTGTAGATGGATTGGAGCTTGTATCCACTTGTTGGACTCCATTCTCAGAATCTATTCAGTCAGGCTGCCTTCAGTCCCCTGTATAGATATGACCATGAGCCAGGTACGCACACACCTCAAGACTCAATCTGTTTTGCATGAGTTACCTTGGTTACTGGCCCATTCAAACGCAACGATCCAGACAGAGACAGACATGATAATTGACAGCAGGACTTTAGAATTATCTGACGCCCACACAGACAAAGAGATGTACAGCTCTTCCCGCCTCTCGTTCTCCCTTGGACTCATTACGATTTCCTTTCAGTCAATTCACTTCGGTCTGCTTGAATTCTAATGAAAGGACGTGAATGAAAAGCAGTAGACGTGTGGATGGATGTGTATTGATGAAACACAAGCAGAACAGATCAGTTGGATCCGTCAATGTCTATAAGAAGAAAACTACATCAGCTGAACATGTTCTAGACGACACCGCATCGCTTTGATCCATCCCTTAGAGAACACTGGTCGCGTCTGAAATGGCACCTTATTCCCTACACTACGTTTGACCAGGACCCAGTTAGGGTATAGGGTGCTATTTCGCACCCACCCGATGTCTACTAGTGTGTTGCGATTGGGCTTAAAAAGTTGGGAAGGCTCACAGCCAAACCTGTAATGCGAGACACAGTTATTGGTCGGAGGACATGTCAATCAGAGTGATTGACAGACAGGCAGACGATAGCAGGCTGAGGCACACATCGCTGTCCATGTCTCCTTTATGAACTTCAGTTAACAGGAACAATGACCCAGAACTGAGAGGAAAAGTATCAGAATACTCCTAGACACGAGAGCTGTAAATATATGTTTAAGAGTCAAATTAGGAGGCAGATATAGAAAAATCGCCACCCAAGGCTAAATGTAAAATCCTGCTATGAAATTCAAAGCAAATTACTCATAGGAAACTACATGCAGATCTTGAGTTTGTGAGCTGTCTAAACTGCTACACAACCTTGGGGTTGGAAACAGCATGGCTTTACAAAGAGTTATGAGACCTGTCAGCTCTGGCTTGACCGCATTACACATAATGCACCTTTCTAATTCATATCAGGACATCACGGATGAATTGCATGATCAAAACACATTTTATTTGCGCCGAATACAACAGGTGAAATGCTTACAAGCACTTAACCAAGCCCTTATCGGTATAGTGACGCAGGCTAAAAAGAAGACTTAAAAGAAGGCCTTAGAAAGCGTATAATATGCTGCTATAGGCAGAAGTGAATGTGATTCTGATGGATCATGATGCTCAACAGGGGCACAAGTGGATCCCCAGGGAGCTGCAGGGAACTCCCAGGTTCAGCATTATCATTGTGATAATACCTTCAGCTGGGGTGGTGTCACCAGTAGTACCATGTGAAAGCAGAACTGGTGAGGTGTCGCCATGAAATGTGTTTGATAAAGTACTTCCTCAATAGTAATCTGAGAACAGGAACCTGAAACATTTATCCTAATCATTTAGTGTCTTGTGCCAGATAGGACGGAGCACCTAATGTACTGTACCGTGTGTCTCATAGTCCCATATGGTCTGTCTCTTCAACACTAGAACCGCTAAAGCAGTCATTTTGACTGCTCATCAATTCATTTATTTTATTACCCTGCCATTTAAGTCATGCCTTCCTCAATTTGACATGTCCTAAATAAGTCTATATAACACACTGTGGTTGTTAGAATCTAATGTCACAAACAGAACTGGAGTTAAAACCAGTTTAAAGGAGGGCATGTCATTATTTGAATGGTTTTCCCCCGTTGCCACTCCTCCTCCCGACAGTGGGGCCTGCTCCGCTCCTTCTCCCGACAGTGGGGCCTGCTCCGCTCCTTCTCCCGACAGTGGGGCCTGCTCCGCTCCTTCTCCCGACAGTGGGGCCTGCTCCGCTCCTTCTCCCGACAGTGGGGCCTGCTCCGCTCCTTCTCCCGACAGTGGGGCCTGCGCCGCTCCTTCTCCGGACATGAAGGTGCCGTGCCCAGTTGATAATCCCCCCAATAATTGCCTCGAACTGAACCTAAACTAATTTCACACATATAACAGATTAAATAAATGAAGTAAAGTATGATGGGGGAGAAAGTTGATGAGCAAGGGGAAGAACGATGCATTATGTAATCACCAATTGTGAATGAAGAACAGGGCAGGCCATTAGATTGTATTGATCTATTTTCATCTCAAAATGGTATTTACCCTATATCAGTCCACCAAATCACGCAGTTTTATCAGTCTACTCTGGCCAACTTGGAGTACATACACAGTGAGAGCGTGCAGAATTTACAACGGCCAGAAGACCAAGACGAATGGATGCACATGCTGCATTAGCGTTGCTACAAAATCTGGATGAAAACGACTCAGATGGTGGGGAAGAAATTAACCATGACATCTCTGATGAGATTCTTCTGATTCTGAGCCTCAGTGCCAAAAAAGTCAAAACGGTACACACCAAGCAGGTACCCGGGCCACCACCAAATGAGACGGTGACACAGGAGGGGAAGGGACGGCAACGTTTGGGATCTACATTGGGCAGCAGGTGAGCAAGTCTCGGAGAATGTGGTGATGAGACTTGTGGAACCTTAAGTTGGCAAGGGGAGAAATGTCACCATGGACAATTTCTTCACTTCACTGTCATTGGCGACCAAGTTTCTTGCAAATAAAACAAGCCTAGTTGGCACCATGAACAAAGCGAGCTCCTTCCCTCTGCGCAAAAGAAGGCACCTGCACAGCCGTTGTACTCCACAACGGTGCTGAAGAATGAAAACGCTCACACTTTACCAATGCAAGGCAAGAAAGAACGTTTCGATCGTGATCACCACGCATACGGTAGTTGCCGTCGACGGGGACACAAAGAAAAACGGATACTATTATGAACTACAACCAAACAAAAGGTATCTCAATAGTACATAATACGCGTCACCATATATAGATACAGTTCTGCAATGCATTATGCTCTTCTGTACAACACGTGTTGTTTTCCTATGGGGAAATAATCCTAATGTTTTCTCCTCTATTCTGTTCCATATGTTGGTTTGGATGTTTTGGATCAGATGGCACGGCTGTACTCTGAATGCAGGCACCCACCGCTGGCCTGTTGCGGTGTTCTACAACAAGCTTGACTTGGCTGCTATCAACACACAAGTGTTGTTCAAGCAGTGCATCAACAAAACCATGGCCAGGAGAGACTTCATCATGAGTCAGGCATACGGGCTACGTGAGAAACCAGGGCCAAGGCAGCAGCAAAGATTCCAAGCGAGCCAAAATTGCACACAGCTCCAGGGGAGGAGACGGTGCCAGGCGCACAAAGAACAGAACCCAAGAGACCTGTACCACCTGCAAGCGACGTGTTCGTGGGAAGTGTGTCATGCAAATGAAAGTGGTGAAGATTTGTGTCGACTGTTTGGACAAGGGATAACCGCTAAATGAAATCCAACTGACGCCACTGCGTGAAAACACACACCATGTAAGCGCAAGCTGACAATAATTGACTAGCATTGCCTTTGTGCTGATTTACCATGTTACCATGTTCCAGCACATACAACTATGAAACAGAAAGCATACTGTAACAAAAGCACTCCACAAATATATATTTTTTTAACAGTTTAATTTGTGGTTTGTCTAGTGTTTTGTTTTTACATATAGCCTACAGTAACAAACGAATGAAACTTAACACCTTCACGAACACAAGCAAATTATTATTTTAGCAATAGCATATATGAAATGTATTAATTACACTGTTAGAACGTTGCAGTGTGAATGCTTGAAGGGTCCCTCAAGGACTAACGGTTCTAGTTTAAAGGCAGAAGCCCTGGCTCAGTTTGTCTTGGCAGAATTTTGCTTTACAAAAGAAGCACAAGTGAATGAACTACCATTATACAGTGAGGGGAAAAAAGTATTTGATCCCCTGCTGATTTTGTACGTTTGCCCACTGACAAAGAAATGATCAGTCTATAATTTTAATGGTAGGTTTATTTGAACAGTGAGAGACAGAATAACAACAAAAAATCCAGAAAAACACATGTCAAAAATGTTATAAAAGATTTGCATTTTAATGAGGGAAATAAGTATTTGACCCCTCTGCAAAACATGACTTAGTACTTGGTGGCAAAACCCTTGTTGGCAATCACAGAGGTCAGACGTTTCTTGCAGTTGGCCACCAGGTCGGCACACATCTCAGGAGGGATTTTGTTCCACTCCTCTTTGCAGATCTTTAAGTCATTAAGGTTTTGAGGCTGATATTTGGCAACTCGAACCATCAGCTCCCTCCACAGATTTTCTATGGGATTAAGGTCTGGAGACTGGCTAGGCCACTCCAGGACCATAATGTGCTTCTTCTTGAGCCACTCCTTTGTTGCCTTGGCCGTGTGTTTTGGGTCATTGTCATGCTGGAATACCCATCCACGACCCATTTTCAATGCCCTGGCTGAGGGAAGGAGGTTCTCACCCAAGATTTGATGGTACATGGCCCCGTCCATCGTCCCTTTGATGCGGTGAAGGTGTCCTGTCCCCTTACCAGAAAAACACCCCCAAGGCATAATGTTTCCACCTCCATGTTTGATGGTGGTGATGTTGTTCTTGTGGTCATAGGCAGCATTCCTCCTCCTCCAAACACGGCGAGTTGAGTTGATGCCAAAGAGCTCCATTTTGGTCTCATCTGACCACAACACGTTCACCAGTTGTCCTCTGAATCATTCAGATGTTCATTGGCAAACTTCAGACGGGCATGTATATGTGCTTTCTTGAGCAGGGAGACCTTGCGGGCGCTGAAGGATTTCAGTCCTTCACGGCGTAGTGTGTTACCAATTGTTTTCTTGGTGACTATGGTCCCAGCTGCCTTGAGATCATTGACAAGATCCTCCCGTGTAGTTCTGGGCTGATTCCTCACCATTCTCATGATCATTGCAACTCCACGAGGTGAGATCTTGCATGGAGCCCCAGATCGAGGGAGATTGACAGTTCTTTTGTGTTGCTTCCATTTGCGAATAATCGCACCAACTGTTGTCACCTTCTCACCAAGCTGCTTGGCGATGGTCTTGTAGCCCATTCCAGCCTTGTGTAGGTCTACAATCTTGTCCCTGACATCCTTGGAGAGGAGTTTGGAATCTGATTGATTGCTTCTGTGGACAAGTGTCTTTTATACAGGTAACAAGCTGAGATTAGGAGCACTCCCTTTAAGAGTGTGCGCCTAATCTCAGCTCGTTACCTGTATAAAAGACACCTGGGAGCCAGAAATCTTTCTGATTGAGAGGGGGTCAAATACTTATTTCCCTCACGAAAATGCAAATCATTTTATAACATTTTAGACATGAGTTTTTCTGGATTTTTTTGTTGTTATTGTCTCTCACTGTTCAAAAAAACCTAACATTAAAATTATAGAATGATAATTTATTTGTCAGTGGGCAAAAATCAGCAGGGGATCAAATACTTTTTTCCCCTCACTGTATTTACGATAGAAATATGGATGACTAAAGATAAACTTCAAGATGGAAGAGAGAGTCTAGTTTAATGTCTAACTTCGGCTCGTGAAGGGGTGGGGGGGTGAGTGTGCTGAAGGGAAGGAGCCACAGTTGTACAGCGCCACAGAGAGAGGAGAGGACTCATCGTTAACGCAAGTCAAATCATTATCCATTCGCCAGCGGTGGTGAGATTCCTTCACAATGGGGCTCAAATCAACACCATCTTTAAAAACGCTGTCCTTGGAGTTGTAAAGAAACCCTTTCAGATGGAGGGAAATGTTTTCAATGTCTTCAGGAGGTAATCTGAAGTACTGTGGAGTCTGGCTGAGAGATAAAAACATTGCTATTTGTTAAGAGACTGGACTGGCTAAGCCATTTACACACAGACTGGGCAATACTCCTGCTAGAGGCAGAGGTTTGACAAAGACTGACAGAGAGACTGGGTAGAGGTAGATTGAACTCTCCTACAGACATAGTAAGGTGGATAGACTGACTGGGTAGAGGTTGATTGACTGACACTGGCCAAGGAGAATTCAGAGGGTCAGTCGATCAGAGCTCAACTTCCTGGCCCACTGCTGTTTTCTCTAGGTTATTGGAGAGAGAGAGAGATTCTGCCCTGAGCAGTCTAAAAGGGAAATGTACACGTCAACATACTTCATTGAGGGGATTATACAACCTTTACTGGCCGCCCAGATGATTGGTTGCTTGATGTGAGCAGGGGAAGATTACTGATAGAAAAACACTAAATACTGGGAGGAAGAAACATATGGTTTTATTGCAAGTCGCCAGCTTAGACAATTATCGTAGACAATCAAACTCTTTCATGCAGCGTAAACTCATTAAAAACAATCTCCCACAGTCTCTCTGTTTAGCTCCTATAGTTCACTCCCAAACGACACAGAAAGAAAGAGCTTCTCCCAGCAGGGGCATCACACTAGATACTACAAGGGCGTTTAATAGATTTCACTGTCCACTTCCCCAAACTCAGGAAAGTTTTAACTACCACCTGTCAGTCGCAACAAGTACTTACTGGGGAAAGAAGAGAAGAAAATGTACCTGAGGTAGAGTGAGACTAGTGAGGTGACAGACACCCACGCTACAGCTGAGCCTGTCTGACAGACAGAAACCTCCACTGCCACTTCTCTCTCCATCAGTCCTCTCACTGTGCTCCTCGGGGTCAGGGTCAGATCAAAGGCTTCCTCTGTAACACAGCCAAGAGCAGCCTGGAGCCAGTCCAATCCTGATCGGAGCAATTACCCCAGAAAGAAGTTAAATCGTCAAAGCAGCTCAGTATCGTCTTGTCTGTCTGCTCTTAGATTCCAGTCCAACCCTCACAGGGACTCTGCTCTCAGGTGCAGAGGTACACAAATATCTGAAATTAAAGGGCATGTAACTCTGCCTGGCTGTCTGATAGGATTTTGTTAAGAGGCACAGATGAACAGCACAGGACAACTTATTTTCTCCATTTTACCAAGAGAAATAAGGAAGCAGCTGCAGTGCTATAGGTTAAGTAAGGACTGTTACACCAGATAAAACCCCCAAATATGGGGTTTATGTGAAAATGAAAAGTTGTAGAAAATCAAAAGAAAGATGTAACCGACAAGGATTAATTGACTTGACATCTAACACCTACTAAAACAGATACCAATATGCACATCTAAGTATAGAAAGGGGCCATCTTTCCTCTCCCTCCTCACAAGTAACAGCTCCAAAACAGTCCCACCTCCTAGTATTTAGCCCGGACAGACAGTTGAGTGACTGTTAGTGTTGCTGTCAGGTTGCCAAGGACTGTGTAAATGAGGAACTGATGAGAGGGAATATTCATGGTTAGGGTTAGGGTTAGGCCACTCCCCTGGTGATGGAGTGGCCTGGAACGTCCCAGGGACTTTTGTAAATGTACTGATCACTGACGGCAACTGACCCTACAGTACAAACCTCACATAACTCAGACTGGTGTGAGGTTAGTCTGTGAGAGGACAGCTAACCCTGTATGGCCAGCTTCAGCACCTTGGACAGAGATATCAACACGTCATCAGAGAGTAATACTTATACCACAGAGTTAGAACTAAACCAAGATAGACCACCGCCTGTCGTTTCCAATGAGAACAAAGGAGTCATCGTGGGCAGAACAAGCAAGGAGATGGGCAGAGCCAAGCACGCGCTAGCAAGATCCTATTGGCGCGTTCTAGCATGCGTCTGCACATTTCCATTAAGGAACGCTTATTCTGTGAAGTGCACGCGTCCAATAACTCAATTCGCCTTTGCACTCCTACACAGCGCAATTTTTAAAAACTTTTGCATAAGGGTAAAGTCTACAAAAAAAAAAAAAAAAAAAATTAGTCCACTCTGTTCATAGCAGATTATGGTTTTGGGAACAGAAAACTGTATTGAGAGCAAATGTTTCATAGATATGAAAATGAGCAGAATGTCGGCTAAATCCATCTCGTTCCATCAGCTCCCAGTGGGCTTCCTCTCACTACCATATGTGGTAGTGAGTGGAAACGCCAAGACGATGCTTCACATTTATGCGTCCAGTGAAATATCTCTCATTGTTCCATCTGTGCTTAAACTCTCTGCAGCACACACACACACACACACACACACACACACACACACACACACACACACACACTAGAAGGTGGAGAAGATAAGAATTGTAGCCAACACCTACAGGGAAACAGATTAAAGTGATTGGAAGTGAAACCTCTACAAATCTACTCCTGAACACACATCAGTCAGTCCTAAAAAAGGACATCTGATTTCTGATGTGGAACAAGGAAAAAGGTCAGAATGAGTTAGGAACAAAGCAAGCACCATCACCTCAATCTGATCAGACACAAAGGATTATGGGGCGAGACATGCAGCGGTGTGGTATTTTAGCATCGGCTCTGCTCTAATCCACTGTGAAGTCTGTCTGCTTGATGTTAAGGGTTAACATGAGAGACTGTCATGGCTGGGTTTGTCCTTTTAGAGACTGGAAACTGATTGGAAAATATTGATGTTGGGATAGAATAAGACAAGGTGTATAGGAGGTGTTTTGTAAAATCACTAAACTTTTTCCATAGACTATTTCTTTGCTAGTTATAAACCCAACAGTGAAGAATGATTAAAGAGCCTTTGGCGTTACACATGGAATAGCAGCCTCTCTTATCTGACCCCGGCAGCTTGGTCAGTTCAGAGGGAGGCTTTAGACCAGCATCTAAATAAAACTAATCAGCCTGTTTGCATGTAGGCAAATAAACCACATGAACAGAGCCTCAAACTCTTCATCACCACCATCACAGGCAGGCGACTGGTCTATGGATTGTCTGTTATTTTTCTCAAGGTGATGGGAAACTCTTCTGCTTTGCTATGATTCCCCATCCACAACCTGGGACCCGTTTCAGTCAGAGGCACCCAGAGTGATCAAGATTTTCCCACTGCCTGTCTGACAGGTTGGTTGGCTGGCATAGGCTGATTGGTACAGCCTGGCTTGGTCCCTAGGCCGGAACTCAGAACACAGCCCAATCCTGGAACAATCTGAACCTAGTCCGGCTGGGACAAAGCCAACCAGGAAGGGGAGGGAGAGCCACTCACAGGCATTCATTATGTCTGATTACAGAGATTACTCAGAAAGCTAGAAACAACACATTTTCACAGACAAAAAGCTTTTTCTTCCCATTGTAGAAACATTGAAATCTTGGATGATCCATGCTGAATACGGAATTATTTGTATCCCCCCACTGGCCCTTGTCAAATGTGATACATTGATGTCTTTTCTGGCAGCCTCCTATTCGGTTGGTAGCGTGGAAAAGAGGGGACGGTGGGAAGAGAGGAGGCGAGGGGAAGCACGGTAGCCCAATCTCCAAAGCTTCTCTGTCTCTATCCTGTGAAGGCAGAGACACAATGGCCATCTCATTACAACCAACTCCGGGGGAGACATTCCTTGACTGCCCCGTTCCCTTCTGTTCTGTACGGAGAGGAGATACAATGAGACTAATCTCAAAGATAAAGGCTTCTCATTCGCTTGGAGGCAGATGATGTGTCGGTTTTTCGGGGACACGGCATTCTGAGCACTGGTCATGTTTTTCATTTATTTTTCACAAGGCTGGCTCTTCTCTTAGACATGCTGGGCTTTTGTACTGGTTTGAAAAGGCGAGAGCTGAAAGCTGAAAAGAGGAGTTGGCCGTCCACTGAAACAAGGACGAACTCTAAAGAATCATTATCAAGTCTGGTTGTGTAATCAAACATCCGACAGATTCACACTGACAAAATTAGTTCTCCTCCGAAAAACGTACACAGAAAGAATTTTGGTAGAGCATTCATTACAGAGAGCATGGACTAGCTGGCTAATTTCAACCATAATGGGATTCTATCAATCAAAGTAAAGAAAGAGCTGTGTCATGTCCATTCCCTCCCGTAGCACTGCAGCAGTGTAAAATCATTTCTCCATTTAAACCTATTTTTGCTAATAGCAAACCATCTTAGCGTCTAGCCTTCATTGGGTTATTTCTGGTTGTGAAGTAGCGACCGTATTCTTTCTCCTTCAGGTCAGACAGAGGTCAGACGGCTGTCCACTAGGGTCGGACCCCACTGATCTGGTCACTATGTGATCAATAACCTGGAGCATTGAGAGATCCTTGGGTGAGCATGAATCACCATGGTGACTGATGAGTTCTACTAGATGTTGTGCTACTAGGTCTCAAAGAAGTCTCTTAGCATCATCACTGGCCTTACACTACTTTACAACCACATCTTAAGGAAGGAAGTTGCTAACTAGCATTAGCGCAAATGCTAACTAGCATTAGTGCAATGACTGGAAGTCTATGGTAACAGCTAGCACGCTAGTTGTTACCATCGACTTCCTGTCATTGAGCTGACGCTAGTTAGCATTGGCTCACAAAACTACCTCCAACTTCCTTCATACTGGACGCAGAGACATTGTCAAAATCCCGAAGTATCTCTTCAAAGGTTACGTTTTTTTGTCATTGCACTCATGCAATTTACATATCTAGACTTCATGCTTTTTATCATTGCCATTATAACTTAACACAAGTAACAGGCTTACATGATGAAACTACATTAAATCAGGAAAGTATTCAAATATATGTTAAATGATATCAAAACATCAGCTCTGATGAGAATCCGAAACAAATTGGCAATACTGGCTAGCCATAACACTAACTATCCATGTCTTGTAATATAGCTCTGTTTAAATAAATGTGAAGAATTGCAACAGTGTTGCACAGGGTATAGTGAGAACCCAGTGATGTGTGAATGGAGCCCCCTACCTCTATAAGAGACCATTATAAGAACTGTAATAATCTTATGTCTGTAAGGTAGCTAGTAACTACTGCACATCCACAACATTAGTGTACATTCAGCTGTCATGTTACTGTGCATTTAAGCAATCATGGTATAAGTTCAAGATGAATCAAAAAGACATAGCCTGCCCCATGCTACGACCACCTTCAACACTGAAATATAGACCTTAAAGGAGTAGGCCACTATTTTACAACATGACGTCAGGTTCTTCACCCTGAAAGTAGGCTATGGGGCAGGATAAATTGTAATCCATATGTCTGGCTTCCTTTGAACAGACACTACAATCTTCAGCTAACTTTAGCCACCGCTAGCTAAAAATCAAATGGGAGGATTGGGTCATGTGATCCCCCATGAGCAAAATCAACACCATATATGGTTTGGATGTTTCTTAAAGGTGATTTGGCCATTAAAAAAATGCCCCCATCATTACCATTGAGTTTAAGCTAGCGGTGGCTATAGTTAGCTGAAGTTTGTTGTGGCTGTTTAAGAAAAACCAATCCATGGCTTGGTTTTTCTCCTGACCCATAGACTACTTTCAGGGTGAGGAATCATCTAACATGTTGTAAAATAGTGAACTACTCCTTCAATAGGTACTAGCCTTTTTTTGTTGTTGTCCACGACTAAAACGGAGGGGGTTGAATAACCTCCATTCTGATCACAAACAAAAATCCCTGAGTAAAGTATGAGTAGTCAGCCCATGCGAATATCAATCTTTGTAGCGTTGTTGATCAGTCGCGGCACGCAGTCTGAAAGTTAGGCTGTTGGGAGCAGAGCAGATTTACGCCCTTCAGCTGTCTGGCTCTCCCTTTCATGATTTATTCACGACAGTCGGAAAGATTTTTGTTGCGTGAAGAAGATGGAAGGGGAGGGGAACAAAATGCATAAACGAGGGGAAAAGTGGATTGTGGCTTAAATGTTCCCTTTCCTCCAGATCAGAGGGAGTACTATACAGTGGTGGTCATTACCGGGAGGGTGGGCGAGGCTGTGTCTGTCTGATGCTTATCACAGGAAGGCGCAGTTGTATCTGTCTAATTCGTACTGAGGTGTGAAAGGCGAGAGGCAGACAGAGACCTGGAACAGAGCTGATAAGGGAGGAGACACTCAAACCAAACACTTGTTCCTCAGGCAGAGCAGACAGACAGTGTTACCTGGCTCATCAGTCAGTCTCATCAGACAGACAGTGTTACCTGGCTCATCATTCAGTCTCAGACAGACACACACACATACAGTTGAAGTGGGAAGTTTACATACACTTCGGTTGGAGTCATTAAAACCCATTTTTCAAGCACTCCAGAAATTTGTTGTTAACAAACTATAGTTTTGGCAAGTCGGTTAGGACATCTACTTTGTGCATGACAAGAATTTTTCCAACAACTGTCACTTATAATTCACTGTATCACAATTCCAGTGGGTCAGAAGTTTACATACACTAAGTTGTCTGTGCCGTTAAACAGCTTGAAAAATTCCAGAAAATGTCATGGCTTTAGAAGCTTCTGATAGGCTAATTGTCATCATTTGAGTCAATTGGAGGTGTACCTGTGGATGTATTTCAAGGCCTACCTTCAAACTCAGTGCTTCTTTGCTTGACATCATGGGAAAATCAAAAGTAATGAGCCAACACCTCAGAAAACCAGACCTCCACAGGTCTGGTTCATCCTTGGGAGCAATTTCCAAACGCCTGAAGGTACCATGTTCATCTGTACAAACAATAGTACGTAAGTATAAACACCATGGGACCACGCAGCTGTCATACCGCTCAGGAAGGAGATGCGTTGTCTCCTAGAGATGAACGTACTTTTGTGCGAAAAGTGCAAATCAATCCCAGAACAACAGCAAAGGACCTTGTGAAGATGCTGGAGGAAACGGGTACAAAAGTATCTATATCCACAGTAAAACGAGTCCAATGTCGACATAACCTGAAATGCCGCTCAGCAAGGAAGAAGCCACTGCTCCAAAAAAGCCAGACTACGGTTTGCAAATGCACATGGGGACAAGGATCGTACTTTTTGGATCAAAATAGAACTGTTTGGCCATAATGACCATCGTTATGTTTGGAGGAAAAAGAGGGAGGCTTGCAAGCCAAAGAACAACATCCCAACCGTGAAGCCTGGGGGTGGCAGCATCATGTTGTGGGGGTGCTTGCTGCAGGAGGGACTGGTGCACTTCACAAAACAGATAAAATCATGAGGAAGGAAAATGATGTGGATATACTGAAGCAACATCTCAAGACATCAGTCAGAAAGTTAAAGCTTGGTCGCAAATGGGTCTTCCAAATGAACAATGACCTTAAGCATACTTCCAAAGTTGTGGCAAAACTGTCTTAAGGACAACACAGTCAAGGTATTGAAGTGGCCATCACAAAGCCCTGACCTCAATCCTATAGGAAATCTGTGGACAGAACTGAAAAAGCATGTGCAAGCAAGGGGGCCACCAAACCTGACTCAGTTACACCAGCTCTGTCAGGAGGAATGGGCCAAAATTCATTGTGGGAAGCTTGTGGAAGGCTACCCAGAACATTTGACCCAAGTTAAACAATTTAAAAGGCAATGCTACCAAATACTAATTGAGTATGTAAACTTCTGACCCACTGGGAATGTGATGAAAGAAATAAAAGCTGAAATAAATCGTTCTCTCAACTATTATTCTGACATTTCACATTCTTAAAATAAAGTGGTGATCTTAACTGACCTAAGACAGGGAATTGTTATTAGAATTAAATGTCAAGAAAAACTGAGTTTAAATGTATTTGGCTAAGATGTATATAAACTTCCGACTTCAACTGTACCCCTCATTACACATAGACTAATGAGCAGCTTGACTCACCATTGGGTAACTGATGTGATGCGACCAGTAACAGTCAATTCTCCTGAGGGAGTCAAGAGGGACTGAACACTCAGTAAGTCAAAGGGAAACTCTGGCCTTGATGGACATAACGACAGTGTAGTTCGTTAGCATTCATTAGCACAAGATGTGCCAAGTGACATGGCTGACTGGATGAAAACATAGGATATACTGCAACTCAGTCCAGAACAGTTCTAATTAGTCAGAGGAAAAATACCTGGGTTCAAATAGTATTTGAAATCTTGCTGCTGTAGCCAGTCAAATCAGATTAGAACTCAACCCGAGAGCTTCTGAGGACACAGAGAGATCACGTACTGGTGAGATGCTTACATCTCATGCTTCTACACCTGCATTGCTTGCTGGATCGAATCCCTGAGCTGACAAGGTGTCTGTCCTCGGGTTTTACTGACACACAAAACAATGTTTGATCCGCCACGACTACATGCTATTAAAACACCCTATCAGAACAGATAGGATGACTGTAGGCAGTGTAGGATTGATCAGGTACACAACGCCAACCGGGTTATAGGAGTTTTAATGGCCGGGAGGTGCAAGCAGTGTCCTATGGCATAATGCTAAGTAGTCTTGCATGAGCCTTGGGTTGTGCAAGCCGGAACGCCTTACTGGAGCAGGAGCCTTTCTCCGGTTTCTGTAGCGTGAGGCAGCTTGATGTACAAGCACACACCCTGGACAGGACGCCAGTCTATCGCAGGGCCTTACCACAAATATATCTCTTTAATGCTGAGTGCTAAGCAGCGACACACCGGAACCTATTTTTACAGTCTTTGGTATGACTCGGCCGGGGATCGCACTCCCATCCTTCCAATCTCAGGGCGGACACAAACCACAAGGACAGTGAAATTGTGGCGTAATGCTAAAGGGCTGGATAACTAAACCGCTAAGAAGCCAACAAGGCTGAATGGTCAAAGAACATAAAACAAAGTTCACCTACTCCAGATAGATAGGCTAAAGCAGATGACGGCATAACTGCTAGCAGGGGTTTATGGCAGAATGCTAAAGCCTCGCTTATCACAGTGCTAACAAGGCTGCATGAGTTCTAAAGTAAAGGTCACCCAGTTGGCATACGACACTCCACCAGGCAACCGTATACATTTGGCTGCTTCTCGTAAACTGAGACACCCAGGGATGGAACCAGCCCTGACATTTTAAATGTGAGTCAGCAGCCAGCCTACCTGACAGAGAAGACTCAGTGTGCGTCACAAATTGCACCCTATACCCTGTATACAGCGCATTCGGAAAGTATTCAGACCCCTTGACTTTTACCACATTTTGTTACGTTACAGCCTTATTCTAAATGGATAAAAATATATATATTGTCAGCAATCTACACACAATACCCCATAATGACAAAGCGAACACAGGTTTTTAGAAATGTTTGCAAATGTATTAAAAAAAATTCAGACCCTTTGCTACGAGACTCGAAATTGAGCTCAGGTGCATCCAGTTTCCATTGATCATCCTTGAGATGTTTCTACAACTTGGAGTCCACCTGTGGTCAATTCAGTTGATTGGACATAGGGCTGTGGCTGTCACGAAATTGTGTCAGCCGGTGATTGTCAAGCAAATAAATAGTCGGTCTCATGGTAATTGACCGTTAATTAACAAACACATTTAGCATCTCTTGGCTACAAGCCATTTAAAAAAGTCGAATAAATCCATGTAATATAGCCTACACCTTCACAATAAATCCATTATTTTTAATTGTGAAATCCAGTTAAAAAAAATATTGCTGAAAGAAAAATGGAGTACCACTGAACCATGAAAAACACTTTCTACACAGAGTACCTCCTAAGGGACACCAATCTAATACAGAGCAGAATAAATACACAGCTAAAACACAGGGGACAGAATAAGCATTGGACTGAGATTCGAGGGGACTTCGAAGAGAACGTTAGTTAGGCCATATGTTCTTTATGACACACACACACACACACACACACACACACACACAAGCACAAAATCATACCTCCAGGATTTTTACGTTTTTTTTTTTTTTTGTGATATATGCTGTAAAGAATGATTGATTCTGCAGCGATTTCACATAAAAAAATGTTTATGTTAATTTCATATAAAACAATAAGAAGTAATGTGTGCTCAGTTCTAGTACGATTTTAAGCAGAATGTCTTGATGCTGTCTGCAGCATGATCAATTATCTAGCACGCACATATGATAGACAGTTTGTATTTATTATGGATCCCCATTAGCTGCTGCCAAAGCAGAAGCTACTCTTCCTGGGGTCCAGCAAAATGTCTCTGAAGCCGCTGTGCTCAGCCGGAGAGCGTGGCTCAATCCTTCATTGTGATTTATTGATTCATTGCGGCCAGCAGTTCAAACAAAAAGAATAAATGATTATTCTCGAGTCAATAAAAATAGTTGTTTGAAAAGAATGAATCGTTTGCAAACTGCACATCACAACCACAGATTTCCCTGCTATCGCTTTGGCCATGGTTATCTGCCGACTTCCTCTGCTGCGGTGGCTGTACGGACATTCTTCCTCTGCTGTGGTGAGTGTACGGACATTCTTCCGCTGCTGTGGTGGCTGTACGGACATTCTTTGCACATGCCTTGCTGATTTGAAGTGACTTTCTCTTGTGTTCATGTAAAATAGGGATGGGCAACTGGCAACCCCCCTTTTGTAGGCACGTGGATCAATTTCCAAAGTCAGCTGGGGTCTGAACTACTTGCACATCATCGTCTGCACATCTATCACTCCAGTGTTAATGCTAAATTGTAATTATTCCGCCACTATGGCCTATTTATTGCCTTACCTCCATAATCTTACTCCATTTGCACACACTGTACATAGATTTTTCTATTGTGTTATTGACTGTACGTTTGTTTATTCCATGTGTAACTCTGTGTTGTTGTTTTTTGTCGCACTGCTTTGCTTTATCTTGGCCAGGTCGCAGTTGTAAATGACAACATGTTCTCAACTAGCCTACCTGGTTAAATAAAGGTGAAAAAAAATTAAAATAAAAAAACACTTGAGAGTTCCAATAGTAGAATACAAAAAGGTGCAATTTCTAAATGTGGTTGTGCATAAGCAGTTTCTCTTATGTCACTCAGCTAAAATCATTTTAGATTGGTAAATTAGCTGGCTAGACTATCGTCAAATTACCGATTCCGTTAGTCATGCCGATTACCTTAGTCAATCTCACTCAGATATCATATTAAAAACTGCAAACATTTCTTTCTCTCCTTCATATAGAACAATTTGTAGAATTTCAGAAAATTAGTTGCACAATTGCAAAGTCTTCTTCGATCCATGACAAAATGTGTAGAATTGCAGACCCGCGAACCACTGCAGACCCTCAAGATGAGTTCATATTTTTTGTGGACCCCACCTCCTTCCAAATTGCACATCTCCGATGTAAAACATTTGGAAATAGTTTTGCACGGTCTTCAGCTGTGCCAACTGTTGGTAAATGAGATGGATTCCTGTTCATTGTTCTGCCTGTCATCAAATGTCAGCTTCACATGCTGACAGGGGGAAAATAACTTTTGTTCATATGTGGTTTGATTGGGCGGTTTCCCTTGGTAACAGTGCTCAAAATTGCGAACCCTCTTTTGATTGGACTATTTTATGCGGTAAAAGTGCAGTGATTGGTCAAACTTGCAAGCTCTCGCATAATGTGTGTGGATTGGTTGATTTTACATTCAATTATGCAATCGCAGAATCCTGGAGGGACTGAAAAATATACAGTATAATGCAGCTACGGTTTGGGAGAATGTGTCTGTCTGCTACAATTCTGGCGTTTGGCTTCTAAAGCCCTCTGAGCTTTAAGTCCTACCATCCAAAATGTCACTTTTACACAACAACACCGCTGGTCTTTAGGAAACAATGCCCACATTCCTTCCTGTTCATGGGCCATCACACAACAAATCACAGCACTCCATCAACAGTGATAACTGAGGTTTGTGAGCAGATAAGACTGGCCTTTGAGTCACAATAGAAAAATCAACGGCAGGTCTGAACCTCTTGAATGACCATTCAATTGTTTTAATGCCGCCATGGAATCGATTACCATGAAAAAACCTTTAGGTGACCGCCAAAGTAGCAAAACGCCCCAGAATGCTTGATATAGGGGGGGAAATATTTTATTCCACTCAAGGTCACACGTGGGAGTTAGCCTGTCTCATACAGACAGAAGTAAATGAATTGCAAATGAACCTGAACATCCTTAGCACATGCATTTGTTTTGTCTGTTACATGTACCAAGCCCTGCTTCTTGACCGTCTCCCACGTTAAGGAACGATAGATGGTGTAAGATGGATAGACCCGTTACTCATTCTCCATTTCTATAGGAGCTCAGTACCCGTCTCTCTGTAGGAGCGTCCTGTAGATCAGTGATCGCCACATTAGCGAGTCCATTCCTCAGCCTGTCTGACAGACCTGATGCCAAATGCTGCTGAGAACAGCCTTAATAAAACTCTCCTCCACTCGGGTCGGCTGTAGTAATCCATCACTAACATGCTTCCCTGGCAACATCAAGTCTGGTCAAATCAGGTAAGATTTGACTTCATCATTAATAGTTTGACTTCCCTCAGGCCAACCACTAATATTTAACACATCAATGCAGGCCGATTACTGACAGTAATGAAAATGGCTGGTAGCTCAGTGACAGGGCACCAAGACTTACTGATATATGGATGTTTTTGACCACTCATTTACCTGCTATAAACACTAACTGTATGGCATATACTAGAGACTGATATTCAAAATCGGGACTCCTGCAGGACTCAAGAGTCTAAAATAAGTTGACATTTAAAAAACTAAATTGGTCACCACATCTTATTGGATTTAACATTGCGGAACCAATTTTTTTTTTGTAAACTTAAGTTTAATTGTAAACATTTGGAAAAGACACAAATGTCATGGACAAAATTGGCGCCCCGGAGCTAGTACTTGGTTGCACAGCCTTTGGCCACGATAACCGCAGACAAATGCATTTTCGTAGCCATCAATGAGCTTGGTGCACCTTTCTACTGACAATTGGCAGAAAACTGCTCTAATTCTTCAATATTTGAGTGGTTCCCTTCACCAACTGCTGTTTTCAGATCTCGCAATAGGTTTTGGATGTGATTCAGATCTGGACTCTTCCCTGGCCACACCAGAACAGTCCAGCAACTATTCCTAAACATTCCCAGGAGCTTTTTTTACGTGTGTTTGGGGGTCGTTGTCTTGCTCGAAGACCAAAAACATTCAATTGAGACCCAGTTTTTAGACACTGGCTTAAAACATTGGACTACACAATACCTGATAATCTGCTGATTTCATGATGCGTTGCGCACGTTCAAGTCTCCCAGCACCAGGGCCGCAAAGCAACGCCACAGCATTATCAAACCTCCCCGCGTTTGATTGTAGGGAGGGTGATATATTGTTTGAATGAGAAAAGGGCTACGTTAAAGAAGGATGGGAGAGGCTTAATGACCATTCTAACACAGGCTCAGTGAAGCTTGGTAAGAACAAACCAACTGGTTCAGAGACCCAATAGGAGGGAACACAGAAAACTGTCTGTGTGATGTTAGATAACAGACTACAACAGTTAAAAGGATGGAATGGGGAAGTTGTGATGGGTTGATAACACAGCGAACTAGGACAAAACGGGTTAGTAACGCCATACTGAAATGACTTCAGAGACATGGAGATGAACGAACATGGTACGATATTGGACATGGGATGTATAATATACCATTAAACATCTAGTTGTTACTGATATCTGTACATGCAAAAAGCATGTAGCAAAAAAGGAGCAAATTGTACTTAGATGGGAAGGCCTCTCATGGTTCATGGACGTAATGTAATAACATTGTGAAAAAAAGTGATCCACATCCCCACACAGACCTTCTGAGCACCTTCTCAGAAAGGAGATTTAGACAGAAACTGGAAAACAGACAAACTGGAAAACAGAGGGGTACCAATCCAAAATACAGAAGTAAGAGCTTTAGGTTTTGCTTTGGCATTTTATTTGTGGTGCAGCCTGAGCCTCCACTCAACACTTTAAACTAAAAAAAGACCAAAGACAAGAAAGAAAGAAAGAAAGAGTCTCCTCATGGAAGATTCTGACACAGCAGCAGCAGAAGTGCAGAACCGTGGCGACCAGGGTTACCAAACATTATCGTTCAGCTGAACTCATAAACAGACCGAGTGAATGTCTGCAGTCTCTCTTGATGCGTGTCCGAAATGGCACCCTATTCCCTATGTAGTGCACTACTTTTGACCAGAGCTCAGGTTACCCCTCTAAAGAGAATGTGTTCTGAATGACATACCTAAAGGCAAACTCAATAAAGGGAACAGGGTGCTATTCTAGACACAGCCATGATCCCTTTCTGCAGTCTCCTGGTTCACAAGAAGCCCTTCATCAATCATAGCGTGACCAATCGCAGTGATATCTAAAACAGATTCAAACTCATAACTGGAACCCATTTGTCGTAACAAGCCGTCTGACCTGTGCTAGTGTCAAGGTCAGGGGGACAGAGAAAGAGAGGTGGAGTGAAGGATAGAGGGAGAGGGGAGAGAGCGAGAGAAGCTTCATAAAAGAAGAGTATCATAAAAGTGCCTTCAGTCATATTCTAGATGGCAATAATAAAACCCAGGTCAACGTCACACAGATTCCCATCATGAGCGTCGCTCCTGTTTTTATTCAGCCCATCATTCATCAGATTCTCATTTCTTTCACCTCGTCTTTCTCCAAATTACTTCAAAAGCCACATGTCCACAAAACGACTAGAGGCATTCAGCCAGTGTAAGGGGACAGAATACCGATTAGAACAGCTCAATAAAACACTAGCCTTTATATACAAATTACTTCTGTCTGACTGTGTGTGGGTCAATAATAAGCATGGCTGAACGCCAGACAGCTCAACCTCAAAAACAGACGTGGAGGCATCAAACAGACTCCGTTTTAAACAGCCCATTCAGTTAAAACGTGTTGTGTGACGAGGAGCTTCTCTTACCAGCCAGCCAAATGTAGGAGGACTGACAGTTGGGCTTCCTGGAGAATCAATTAAAACTCTGTGGTGCCGTCATCATTTGGGGCGGCAGGTAGCCTAGTGGTTAGAGCATTGGGCCTGTAACCGAAAGGCTGCTGGATCGAATCCCCGAGCTGACAAGGTAAAACTCTGTCCTTCTGCCACGTAACCCACTGTTCCCCAGTAGGCCGTCATTGTAAATAAGAATTTGTTCTTGCCTAGTTAAAAAGTTAAATAAAGGTTAAATAAAATTGAAATCATTAGCAATGCAATCAGCACAGTCTTACAACACACGAGACCAGTGAGTGACAGACAGCAGAGAACATAAGAGCCAACACAGAGGTAGAGAAACTTCACTTAGAAGAACAATACTTTTATTGTCCCTTGTCAGAGTGCGCCAGCTTGTAGCCCCAAAAACCTGGAAATAAGTTACCTCAGGTTCATTCAGGCATCTCTATGGGAAAAATGAATGGGGAATGAATAGGGTTTTGGAATAAACGCAGGAAATAAGAGCTGAGGTTAACACCGGCTTAGGAGATGTTCTGTCCTATGAGATAACAGCAGATCTTTATGAATGATGTGCTTTGTGCATTTTACAACTACATAAACTCTTCAAAATTCACAAAGTGGCATTAGCTGATGAAGATTATCTCATAGAACAAAATGTATAAGATCTCCTACACCTGTGTTTACCACAGATTTTCCACGTTTATCCAAAAACGCCATTCATTTTCCTCATATGCTTTGTCCAACGAACCATGGCAGAGTTAAACGCCATTACTATTACTCTATTTTCTGAACATGCAGAGAACTGACAGATTCTTTTTTTTCAGGCAGACTCTGGACAGCCCTACTGAGACATATAGAGAAGGCTGCTGGAGAGGACCCAGGAGTCTGTCCCGACACATTAGCAGCCATCAGACGTCACTAAACACCATTATCTAGCTTCGAGGCTGGAGGTGCACAGCCTGCACACATTAGTGGATGTACCAGGAAAAACAGCACTATAATCACTGTGTGTGTGTGTGTGTGTGTGAAATGATTTTATTCTCAGAATCCTTTCCTTGAAGAGAGAGATGGAACATCAAATGGTGCACTGATGTTTGTATGTCTGAGTGTAGTTTTGTGTGTGTGTAGTTTTGTGTGTGTGTGTGTGTGTGTGTGTGTGTGTGTGTGTGTGTGTGTGTGTGTGTGTGTATATAGTTCTGTCTGTGTATGGCAGATATTAGGAGCTCAGATTAGCACATAACACAGAGAGCCCACCACACTACTGTAACCCAGTCAGGAGACTATAGAATCTGTCGTCACAGAGTCCTTGTGAAACACAGTAAAGGTAGTGTTCATGACAGAATGTATTTTTCATGGTCCTTCGAACCAGATCATTCAGTATGCATACATCTTTTTAAAATTGTGGTAGGTACAATGTATGTATGTGTGTGTGTGTGTGTATGTATGCATGCGTGTGTTCCTCACCTCCTTGTCCATGCTGTCCAGGTCTTCTTTACAGAATGTGTAGAGAGGGTTGGTCTCTGACATGCTGGGCTGGCGTTCCCTCCGTCGGCAGGAGGGTCCAGGCTGCTCCTCGTCTCGACTGGAGGGACCCGCCGTCTCCCCCTGCTGGTCCTTCTGACCCCCCCTGGTCACATCACAACAACAACCATCAGCCAGACTCAAACATCTCCAACTATTACCCAATTAGCCATAAACTCATTGTGAATCCCCATGAGAAAACTGGAGCCTTTTTAACACTGGTGGTCTGAAAGAAGAGACACAAAAACACCCTTTGTGTGATTATAATTACATTCAGCCTCCAGAACAGACACACTTTTCCATTATGTTCTGAACTCCTAGTAGAGGCTCAGGCTTACGGCCTTAGAGGGTAGCTGGAGTATACAGCTAATATACAACCATACTAGACATTTATACAAGTCCTGTTAAAAGGCAGGTGAAATGTGGTCGGCCAGAAACACATTACTGAGGCTGGAACGGATGGTTTTATATATATATATATAAATAAAAAACTATATATAAAACGTTCCGTTTTTAATCTAGGACAACGTCGACACGTAGCAGGACACACAATCTGTGATGTGTACCACAGAGTGGAGGGGGAGAACAAGTAGGGAGGAGGGAAAGAGGGTGGAGGGAGAGACGATGGGAGTAGGGGTGCCATTTTGGGGCTTTTAAAAACGCTGTGAAAATGAAATATTTCCCAGTGGGAGAAAGAGCGGTTTGCAGACCAGCGAGAGATCCACTGGGATAGTAGGAAATTACAGATATATTCCCTTCATTTTACACCAAGCAGGATACATAACATGTTCTAAATGAAGCCTACTCAAAATAATATTGCCCTTCATTGATGAACCTGATTGGTCTATTTCAGCAAGGTCCTCCTGGCCAGTCACATTGTGAAGGACGTTTGGACATCACAGCCACTTCTCCCAATGGCTGGTATTTGCTACTGTTTAGCATTTTACAGATAAAGGAGAACCCAGAAGCGGCCTGTCCTTGAACAAGCTACAAGAAGATCCTGAGAAGCGAGGCTTAGAGAACATGTTTTGCTAAATGTTTAGGCTATAGGATATCTTAGGACAGCCAAGCTGAGGCTGTGTGTATGGAGCCAAGGTGAGGCTGGGAAAATTAGAGCCCGACCAATAACAAATAAACTAGGATGAAAAAAGGGAATCTCATGCGGCTCTGAACACTAGTGGCCATTCTCATGATGTGTCATTATTGTCACAATGTCTGAAATCAACATTTGAAGCATAGTTACTGGACAATTGCACTTTTGGATGGCAGCTTATGAGAATTCGGTGTGGGAAAAGTATGCTTTTTAATTTCCCCGCAGTAAAACATCGGATCGGCAGATATCGGTAAGTTTGAGTACCCCGCAAAAATTGGAATCCGACCCCAAAAGAAACACCAGTTGGGCTTTAAAAAAATAAAAAAAAATGTCTCTTTAGGAAGACTGGCACGTCTCACAACTATCATGTTAGAGGACCTCATTGAGATCAGGGGTGTATCTAGCTGAGGATAAACAAGTGAGACTGGCTGGGCCCTCTGAGTGGTGATGTAGAGAGGAATGTTTCTCAGAAACTGAGAAATTAAGAGGTGAATGACACTCCACATCACCCACGATGCACTGCAGGCGGCAGCACTTCCTCCTGGCGGTCTCCAATTTGGCGAGGAGCTTCATGTGATGATTCTACTCTAAAACTCAGCTTTCTGCTTCACTGTGTGTATGTGTCCAAAACTATTCCTCCGTGTGGCTCACCATGCTCTGCTGCGAACCGTCATTGTGATGTTAATAACATGACATACACTACATGACCAAAAGTGTGTGGACACCTGTTCGTTGAACATCTCATTCTAAAATCATGGGCATTATGGAGTTGATCCCCCTTTGCTGCTATAACAGCCTCCACTCTTCTGGGAAGGCTTTCCACTAGAAGTTGGAACAATGCTGCTGGGGACTTGCTTCCTTTCAGCCACAAGAGTATTAGTGAGGTCAGGTACTGATGTTGGGCGATTAGGCCTGGCTCGCAGTCGGCGTTCCAATTCAGCCCAAGGTGTTTGATGGGGCTGAGGTCAGGGCTCTGTGCAGGCCAGTCAAGTTCTGCCACACCAATCTCGACAAACCATATCTGTATGGACCTCGCTTTGTGCACGGGGGCATTGTCATGCTGAAAAAGGAAAGGGCCTTACACAAACAGTTTCCACAAAGTTGGAAGCGCAGAATCACAGAATGTGAACGCACAGAATGTCATTGTATGCTGTAGCGTTAAGATTTCCCTTTACTGGAACAAAGAGACCTAGCCCGAAATATGAAAAACAGACCCAGACCATTATTCTTCCTCCACCAAACTTTACAGTTTGCACTATGCAGTTGGGCAGGTAGCTTTCACCTGGCATCCGCCAAACCAAGATTCGTTTGTCGAACTGCAAGATGAGGAAGCTTGATTCAACACTCCAGAGAACGTGTTTCCACTGCTCCAGGGTCCAATGGCGGCGAGCTTTACACCTCTACAGCCGACGCTTGGTATTGCGCATGGTGATCTTAGGTTTGTGTGTGGCTGCTTGGCCATGGAAATCCATTTCATGAAGCTCCCGACGAACAACTGTTGTCCTGACGTTGTTTCCAGAGGCAGTTTGGAATCCTGTAAGGAGTGTTGCAACCGAGGACAGACAATTATTACATGCTACAGGGTTCAGCACTTGCTCCTAGACGTTTCCACTTCACAACAAAAGCACTTACAGTTGATCAGGGCAGCTCTATCAGGTCAGAAATTTGACAAACTGAGTTGTTGGAAAGGTGGCATCCTATGACGGTGCCATGTTGAAAGGAAATCATCAACACCAAGCCTAGGATGTTAACCCTTTTGTACCTGGCAACTGAGGTGTGGCAGATGCTTTTGGTGACTCACATACATAATAAGGACATAGGGTTTTCTAACATGAGACAATCTCGACAAACTCTGGGTAAAGAAGCTACCTACACTACTGAAAACAGAATCACGTGCAAACACCGCAAGTAATAAACCCATCACGTTGGACTGGGAAGTAGAACTCAGTTAATACAACTACAACTTCTTGTGGCTGCTTGCTGACTTACGAGCC
This sequence comes from Salmo trutta, assembly GCF_901001165.1. NCBI lineage: Eukaryota > Metazoa > Chordata > Actinopteri > Salmoniformes > Salmonidae > Salmo > Salmo trutta. The sequence goes on along the minus strand of NC_042992.1, from coordinate 27,300,253 downwards.
GTTTCCCGTCACATTCGTCACAGCCCCAGCGTTTTATCTCCTCCATTCCAGCATTAACATGCTAATTCATCTTCACCTCTAGCTATAGAGCAGAGTGAACAGGCAGAAATTCCAGCAGCAAAATCGGCTAATCATTTCATTCCAGGAGAACAATCCCAAAGCTGCCAACGCCCGCCTGACTTTACGATGCTCAGATTTTTATTTAGAGCCTGAGATTAATGTATAGATGGATTCTCGGAGAAAATCCAATTTGGCACCAGAAGGGAAAGGCCGCACACAGCATATAGGCCTCTCTGACCAGGGCATTAGATATAGAAATATACATGCATCTCCTGAGTTGTAGTGCTGAACAGGCACTTCTCCCTCTAGCAGACAATATATTCTCACTTTCGACACAGCTCTAAATGATTGGGTCAGAGCTCAGAGGGAGCATGGCCAGGTCGGTCGGGGAGCCGCCTAAACGCCTGCTGCTCTGCTGCTAGACAGACAGGTGGTCTCCGGCCTCCAAATAGAAATATGATTAACAGGCCAGAGACTGTTCTCTACGTTACAGCTGTAAGCATTGCCAGGGTTTTCAGTGGTCTTCTGTCTACAGGGCCGGTGTCTACTAAAAGGTGAGGCAATACATTTACATTTCAGTCATTTAGCAGAAGCTCTTATCCAGAGCGACTTACAGGATCAATTAGGGTTAAGTGTCTTGCACAAGTAGATGTCGACAGATTATTCACCTAGTCGGCTAAGGTATTCACTCTTAACTGCTAGGCTACCTGCCGCCCTATAGCAGCTAGAGGTCGACCGATTACTCGGAATGGCCGATTAATTGGGGCCGATTTCAAGTTTTCCTAACAATCTGTATTTTTGGCCACCAATTTGCCGATTAAAAAAAATATGTATATATTCTTTTATAAATATTTTTTAACTAGGAAAGTCAGTTAAGAACACATTCTTATTTTCAATGATAAGGAATGGTGGGTTCAATGAACGGTGGGTTCAATGAACGGTGGGTTCAATGAGGAACGGTGGGTTAACTGCCTTGTTCAGGGGCAGAAAGACAGATTTTTACCTTGTCAGCTTGGGGATTCAATCTTGCAACCTTACTAGTCCAACGCTCTAACCACCTGCTTTACACTCCACGAGGAGCCTGCCTGTTACACGAATGCAGTAAGACCCAAGGTAAGTTGCTAGCTAACATTAACCTTATCTTATAAAAAACAATCAATCATAATCACTAGTTAACTACACATGGTTGATGATATTACTAGATTATCTAGCCTGTCCTGCGTTGCATATAATCGATGCGGTGCGCATTCGCGAAAAAGGTTGCTCCAACTTGTACCTAACCATAAACATCAATGTCTTTCTTAAAATCAATACACAAGTATATATTTTTAAACCTGCATATTTAGTTAATATTGCCTGCTAACATGAATTTATTTTAACTAGGGAAAATGTGTCACTTCTCTTGCAACAGAGTCAGGGTATATGCAGCAGTTTGGGCCGCCTGGCTCGTTGCGAACTGTGAAGACTTTCTTCCTAACAAAGACAGCCGACTTTGCCAAATGGGGGATGATTTAACAAAAGCTCATTTGCGAAAAAAGCACAATCGTTGCACGACTGTACCTAACCATAAACATCAATGCCTTTCTTAAAATCAATACACAGAAGTATATATTTTTAAACCTGCATATTTAGTCAAAAGAAATCCAGGTTAGCAGGCAATATTAACCAGGTGTAATTGTGTCACTTCTCTTCCGTTCATTGCACGCAAAGTCAAGGTATATGCAACAGTTTGGGCCGACCTGGCTCATTGCGAACTAATTTGCCAGAATTTTATGTAATTATGACATAACATTGAAGGTTGTGCAATGTAACAGGAATATTTAGACTTACGGATGCCACCCGTTAGATGAAATACGGAACGGTTCCATATTTCACTGAAAGAATAAACGTGATAGTTTCCGGATTCGACCATACTAATGACCTAAGGCTCATGTTTCTGTGTTATTATGTTATAATTAAGTCTATGATTTGATAGAGCAGTCTGACTGAGCGATGGTAGGCACCAGCAGGCTGGTAAGCATTCATTCAAAAGAGCACTTTACTGCGTTTTGCCAGCAGCTCTTCGCAATGCATTGCACTGTTTATGACTTCAAGCCTGTTAACTCCCAAGATGAGGCTGGTGTAACCGATGTGAAATGGCTAGCTAGTTAGCGGGTGCATGCTAATAGCGTTTCAAACGTCACTCGCTCTGAGACTTGGAGTAGTTGTTCCCCTTCCTCTACATGGGTAACGCTGCTTCGAGGATGGCTGTTGTCGATGTGTTCCTGGTTTGAGCCCAGGTAGGAGCAAGGAGAGGGACGGAAGCTATACTGTTACACTGGTAATACTAAAGTGCCTATAAGAACATCCAATAGTCAAAAGGTATATGAAATACAAATCGTAGAGAGAGAAATAGTCCTATAATTCCTATAATAACTACAACCTAAAACTTCTTACCTGGGAATATTGAAGACTCATGTTAAAAGGAACCACCAGCTTTCATATGTTCTCATGTTCTGAGCAAGGCACTTAAACGTAAGCTTTCTTACATGGCACATATTGCACTTTTACTTTCTTCTCCAACACTTTGTTTTTGCATTATTTAAACCAAATTGAACATGTTTCATTATTTATTTGAGGCTAAATTGATTTTATTTATGTATTAAGTTAAAATAAGTGTTCATTCAGTATTGTTGTAATTGTCATTATTACAAATAGAAAAATAATTTTAAAAAATTTGTCCGATTAATCGGTATAGGCCCTTTTTGGTTCTCCAATAATCGGTATTAAAATCATAAATCGGTCGACCTCTAATAGCAGCCATCAGAGCAGACAGGATAGACAGGTCAAACAAGCTGCGTTCCAGAATGTTCTAACTGGTACGAGACCAGGTGTCCCTGCTCATCTAGGTATTGGGGGTCAAGAGGACTTAGGAGGAGCTGCTTACCAGGTACTTAGAAACACTGAAAAGTCAACCATCTATCTCAGATATCAATACATCTGAAGGAGTACCACAGAAGAAGAGGACATATCTGAATGTTATGCGTGCATTTTGTTACAAAGTCAAAAAAGTACACGTCACGCACAGTTGAGAACATGTTTGAATAGCCAGGTCAGTACCTCAGGGATGTCTGGTCACCGTGGGCAGCAGATATGGAGGCCTGGAGGTAAGATGGTGGTCTGGAAACCTGAAGCCCGCGGCGAATCAGCTTCCCCGTGACCGGGTCGTACGTCCGCACCTCAGGGGCAGCTGGAGGGGGGAGGGGGGCAGGGGGGAACAGGGGGTTCTGGAAGGACCCTTGGTGGTCAGGGAACGTGGCTGGACTGTTGCTCCTAAAGACAGACAGAAAAACACCATCAGATAAAATGTGCAAGTGTGTGTGTGTGTACTGTTGTGACTGTGTGTGTACTGTTGTGACTGTGTGTGTACTGTTGTGACTGTGTGTGTACTGTTGTGACTGTGTGTGTACTGTTGTGACTGTGTGTGTGTGTGTGTGTGTATATACCGTTGGGTCTTGGTGAAGTCCTCCGTCAGTGGATACAGTGATTCATCCACCCTTTCCCAGCGCTCCAGACATCCCCACAGCCAGTCAGGATTCACCACATAGAGACGTTTACAGCCTTGGGCCTGACGCACCTTCTCTGTACCTGGGAGAGAGACGGGGAGAGCTAGGATCAATCAACCAATCAAGAAGAGGAATTAAGAGTGGTATCTAACGACAGACAGTATTAACAACCAAGCTGCATAAATAAAAGGGGGATACCTAGTCAGTTGTCAACTGAATGCGTTCAACATTTAACCCAACCCGTCTGAATCAGAGAGGTGCGGGGGGCTGCCATAATTGACATCCAAGTCTTCGGCGCCCGGGGAACAGCGGGTTAACTGCTTTACTCAGGGGCAGAACGACAGATTTTTACCTTGTCAGCTGGGGATTCGATCCAGAGAGAGCAAACTGAACAGAGAAATATCCAGCAACTCTCGGATGACAATGGAAGTTGATTTTATTGTTAAAACCAACTTTCGGGCTGTAGCCTCCATCATACATTCAAAGCCAATTAACAATTGTCCTGAAGCATTTCATTTTCCACCAATGCATTAGGTTCCATTGACAATCAGTTTCTGTTTAATTGGCATTACGTAAGTTCAGACGAGGGCTGGGAGCAGCAATTTCCATTTGACTTGGGGCTATTGATGTCTGACACACAGACACAGAGAACTGCATCTAAGAGCAGCAGCGTACCTCATCAGAACACCGTACCTAATTAACAAGGTTAGCCCATCTAACGGCAACAAGTACTGACCTTGCTCTGCACATCAGCAGCCTTTCATTTTTGGCCATATTTTCTCCAAATGTATCGGATGCGTCTGAAACGGGTTTCTTCTGTTCTGACTGTAGCTAGCTATAAGCCAGGGATCCAGAACAAGAAGAGGTTAGCCCTGAGACTGTACTGCAACAGCGGCCAGACAAACAAATCCTCTGACTGACAAGCCACAATTTGGGCAGTCGAGCTCACTTGGTCTTTGTCCCCAGAGTTGGAAAACGTGCGATAGCAGTGCAGCAATGGCAGCTTCATCCCTCCAGCCCACTCATTTCCCCCCATAGGGATTTTACAATATGACAAACAATGTCAGTAAAACAAGTTACTGGTCACGTATACCCTTTGATCATGTATCATTGGAAAGCTTATATTCACAGCTATCCATCAGACAGTTCCAGAATGTTCAGGTCAACAGAACTTTGACATACCAGAATTGCCTGTATAAATTGCTTTAAAAAAAGAAAACCCTGATACATTTTAAATGTTGTTTGAGAAGTTTAACTAGGCCACTCAGGAACATTCAATGTCTTCTTGGTAAGCAACTCCAGTGTAGATTTGGCCTTGTGTTTTAGGTTATTGTCCTGCTGAAAGGTGAATTCATCTCGCAGTGTCTTTTGGAAAGCAGATTGATCCAGGGTTTTCCTCTGGGATTCGCTCCAAACATAATGCTTTGTATCCATTTTTATGTTGTTGCAGTATATAAAAGTACCTTGTTGCTAACAAGATGCATGTTTTGGAATATTTTTGTACAGGCTTCCTTCGCTTCCTTCATTTCACTCTGTCATTTAGGTTACTATTGTGGAGTAACTACAATGTTGTTGATCCATCCTCAGTTGTCATATCACAGCCATTAAACTCTGTTTTAAAATCACTATTGACCTCATGGTGAAATTCCTGAGCAGTTTCCTTCCTCTCTGGCAACTGAGTTAGGAAGGACGCCTATATCTTTGTAGTGAATGGGCGTATTGATACAACATCCAAATTGTAATTAATAACTTGCTTAATAACCATGCTCAAAGGTATATTCTGCTTTTTTATATAAATCTACTAATAAGTGCCCTTCTTTCCCTGGTCTTTGTGTTTGAATAGGTTCTTGAAATTCACTTCTCGATTCAGGGACCTTACAGATAATTGTATGTATGGAGTACAAATTATTATGCGATTTGTTAAGCACACTTTTCCTCCTGAACTTTAGGCTTGCCGTAACAAAGGGTTTGAATACTTATTGACTCAAGACATTTCAGCTTTTCATTTTTAAAACATAATTCCACTTTGACATTATGGGTTATTGTGTGTAGATGAGTGAAACAATTCAATTCAGGCTATAACAACAAAATGTGGAAAAAGTAAAAGGGGGTGAATACTCTGAAGGCACTGTAAGAGAGCAACTACTTGTTGTATAATGACATTGTCATATGGGAATATCCCTATGGGGAAAATGAATGGGATGGAGGGATGAAAGAAAGAGTGAGTGAGAACACAAAGCTGCCATCGCTGCACTGCTATCACACATTTTCAACTCTAGGGACATAGACCTTCAAGACAATCACTATAAAAGACATTGTCATCCCAAGTGAGCCCGAACCCCCCCCCCCCCATATTCTCTTTTTAAATCACCATAAAAGAAACCATTTCCCATAGGCCACCAGCAGTGCTTTTCTATTCATGCTGTGCGGGCTCTCAGCTGGCTGCTCCAGAGCACTCCTCCCAGCCCCGCCTGCCTCCCAGCGCTACCTGAGTGGTGAGTCAGATGTCCCCTCTCTCCAGCAGAGACAGACATGTAGGCTATTCAGACAGACAGGTATTGATCAGCCGCATGTCAGCGTGATGGAGAGGAACAACCATGTGAAGGCTATTCATCTCACTGCTGTCTACAGTGCTGACATACCGTCCCTGTGGCTTTGTCCACTTGAGCAAGAGGAAAAGAATGAGATGCTGAGAGAACCGGGGAGACTCAGGACTGTGGCGTTTCATGGCATGGTGGTCCTGACCATTGACCACCAGACTTGTCTTAAGATGCAATTAAAATAACCAATCACCTAATCAAGAAGCTATATAAATCTCAGTACAATGAATGCCAGATTGTCTTATGCTCTTGTACCGACAGCCCACACAATGGCTGCTTCTTAACATTGCCTCTTCACATGAAGTGGGCCCCTGTATGCTGCTGTGCTGTTAAGTGCTCCTTCTCTCTCCCATTTTCCTTTTCTCTGTGGTTGATTTTGTCCGGTTCTGACATACAGACCACGGACCGTTGATTGCAAAGTGAAGCTCCGAGAGAGCCAGTTCCACGACAACGCTGCCTGCTGTCTGAGGGCACGTTGGATCGGATGAGAAACAGCATCACGCTGGGCTATTGTTGCGCCTTCCTTTAGAGACATGACGTTCGCCTGCCAGTCAGACAGCCAACCAGTCAGACAGCCAACCAGTCAGACAGCCAACCAGTCAGACAGCCCCACATACTTAAATGATGCTACTCTGAAAGATGGAAGGGAAGTAATCCTCTGTTTGGCACAGCCAGACAATTGTTCCCTGCTCCTCTTTCAGAGTAGCATCACTGAAGTCAATGGGTTTCCAAGAGCAGGAAGAAGGTACTTGTGACATTTGGAATGTCAGGTGACCCTATAAAGCCTGCGTCTCTCAGACCGTCCACGTGTCTCTAATGGCTGAAGAGAGGTGCCTGTGTGATTTACGTTTAAAAATGGCACTGAAAAGGGCTGTCTGCCACTCTGCATACTCGAAATGTGAAACCAGTCTCCCATCCTAAAGTACATGAATGTTACAGGAGAATCTAAGAACACAGTTGTATTCATTGTCCATGCTTGTCTTGTTAATGGAATCTTCACCCCTTTATAACCGAAAAGAGAAGACTGGTAATGGTCTTCTATCTTTAGAAGAATGGGGCATGTTAGCAATTCAAACCAGACCTAATTTCAGTCAGTAGGAACTCTGACAGTGCCATTTGATTGAACGCCAGCAAAGTGCTTTGCGAGACCAAATTGAAATCACGGCTACAAAGCGGCAGAATTTTAAATGGAACAGCGACAAGCTAATGGCGTCTGTCTTATAGTTGTACGTGTTCATCAAAATCAGTAACACTTGGTAATTGTACAGCTTACTTGGTCACTGTGGGGCTTCACTGTGCAAGCCACAACTAGCCCCGTACAGATTCAATAGCCATAGACCCTCAGTCTGATGATCCGTTTCACTAGAATCCATCTTACAATCCAAACGACAGCACAATGTCTCTAATAGCAAAGCATGATATCCTCTACACCCATTAGGGACCGGAATATGCGAAAGCTAAAGATGAGAAAAGCAATTCAGAAACAGCTTAGGCTAGTCTCTGTTTGGATTTCTTTAATGGATTAAATTCAGGAGAGAATATGTACTATAGGTTATATGGCTCTCTGATTTCATCACTTAAGTAGGCCTAATATTGATGATGGTTCAGCTCGCTAGAGAATCTGGATTTACATTGATGGAGGAGAGAGTCTCCTAGCCTGTTTACTAGGCTAATAGGGAGGAACAGAGAGAAAACATATCGTATCACTTCGCCATCCCATTAAAACCCTTCTCTCTGCTAGATGTTGAGGTTGAAAGTGTTGAGCAGATGATGTCACTGGAACAGTTAGAAGGGCCATTATCTTTTCTCCTCCTACTCCAGCCTGTTTCTTCCCGACATGGCCTGCGTCCCAAATGGGGCCATAGGGCTCTGGTCAAATGTAGTGTACTATAAAGGGAATAGGGTGCCATTTGGGACACATCCCTGCCTTCCCCATTAGAAACCTGATACCGTAACGGAACACTGTTGAATTAGTTTCCAACCACAATTGTCCCCCACGATGACTGTGGATCTGGTCTCAGTACATTCGTATGTTTTTCCTACGCGATATTTCAGACAACATTGGCATGATTTTGACAAAACTTGGGTGAATCATACGTCTTGCCATAGATCCAGCCTTTACAAAATTACACATCGACCAGATGGTGACTCTATAACAAGAAAATGAAAATCCTAACTTTGAAAGGTCATGCCCCTCAGCCCGTTTGACCTAAAGTTACGAAATTCAGTACATACACTATATAGCCAAAAGGATGTGGACACCCCTTCAGCCACACTCGTAGCTGACAGGTGTATAAAAATCAAGCACACAGCCATGTAATCTCCAGAGACAAACATTGACAGTAGAATGGCCCGTACATTAAGAGCTCAGTGACTTTCAAAGTGGCACTGTTATAGGTTGCCACCTTTCCAACAAGTCAGTTCATCACATTTCTTCACTGCTGGAGCTGCCCAGTCAACTGTAAGCGCTGTTATTGTGAAATAGAAACGTCTAGGAGCAACAACTGCTCAGCTGCGAAGTGGTAGGCCAGACAAGCTCACAGAACGGGACCGCCAAGTGCTGAAGCATGTAAAAATCGTCTGTCCTCAGTTGCAACACTCACTACCGAGTTCCAAACTGCCTCTGGAAGCAACGTCAGCACAAGAACGGTTTGTAGAGAGCTTCACGAAATGGGTTTCCATGGCCGAGCAGCAGCCCACAAGCCAAAGATCACAATACGCAATGCCAAGCGTCGGCTGGAGTCGTGTAAAGTTCACCGCCATTGGACTCTGGAGCAGTTGAAACGCGTTCTCTGGAGTGATGAATCACACTTCAAATTCTGGCAGTCCAACGGATGAATTTGGCGGAATCCAGGAGAACGCTACCTGCCCTAATGCATAGTGCAAACTCTAAAGTTTGGTGGAGGAGGAATAATGGTCTGGGGCTGTTTTTCATGGTACGGGCTAGGCCCCTGAGTTCCAGTGAAGGGAAATCGTAATACTACAGCATACAATGACATTGCAGATGATTCTGTGCTTCCAACAGTGTGGCAACAGTTTGGGAAGGCCCTTTCCTGTTTCAGCATGACAATGCCCCTGTGCACAAAGCGAGGTCCATACAGAAATAGTTTGTCGAGATCTTTGTGAAAGAACTTCACTGGCCTGCACAGAGCCCTGACCTCAACCCCGTCGAACACCTTTGGGATGAATTGGAACACTGACTGTGTTGAATATCTTTTAGTTTATGTTTTTCAGTCAGAGCATTTCAGGACCCCTGTCTAAATCAATGTAAGCATCCATGCCTGATGGGATCAATAGCCTGGTACAGAGGTAGGCAACACTGTTCACGGAGGAGTGCCGTAGGGACTGCAGGATGATGTCCCAACTAGGCACCATACCTGACCAACTGAGCTAATTGATCAGCTCAATGATTGCCTAAATTCAACACACCTGGTCTTCCTGGTTAAATCAAAACCCTGAAATGCCTGCGGTAATCCAGGGCTGCCTACCACTGGTCTATTATGTCGATGTATTGCGATGAAAATTGGGGAGGGTACAGTGGACCTGTCTGTCAGTTAGTACGTTCGTCACACAAAATATCTCAGATAGCACTGGCTTTATTTTGACGAAAGATGGGTGAATGACCCGTCTTGCAATAGAGAACCGGCATTAACAAAATGAAACTGATTGGCCCGAGGTGGGACCTATAGTAACGAACTGAAGTGTCAGTCACACACACGATCTCAATTGGCCTAAGGGGGACAATGCATCATTCGTGGGGGATGACATGTTTACTGTTGCCTTGTTTAATTGTGATTTAACTCCGTCAGCAACAACCATTATACTGTACTCTTCTTCCTGATGTTTCTTAACAAAGACAATTGCAATGCTGTTTGCAGCTTTTTCCTTTGCAAACGGTTATTTACTTTGGGAAGGAAAATCACTTGACTTTCAAGTGAAAACATAACGCTTCAGGCTGTTTGGTTGGTGCTTTTTCTGCTCTTCTCTAGTTCGTTTGGTCTCAGGACCCAACGAAACAGAGACCTAGCACCCTGGCAGAGAGTACACAGGTCCTCTCTCTCTCAGTAGTCCAGTCAGTATCTGATAATGATTGTGAATGAGCCAACTGTTTTATTCTACCAAATGAGAAATTAACCACCGCATAAACAGACGTTTGAAATGACCTGGACCAGTGAACTGGAAACCGGTAAAAATGGGATAGTTGATGTGATTGAGAGGATTATGGACCATGGGGACAGGCGTGAACTGGGGTCAGACTGATGCATTTGAGAGGGGATCATCATGTCATTATGGATGTAATGAGTCAGACCATGCTGGCCCTTTAGTGCTGCTCTGACCTGCTGGATCAACAGGCTACGAGGAAGATCCAGAAAAATCCATCCTCTCTGACCTTCTCCTCCAATGGGCTTTGAGGAGGTGAGGAACGAGGACGCGAGGAGTATGCAATTGAGATTCTCCCTGTGTTGACAGAGACTAATTATTTCATCCATGTGTGTGGTGTTCAGACCGTAGTTTTGCCTCACCACTCAGACTTCCATTAGCGACGGCATAACCAGTAGGGCTGGGAATTGCCAGGGACCTCACGATATGGTATTATCACGATACTTTGGTGCCGATACGCTAAGTATTGTGATTTTATTGCAATTTGATGTTCACCTTGCTCAAAGGGATATTTTTTTTACCCATCTATGCCCTTTGTGAGGCAATGGAAAAGATCCCTGGTCTTTGTGGTCGAATCTGTGTTTGAAATTCACTGCTCGACTGAGGGACATTACAGATAATTGTATGTGTGGGGTACAGAGATGAGGTAGTCATTCATAAACTATGTTAAACACTATTATTGCACACAGAGTGAGTCCATGCAACTTATGTGATTTGTTCAGCACATTTTTACTTCTGAACTTATTTAGGCTTGCTATAAGAAAGGGGTTGAATACTTACTGACTCAACACATTTCAGCTTGTCATTTTCTATACATTTTTTAAAAATGTCTAAAAACATAATTCCACTATGACATTATGGGGTTTTGTGTGTAGGCCAGTGAGACAAAATCTCAATATAGTCAATTTTAAATTCAGGCTGTAACACAACAAAATGTGGAAAAAGTCAAGGTGTGTGAATACTTTCTGAAGGCTCTGTATGTAGTAACTCACCTGCTCTAGCAGCAATGAGGTGCGTGGTTCTGCCAGGATCTTTTGAGCTGAACAGGAGGCCCTTGCCTATCTTTGCTCCCAGAGCCTTGGCGTGGTAGTTCTCCCTGGTTCTCTCCATGGGGTAGTTGGTGGGGTACAGCCCAGAGAACACAATGGTGGTGCCCTCCAGGCACCGGGCCTTCAGCTCCGGGACGATCTTCCTGATGTCAGGCGTCTCTGGGCGTTCCTTCCTGAGGAAGGCGTTGTAGCAGGCGTAGTATTCCCTATGGATACGCTCCAACACCTCTTGTAAGTAGATGAGGTGGTCATCCTTGTCCACTTCCTCCATGGTGACTCCTGACTGTTCACTGTTCTGGGACTCTATCAGAGCCTCCCTCCGTTCTGAGCGCCCGTTCTCCTGCTCAGGAGGGAGGACAAGCACAGACGTCTCCCCTCTTAACTCGGAGCTGTTCTCCCCGGTGCTCTTCTGCTTAATACCCCCCTCTTCCTTTCCTCCAGCACCGCCTGATGGCTCCTCTACTGCCGCCCCTTCCTGTTTGGACTTCCTGGTCTGGCTGTACTCCCCCTCACTGTCTGATGAGGGTGGTTTACACGTAACCGAGTCAGAGTCGCTGGACAGGTCAAAGTCCAGGTTGCTGTTGGGCTCATGGAGGTCTGGAGGAGGATCTTCCTCCCCTGAGCCCACTGTCCTACTGCCATCCTCCTCCCCTCCTTGCACCTCCTCTTTCACATTCGTCCTGTCGCTCACTTGTGCTGCCGTGCTGGCCTCGGCCCCCATGCCCTGACCCCGCCCCTCCTCCACAGTCTCGCTCCACAGCCTCGTCCGTTCATTGGCTGCTGCTCCCTGAGTGGCTGAGGGGGCTGTTGACTCCACCCCCCCTTCGTTGTTGTGGTCTTTAGCCCGCTGTTTCTTACGGCCGTTACGCCGCTCCTCTGACGCAGACGGCGCCGCTGTAGGCCCTGACGTTACTGCTGCTTCCGAGGCCTCTGCCGGTCGGCTGGCCTGGCTGCCGGCTGGGGTAAAGCAACACCACAGTAAGATCCATTAGCACATTAAAACACACACACGCAGACATTTTGTCACTTAAATCACTAGACTAGAGGGTGTCTGTGAATACATTTCACTGAAGTTGTTTTGGAGGTGTAACCGAATCAAGGCAAGTTGACCTGTGGTCACTGAGGCACTGAATCAGCGTTGAAAACATGGTCTGTTTAAACTATGGTGCATGCCTCAACAAGAGAACAATGTTCTTCACAGCACTTTATCCTCTCAGGTAATCTATAAACTCTTAGGAATACATAAATACATGGGTCTGGCAGCTGTCCATGTGATGTCACGGAAATCAGCAGCACTTCCCTAATTGATCTAACAGCCTGTGTGTCATTCTCTCCTGGGAGCCCATAGAAGTACTCTCCCTCGTTTGTGGCTTGTCCTGTTTGTCTCTAATGCTAATCAAAAAAGCTCTCCACTGTGGGAGGCTCTCTGAGGGAAAAGAACCCACGCCCTCCTGAGACTACGCCTGAGAGGGTAATCACGGTTCAGATGAACCCAATCTCCTTATGGCTACCCAGGCTTGGTGTTGGAGTATGAATACAGTGTTGATGAAGAGGTGCTGTTAAGGCTTGGTAGCTCTAATTCTATCTTTATCAGATTAATGAATTTTGTATTTGGATTCTGGTCAACCCTGGCATTTGGGTACGATCATTTGCCTGACACGGTTCTAGAAGTTCAATTTGGACCTTATTTTCCACAGAGAGGTCCCCCAGTCGCCTCCCTGCCTCTCACCGCTGTGTTGAGAGGATCGTAACAACTTAACGCATCACAACTACCAAACTTAAAACTCGCTTGCCTCCCTGCCACCCCTTCTGTTGTGGATCATAACATTTACATATCACAACCATTTCTCTTAAAAAGCTTTGCGGTCCTGCCACGCAGGAGAGCGGTGCAGCAGTCAGCCACGCAGGAGAGCGGTGCAGCAGTCAGCCACGCAGGAGAGCGGTGCAGCAGTCAGCCACGCAGGAGAGCGGTGCAGCAGTCAGCCACGCAGGAGAGCGGTGCAGCAGTCTGCCACGCAGGAGAGCGGTGCAGCAGTCAGCCACGCAGGAGAGCGGTGCAGCAGTCAGCCACGCAGGAGAGCGGTGCAGCAGTCAGCCACGCAGGAGAGCGGTGCAGCAGTCAGCCACGCAGGAGAGCGGTGCAGCAGTCAGCCACGCAGGAGAGCGGTGCAGCAGTCAGCCACGCAGGAGAGCGGTGCAGCAGTCAGCCACGCAGGAGAGCGGTGCAGCAGTCAGCCACGCAGGAGAGCGGTGCAGCAGTCTGCCACGCAGGAGAGCGGTGCATCGGTTGATGCAAATTAAATCAAAACAGTGAGACTCCATTTGCATTTGTACCAGGATGAAATCACATCCCTGAAGTAACCATCAAACCACTCTCTCTCTGAACTTTGGTCACGCGACAGTTTTTAGAAGGTAGTGTTTTTTTCTTTAGTGTAACACTGACAAAACACTGAATGTCCTTATAAGGTAGTGAGGAGTGTTTTTCAGAGGGCTTGTTTTTCCTAAGTCAAAGGGTTGTTTTAATAGATCATCATGTATTGACCACTTCAAAACAGTGCCCACTGTGCCATGTTAAGCTCATTGTCTTCAGACCCTGTATACAGTACCTTTCCTTGCCTGCTGGGCCTCTTTAGACCCGGGGGGAGCGTTGATGTCTCCTGTGCCCTGGAAGTAGATGTACTTCTTCACAGTGATCAGGTTGGGAGCAAACTTCCACACGTCCTCCCGATCATCTATAATACATACCATCGAGTCACCACACGGGAACAGATTCCTTAGGGGTAGATGAGAGAGAGACAAAGAGGGAGAGAGATATAGAGAGGGGGAGAGAATGTAAAGGTAGAAAAGAACGAGAATGAGAGAAAGAGTTAAATAAGTGAAACTGGCACTCCCTCTCCTCTGACACGTGTAACACCCTAGGCAGTGTGTCTTTAGGGAATAACAAAGTCCCACAGTAACAGAGCACAATGCTATGCTCTCTCGCCATCTCCCAGTCATAGGCTACATCCCAAATGGAACCCTATTCCCTATGGGCCCTGGTCAAAAGTAGCGCACTATAAAGGGAATAGGGTGCCATTTGGGAAGGACTCTCAGAATCCTTTCAGGGTAGAAATTAATTCTGTCTGTCACGCTTACTAATCATTATCTGAACTATACAAGAAGCACATTTTCTACCATTAGGACTTTGATTTAATAAGAGAACGATGTTTTAGCAGGCTTCTATAACAGGAGTCACTGATTAGAAGGAATACTGCATGGCTATTGGCTATTTCCTCTGCTCATCTATAGCGCTGTTATGCTAGAGCTGGATGGCGCAGTTTTACAGTGCTGTATTGTCTGTGGGGACAACAAAGTGACTTTAGATGACTTGACTGATGCCAGGTTTTAATCAACACTAAGGTCTGGTAGCTCCAATCATTACAGGAATTCCCTCAGTTGAATTCTTCAGCAGTAGTGGCTGAGTGGAAATCAATTTGTCCTTGACTGAATGAATGCCTTTTCTCCAAAGTGTCTAAATTAAAGATAACATATCAGCCGTGTCCTTTTCATATTGGACAGATTTTTCTTAAAAATGTCCTGGCGGAAGATGCTACTGGTATGTGTCAAAGTGTAATGCGTGGGCTTCATAAAGCAGTGTGTGCTAGCAGCTCTGCCAGACAGAGAGCCAGGTCTGACCTCAGGTTCCCCGTCTTGGAGAAGGGGTCGATGCACTCGTCTCTGGACAGAATCCTGTGGGAGAACAGCTTCATCTCAGGGTCCAGGAAGCCTACAGTCACAGAAACACAAGAAAAACATCTTAAATGGACTCAATAAATTATAGGAGAGAGAGAGAGCGAGAGCATGAGAAAGAGACCACATTAGACATCCTATTTATTTAAAAGAGCACTGTGGAAAAGCAGGATGTATTCACCAAAGTAAAGGCGCAGTTTTGCCAAACCGCCAATCTCCATTACTCCCCGGCCGCCTGGCGCTACACAGGGTAGCTGTCCAACAACAAGGCGAACAGGTTGAGTCCATTTAGAGCCAATTCTCATGTTTTTCTTTATCTGGACGTTTTTATGTTTTGTTACACAAAATCTTCAATTTTAACTCAAATGGAACCGCAGGCATCGCTGTGCGTGTGTGACACATCTCTGTATACCCAGTAGGCTTTCACTGAAACCTCAAAGCTTTGAGATGAGAACTAAATGCAAGCTGGGTCCTCTCAGTTCCTCTTTAAAAGCTGCAGAATAATGTGTGTCTGGAGGAACAACAAAGCCTGGCTTTGATGGAGCAGCGACATCCCCACTTCACAACAAACACCTTGTTACCTGGCTGCTATTAAACCCCAGAGAAGAGGGCAGGCAGGCGGGTGTCTACTAAAGCACACAAACCCATCTACATGGAGAAACCAGATACAGTGACCTCTCTGCTCCAGACTGAAGTAAGTACTATATTACACACTCACTATTCATTTGCTTCCAGCATTCAGTGTTGACATTCATTATAGAATAACTTCTAATTGGTAGCGAAATATCGTTTCCAAACTTTAAAAAGATCCAATGTTCATCTTTATAACCAAAATGCTGATATTTAGATGAATAAAATGCTCAACCTTTCATTATAAAGTGAGATATGGTTAAAAGTAAGGTTGAGTATGAGGTGGCTATATTATTCTCTGTGAGAGGCTGGTAAACTGACCATTCAGGAGGAATCCCAAATCGTACTCTATTCCCAATATAGTGCACCAGGGACCACGTGGCTCTGGTCAAAAGTAGTGCACTATATAGTAGGGATGTAACGAGTCACCAATATGTTCAAATGTTTAACCTCTCTGGGATCGTTTGGGACGTGAGCGTTCCACCTCGCCAACAGCCAGTGAAATTGCAGGGCGCCAAATTCAAACAGAAATCTCAGAATTAAAATTCCTCAAAACATACAAGTATTATACAACATTTTAAAGATAAACTTCTTGTTAATCCAGCCACAGTGTCCGATTTCAAAAAAGGCTTTACGGCGAAAGCACACCATGCGATTATGTTAGGTCAGCGCCTAGCCACAGAAAACCATACAGCCATTTTCCAACCAAGGAGAGGTGTCACAAAAGTCAGAAATAGAGTTAAAATGAATCACTTACCTTTAATGATCTTCACCTGATGGCACTCCCAGGTCTCCATGTTAGACAATAAATGTTTGTTTTGTTCGATAAAGTTAATCTTTATGTCCAAATACCTCCTTTTTGTTTGCGCGTTTTGTCCAGTAATCCAAATGCAAAGCGCGGGCACAAAGTCCAGACGAAAAGTCAAAGAAGTTCCATTAAAGGTCGTAGAAACATGTCAAACGATGTATATAATCAATCTTTAGGATGTTTTTATCATAAATCTTCAATAATATTCCAACCGGACAATTCCGTTGTCATTAGAAAGGAAAGAGAACGAGCGTCATGGCCACACGCGAGACTAATGTCTTTCAGCATGACCACTTATTGAAACAGCTTTTATTCGATCCCCTTTCACAATACAAGCCTGAAACAACTTCTAAACACTGTTGACATCTACTGGAAGCCTTAGAAAGTGCAATCTGACCCCACAGACACAGGATATTGGATAGGCAATCACTTTAAAATGTTGGATTTTTCTCAGGTTTTTGCCTGCCATATGAGTTCTGTTATACTCAGACATTATTTTAAGGAGAAGTGTACCTTTAAAATGGTGTAAAATAGTCATATGTTTGAGAACTTTGAATTATGACATTTTGTTATTTTGAATTTGGCGCTCTGATTTTTCAGTAGCTGTTGAATAGTGTGAACCGTGGGTCGCTAGCGTCCCACCTGCCCAAGAGAGGTTAACAGTTTTGGAAATTTTAGAGCGTTTTCTATCCAAATCTACCAATTATATAGCTTCTGGGCCTGAGTAACAGGCAATTTACTCTGGGCACGCTTTTCATCCAAACTTCCCAATGCTGCCCCCTATCCCAATGAAGTTTTAAGATACGAGTGCATCGGTATGAGGGAACACGCCCAAATGTAGCATGCATCAGTCCGAAAATCAATTCAAACGTTACAAAATCTTTTTTTTTGCTCAAATTACCTCTCAACCGGTGTCGAACTAAGAATGTAACTGTTGACGGTCATTGATCTACAAATCATTTTGCATGACGAACGACCCCAGGCAATATCAGTCAAACTGTACGCTGTGTGCAGCTTTGTACGCTAATTAACGAGAGGCAGGCCTATTCTTGATCTGGCACATCTGCGCGTCACCTTCAGAATTCAAATGTTTATAATGGCTCGCGCAATATTAAGCTTTATTAGTTGAGTGACAACCAATGTATTTCGCCATGTTATTTTTTTAATCAAAATGTGCTGTTGAAAATGGTGTTTTACCGAAATAAAAGCTACCACCGGAGACAATTAATCTGGCTATAGGTAGTCTACATGCTGATCGGGGCTCACATTACATTTTATTATTCAGGTTCACCATCAGCAATAGTTTTACTTGAAACAATCATAAGTATATTTTTAAATATACAGGGTAAAGTTCATGATTTCATAACGAGGACAGCAGTCACTTGTGCTAAACGCACT
This sequence comes from Salmo trutta, assembly GCF_901001165.1. NCBI lineage: Eukaryota > Metazoa > Chordata > Actinopteri > Salmoniformes > Salmonidae > Salmo > Salmo trutta. The sequence goes on along the minus strand of NC_042992.1, from coordinate 27,282,273 downwards.
GCATGGAAGATAAGCTCACTCTGAGTCTGTCAAAACTTCCAAACGGTCTAAACCACTTGATTATGAGACGGGGGTGAAATCCAAAGTGGTGCTATATAATAACTAAGATAAATATTGATACATTACTAACAAAAGACGTGACAAAAACAGGAGCCAACTTTGCCACGATTCTGGATACAAATGAAAGTGATATTTCAGACCTCTCTCTAACCAATCAATTGAACACACGTTAGGTTTTCAGTTCGTGAGTGTGTGATATGAGGTATAGAAAAGTTTATTTCTACAGAAAAACCTTCATGAACAATAGCAGCTACAGTGCCTTCAGAAAGTATTCAGACCCCTTGACTTTTTCCACATTTTGTTAAGTTAACCTTATTCTAATTTTTTTTTGAAAAATAAATACTCAGCAATCTACACACAATACCTCACAGTGACAAAACGAAAACAGTTTTAGAAATGTTTGCAAATGTATTAAAAATAAACAGGAATAGCTTATTTACATAAGTATTCAGACCCTTTGATATGAGCCTTGAAATTGAGATCAGGTGCATGCTGTTTCCATTGATCATCCTTGAAATGTTTGTACAACTTGATTGGAGTCCACCTGTGGTAAATTCAATTGATTGGACATGATTTGGAAAGACACACAACTGTCTATACAAGGTCCCACAGTTGACAGTGCATGTCAGGTAAAAACCAAGCCATGAGGTTGAAGTAATTGTCTGTAGAGTTCCGAGACAGGATTGTGTCGAGGCACAGATCTGGGGAAGGATACCAAAACATTTTTGCAGCCTTGAAGGTCCCCAAGAACACAGTGGCCTCCATCATTCTTAAATGGAAGAAGTTTGGAACCACCAAGACTCTTCCTAGTGCTGGCCGCCCGGCCAAACTGAGCAATCGGGAAAGAGGGGCCTTGGTCAGGGAGGTGACCAAGAACCCGATGGTCACTGAAAGAACTCTAAAGTTCCTCTGTGGAGATGGGAGAATCTCCCAGAAGGACAACCATCTCTGCAGCACTCTACCAATCAGACCACTCCACAGTAAAAGCCCGCTTGGAGTTTGCCAAAAGGCATCTAAAGACTCTCAGACCATGAAAAACAAGATTCTCTGGTCTGATGAAACCAAGATTGAACTTTTTGGACTGAATGCCAAGCGTCACGTCTGGAGGAAACCTGGGACCATCCCTACGGTGAAGCATGGTGGTGGCAGCATCATGCCGTGGGGATTTTTTCAGCAGCAGGGACTGGGAGACAGGACAACAACCCTAAGAACACAACCAAGACAATGCAGGAGTGGCTTCGGGACAAGTCTTGGAATGTCCTTGAGCGGCCCAGCCAGAGACCGAACTTGAAACAAATCGAACATCTCTGTAGAGACCTGAAAATTGCTGTGCAGCAACGCTCCCCATCCAACCTGACCAAGCTTGAGAGGATCTGCAGAGGAGAATGGGAGAAACTCCCCAAATACAGGTGTGCCAAGCTTGTAGCGTCATATCCAAGAAGACTCAATGCTGTAATCACTGCCAAAGGTGCTTCAACAAAGTACTGAGTGAAAGGGTATGAATACTTATGTAAATGTAATATTTCCGTGTTTTATTTCATCTCTAAACCTGTTTTTGCTTTGTCATTATGGGGTATTGTGTGTAGATTGATGAGGAAAGAAAACAATTGAATCAATTTTAAAATTAGGCTGTAACGTAACAAAATATGAAAAAAGTCAAGGGGTAAAAATACTTTCCGAAGGCACTGTATGTTGACGCCTCCATATTGATCTGAGCCTTGCTGTTGGAAAACCATTAGTGTCCGGCTTTTGGCTGTTGCAGATGCACCTCCCCAGACTTCCCTCGCTGATTTTCGTCTACGGTTGGCTTTGTTAGGCTTACCGCTCAGAGACACCCATATACATCATTCACACAGAGAGAGAGAGGTCAGCTCAGACAGATCCATCCCAGAGAGGCCCAGCTCATGTTCACCATCAGCAGCAGATTTTCATTTAGGAAATCTATATGTTTATGCAACAAAATGTTAGTGCTTCGAATCGAACCGATTTGTTCCTTTAATCAAACCGAGTCATTCATGTATCGTATCGGGGCCCATATATCTAGATACAGTTTAAGTCAGAAGTTTACATACATCTTAGCCAAATACATTTAAACTCAGTTTCACAATTCCTGACATTTAATCCTAGTAAAAATTCCATCTTATGTCAGTTAGGATCACCACTTTATTTTAAGAATGTGAAATGTCAGAATAATAGTAGAGAGAATATATTTATTTCAGCATCACATTCCCACTGGGTCAGAAGTTTACATACACTCAATTAGTATTTGGTAGCACTGCCTTTAAATTGTTTAACTTGGGTCAAACGTTTTGGGTAGCCTTCCACAAGCGTCCCACAATAAGTTGGGTGAATTTTGGCCCATTCCTCCGGACAGAGCTTGTATAACTGAGTCAGGTTTGTAGGTCTCCTTGCTCGCACACGCTTTTTCAGTTCTGTCCACAAATTGTTGATAAGATTGAGGTCAGGGCTTTGTGATGGCCACTCCAATACCTTGACTGGGTTGTCCTTAAGCCATTTTGACAACTTTGGAAGTATGCTTGGGGTCATTGTCCATTTGGAAGACCCATTGCGACCAAGCTTTCACTTCCTGACTGATGTCTTGAGATGTTGCTTCAATATATCCACATAATTTTCCTGCCTCATGACGCCATCCATTTTGTGAAGCGCACCAGTCCCTCCTGCAGCAAAGCACCACACAACATGATGCTGCCAAAACGTGCTTCACGGTTGGGATGGTGTTCTTCGGCTTGCAAGCATCCCCCTTTTTCCTCCAAACATAACGATGGTCATTATGGCCAAACAGTTCTATTTTTGTTTCATCAGACCAGAGGACATTTCTCCAAAAACTACGATCTTTGTCTCCATGTGCAGTTGCAAACCGTAGTCTGGATTTTTTTATGGCGGTTTTGGAGCAGTGGCTTCTTCCTTGCTGAGCGGCCTTTCAGGTTATGTCAATATAGGACTCGTTTTACTGTGGATATAGATACTTTTGTACCTGTTTCCTCAAGCATCTTCACAAGGTCCTGTGCTGCTGTTCTGGGATTGATTTGCACAGAAGTACATTCATCTCTAGGAGACAGAATGTGTCTCCTTCCTGAGCGGTATGACGGCTGCGTGGTCCCATGGTTTTTATACTTGCGTACTATTGTTTGTACAGATGAACGTGGTACCTTCAGGTGTTTGGAAAGTGCTCCCAAGGATGAACCAGACTTGTAGAGGTCTACAATTCTTTTTTCCGAGGTCTTGGCTGATTTCTTTTGATTTTCCCATGATGTCAAGCAAAGAGGCACTGGAGTTTGAAGGTAGGCCTTGAAATACATCCACAGGTACACCTCCAATTGACTCGAATAATGTCAATTAGCCTATCAGAAGCTTCTAAAGCCATGACATCATTTTCTGGAATTTTCCAAGCTGTTTAAAGTCACAGTCAACTTAGTGTACGTAAACTTCTGACCCACTGGAATTGTGATACAGTGAATTATAAGTGAAATAATCTGTCTGTAAACAATTGTTGGAAAAATTACTTGTGTCTTGCACAAAGTAGATGTCCTAACAGACTTGCCAAAACTATAGTTTGTTAACAAGAAGTGGTTGAAAAACGAGTTAATGACTCCAACCTAAGTGTATGTAAACTTCCGACTTCAACTGTATATCCCGAATAGTCTTGAAAGGGAAAGATGCACATCCCTACTATATAGGGTGACATTTGGGATGCAGGCCCAGTGAGATATGAAGAATCGGAGTACAGAATGCACTTGAGACACAAACTGAAGGTAAATGCTGACCTCTAGTGGCCACTCAGACTTACAGCGCTACTCAGTATTTGCCTCCAATGCTGAGACCAATCACATTGAGGCATGTCTGTTAGTGTCTAATTTTTCAAACTGGGGAGTGTATAGACAAACATTTAAATAAAACTATTCTCACCTATAATGCAGACAGCACTCAGGCATTAAGCGAAGATCTATCATTCCGTAGAGAGATTTTACAGAGGATGACATCCTAGATAATTAAAAGTATTTAAATTCACCTGGCATTTAGCATCTGAGCACTCACACACTTTTGGCATTTACGTCATTTTTTTGTTGTTGCATTCTTGATACTTTTTCCATTACTTACTGTAAAGCAAATTATATAGTAATTCAATGCAGGCATAATTATCAGAGAATGTGTGTGGGTACCTGCGATGGTGTGTGCATAGAGGCGGCTTCCAAAAGTGAAGACATGCAGCTCATAGAGTTGGGCGATCTTCTCCAGGAAGTCTTTGCAGTTCGGACGCAGTCGCGTGTGTAACATGGGCTCCCCCCGCCCCAGCTGGAAGTGGAAGATTCCCTATGGAACAAGAGCAGAGGGATGTGCAGAACCATCAAGGGTTTGTTCTAGCTACATAACCATCAGTGGTTAATTGCAGACTAGCTACAGACTCTTTTTTCTTTCAATACCAAACCCTCAGCAAAGCCTGGGGCATAGAAATATCAAAAGAACCTCTTTTCATAGGCCAGAGAAAAAAAATCTAATTGTAGCTATGTAGATCAGATACACATACCTTATTGGACATGCGCTGGCAGTGATGCTCGGTGGTGTGGATCAGGGTTTGGTCCAGATCAACCATAAGAACCAGCTTCTTGTTCCTGTGGAGTCTCTGCTGGTCCTCTCTGCCCAGCTGCTCCGCTTGCTGTGTTGGGGACATATCACAGAGACCAGGCATTTATAAAAAGGAGGCAATAACTTCAACAAAACTGTCTCTACTACATTGTAAAGTTGAATTCCAACGTCACAGAAGTATTTCTACAAGGTCACATTATCGTCAGAGGAAACTCATCTTCTAGTGCCATGACATCCTGAGCCTCACCTCAGAGCTGACCATCAACTCGGGGACACTGTGCACCATGGAAACGTTCGCCGTGGAGATGTGAGCCTGCTGCCTCCCATTATTACTCTGCATCCTGAAAAAGAGAGAGCGAATCCACTAGTAATGCATCCGCATGAGAGGTACTCTACAGCTAAGAAGCATGCCTATTTTAAAAGTGTGTGAATATGCCAATTGAAATTGTAGCATGGAATGCATGTGTGTGTGGGTGTGTACTTACTGTGTGAGGTCCTGACCACATTCAGCACACAGCCCCTTCATCACGACTGGATGGCTGCATTCTTCTACTCTGACAATCACCCCACTGGAAGAAAAGTGGCACTTGAGACCCTGGCATAACGAGTTTCCCCCATAAAAAGGGCTTTACAATGCAGGTGCCGGATAGAATGGCCACTGGCTCTCCAACATGTGTACATCTATATCTAAACAAACACGTTAATAAACACAACTTCCCCATAAGACTACATTAGTGCCACCATATTGAAAAGCACCAGGGCATAAGCCGTCATCCGTTTCTGAACAACAAAACGACAACTGAATCGACACATTGAAACTTTAAAAACAGAAACAAGGGGTGTCTTCTTCAGCTCTAAGATAATATTTGGCCCTTTTCAGTCAGGGGCGCAACTTAATAAGTGGGGGGGCATCACTTAGATTGTTTTTTTATCCAGTCAGGTAAACACTCAGTCTACCCAACCGCTCTGAAGGCATCTGCATGGTCCTAAAGCAAACCGTTGCCTCGTTTTGTATCACGTTTGCAATTTCACAATGTGTGGCCCGTCCCCAGTGAAAGTCCACCCCTGTTTTCAGTAGTACAGGAATGGTGTCATGTTATTATATTCACAATGTGTTGTTATCAGTTACATAATTGACGGTCTGGCTTGTTACCCAAACTCATAACACCAAAATACTTTCTGAAGCACAAAGTTTTCTGAGTTCTGGTTCCGTCAAAAGCTGGACCAAAAGTGCTCGAGCGTGCAAATTCGACGACTCGATACCATGTGGGTGATGTAATGTGCATACTACAATATGGGGCAAGTTCGTTTGGCGTGTGCTGAATATTTAACTTAAGGACCAATCGAAATGGTCTACTATTAAACCCCGCACTATTATGGCACCGGGACATGCAAAACGAACTCGCCCAATTGACATGATCATTTCAGCTGTTCTAGGGATCGGCGCTCCAGCACACGCACTGAGTTAGGATAGATAGCTACCATTACCACCTATCAGCTAGGCTAGTTAGCAATGCTACTGCGAACGTGGTCTATGAGCAACATCATTAGTTCTCGAACACCGTAAACTACACACAACAGCACAATATAAAAACATTGCTGACAAAGGCAATATGAGCTAAATTAACGTTAGCTAGCTAGCATACTCACCCAGGCGATATGACTTGTCCAAGTAGACAACATAGGTCCTTCACCACTCCAGCTCGGTCCGATTTCAGTTTCTTCTCTGGCAGCCTTTTGGTCTGTTTTGGCGGCTGAGACCCGGCCTCTTTCTCCAGCGGGATGGGAACACATAACGCCAACACCGAGTCCACATTGACGAGGGACCCTGGTTTGACTTTCCATTCCAGCAGCCGCATAGGGCGCGCTGCCATTGGCCAGCGGATCTCTGTCACTTGCGCGGTGGGGCCCTGTGCTGCCCCGCCACCGACGGAGTCAGCGGGCTCCTCCATCGGTTTCGCGCTTCAAATCCCTTTAAACTGTAGGCACAGGTCAAGCAACTATATGTATCCAAATCTCGTGGAATTCGGTTTATTAGAAATTATTGAAACTGCGCTAATAATATAAAAAAAAAAAGCAACGTGCGTTTTGAAAACAGACCGATGGTCCAGTTTCTTTCACTCTTCCCGCCAGTAAACAGGAAACACAAGACTTCAGCGACGACAGTCGGACAGCTTCCGGTGGCTCTGATGACAGAGGACCTCTCTACTTTTAAGTCAATTAAAATACTTTGATCACTGGAACAGTTGTCATCCATATGTTCTGAAATAAACGTGTCAGTTTGAGGTTCATGCATAGCATGTCAAAGAGAAGTCGAAGTTGAGATTATCATGTAAACAAGATGCTAAAGAAATCAAATGGAAGATGCATCATCATGCTGTTTTCTTCCCCTTCAAAGCTCTGGGGATATCCCTTGCTATGCTCTACCTGATATGATGTAAGATGGTGTAACGTATAAATCATGCATCAGCTCCTCCTGATTAGTAGAGTTGCTACCACTGACCTAAAGTCACACTGATAAGGGGCTGATCACAGTAATTCCTACATTGATGTTAATGTAAACAGTTATCTATAATACATATTATTCGGGCTATGCCAGTGATGTGATGGCTGAGGCTGGGAAGGAGGATCACAAATGATCAAGTCAAGACAGAGTCAGTAGTATTTTGCCGTTATCATTGAAAACAACATTGTTTAAATTCCACAGACCGTACTCTGATACCGTAAACCTGACTGTAAACAAGGTTGTACAGAGATTCCACACTTGAATCATTTCTGATACATGTTATGTAATTAGCCACATTAATGAATCATTTATTTACAACGTCCATTTCTGATTCAACCACAAACCACACATGCATTGTTCTGTACATTTGTGATCTAAACTCAAAAAAAGTCATTTTAAAGTATGCTTGGGTTGATTCATTTTGATGCGAGTCAAGTGAGGAATCTTTTCACTGGAGAATCTTCGGTCACGTTCGGACCATTTGTCACGTGATCAATTTCGTGCCACATATGTCCTTAAATCATTTGTAGCCAGTTCAGGAAATCAAGTATGTTCTGAAACGGGAGGAGACAGTTACATTCGAATAGAGGCTATACTTTTTTTTTTTTTTTTACAATTAAATTTTTTTAAACTACATATTAGTGAGAAGAGAGCACAGTGAGTGTATAGGCTGAACATGGCGTGGGAGACCTTCAAAGCAGTGAGTTGAACTGTTTTTTAAAAATGTTATCTTTTCCTTGCCTGGTAACGTTAGGCTAACTAGTTATACTATAGTAACATACTAGCTACACCAAATTAAAATATGCCTGTACATACCTTCAAAATCAACACCTGACATTTAACAGTTTATGCGTGAATGGATTAAATGTCATTAAACAATAATGACTAGGTTAAATGTATGTGTGCGCTATGTATGTTAATGTTGCACAGTATATTGCTAACGTTACACTTTTATTTACATATCCCACTAGCAAGGGTTGGTCTCGTTCCATTAACTAACGTTACTCTCTAACTCACAGGAAATGCGCATGGACATTTGATGCAATGTATAACGTCCATACTAAAATCAGAGGTCGACGTACAAACTCTCTAAACGAGATCAAGAGCTCGTGTGATGTCCCTAATTTTGAGACTGTAGTTTACCCTCCATTAATTATAAGTTGTCACGTGTTTTATTCAATGCCATGGGAAACAGGGTAGAATGAGTAATCGTGTGTGTGCACGTGGTCAGTGCCCTGACATAGAAAGGCTCTATCTATAAATCTACTAGTCTGGAAACAGTTTGTCCTGTGATAGATGGTTAAGGAAAACAACAGCCTGTTCTGGCCTATGGAGAGTGGCCTTGATGCAGAGTCCCCAACACCAGTCTCCATGTTATTCAATTTAACATAGTAACATGCAGTTTGTTTTTCTCTACTTTTCTATGGCTGAAGGTGTTTCCCAGCATGTCTACTGTGACTAGAAAAAACAGTGGATTAGTTTTAAGTTGATGCTTCAAAGTGACACTAATTGTGGTGTTTTTGTCATTCTGTAGTTAAGGTTGTGTTGGCCTCATTTGGCCCTGCTGCGAAGATGTCCCCACCCACATCCACAACTGTACAGATCCTTCAGCTCACAAAGGTACGATACTAACTACATCTTGTCTGAGACGATGGCCAAGCTTCTGTTCCTGTGGTGTCTGTCAGCTTGATGTACAAGTACACCACCTAGGCAGGAAGCAGAACTATACATGCAGTTAGTCAAACACTGTAACCTTCCAGAAAACAACATCGAAAGAAATGTACACACACTGTTGCTGAAATGCCCATGTCTTCTCCTGTCAGGCCAGGGAAGAGCCGAGGGTTGTTCAGGAAGATGTTTCTGGGCGTGGCGGTGAGTGTTCCCGCGGTGGTGGGGGTCCAGTACGCCTTTGCGGAACCTCGAGAGAGACGGAAGATGAAGATCTTGGTGAAGGGAGTCGGTCGCTTCTGTAGGTGGGTCTCATCCTTTTTGCATGTGGTCAAATGTTTTGAATAATTTCCTTTTTTGAGTTACTCAAACCATGTCCCTCTCTCTGTCCCTACAGGTCTATATATGTAGGACTCTATATCTCAGTAGATTATTGGTGGACCTCCAATGTGACGTTACGTTGCATGGACGAGGTAAGTTTGACAGAATATATATTGGGTGCGTTCCTCTGCCCAGGTGTTGCTGACGAATGCCAGATCTTAGAACGTCTGGATCGGTATTTTAAGTATCCGCTAACCACATGTGTTATAGCGATCTGGTGCCTGACAGCACAGTCAATGCCGTGGCACGCAGCCATTGGTTGATGCATGCAGCGTCTGAGCAGGGGAATGTGACCATTATGAATTGTGACAGACCTATGTGTCTGTGTATGTCTGCTAAACAATGGTGTGAGTCTGAAACGATCTCGGTAGTTCAATCCCATCTTCCCCTCTGTGTTGCCAGAGCAGCTCATCATTCATGGCAGGGATGTCATTGTGCCACCAAAGGGCGGCAGACAGCATGGTGGCGGGAGCGGTGCAGAACGGCGGGATATATGTTAAACTTGGACAGGGACTGTGTGCTTTCAACCACCTGCTGCCTCCTGAGTATGTCAAGACACTGCATGTCCTGGAGGATAAGGCTCTTAACAGGAGATACAAGGAGGTAAGACCTGCAGTATTTGTCTTGTCAAACATTGACGAGTAGTTAATGAAGCAATAAGTAGTGCAAGTGATGGGGGAGCCATGCTTATAGTTGTCACGGCTTTGAATGCCTCTTGGCCATTCATAATGTGAGGCTAGAACTGGCAATTCTATCATTTACAATGAAAAGTGTTGAGAAACATTCTTACATGAAATGATCTGTCACGTTCTACCAGGTAGACTCTCTGTTCAGAGAGGACTTCAACACTACTCCAGACAGGATGTTTAAGAAGTTTAACTATGAGCCCATCGCAGCAGCCAGTCTGGCTCAGGTCCACAAGGCAGAGCTGCAGGACGGGACTCCTGTTGCTGTCAAAGTGGGTTCAGGTTAACTGTACAACACATTCAGCCACAGTTAATGGTTTACTGTGTGTGATTTGCTCTCTTAAATAGGTGTCACCTCAACCTGATTAAACCAAACGGAACACTTTGGTTAAACCAGGCTAGATATCACTCCTTATTCTGAATATTAACCTCTCTCTCTTCTCCAGGTGCAGTACATAGACCTCAGGGATCGGTTTGACGGTGACATCAGGACTCTGGAGATCCTACTGGACGTTATAAAGTTCATGCACCCCAGCTTCGGCTTCAGATGGGTCCTCAAAGTAAGGGCTTAAACTTGTCTGCTAATTTGGTCGAAAAAGCTTATTTTTTTTGTGTGTGACCTTATCAGATAATATCTCGCAGAGCATGATTAGATAGACATGGTCCCCTAATCTAACCTAACGTTGGCATTCTCTGACGATATTAGGACTTGAAGGGGACATTGGCTCAGGAGCTGGACTTTGAGAATGAGGCCAGGAACTCTGAGAGGTGTGCAGAGGAACTGAAACACTTCAAATTTGTCGTCGTGCCAAAGGTTTACTGGGACCAAACCAGCAAGGTGAGACCCAGATCTATTCACTGCTGTGAATTACAATGGCTGTGTTCAAATAGGCAGCTCATTTCAGATTTTCTTTTTTTTCTCCCACTGTCTTTAGACCAATGACAGATCTTTTAACATCACTCTTTTTCAGAGCTGATCTGATTGGTCAAAAGATCAATTAGTGAGAAAAAAAATATCAGTATTGGGCTGCCTGTCTAAACACAGCCTTTGATACCTTTTTTGACCACTTTTGTATTATTGTACTGTAATAAACAAACCATTTTCCTTTAGAGAGTGTTGACTGCAGAGTTCTGTGAAGGCTGCAAAATCAACAATGTGGAAGAAATCAAAAGACAAGGACTTAGCTTGAGAGATGTAAGTACCGATCGTGACACCGTAGAGCAGCCTTTGTCTATGCTCATTAGTACTCGGATAAGCATATAAACCGTTGTTTTTTCAGACTGCTGACAAGTTGATCCGTACGTTTGCAGAGCAGATATTTTACACAGGCTTCATTCACGCTGACCCTCACCCCGGCAACGGTAGGTCAGGGGCTTGTTTACAGTTTCTGCTGAACTCTAACTTGTATCAGGGCAGTTTCCAAGAGGTTTTTCCAGATATATAAAAAGTTAAGTCGAGTTGATAACAAATAACTAACTGTTCAACAATATTTGCTAAAAATGACTTGGTGACCTTGAGTGCATGTTCTGTACCATGTCACAGTGCTTGTGAGAAGAGGTCCAGACAAGAAGGCAGAGCTAGTACTGTTGGATCATGGTCTGTATGAATACCTCAGTGAAATGTAAGATTTAAGCTATAATCATAAGCCATTTAGCAGACACTTTTCTCCAAAGCAACTCAGTGGTGTGGATATGCTTTAGAACCTACAACCTTGCAATGTAATCAATATTTTTTTTAATTGTACAGCTATGTATGTATGTATATTGTATGTTATACTATCACCTAACCTTTGACCCTGTAGTGACAGGGTAGCGCTGTGTAAACTGTGGCGGTCCATAGTCCTGAGAGACGACACTGCTATGAAGAAGTACTCCAACAGCCTGGGGGTCAAAGGTGAGAGGACAACTAATCATTTCAAACAGAAGTCCTATGCCTTAAACAAATCCAGTCTCACAACAGACTAATAAAATGCTTATAATATCCTGATTCCTATCCAATCAGACTACTTCATCTTCTGTGAGATGCTGCTGCAGCGGCCAATCAACATGCGGGAGCTGGGCCTGTCCAACATCCTGAGTCGTGAAGAGACATCCTATATGAGGGACATGGCTGTCAATCACTTTGACAACATCATGGCCGTTCTTAAGTCCATGCCACGCCCCATGCTGCTGGTGTTCAGGAACATCAACACGGTCCGCAGCATCAACATCACACTAGGAGCTCCGGTGGACAGATACTGTGTCATGGCCAAGAGGTTAGTAGTACCAGGCTGGGAGCTACGGTGGACAGATACTGTGTCATGGCCAAGAGGTTAGTAGTACCAGGCTGGGAGCTCCGGTGGACAGATACTGTGTCATGGCCAAGAGGTTAGTAGTACCAGGCTGGGAGCTCCGGTGGACAGATACTGTGTCATGGCCAAGAGGTTAGTAGTACCAGGCTGGGAGCTCCGGTGGACAGATACTGTGTCATGGCCAAGAGGTTAGTAGTACCAGGCTGGGAGCTCCGGTGGACAGATACTGTGTCATGGCCAAGAGGTTAGTAGTATCAGGCTGGGAGCTCCGGTGGACAGATACTGTGTCATGGCCAAGAGGTTAGTAGTACCAGGCTGGGAGCTCCGGTGGACAGATACTGTGTCATGGCCAAGAGGTTAGTAGTACCAGGCTGGGAGCTCCGGTGGACAGATACTGTGTCATGGCCAAGAGGTTAGTAGTATCAGGCTGGGAGCTCCGGTGGACAGATACTGTGTCATGGCCAAGAGGTAGGTAGTACCAGGCTGGGCGCTCCGGTAGACAGATACTGTGTCATGGCTTTAGAGGCGAACAGACGACTGTTTCAAATAGTAGCAGTTGTAGATACTTACTAACCTGTTGTCCTGTCTCCAGCGCTGTGCAAGGCTGGGGGCGGCTCTGGGCAGAGAGGCCGGGAGTTCTTCCCAGGTTCAGGGTGTTCCGATGGGTGTGGACCTCCTGGGAGAGCCTCAAATTCGAGTGTGCCCTGAGGTAACGAATCATCCTCAACACTATACACTCAGTAACCACATTTCCATCCAGTTTTTGAGTAAAATCATACGGTATAAAAAAAATCATAATCATGACAGCTGTGATGGAAACGGGAAGTTTCGGTACAATTTTACGAATGCCGACGGTAAGATTAATATGTCAGAAATGCCTTTATGCACAAATATAACATGGAAGTAAATTTGGAGTCGCGTGTGATGGTGTGGTCTTCTCACTACGACTGGGGAAAGCATGCAGTTTATTAGGCTACAGATGAGAACTTATATCACAGGGCGGTGAAAGTGCAGTGATCTTGATGCTCCTTTCCTATAAATATTGAGGGTCTTATTCTGATGACATGATGCTTGACTGCAGTTTGACAAATCCCAATATTCTCACATTTATCCATAATGTAGACTAGCCTACCCGCACTGTATCTAAGAGCGCAAGTGTCAACACGTCTCCTAGGTCTCACCCCGCTTTGCCTCCAGATCTCCCTGGATTCTTCAGGGGCATGAAAACATTGCTCAATTGGTATCAAAGGACCTAACGTGTGCCAGGAAAACATTCCCCACCAGCCTGTACCGTTGACACCAGGTAGGATTGGGCCATGGACTCATGCTGCTTACGCCAAATCCTGACTCTGCCATCAGCATGACGCAACAGGAATCGGGATTCATCGGACCAGGATGTTTTTCCACTCCTCAAGTGTCCAGTGTTGGTGATGGCGTGCCCACTGGAGCCGCTACTTGTTTGTAGCTGATAGGAGTGGAACCTGGTGAGGTCCTCTGCTGCATTGTGACAAGGACCAATGAGTTGTGTGTTCAGAGATGCCTTTCTGCACACCGCTGTTATTTACCTGCTTGTTAGCGTGCACAATTCTTGCCACTCTCCTTCGACCTCTCAAGCAGTTTTTTGCCCACAGAACTGCCACTGACTGGATGTTTTGTTTGTCGCACCGTTCTCTGTAAACCCTAGCTAGACCAAGGTTTCCCTGTACTCGGTCCTCAGGACTCCAGGGGGGCTGCACGATTTGGTTTTTGCCCTAGCACTACACAGCTGATTTCAAATAATCAAGCTTTGATCATTTGAATCAGCTGTGTAGTGTTGGGACAAAAACATGCAGCCCTTAGGGTCCCGAGGACTGATTTTGTTCGGAGATGCTGGAACCGGTATCCCTGGCACTGATCATACCACACTCGGTCACTCGTTTTGCCCACTCTTAACGTTCAAACAGTAACTGGATGCCTGCTTTTATATAGCAAGCCACGGCCACGTCTGTCTGTAGGAGCAAACCATTTTCTGTACCTAATAAGCTGGCCACTGCATGTATAGGAGTAGACCCAACTGGGTAGGTCTTGCTCCAGACATTACCCAAAATACATCAGCATTTTTTGTTCCTACAAGATTGCCTAAAACATTAATTAAAATCATTATCTTCCCAGGTCAGAAATGGCGACGATGCGTCTGACACGATACCTGCTATCCCTGTTGTCTTACTTTAACCTCATATCTCTGGATGAGGAAGTCTACCAATACCTGAAGTAAAGGCTGCATACCTGAGACTGACTCCTGATTGAAGCTCAAGAAATGCAACCCGTTTGACAGGAAGATAACTAAGTAGTTTAATATGATAGTTGTCAGTTGGGCTGCTACAATGGTGCTATGCATTTGACACATCTAGAGTACATGTCAAATCTGCTTTGGCAGGATGTGTAGACTTTAAAGATATGACTCGTCTTAGTCAGGGAAAAAGCACCAAATACAGCTCCAAGCCAAAGACTTGACTCGCCAGGAGTCATGGTATTGAGGAGCGCTGTCTCAATGCATCCAAGGAATGTCAACTGGCATGACATTAACATACTTTAATGATTATGTGAACCGTTTATTTGACCTTGTTCACTGGGGATGAATGATTGCAGTATGTGTAGGTAAAAAGCCTGAAGTGATTCCTTTTAGCCAAGATTCTTGCTGTTGCCATAAAGATTTATGAAGGAGCAATCTGACTAGAATGAGTGTCAGCCTTTTCAGATTTATATCAAATCTTATTAATAGCACATGTTTAGTCACAGAACATTCCAGATTTTTTCTTGTTGCATTACCTGGATAATAGGGTTTATAGATGCTGAGATTACTTTTACTGCAAGCATGTAGTTTGGTCAAGTCAAATGTTCATCCCTTTTTAGGAAATATTTGGTTCTCACTCAAGCACCCACCTAATGTATAAAATGCTAACTGCTAATGCTGCTGAAGAAATACCTTTTAAAATTGTATTCTACTTTAAATAAAATGCCCGCCTCCCCTTGGAATTCTTTCTCTTGTAAATAATGCATTGATGTCCATGATAGATATACATGTTACAGGTGTAGATCTCAAATTATTTGAACCTAAAAGACCAAGCTGATTATAAAGGCAATGTTCAATCCACTTTTTTTTTAATAAAGTTTACTTACAAAATTGATTCAACGCATAAGTTTCCATACAGAACATAGATTCCAAAAAGCCATTTCATATAAAACAGATGGAAGATCCTGGGTCTCACACGTAGTCAAAGATGCTGCTCTCAGAAATGAGCAGTCACCCTGTCAACCTCAAGGAGATCATCCAAGATCTGAAACGGAAAGAAATACTTAATTCAAACATCTCATAACTAATAGTGATTTGGACCACAAATGATTAAGATGGGGACGATACATTAAGATGCTAGTTTTGTAGAGAACTAATAATACTCACTATATCAGAGGTGGTGCCAATCTTCTTGGCCAGCTCACTGCGCTCCATGGTGCTGAGGTACAGGTACTTGTTGAGCAGCTCTCCATCCAGAATGTTCCGCACCGCGTTCTGGAGCTGCCGCCGGTCAGCATGCAGCATCCTGGAGGACAAGATCCAAAAACAGACTAAAACTATCCAAAGTGTCAGCTTTAAATTAAAAAAAAAAGCCAATCGAAAGCTTAAAGTATTTAAGTGTTGCCTGCTTTAGAGGCATGGGGAGAATGATAACCACAACAGTTATCAGTGACCTTTGTGGTAAGTTACCTGAATGCCTTGGGGTTTAACCCTGCGTGGTGTGGCAGCATGGTGGTGAGAGCATTCTGCAACATCAGCAATCTGCGGTAGGTCTTCTCCTGCATGGGCAGCAGCAGCCCGATGCCGCCATCCAGAGTGGCTGTAGGGAGGGAAGAAGAGAAATTACTGCTAAAGCTCCTCTAAATACAATTTTTTTTAGCTACTGACAATATCATGTTCATCCTTCTGAGAACATTATACCAAGAGGAGCATTTGATCAGGCCTACTGAAGCAAGATTTTCAACAGACAACCCTTCACAGCTTCTTCTACCCTGTATCGGTCAATACAAAATCTCAAAGTCAAAATTGTGTCCTACCAAACCATGTGATGTGCTTGTTGTCCCAGGCCAGGGTCTTCTTGGTGGCTGTGTCCAGTGCCCCTCGACAGGGCATCCTCCAGAAGGCGTTGACATGAGCTCCCACGTTGAAGTCTGCCCTCCTCAGCAGACGCATGCCCCCGAAACTCTCCTTAGCTACAGCAGGACGCAAAGTACCAGTTCAGTGATCATGACACGGAGCTGCAATTTGTCATCACACATGACCTCGGCCTTTATTTGATATTGTGATGTTTGTGGGACAGTATTACCCCGTTTACGTTATCACTTACCTTCAGGCAGATACATGTACACCGATATGTTCTGATCTCGGTCGGACACTGAAACAGAAAATAAGTTTACTTTGAGAGGTCTAGGCATATATAGGCTCCATCCAAAGAGTTAACCAGGATAACACTACCAGGCTAACTACCAAAGTTATATAAACCTTACCCAAGAATCCCAGCTGGTTGTTATCCACCATAAACTCTACACTGTAGACCTCCAGAGGCTTGGCGTCCTGGGGAACCAAACACAGAAACAAAACCATTAAGACAGGGGTCCCAAATTACATTCAGCCATGGGCTGATTTTTCCTTGAGCGATGGTCGGGGGCCAGAACATACAGTAGTTAAATCATTTGTACATTAAATTGACCACAAGAATCCAAAACAGAACATATTTGACAAAGACAGAATCATTTCTAACCTTGGGATATGATCAGATATGCCTCTTTATAAGTAAGAATACTTGGAAAAAGATTTCCTAAATTAAAATCACTGAGCTCATATCCTGGTGATTTTACAGTCTTTCCAAGAACAAAAATGTGCAATTAATTAATTAATTTTATATATATATATATATATATATATATATACATACATACATACATACACACACACATACATTAAGATGCTAGTTACATTAAGATGCTCCAAATGCCTGGAGGTACCACATTCATCTGTACAAACAATAGCACGCAAGTATAAACACCATGGGACCACGCAGCCGTCATACCGCTCAGGAAGGAGACACATTTTGTCTCCTAGAGATGAACGTACTTTTGTGCGAAAAGTGCAAATCAATCCCAGAACAACAGCAAAGGACCTTGTGAAGATGCTGGAGGAAACAGGTACAAAAGTATCTATCCACAGTAAAACGAGTCCTATATCGACATAACCTGAAAGGCTGCTCAAGGAAGAAGCCACTGCTCCAAAACCACCATAAAAAAAAGCCAGACTACGGTTTGCAAATGCACATGGGTACAAAGATCGTACTTTTTGGAGAAATGTCCTCTGGTCTGATGAAACAAAAATAGAACTGTTTGGCCATAATGACCATGGTTATGTTTGGAGGAAAAAGGGGGAGGCTTGCAAGCCGAAGAACACCATCCCAACCGTGAAGCACGGGGGTGGCAGAATCATGTTGTGGGGGTGTTTTGCTGCAGGAGGGACTGGTGCACTTCACAAAATAGATGGCAGCATGAGGCAGGAAAATTATGTGGATAGATTGAAGCAACATCTCAAGACATCAGTCAGGAAATTAAAACTTGGTCGCAAATGGGTCTTTCAAATGGACAATGACACCAAGCATACCTCCATAGTTGTGGCAAAATAGCTTAAGGACAACAAAGTCAAGGTATTGGAGTGGCCACCACAAAGCCCTGACCTCAATCCTATAGAAAAAGTGTGTGCGAGCAAGGAGGCTCTGTCAGGCGGAATGGGCCAAAATTCACCCAATTTATTATGGAAGCATGTGGAAGGCTACCCGAAACGTAAGACCCAAGTTAAACAATTTAAAGGCAATGCTACCAAATACTAATTGAGTGTATGTAAACTTCTGACCCACTGGGAATGTGATGAAAGAAATAAAAGCTGAAATAAATCACTCTACTATTATTCTGACATTCTTAAAATTAAGTGGTGATCCTAACTGACCTAAGACAGGGAATTTTTACTTTGATTAAATGTCAGAAATTGTGAAACTGCGTTTAAATGTATTTGGCTAAGGTGTATGTAAACATCCGACTTCAACTGTATACATATATGTATGTATGCATGTATGCATACACACAAAAAAAGGACACCCTTTCAATGAGTGGATTTGGCTATTTCAGCCACACCCGTTGCATCAAATCGAGCATGCCGCCATGCAATCTCCAAAGACGAACATTGGCAGTAGAACGGCCTTACTGAAGAGCTCACTGACTTTCAATGTGGCACCGTCATAGGATGTCACCTTTCCAACAAGTCAGTTCATTACATTTCTTCCCTGCTGGAGCTGCCCGGTCAACTGTAAGTGCTGTTATTGTGAAGTGGAAACGTTGAGAAGCAACAACGGCTCAGCTACAAAGTGGTAGGCCACACAAGCTCATAGAATGGGACCGGCGAGTGCTGAAGTATGCAGCACGTAAAAATCGCCTGTCCTTGGTTGCAACACTCACAACAGAGTTCCAAACTGCCTCTGGAAAAAACATCAGCACAAGAACTGTTCATCGGGAGCTTCATGAAATGGGTTTTCATGGCCGAGCAGCCGCACACAAGCCTAAGATCACAATACGCAATGCCAAGGGTCGGCTGGAGTAGCGTAAAGCTCGTCGCCATGGGACTCTGGAGCAGTGGAAACGCAGTCTCTGTAGTGTTGAATCACATTTCACCATCTGACAGTCCGACAGACGAATTCTGGTTTGGCGGAATCCAGGAGAAGGCTACCTGCCCAAATGCATAGTGCCAACTCTAAGTTTGGTTAAATGGTCTGGGGTTTTTCATGGTTCGGCCTAGGCCTCTTAGTTCCAGTGAAGGGAAATCTTAACGCTACAGCATACAATGACATTCTAGGTGATTCTGTGCTTCCAACTTTGTGGCAACAGTTTGGGGAAGGCCCTTTCCTGTTTCAGCATGACAATGCCCCTGTGCACAAAGCGAGATCTATACAGAAATGGCTTGTTGAGATCAGTGTGAAAGAACCACTGGCCTTAACCCCATCGAACAACTTTGGGATGAATTGAAACGCCGACTGCGAGCCAGGCCTAATCGCCCAGCATCAGTGCCCGACCTCACTAATGCTCTTGTGGCTGAATGGAAGCAAATCCCCACAACATTGTTCCAACATCTAGTGGAAAGCCTTCCCAGAAGAGTGGAGCAGCAAAGGGGGGGACCAACTCCACACTTGGGGGAGGGCAAATCAAATCACCCACGGGCCGAATTTAGCCTAATGAGGAACCCTGCATTAAGAGAAGAGTCCCTTAAGACTCAGAACACTGGCATGAAGAACGGCCCTGATCATTTAATCATCCCCTCCAGCACAGCACTGCTCTCTAGAAGATAAACTCAACACACAAAAAATGCTGGGATCCCACAGGGGAACAATGCTTTCTTTCAGTGCTTTCTCACAGTGCTTTCTTACATCCCCGATGAGGTTTCTGTTCATGGATGAACAGTTAAAACCATAAACAACAAACTAACATAGAACAAAACCACTCAGAGAATGATCAGAGAGTCAGAAGATGCTAAATCACGTGCCACTTAAACACAATACTTTGAGTTGGTTTGACATCTCCCCTGTGTTACTACTTAAGTAGTCCTGTAGCCTTGCTGTCTTACCCTGCTAATTAGCGAAAGAGTCTTACTCTCAGGCTGGTATCTGAGCAGAGAGATGCTCTTCATGACGTCAGCTGCCACGATAAAGTTCTTGATGCTAAACATCTGGTGGATGTAAAGCTGGGTGTCGATGAAGGCCATGCCTGTCAGGTCATTGTCCTTCAGGCTCCACAGAAAGATCTAGACAGAGAGAAGAATAGACAGATGCATCGATCACAACCAGGACTTTGTCTCAGGGTTACAGGAGAGATTGTGATCCTTAAAAAGGGCTTTCTGACCAGTTCTTATAATAAATGGCTAATTTAATATAAAAAATACACTCGAGTGCAACATGTTGGCCACACAATGAAAACAATGTTAATCGGAACAGAATTATATTGAGAGGTGGGTGGGAAATACATCTAGATTGGGATATCTGTAGCGGTATAGTCAGAGATGGGTCTGTCACCTTCTGTCCGATGGCAGAGACTAGGTATCCGCTGCAGTGACACAGAGCTGTGACCGGTCCCTTCTGCTCCTTCTCATACAGAACCTTGAATTTGTTCTTCGTCAGGGGCTGACCAGGTTCCGGGACCACCTCAATCACATCCAGGATCAGGATCTGGACAACAGTAGAGAGAGAAATAAGTCCACACTAAAATCAACATTATGATTTCAAAAAGCATCATCTGTCTGTCGGACTCCGTAATAGGTCCTGAGTTTCCCGACTAGGACAAACTCTTGACCCTACTTTAGACTACAACTTACAGCACATAACTAGGGCCCAAAAGCTATTCCTGGCTCTAGTCTGCAGTCAGAGTAGTGTTGGTGACTCACCCGGCCCCTACAGGTGACCTCCTCCCCCTGCATGAGACAAGTCCCAGCAGCTATGTATCCCTTCAGCCCAGACACCGTCTCCTGACTCCTCAACGCCACTGTCTTCATACACGTCACATGTTCCCACTCCTCCAGGTCAATCCTGACCAATATCAGAGAGAGGGAGGTCAGAACAGACACCCACTAATACGCCCTAGATGCTTAAATATAAAAGATAGCCATATGCATCAGCTCTATAATGAACATCCCTCATGTTAGAGGCCACGCTGCAGTAGCTACAGTTGTTACCGTGTGTTAGGGATGGCCTCCCAGCTGACAGGAGATATGAGCTGAATGGAGAAATTCTCCTGCTGAGGAGGAATGTAGCGCTCGTCTGAAGAGACACACAACACAAAGGAATTTGAATGGCGGAAGAATGAGCGAAGTATTAAACCAATGAGAAAGTGATGTGCACATCATGGAGACTAATGCATATACTGGTCCCACCTCTGTCTATGGTCTCAAACTCCTTCTCCTCTCCGGTCATTCTGGGGATGCGAGTGCAGGGGTCCTTCACGCTGGTGCACACTGCATACACCTTGGACTCCACATGGTAGGACACATAGTGAACGGTGCACCTCAGAGGAATCTTCCTGACTGGCCAGGGGGCGTCATACGACAGGTACGTGGGTAGAACACTGATCCTCAGCTCGCCCTGCTTGTTGAAGTAGAGGAAACCTTTGGGGCAGTTGATGTTGTGGAAGGGGGAGAAGGAGTCGATTGGTCCGTCGATTGTCATGGGGTGGAGCCTCAACGCCCCCCGTGATGTCACCAGCATCCAGTGAGGGGAGGGGCCACAGATGAACACCTGACACACAAACAAGAAAACATCATGAGAACCCACAGAACTACAGTATAGATATATAAAGTCTGTGTGGACAGCAGTGCCTCTCCTTCAAGATGTATCCGGCAGGGAACCTGAGTATCTTTACCCATGATGTAGATATAGTCCTGTAGGAAGAGAACCTCTTACCCCAGAGTAACCGGAGATGTCCTCAAAGTATCTGAACCTGGCCACACGACCTTTGACCACCACTGGCCCCTCCTCGCTGGGACCAGCCTGTCCTTCAGCCTTCTTATCTTTCTTCACCTTCGACTTCTTCTCCCGGAAGTTGATGTTGTGGGGCATCTGAGACGAGACAGGAGAACAGTTGGAAGACATAAATGATCAGTGTTGAATGGACATTTTAAGACTGGTTTCCTAGACACAGATTAGTCCTAAAAAGTTGACTAAACTTTGCTTGTCCAATGGCCTTGCTCTTCTTACCTTCTTGAAGCGGACCTTCAGGTTGCTCTGAGCCTGCTGCTGGTCATATGGGAATGCTTCATAGATCAGAAGCTCCTGTTCAACATGGACCTGAGGAAAGAAACGCAACATAAAACCTTAGATCTATCTAAAGCAATTTCCCAAATTGAGATCAATGAAGTACCACTGCTACATATTCTGGTGTTGTCATTCTACTATAATACCTGTACTGAAAACTCACCAGGAGGTAGGGTCTGCAGTGGTTGTTGCCGAGTGACACCAGGGCCACTTCTTTGACCAATGGGATCTCTCCCTGTCGTGTCACTTCCTCCTTTTTCCCCTCCCCCTGGGCTGCTGATTGGCCGGCGGAGCTGTCAACCAACACTCTCTGGCCAACAGGGAAGTTCTTGACCAGGAACACCAGTCTCCAGTCAGGTAGCTGGTAGATCTAGACAACAGGAGGATGTTGTTTTACTATTAGCTCTGTCCTGTAGAAAATGTTCACCTGTCGGTTGTGGTGACACTCGTTGCTATGGCCACTGAGTTCTTGTGAATTTCTGAACATAAGTTTAAAGTCCTCAGGCTTTTATCCAACCTCTAAATGGCACCATAGTATAAATGTTGGCATTAAACAGTATTAGAATTGTAACAGCCATGTAAATTAAGTCAACTAAATGATTATGATACAATACAAAAAGTGTATTGATACAACAAATATTAAAATTGTGCTGATAAAATAGAGACATTGATCCTAACCTCCATGACACCGTTCTCGCGGACCATCATGCACCAGTGTGTAGGTTCAGCTCGTCCCGACCTCCCCTCGGACCCCCCACCCAGGGCCCCAGAGGGGCGGTAGCCGGGGTGGGACTCGTCCTTGGTGGGGGTGATTCCTGCTGGGTTACAGTCTCCATATAACATCTCCTCCTCATCATCCACCGTGTTACTAAAGAGGAGACATGGAAGAGAGAGCTGTACTAATAAACTCTGAGGTGAGACAGTGCTTCCACTGTCTAAAGAAACAAGGTGCAGCCCAAAAACGTAGTGTACATGGGGACAGCTGGCGTATCTTTCATTCTTCAGTTCAAAACAATCTACTTTATTCAAAGACATATGATTGGCTCTTACCTGAGATCCTGTATGATGGTCTCAGTCTCTGATTGGCTCTTGAACATGGTGTCTTGATCCTTGGTGTGACAGGTCTGCTTGTTCTCTGTGGTAAACATCCCGCTGACGTCACGGAACGTACACAGAGTAATCCCTCGGGGTTGCTGCACGGGGAGACAGAGAGTCACCGGTCTGAGAATCTGATTTTTCACTTATCCATCGGGTTGTAATACTGCCTGGCTTAGTAGTACAGTACAGGATATGACCGTGACTCACAGCAGCTATCTGTGGTTTCTGCAGGGCCAGGCGGTGGGTCTTGCCCATGTAGGAGTCGGTCTTCAGGACGAACATGGTGACCACTCCGTCTGCCGTCATGATGACCACATAGGGGTCCGCTACGGAGCACTGCACTATGGGAGAACCGAGGTCCACCGGGATGAAGTGCAGCTGGGTCACTGGAAAGAACAATCAATCAAATGCATTTCTGAAACCATTTTTACAGCAACAGTTGTCACAAAGTACTTTCCAGTCAGTGAAAGAGTACAAGTGAGCGGTAGGGACACAGAGTATTAGGGATTAGTTTCTTATTTTATTGAAAGATGGACAGATCTCTCTACCTCCTTCCAGTAGCCGTATGCCCATGGGGGAGACCTGGATGATATATTTGTTGTCTCCGATGTTCCCAGCGAACACAGTGGGCCCCTGGGTGGCGAAACCACTGGTGTCCAGCTCCATGATCTCCTGGCCCGTCTGCAGGATCTAGAGAACCACACAGGAGGGGTTCCAGTTACCTTCAATAGACCTCAATCATTACTCTTAATTAACATTACAGACTCAATCTAAAGATGCTGGAGCTCCGTAGGGGAGGAAAAAGCTCCCTTTCAGACTGCTGTGTAGAGCAGAGTGTGTCTCGGGGTGCAGTGTGTACTGTGTAGAGATGAGGTGGCAGGTGTGGGTGTACCATGGTGGAGTCCTCTCTACTGAGAATCAGGAAGCCATGTTTTTTCTTGTCGCCCTCCACTG
This sequence comes from Salmo trutta, assembly GCF_901001165.1. Lineage (NCBI taxonomy): Eukaryota > Metazoa > Chordata > Actinopteri > Salmoniformes > Salmonidae > Salmo > Salmo trutta. Next base: position 27,258,161 of record NC_042992.1, on the reverse strand, counting down.
GCGCAGGCTCCGGCTTCTCCTCCGCCTCCTCAGGGGTCTCACCCTCTTCCTCCGTTGCCGGAGGCTTGTCTTTCTTCTTGCCTTTCTCCTTCATCTCATTGGAGATGACAGTCCACATGTCATGGCAACCTGGCAGCTCAAAGGTGGTGACCACCTGGGGACGGATGCTCCTCTGGAAGGGCCACACAAAACAGTCATCAATAGTCGCAGAACAATGGCAAGAGGGAAAAACTGGATCATCAACTCTCATAGCTGACTCTGAAAATAGCAGCTCTTCACATTGTTTTCCGGCAGCTACTTCTAACGCGCCACAAACAATCAGTGGTCTTTCTCTGTAGCACCGTCACTGAACCTGAGGTAGATGGGCCTCGCCACCACAGGTCTTAGCACAGTGCAGCCACACACATGCACAGAAATACAGAGACCGGTTGAGGAGAGTTTTTACCTGAAGCACGGACAGACCCCCGTTCTTCCCAAAGCCAGAACACACCACTATCTCCAGGTCAGGTTCTGGGTTGGTCTGGAACTGTGGACACAGAAACACCAGAGACAGGGCTTAGTGCGTCTTACTGTTAGCATAGCAACAGCTTGAGAAAATAACTTGGTACAGGTATTGGATATTAAATCAGTGCTTTCACAAATACAACACAACCATGATGGACATCATGACTGGAGGTTAGAAACCTCTTTTGCGAATGAAAAGTACCTCTTCAGAGAGGAAGGCTGGCTCCCCCATGGACGCACCAGCACATGGTCCGATGTTCAATATGCTGTCACACACCTGGAAGCAAATACAGGAAAACCATATTGTAAAGTCTGCAATAACCAAGACTAGAATATGAATAATGAACTGATGAAGCTTCTACTGGGGTAACAAGGGGTCCTACCTCAAAGGAGTAGGTGGCCAACTGAGTGCCAGACGCCACTTCGCTCCCGTACACCTCAATTTCATCCACCTCATCAGGCAGTTGGTTCTTACCAGCTGGACAGAGAACATGGGAGGAAACACGTTATTTATAAATATAAAAACGTTTTACAGGTGACCATATCACCTCAGTTAGTTCCATACATATGTAAAGGCTAATATGCAAGACACAACCAAGACATTGTAATACATAGCCTAGTGGTTAGAGCGTTGGGCCAGTAACCGAAAGGTTGCTAGATTGAATCCCCGAGCTGACAAGGTAAAAATCTGTCGTTCTGCCCCTGAACAAGGCAGTTAACCCCACTGTTCCTAGGCCGTCATTGCAAATAAGAATTTGTTCTTAACTGACTTGCCTAGTTAAATAAATAAAATACAATACCTGTCAAGTTGGTAGAGGAATCAATTCTCTTCTTTTTACTGGGAGGTTCCTCCTGGAATGATCAAATTCAAGTTAATTCTGCAATTTATATCAGAATACAGACATAGAAATGTGTATCAGCAACTCATTTAGCATTTATGTAGACAAAATGGACACTGTGCCGGTAGGTAGCCTAGCGGTTAGATCGTTGGACCAGCAACTGAAAGGACACTGTCTCGAACACCTGTGCCGGATTTTTTTATTTTATCTGTCGATGTGCCCTTGAGCAAAGCACTTAACCCTAATTTGCTCTAGGGGCACCGTACTACTATAGCTGACCCTGTAAAACAAAATTTCACTGCACCTATCCAGTGTGTGTGACAATAAAACATCTTATTTTTTCAGGGGTGAACGATAATATGCGACATCATCACATATTAAGTGGCATATTTCCACATCTGCTAGTCAAAGACCAGTCACAACAGCAGTTGAAGTGCTAAAAATCTGTTTATATGTGGAACACGAGCACAGAAGAGGGGCAGCGACCGCTACTTGTTTTTGAAACATCCTCTTTTGGTGACATTTACAACTGACTACATTTTGAAGCTCAATTTGATCAACTTTGCCTTGACTAAAATCTATAAAATCTTTACATTTTTGACAGAATCACTCACAGCAATATGCCACAGGGACCAGACTGAGGAGAATATCTACATAGGAACTAAAATCAAACCAATTCACCTGCTTCTCCTCATCGGTCTCCTCTTCCTTCCCTTTGTCCTCCTCCGCTGGTGGTTTCTCTGGATTCTCCTGGTACTTCTCTGTGTATTTCAGCAAGAGGCTGTTTCCCAGCCGGGACCCCAGGAACAGATACCCAGGCTCCATGGTCATCATCTAGGGAGAAGAGACGGGGGTGAGGAGGAGGAGGAGAAGAGACGGGGGTGAGGAGGAGGAGGAGAAGAGACGGGGGTGAGGAGGAGGAGGAGAAGAGACGGGGGTGAGGAGGAGGAGGAGAAGAGACGGGGGTGAGGAGGAGGAGGAGAAGAGACGGGGGTGAGGAGGAGGAGGAGAAGAGACGGGGGTGAGGAGGAGGAGGAGAAGAGACGGGGGTGAGGAGGAGGAGAAGAGACGGGGGTGAGGAGGAGAAGAGACGGGGGTGAGGAGGAGAAGAGACGGGGGTGAGGAGGAGAAGAGACGGGGGTGAGGAGGAGAAGAGACGGGGGTGAGGAGGAGGAGGAGAAGAGACGGGGGTGAGGAGGAGGAGGAGAGACGGGGGTGAGGAGGAGGAGGAGAAGAGACAGGGGTGAGGAGGAGGAGGAGAAGAGACAGGGGTGAGGAGGAGGAGAAGAGACAGGGGTGAGGAGGAGGAGAAGAGACAGGGGTGAGGAGGAGGAGAAGAGACAGGGGTGAGAGGTGGGGAACCTCTATGCTTCCACAGCTCCTCCATGACCAGTTCTCTCTTGGCCAACCATTGGCAGCAGACTGAGAATATCACTGCACTGCATTCTTCACACATAAGTGAGTCTGTGTGTGTATATACCACCCCTTCTATGCCAACAACTCTCTCTCTCTTCCCAGCTTGCTGTATCCTACTTACACATGTGGTGAGGACGCTGGCAGCAGCCTTGTCAAAGTGGAAGGCCCGGACACTTCTCATGCCATCAGTGATCAGGGTCAACACATAGCTGAGGAGAGAGGACAGGCAGTCAAAGCATGACTCTTACAAGGCTATGAAAAAATACAATGCCATTCTAGCTGTTGCTACACAATGCCGTTATTGCTACTATGCCACACAAATTTGAGGGCACAAAAAATAGCTTTAACACGGTCTAATAAAGCAGTTATGGCTAATAAATATACACTGAACAAAAATATAAAAAACGCAACATGTAAAGTGTTGGTGCCATGTTTCACGAACTGAAATAAAAGATCCCAGAAATGTTCCATATGCACAAAAAGATTATTTCCCTCAAATTGTGCACAAATGTGTTTTCATCTCTGTTAGTGAACATTTCTCCTTCGCCAAGAGAATTCATCCACCTTACAGGTGTGGCATATCAAGAAGCTGATTAAACAGCATGATCATTACACAGGTGCACCTTGTGCTGGGGACAATAAAACACCACTAAAATGTGCAGTTGCGTCACACAACACAATAGGGCCTAATTTATTTATTTTAATTGACTAATTTCCTTATATGAACTGCAACTCAGTAAAACCATAGAAATTGTTGCATGTTGCGTTAATTTTTTTGTTCAGCATACATAGCTAATAAATTCCATCACAACTGTTACGGGCTCTATTCCTTCACAACTGTTGTGGGCTCTACTCACATCTCTCCTCCCTTTAGAGAGATGACCATCTTATCAGAGCCGATGAAGGTGGACTGTGAACAATCTAGTGTGATCTTCACCTCCTCCTGTATACCTGAAACACCAACGATTTATCAACCTTATTAGAATACATAATAAAGGCTTTTACATGCTTACAACATGTTATAAAGATTTATATCTGCAGGTATATTGCAGTGTAAGAGTTAAATTACTTTCCTAGGCATGGTATAAATGTCTTAAGAATATTAAATAGACTGAATGGCTTTCTTTTCCATATGCAGAGTGAGCTTGAGAACACTGATGTAGGTGTACTATTGTCCTCAGTCAGTACTTACGCAGGGGGAAGGCGGTGGTCCCAGTGGTCTGTGTGTTGAGTGACACTCCATATGGAGGAACACTCTGGTTGAGGTATAAAAGGGAGTTGACAGCAAACACCACCACACCACCTAGAAACACCACACCACCAGTCATATGATCTAGAAACTGATCATACAAGTCTCTTCATATGCAACTCAGAATATAAGAACCCAAAAATGGAGTGAGTGATTACCAATGGGCTTGGGCACAGCCATGACCTGTGTGCAGTCAAAGGGCAGGTTGCTGAGGGACCAGATGACAGGGTGAACCTTCTGCATGATGTTGAGAGAGATGGCTACGATACTGCAGGTGTCCTGTCTCACTGCTACACGCCTGGAGGAGGAGGACATGGTCAGACTAGAGCTGCACACCACAATATTACCAGTAATAAACAGGTTTGAACAAGACATGGCTAAGTTCCTAGCCTTCTTCACGTTAACTCGTCAGCAGACTTTTGTTTATGGGGGTGGTCTCAGACAGACAGACGGAACAGAGAGGAGGACAGGTGCCGTTGTGGTGTACTGACCCAGGCCATGTCTGGTTGGGCTCATACAGGATGAGCAGTGTGGGTTCATAGTAACCGTGGAGGAACTTCATATCAACAATGTTCAGAAGCTTCTCATCCAGCTCACGGACATCGATGATGTAGCTGGGAAGAAAGCTGGACTTGGGCCTTAAATCAGTGGTAAAATAAAACATGAGTCAAGATGACTGATAAGAAATCATCAAATGCAAAACTCCTCAAAGAACAGTTACTACAACTCAAGAGCGCATTCTATGGGTATCCTAAATATCACTACGAGGTGCTATGATTTTAGGACTCTCTGGAAAAACAGTGGCAAATGTTACCGAGTGGTCTATCCTAACTAAATAAATCAAATGACGAAATGAAATATGCCTACATACCCTTCCACTACTCCCTCCTGTTCATCAGTAAGCGTGTCCTTTCTGAATGGCAGCACCACCAGCTGGGTGCCATACACCAGCATCACAGCACAGCGGTTCTCTGGGTCCACACGGACCATGGGGATGTGCAGGTTCTGGACAAACCCATCCTGGAGACAGAAAAATTATGGAATAAGATACAACCTTTTCATATATGCTCATCTTAATAGTAATTTGCAGATTATGTCTTTGAATGTTTTTCAAGCACAGTTCATTTCCTCTTACCCTCAGCTCTGGCTCCTCAAAGAAGTGAAGGGAGAGAGTCTTCAGATCATGTGTTCCTGGATCATACTCCACCACTGACAGCTGGAGTAAACAAAACCAGGACACTGTAAACAGCAGTCAGAGACATTTTCTAGGACAGGTTGCTTGCACCTACTACATAGCTACTGCCACATGGTAATTGATAACATTGAAATGTAAAGAATAAGTAGGCTAAAGAAACCTGGAAAATGAAAGCTGTGAGTTTAAGATTAGCAAAACAATCAATCTAGACTCAGGTACCTTAGCATCTTTGAAGCTGAGCAGGAGAGCATCTCTGTTGGCTCCTACCAGCTGAACAGAGGCCATGGACATGACGTTACCGAACAGGGAGAAACAAGCCACCTGCTCAAGCTTCTCCTTACGACTCTTGACATCTGCAGAGGACAAGGAAAAGATCAAGACTATGTCAAAGAAGAAATCAGATGTCAGAGACAGTTTGTCAGAGACTAATGTTGGCAAGTGCATGTCTGAGGAAGGCTGACAACATAATAATAGCATACAGTGTGGTTCACTAGTCTCTCTAGAGTCTAGACTGACAGGTTGCCTCCCACAATGTTGCCAATGTTCCAACAGTATAGTGCTTTTGCCCCAGGTCTGGGATTAGCTGCTCATTGACCAAAACGTTGCTAGATTGCAAGGCAGTTTTGGACATACCTGGTGATTTGTCTGTCTTTGAAGCATTCTGAAATATGAAGACAAAGATGTAAATAAATAAACTGGATGTCATGAAGGAAAAAAACACTCCCCACGACCGGTAGCTACAATTTCTTTATCTGACTGTAATTTTGATCAGTGATTGAGGAACGAAAGACGACCACGGCTAAAAGCTACTTTACCTCCACATCGTGAATGATCCTGTAGACGTAAAGCTGAGATGTTCCAGCGACGACCAGGTTCTTCTCCTCGTTGGAGATGAAGTTGCAGTAGACAGAAAACTCGATGGCGGTGGGGGAGTGGGCTTGGCGGTACACGGCATACATCCTGCAAGCAGCACACCCTAAGCACATTAACGTTACAGCAGAGTTAATAGCTACATATGAATCTGAATACGCATTATATTAGAAGACACGTCTAAGGATATTGCACCAGTACTACTTAGTTAGAAAAAAATATCAAAGTTAGCTAAACATATTGGTGTCAGGCTTAAATACAATCCAGGGTTGATTGTTAGCAAGCTAGCTAGCACAGTGGCTCGCCTCTCTGCGAACGTTACTTGCCTGGCTCGTTGCGGGACGAAGCAAACGTTACCTTATTTGGGAGAATACTGGCTATATTCTTTTTCTATTTAGTTGGGTAGCTAGCTAGAGTTTTAAAATAACGTTAGCTAGCTAGTTGGCATAGCCGTTTGGCTCACTTGCCAATGGTCCACTAGCGTCGGTTAGCTGGATAGCTTGCTTGCTAACGTGCTTCAAGCAGGTGTTCAGATTTATCACATAAACCTACCTATTACGAACAAGCTACGATAGTTTCCAGTTTGGGTCTTGCCTTTCTCACTTTTATTACAGCATAATTCAGTTCACAAAAATAGTGTGGTTAAGCAATGACTGTAGCTATACATTTATTAAAGGCTGAAATTATTTTCATTCAAACATTTCCCAGGCTGCCATTCGACCCAAATGCGCAGCTAAACTGAATTCGTCAAGAAAAAGCAACCACGCAATAACAGTTCCTATCTTCATTGAAAGAATGTGTGTACGACTCCAATCTCACCCTTGTTGCAGTTGTGTGTAAACAAAAAGAAATAAACAGACAGGACAAGAGTTTAATTGAACATAAATCAAATTAACGCCACCGTTTTACCCAAAGTAAATGTAAAGGACAAATAGGGTATCTATCCCTCAGATGGAATATAATAAATATAAAAGTCAGGCAACATAATAAGTAAAGTCAATGTTTGGCTCTGCAAGACACATTACCAGTTAAATGCATTTACACAACCGTGGGGTCTAATCCTGAATGCTGATTGGTTAAAACCGCATTCCACAAGTAAAATTCCATGTAATACCATTGGAGGGGCGTTATGCGTTTCATTGATTATAAAGATCAAACTAAACAATTAAATATACGGTTGTAGTCGAGAATATTGCATTTGGCTAATTCATGATTCAATTTCACTGTGAAAGAACACTTTGCAATCATTATTGGTATGGATAACAATGAGTATTTGTAATCATTATACTGTAGAAGGCTATATTGCGTCATAAATAAATTAGAGAAACTAAATTAAGATGCATGATTAAAGAAACACAATGCACAGAATTTTTCAAATAAAATTCCCATGAATCCTCTTCCCAATAGGGAAAAATGTAAAAACACTATGCCGAAACAGAGTTAGTGCTTTTTTTGGATATTAATCCTTCCTTCCTTCCTTCCTTCCTTCCTTCCCTCCCTCCCTCCCTCCCTCAGCAATTAATCTTCTGACATGTGATGAGATACTCAGGGTAGGCCTGTGTGTCGTTGAAGATAACAAACAGAGAGGGGTTGTCCATCTTATCTGCCACGCTGTCATATCTGAGGGGTATCTCAGAACTCTCCTTCAGAGGAGCAGTCTTCATGGAGTGACTGCCCTGAGTGAAGTCCCCAGTAAGCACCTTGGTCACAAACACAAACTTGTGTCCGTCTGCATTGGGGGGAGAATACTGATCCTGGACAGACAGGGCCGAGTTCAGAGCAAAGTAGACCCCCTGACCATACACAGTGGCTGCAAAGAGAAACCAAAACATGAGACTAAATTATTACAGGAAGAGATACACAGGCCAAATTATTACAAAGTATAACCCTTGACCGTAGACGATGGCTGCAGAGACCAGGATATACAAGAGGCCACATTATTACTAGTCTGCATGAAAATAATGCTAAAATGAAGTGAAATAAAAAAAGCTGAAACTATCATTAGAAAAGCCTTACCATTCTTTCCACAGAAGCTTCTGTTGAAGCCATGAACGCAGATCTCTTTCACGCTGGTCTCACTTGTGCCATGGTACAGCGTCCGCTCCACTTCTGGGTCATTGGCACTCTGATTTATACTAGCCTTCTTCAGTCTATACTGGTTGTAAAGGAGCCTATTCATCAGCTTCTCAACCTGGGAAATGCGATTAACAGAGGAATGGCTTCTGACGTCACTGATACAATGCAAAGTTAATGGTTAGTTGCTGTTGACGTCGATAGATCCTACATACCTTAATGATTTTGATTCTGTTGTGGTACTCATGTATGGAGTCGTAGAAGTCTTTCACAACATCCTGGAACTCATCAGAATCCTCGTTCACTCTGGACGTTTCAGGCAGGTTGGAGAGTAGACTGTAGTCCTCATCTGAAAAACGGTGCAACATATTGTAGCAATATAAGTGCAATATAGCATGACGGAAAACGCTGCAACATATTAAACAGCTTTGTTAAGATGACAGGGATATTGCGTCAGTAATTAAATAGCATCTCACAAATGTAATTCTTATTTACCAAAAAATAAATAACATGAGAATAAGCTCACATACACTATTTGCAAATTCTCTTTACCTTGTATATCCGAGTACAAGTCTTCTGAGCTCAGAATCTTCCTGGAGATGGTTACTGACTTCCCAGAGGCCACGTTGTACTCTTGCATCTTCTCAAAGTTGATGATGTGCGGCAGGTTGTTGAGCAGGATGTCGATCTTTTTCTGCCTCATCTTCCAGGCGTTCTCCATAAACACTGTCGCCTCCGGAGCGTACGCGGTCTTCGTCCCTGACGACGCTGGGTCATGCCACAGCCATTGCACCGTCCGCAGGATGTCAGCGTCTGACGTCGTCGTGGATATCCTCCTCAGCAGGAGCTTCATGTCCGGCATCGCCCCGGTAACGAAGTCTTTGAACCCGGAGATGGTTGCAGTGGTTCCCTGGATGGTGACCTCCACGGCATGTTTCCTCTTGATGAGGTCCAGACACCTCCTGATTGGTTGAATTTATTTGTAAATATAAAAAATGTTTAGCTTGCGGGCACCAATATTGCAAATTCCATATGATATCTTTTAATATTGATATGAGCAAGGCATATCGTAATCTAGGTTTATTCTTAACCTACACCATTCTGTAAAAAGCACATTGTACATGACTGTTCCTGCAGGCATAAAACAGATCTTTTCACAGGCTCAAGTTACCATAGTTAATTGCCTGCTGATGGGCCATCAACAGTGAATGGGCTTCCCATTGTTTTTTAATTTCACCTTTATTTAACCAGGTAGGCTAGTTGAGAACAAGTTCTCATTTACAACTGCGACCTGGCCAAGATAAAGCAAAGCAGTTCAACACATACAACAACACAGAGTTACACATGGAATAAACAAACATACAGTCAATAATACAGTAGAAAATGTCTATATACAGTGTGTGCAAATGAGGTGAGGCAATAAATAGGCCATGGTGGCGAAGTAATTACAATATACCAATTAAACACTGGAGTGATTGATGTGCAGAAGATGAATGTGCAAGTAGAGATACTGGGGTGCAAAGGAGCAAGAGAAATAAATAAATACAGTATGGGGATGAGGTAGGTAGTTGGATGAGCTATGTACAGGTGCAGTGATCTGTGAGCTGCTCTGACAGCTGGTGCTTAAAGCTAGTGAGGGAGATATGGGTCTCCAGCTTCAGTGATTTTTGTAGTTCGTTCCAGTCATTGGCAGCAGAGAACTGGAAGGAACGGCGACCAAAAGAGGAATTGGCTTTGGGGGTGACCAGTGAAATATACCTGCTGGAGCGCGTGCTACGGGTGGGTGTTGCTATGGTGACCAGTGAGCTGAGATAAGGCGGAGCTTTACCTAGCAGAGACTTGTAGATGACCTGGAGCCAGTTGGTTTGGCGACGAGTATGAAGCAAGGGCCAGCCAACGAGAGAGTACAGGTCACAATGGTGGGTGGTATATGGGGCTTTGGTGACAAAACGGATGGCACTGCATCCAATTTGCTGAGTAGAGTGTTGGAGGCTATTTTGTAAATTACACCGCCGAAGTCGAGGATCGGTAGGATGGTCAGTTTTACGAGGGTATGTTTGGCAGCATGAGTGAAGGATGTGTTTGTTGCGAAATAGGAAGCCGATTCTAGATTTAATTTTGGATTGGAAATGCTTAATGTGAGTCTGGAAGGCGAGTTTACAGTCTAACCAGACACCTAGGTATTTGTAGTTGTCCACATATTCTAAGTCAGAACCGTCCAGAGTAGTGACGCTGGACGGGCGGGCAGGTGCGGGCAGCGATCGGTTGAAGAGCATGCATTTCGTTTTACTTGCATTTAAGAGCAGTTGGAGGCAACGGAAGGAGAGTTGTATGGCATTGAAGGTCGTCTGGAGGTCAGTTGACACAGTGTCCAAAGAAGGGCCAGAAGTATACAGTATACAGTGTTGTCTGCATAGAGGTGGATCAGAGAATCACCAGCAGCAAGAGCAACATCATTGATGTATACAGAGAAGAGAGTCGGCCCAAGAATTGAACCCTGTGGCACCCCCATAGACTGCCAGAGGTCCGGACAACAGGCCCTCCGATTTAACACACTGAACTCTATCAGAGAAGTAGTTGGTAAACCAGGCAAGGCAGTCATTTGAGAAAACAAGGCTGTTTAGTCTGCCAATAAGAATGTGGTGATTGACAGAGTCGAAAGCCTTGGCCAGGTCGATGAAGACGGCTGCACAGTAATGTCTCTTATCGATGGCGGTTATGATATCGTTTAGGACCTTGAGTGTGGCTGAGGTGCACCCATGACCAGCTCTGAAACCAAATTGCATAGCGGAGAAGGTACAGTGGGATTCGATATGGTCGGTAATCTGTTTGTTAACTTGGCTTTCGAAGACCTTAGAAAGGCAGGGTAGGATAGATATAGTAGGTCTGTAGCAGTTTGGGTCTAGAGTGTCTCCCCCTTTGAAGAGGGGGATGACTGTGGCAGCTTTCCAATCTTTGGAAATCTCAGACGATACGAAAGAGAGGTTGAACAGGCTAGTAATAGGGGTTGCAACAATAATTTTAGAAAGAGAGGGTCCAGATTGTCTAGCCCAGCTGATTTGTAGGGGTACCGATTTTGCAGCTCTTTCAGAACATCAGCTACCTGGATTTGGGTGAAGGAGAAAGGGGGGAGGCACCGAGTTGCAGTGGGGGGTGCCGGGCCGTTGACCGGGGTAGCCAGGTGGAAAGCATGGCCAGCCGTAGAATTTTTTTAATTGAAATTCTCAATTATAGTGGATTTATCGGTGGCGACAGTGTTTCCTGGTCTCAGTGCAGTGGGCAGCTGGGAGGAGGGGCTCTTATTCTCCATGGACTTTACAGTGTCCCAGAACTTTTTTGAGTTAGTACTACAGGATGCAAATTTCTGTTTGAAAAAGCTAGTCTTAGCTTTCCTAACTGCCTGTGTATATTGGTTCCTAACTTCCCTGAAAAGTTGCATATCACGGGGGCTATAAAAAAATGCAACTGACATCGATATAGATTTTCCATGTCGGTGCCCATCACTATGAAAAAGTGCACAGTGTACACACAGACACACACACGTACCTGTGGTACTGAGACAGGCTCCTCAGGCTGCGGTGCGCTAGCTTCTCCTCATGCTTTCTCAGGGTGACCTTCTTGTTCAGGGCAATGTCCACTCTGATCAGGTCACAACTGTAGCCAGCGAACACAAAGATTGTTGCCGTGTTGGCTGACTGGATGGCCTCCTGCAGAGACACCTGGACAGCCTGATCGAGGTGCGAGCCAGCAGCAGGGAGGGAAGAGGTAGCCATGGCACCACCATCATGCCGAGTCATCTTCGTCATCTTCTTGGACAGCTCCAGAACCTTCTGCAGCTCCTCCTCCTCGGTCAGGGACCTCTTTGTGGTTTCCATGGAGTACTGGATGGCCAGAGACATCTGGGCCTCCTCGTCCAGGGTAGAGGAGAGTTGCGTGGCCCAGGACAGCCTTCCATCCTGGGCAACCAGAGGAGCAAGAGCAACCTCATCACTACCCCCTCCCTCCACTAGCGGCTCTGTAGCCTGCTCCTCCACGTCTGCGTTGTCTCTGTCTGGGCCCTGGTCAGTGCTGAGGGCCATGGGTTCCCCGGCCGTATACAGATCCTCCTCAATGTCAGTGGTTCTGGTCAGACTAGAGAGTCCAGAGTCCACCATCTCATCTATGGCTGAGAACAGCCTCTTTGCCACCTCTATAAGACCTGGGATCAGTACATACGTTTTAAGTGATTGCAAAACAACAATGCCAATAGAATAACTCCCTTCTCTGAAGATTATTCTGGCCACTGTGCTTCCATATGCTCTTCAGGGTCTAGGCTGGGTTACTGTACAACACTGACAATTTATGTAAAACGTTTTTTTGTTTTCAAATACATGTGATTGCTATGAGAATAATGAAAGTATGTACCCATGTCTGGACCTGAGAGGTCGCTGGAAGTCTGGTTAGTATGAATCAGAACTGATGTGGAAGCCTGTAAGGAACCATCTGAGGACCTTCTCTGGAAGCTCTGATGGGACATCATATTCCACGCAGCCTCAAAGATGTCCTGTAGGGAGATCACAAAGCTAGAATACACCAGAGACATACTGTATATAGACATACAGAAATATACACATATATTGGACAGAGGAGGCTGGTGGGGGGGAGCTATAGGAGGATGGGCTCATTGTAATGGCTGGAATGGAATAAATGGAACGGCGTCAAACATGTGGTTTACATATACTTGATACAGTTCCGTGAATTCCATTCCAGCATTACAATGAGCCCATCCTCCTATAGCTCCTCCCACCAGCCTCCTATGATCTCTGAAATACACCATTTGCCTAACCATGCTTATCCAAACAACATAGAGGAACAAGTTCATGGCACAGAAAACAAATTGCATTATACATCCATGTGTAGATCTTTATCATTCGGCAACCTCCTTTGTCAAGTGAATTAGTAATGATAGTAAAAGCAGCAATATTAATATTGTCATGATTGGGCCAGCTACCTCGTTCTCAAGGGGTTCCCAGTGCACCTTCTCCATGTTGATGTAGACCTGGAACTTGGCCTGCATCTCCCTGAGGATGCTGGCCCCCTCTCCCTCCTGGATGAGGAACCGCGCCACGCCCGGTTCGTTCACTGTGATGGTTCTGGTCACGATGGACGACACCACGCCCCTCAGAACCTCATCAGCCATTTGACACGCCCCTGCTTTGCCGTGGATCTACCAATCACAGACATGACAAGTATGAAACTCTGTATAAGACCATTATTCACAAAGACATTGGATACCCTTTTCACACTAGCGTGCCAAACTCAACCGTACTGTTCTGGCTCAGAAATGTTCTTTTCACATTGTCATCTCCAGCATGTGTAACCAGGCCAACCCAGTACAGCTCAGCTTGACTCGGTTGTGTGAAAAGGTTATGAGAGGATTACTGCATATACTGTGAATTAATTTATATAAAACGCAAGGGAATGTTTATATGATATTTCAAAAAGGTAAAACACCTACTCTGAGTCCACAGACGCCATGTGCGTCCAGAGGGAAGATGGACACCTGGTCCATATCAGCCAGTAGCTGATGATGGTGGGTCTGGATGTACTTCAACATGCCTGGCTCCATAGAGATGATAGCCTCTGTTTCAATGGGTGTACTGAGGAACTCCACTATCTTAGCCTGCTTCTCCTCCTCCAACCCTCTCAGAGTCAGGACATCTAGCTGTCCCCTCTCTGACACCTTAGCAGAGCAGAGACCCAGAGACTGGAGGAATCCAGTCCACTCCTGGGCGTACAGCATACACTCATACTCTCTGTCCACGGGGATACTGAAGTCAGACAGCAGGGTCTTCAGCAAGCTACACGCCTGGCTCACCAAGCTGAAAGACGGAGACGTTACCACAACAACGCAGTCCGACACTGTGTACGTGGACGGCAGTCCCTTGTCCTTCAACGTCTGCAGCAGCTTGTCTTTCACTTCCTGTTCGGCCAGGAAGTGGGCCTTCTCGGGGTCAAAGGTGAGATGAGCCTGGGCCACACCCCCGAGGAACTCCAACATAGCGTTCTTCAGCTGCTCCAGCCCTAGCCGGTCAGACCCGGCCATGTGGACCCCGTCTTCCCTGATCTGGACGCTACAAGCTGGGTGTGCCAGCTGAAGGCTCTGGAGCAGGGGACTGAGCTGGAGCAGCGCGAGTTTCACTGGGTCAGGGACGGAGATGTGGCTCGACATGGGCTCTAGGATCGATGTTAGGTCCTCCATGCCTCCCTGGGCTGCTGTTGCCTGGGACGCAGGGTGGGACAGCAAGGGGACCAGGGGCTCAGAGGTAACCTGATGGGAGGACTGAGAATGGTCACTGGTACTGGCTGCAGGGAGAGAACCAGTCTGCAATTGCCCACCCCTGTCTGTCCGCGGTGTGTTCGTTGTGTTACTATCGGATGTTCCATTCAGAGAGGTCAGGGGAACGGTCAGAGGTGAGGAGGTGTCGTCTGATTGGAGGAAGGAGAAGTAAGGCCTGACCATCAGATCCGTCTTCTCAAGTTTGTGTGATTGTTTAAGGACACGTTCCACTGCTGTTAGATGTAATAAGGAAAGAAATAAAACACATTCAACAGCTACATAGAACTTGCATGCTTTAAAGCCATCCAATTCAAATCTGGATCTCGAAGCCAGTTCCAGTACATTCTTCCCTTCTTATCAGGGACCTGGGATACCAGGTGGGTGCAATTAATTATCAGGTAGAACAGAGAACCAGCAGTACTCCAGACCCTCATGGTAGGATTTGAATACCCCTTCTTTATAGCTTTTATGTTTCATTAACATACAACATTAGTACTTTAAAATGAATACAACAGCTACAACAGAAATGCTTGTATACAAATGTACAAAGTCCTTTTTTTCTACAGTAGAAAACATAACTTACATTCAAAACAGACATTCAGTAGAGACACAGTACATTAAAAACATAAGTCTATGTTCAAAACTTACAGTCAAAGTCCAGGAAGGAGACCCTGGCAACCCCCTCTGACATCATGGTGACTTCCTTAACTCCACCGGCCCCGCCCCGTTGGCTCTCCAGGTACAGACTGAGCATGTCTGCTGTGATGCTGGGGTGCAGGTTCTCCACTAAAATGGAGTCCGTCTGATCTATCTGTTCCAGAACGATCTGCACTCCATCCAGAGGCTTCTTAGAAATCTTTGTGAAAAGCTTCTGGAAGTCTGTGCATACAAAATAAGGAAGAATACACACATTAACTATACTGTATCCAAAAGCATAGCCACTTAAAATACATTCATATTTATATTGTTTGCCAAATCATTTCAATTACGTACTTAAAATCTATGGTTTTGTTTATACTTAACTTTTATGCAAAGTTCAAACTTCCTAAAAGGTTTTTAAAAAAAGTGATACTGATAGGCTTAAAGCTGGAATACTTAAAGAGATATTTTGCAATATCCTGAAGTGAGGTCCTTTATCTACTTCCCCAGATGAACTTGCTGATACCATTTGTATGCCTCTGTGTCATGTATGAAGGAAGCTAGTTAGCAATTGTGCTAGTTAGCAACTTTCTTCAAAACCCACGCAGACACAAAAGGTATCCACCAGTTCACCCATCTCCTGAAGTATCCATATATTTTTGTGTGGTGGCGCAGTCCATCCAGTAGTACTGAATTTCGGCCTCAGCTGAATACATCCATGATAAAAATAGCCTTTATTCCAATGCATTAGATTATCATTGTTTGCTTTTGTCAGCTGTTTAGAGCGCTCATTGCTTTGTTTTCAGGTGGCCAGAAGTAGCAGACCATTTATTTAGCTTTATCATTTTCTATCAATATTAGTTCTTTCCTGGAACAGCTGATGATCGTCGACAATATCACCAAACAATTAGCCTACAGTTAGACACCAATGCACATACAATCCATTCAACAAGTAGGCTATACGCTAATGACAGTAGGGCTATAGTTGACAGTTATAAGCATTGGATTTTGCAATGGCATAAGCCTACATTATTTTGGATTTGTGTGCCCTTGAGAACAGTTTTCACGGTGAAACATAATGAAATGTTACGTAGGCATTGTTAAACTTCTAGTGCATGTTCCGAGATCGCCACGATCCATGATTCGTACAGGGTTTAAGTTCAATGTTTTTCTTCAAATTGTTAAATGCTTACTAGTGACAAATAACACTGTCAAATGTCAAGAAAGAAAGGTAGTGTTTTATGTCACACAATCTGGGAAGACTGCAACTCATGGACAACTCATGAACGAGGGTGTAAAACATGTTTCGATTCAAATAATGTATTTCATTGAATGTAGACTACCTATTCTGCGTGTGTTCAGGTGTCTAAAACTGCCTTGTCTGAGAGGGTAGTCTACCGGCTGTGGTGTAGACCTAGTGGAGTGTCGTTTACCCACCCTTTGAAAGAAAAAAGAAATGCATTGAAAGTATAGGGAACGTAACTTTTTCCACCGCAACCAGCAACCAGTTTACCCTCCTACTTTTTTTTTTAAAACACTACATCACTGGCTACCAGTAGGCCCATTTGAACTTCATTTTAATACACACTGTAGCCTAGTCTAGTAATTTGACCGTGTGTTAGGGTGACCATCACGTTTTTACCGGGACAGTTTCAGCCCATTTCAGGTGTCCCAACTTTTCAGGCTACAAAAAAAAGTATATTTGTCAGCAAGACACATAAATTAATGTCGGCCTAATCGATGGCAATCGCTTAATGTCATTAGGAACACTTTCTGTCATTTTGTAAGAGATGTCTATTTCCAGTCATCAAATGCCACAAGTATACATCCAGTTGGAATGCTGGAATTATTTTGGAGTGGACGAACATGCCTACTTTTTGAAGTGATTTGTTTGACAATCAGATGAAAATATGGCTTGCTGTATTCATGCCACATTAAAAGGTAATACATTTTTACCGTTTAAATTATGTCTTTATTATTAGGCCTAGAAAATACATTTTGTGCAAGTGCGTGCACTCGATACAGACACCCCCTAAAAGTCATGGTGTAAATCGAACTCTGCATGTCTGTTTGTGATACGACAACATCAACGAAGTTACAAACAAACTGTTTTTTTTTCCCTTTCTAACATCATTGCACACACGATAGAAGAGCACAAAATGTACTGCAATGTTTTTACAACGCTGCACGATATTCCTCAGCACGCCAACAAAAACAAGAGTGGTGGGGCGGCTTGTGATGCCGTTTCCCCCTACTGTGGATTCCATCTTTGAACTTGATAGGAAAACCCCTAACCTTTATTGAAGGCCTGATGGAAGTGTACTAAGACCAGGTCCCTGCCAGGTGAGGGGTACAGAGTGTAATCGTCTATGTCCATTCCCATCATGTTCTCTACATATAGCTCCACCAGCTCCTGACTGGTGGTTGGGTTAACCCCCCGCAGCAGCAGTCTCCATGGATCCTTACACGCAGGCTTCCTCACGGTCAACTCAGCGTTGTGCAGGACATGGGGTCCTTTAGACAGGACCCTTGCTGCAACTGTCAATCAAACACAGATATAATCAGAATGCTATGGATAGCAATGGAAGAATTGTTTTTGGTACAACAGTATCATTCATTTGTGGACCACAGGAATACTAGCTGTTGCTTAGACATCAGCTAATGGGGATCCAGATAAAGAATGAATCGTGAAGATGTTGTGTAGGTACATAGGAAACGTATCAGCCTTCAACATGATATCAGATTACAAGGATTACACAGACTGAATATATTCTTACCCTCTGCCTCTTCAAACACTAATATGGCCCGGCTCCCTTCCAGCTCCACAGACACCAGACTACCTCCTCCAGAACGACGCTTGTTCTCAAAGTACAAATACAGCAGCTCATCCTCCACCTCCTCAGGTACTCCCAGTACCTCCACTGTCCGGTTCTCTAGACTTTCAACAGACATCCTGACATACATACAACACAGGAATAATCCATGGGATTGATTGACAATCTTTACAACTTTTATCTTGGCTTTCTAAAGGTGAAGAGAATAGACTACTGTATTGCAAAGCACAAGATGAAAGTAAATATCATAGCCAACAGTCAGGGCCTAGTGTGAGCACACCTGCAGCCAAGTGTGTATTGGTCACAAAATATGTCCTATTTGGCTGCAAAAGTAGAGTTAAGTTATTGACTTAAACACAAATACATCGGTGAATATAATACAATGTGGGGGATTTATAGTACATTAGTTCTCATTGCCGAAGAAATAGAAACCATCCTCGACGTACAACAACGCAAGCAGCACGAAAGGCAAATTACACAATTGCATAATAAAAAGGAATAATAACTCTCGCTGGGTATAAATATAAACTCGTCCAGTTAGTTGTCGGGTGTTTTTTTTTTAAAACACACTTTTATTTGCAGTTTGTCAGGAAAACTTACCTTATATACAAGCATTCTCAGATCATGACGCACGGAAATGTTTTCACTAGCTACTTCCTGGTTGTTCGTCATGCCACCGGGTAGCGGCGCTTTTGTGCCAGCTACAGGATTTATGCATTACATTTACAGTAGCAAGGCCATTTGAATATTTTATTTTAATTTAACCTTTATTTAACTAGGCACGTCAGTTATGAACAGATTCGTATTTACAGTGATGGCCTACCCCGACCAAACCCAGATGACGCTGGGCCAATTGTGCACTGTCGTATGAGACTCCCAATATCAGCCAGATGAGATACAGCCTGGATTCGAACCAGGGACTGTAGTGACACCTCTTGCACTGAGTGGCACCTTAGACCGCTGCGCCACTCGGGAGTAAGTAGGCCTAATTAGTCAGAATATCCTAATTGGTTAAATATTCATGGCACATGAATGGAGGGGGAGAGAGTCAGAGGACGCTGATGATTCTAGCTGGGTCATGTTCATGACTACAATGTAGTTCTACACTATAATTTGTAGCCTAATGTATGTATGTATGTTTATACCTTGATCCTTCAACAAGAGAGTCTCAGGAGAGCAAAGATGACATTGCCATTATGCTCTTGTGAAGCAGAGCCACTGGCAAATAACACAGTTTATCCATTATCCATTAGGTCAGGGTTTCCCAAACTCAGTCCTTGGGCCCCCCCTCCCTGGGTGCACGTTTTGGTTTATGCCCTAGCACTAGACTGATTCACGCTTTGATAATTTGAATCAGCTGTGTAGTGCTAGGGCAAAAACAAAAATGTGCACCCAGGGGGGTCCCTGGACCGAGTTTGGGAAACCCTGCACTAGATGATAGTGCCCTCTAATGTAGGGTTTCCCAAAGTCGGTCGTGTGTGTGTGTTTTTAAAAACGTGGAGCGTGTTATTATCACTGATATTGAATTAATTGACCATTAATAATAATACTCATATATGGTGTTACTGGTCTCCTTTTTTAAACAAATCTTTATTAAAATGAAACATGTAAAAAAAAATGTCTCAAAACTTGTAATGTAAAACATGGGAATAGCTCAATCGCAAACACCTTGTGTCCTCTCTCCGCGTCTCCTTCTCAAAACCCATTGGAGGAGAAGGTCAGAGGGGCGGGACCTCTGCTTTCTTATCCAATGGAATTTGAGGAGATGAGGAGAGAGGATGTGAGGAGTACGCATTTGAGATCTTCCCCATGGCTCAAAAAATGTATGAGGGGAGGGATAAGACTTTGGAGAAATGAAAATACCCATTGACTGGCAGAGTTGCCTCAAGGCACATAACTAAAGTCCTAATGTCCCAAAGATAAATCAATCACAGAGGCATCCTTCAGCTTATCTTATGATACTTTAAATACAATAACGCAGGAATATCAGTTATCTTACCATGTCATTTCTCCTGTGAGATTTTTGTTGTCATCTAAAAGGTGAAATTAAATTATGCAAGAGTGTAAAATATATTTAAAATGCATGAATGAGTGAAATAACACAAGATTCAAGCACCCCATGTAAAACTAAAGGGTGAGGGGTTCTGAATCTTATTGGCTTCAATGATATCACATTTAATAAACTTCAAACAAATATTCCCCTCAGTGCTAGGCAGTGGTGGAAAAAGTACCCATTTGTCATATTTGAGTAAAAGTAAAGATACCTTAATGGATAATGACAAAAGTGAAAGTCACTCAGTAAAATACTACTTGAGTAAAAGTCTACAAGTATTTGGTTTTAAATATACTTAAGTATCAAGGTAATTTCATATTCCTTATATTAAGCAAACCAGACAGCACTATGTTCTTGTTTTTTTAATTTACAGATAGCCAGGGTCACACTCCAACACTCAGACATTATTTAGTGAGTCCGCCAGATCAGAAGCAGTAGGGATCTACTCTTGATAAATGCGTGAATTTAACCATTTTCCTGTCCTGCTAAGCATTCAAAATGTAATGATTAATTTTGGGTGTCATAGAAATTGTATGGAGTAAATAGTACATTATTTTCTTTTGGAATGTAGTGAAGTAAAATTTATGTTGCCAAAAATATAAATAGTTAAGTACAGATACCCCAAAAAACTACATAAGTAGTACTTTAAAGTATTTTTACTTGAGTACTTTACACCACTGGTTCTAGGTCACTACAGTTTCCCATCATCGTTAAAGGTCTGATACATTTCTCTTTATCAGAGTCCAACTAGTAGAGATGTATTTGAGAAGCCCCTAACATCTGAAAAGCCTGTAATAAATAATAATACTGTATTTGGTCATGAGTTATTGCAGAGCTGGCATGAACAGCAGCTCCAGAATTGTAATACTGTACATGTTAAATAATTTATCAAAGAATATTGCACTGATCCCTCACAAATATAACAAAGGCACTTTGGACCTACTTAACTAGTAATAGGAATATCAAGGATAAAAGGCACTTAATACAATTTTTATAAAATGACACCCTTCTGTTTTATGGGGTTACAACTGTACCGGTGGCTAAATGTGAATATGAAATAGTTTTGTTTCAGTCATCTATATAAATCAACCAGCATCAGTTCTGTATCAAAACCATACCCACTGGGCACACCACGTAATCTCAACGTGGACAATTGGGTAAAATTTGGTTGAGACGTTGATCAATGAGAATACAACCTATATTCACTTGATCAAAAAGAGCCAAAAGGTTGTTGAATTCCCAATGTGTTATCACTATGCTTTCAACTGTCTAAAAGGACAACCAAATTCCAACGGAAAAACAATGTCTAGTTTTTGGTTGAGTGGTCACCTACAGTACCTTCAGAAAGTATTTACACCCCTTGACTATTTCCACGTTTTGTTACAAAGTGGGAGAAAAATGTATTTGTTATCTTTTTGGTCAATGATCTACACAATAAATACATTTATGGGAAATAAAACAGGCATATATTTAGATAAGTATTCAATCCCCTGAGTCAATACATGTTAGAATCAACTTTGGCAACGATTACAGCAGAGTCTCCAAGATCTTTGCACACCTGGATTGTACAATATTTGGCCTTGCATTTTAAGGTTATTGTCCTGCTGAAAGGTGGATTTGTCTCCCAGTGTCTGTTGGAATGCAGACTGAACCAGGTTTTCCTCTAGGACTTTGTCTGTGCTTAGCTCTATTCCTTTTCTTTTTATTCTAAAAAAACTCCCTAGTCCTTGCCGATGACAAGCATACCCATAACATGATGCAGCCACCACCACGCTTGAAAATATGAAGAGTGGTACTCAGTGATGTGTTGTGTTGGATTTGCCCAAACATAATGCTTTTTTATTTTTTTATTTCACCTTTATTTAACCAGGTAAGCTAGGTGAGAACAAATTCTCATTTACAACTGCAACCTGGCCAAGATAAAGCAAAGCAGTGCAACAGAAACAACAACACAGAGTTACACATTGAATAAACAAGCATATAGTCAATAACACAATAGAAAAAAAGAAAGTCTATATACAGTGTGTGCAAATGGCATGAGGTGGTAAGGCAATAAATAGGCCATAGTAGCAAAGTAATTATAATTTAGCAGATTAACACTGGAATGATAGATGAGCAGATGATGATAATCAGATGATGGTGTGTAAGTAGTGATACTGGTGTGCAAAAGAGCAGCAAAGTAAATAAAAACAATATGGGGATGAGGTAGGTAGATTGGGTGGGCTATTTACAGATGGACTATGTACAGCTGCAGCGATCGTTTAGCTGCTCAGATAGCTGATGTTTAAAGTTAGTGAGGGAAATGTAAGTCTCCAGCTTCAGCAATTTTTGCAATTCGTGACCAGTGAGATATACCTGCAGGAGCGCGTGCTACGGGTGGGTGTTGTCATCGTGACAAGTGAGCTGAGATAAGGCGGAGCTTTACCCAGCATAGACTTATAGATGACCTGGAGCCAGTGGGTCTGGCAACAAATATGTAGCGAGGGCCAGCCGACTAGAGCATACAGGTCGCAGTGGTGGGTGGTATAAGGCGCTTTGGTAACAAAACGGATGGCACTGTGATAGACTACATCCAATTTGCTGAGTAGAGTACTGGAAGCTATTTTGTAGATGACATCGCCAAAGTCGAGGATCGGTAGGATAGTCAGCTTTGTATTCAGGACATTTCTTTGCCATATTTTTCAAAGTTTTACTTTATTGTCTTATTGTAAACGTGATGCATGTTTTGGAATATTTGTATTCTATACAGGCTTCCTTCTTTTCACTTTGTCATTTAGTTTAGAATTGTGGAGTAACTACAATGTTGCTGATCCATCCTCAGTTTTCTCCAATCACAGCCATTTAACGCTGCAACTGGTTTAAAAATCACATTTACATTTAAGTCATTTAGCAGACGCTCTTATCCAGAGTGACTTACCATTGGCCTCATGGTGAAATCCTTGAAGCGGTTTCCTTCCTCTCTGTCAACTGAGTTAGGAAGGACAACTGTATCTTTGTAGCGACTGGGGGTATTGATACACCATCCAAAGTGTAATTAATAACTTCACCATGCTCAAAGGAATATTCAATATCTGCTTTTTTTACCCATCTACCAATAGGTGCCCTTCTTCGCAAGGCATTGGAAAACCTCCCTGGTCTTTGTCGTTGAATCGGTGCTTGAAATTCACTGCTTGACTGAGGGACCTTCCAGATAATTGTATGTGTGGGGTACAGAGAGGAGTTAGTGATTCAGAAATTGATAAACACCATTATTGCACACAGAGCGAGTTCATGCAACTTACTGGACTTGCTAAGCACATATTTACCCATGAACTTATTTAGGCATGCGATAAAGAGTGAATCAGCTTTTCATTTTTATAAATTAGTTTAAAAAATAAATAATAACAATTCCACTTTGACATGTGGCATTGTGTGTAGATCAGTGATACATCTAAATGTTATCCATTTTAAATTCAGGCTGTAGTAACAAAATGTGGAAAAAGTAAAGGGTGAATAGTTTCTGAACGCACTGTAAATGTGTCTCACTGCAGTTAAGACCATTTAAAAGCACAACAAAGTTCAAATGGGAATACAATGTCAGATATGTTATTTATACAATAACTTAATGTGTTATCACTTTGCTTCATCTAATAGCACAACCAAATGACAGATTGCAGTTAAGAATACATGACATTAAAATGACATGGTGCAAGTGATCAATACTGTTTATTGTAGAAATTGTGAAGCGGTCCACAGACCTGCGATCTTCAACGTGCACTCTTTTTTATAAATAAATATATACACACACAAAAATAAATATATACATTCTTATATATCCTCAATTTATGGCAGACACTTCAAAACCTTGTT
The DNA here is from genome assembly GCF_901001165.1 of Salmo trutta. Lineage (NCBI taxonomy): Eukaryota > Metazoa > Chordata > Actinopteri > Salmoniformes > Salmonidae > Salmo > Salmo trutta. The sequence continues at coordinate 27,234,321 of NC_042992.1, read as the reverse complement.
TTTTATGATTTTTTTGTGTTACTTTATGCAATTTATGAATGTGCTATTCAATGCATTTCTATGCGCTTTAGTAGTAAAGGCCAAAATCAATAATTTATCCCAAAAAAATGTTTATACCTAAAGGAGTTCTAAAATTCAAAATCAAATAGCTAAGGGATTCATAGTATGACCATCTAAAACAATTCCATATTTCAGCTTAGCGCAACCCCCCCCCCCCCCATACATTATTAACTTTTAAAATTAACCAACAGATTCAAACCATTTGCCGATATGTATTGTCTATTTTTAGTTTAACCCTGGGTTGAATTGAAACAAATTGCTGTTGATGACTTCGCAAATGCTATATAGGCCTAAATAGCATCATTGATGGTATGCGATTGATAAAGTATGGTTACGTTTCCTTTGCATTGTTAAACCTACCCTTTGGAATGACTTCCAACAGCGAAAGTTCATCTATTTAGTTTATACATTTTAGTCATTTAGCAGACGCTCATATCCAGACCGACACAGATATTTAGTGCAAGAAGGTACAACCACATATCACAGTAGGGACAACCACATATCACAGTAAGTACATTTATCCACAATGAAGTAGCTATCAGCAAAGTCAAAGCTACTCAGGAGGAAAAAGTAAAGTGTTAGTTCACAACTAACACTTTACTTTTTGTGTGGGTGTGGGGGTCTGATAGTGGATATAACATTAAAGATCTGACATTGTTACAAAAAAGGTACAAATGTAACATTTTATATAAGTTGTCTTAAAAATAGGTTACCATGACATAATCCTTATTGAAATTTCACCCTCAAAACAATCGTTTACATTGATGACTTTTTGCAAATCCAATACATTTTACACATGCATTCCACATCACGATACATTGACAAATTACGTTGAAACAATGTTATTTCAATCAGTTTATCCCCAATGGGTAATCCCTGAGTCGACAGGATTTAGGCTGATGAGGCTTGATGGTGTCAGGCCAATGACATGTCCAGATATCAGAAGCCTTTGAAAATATTGATCTTGTGTTTGTCAGCCAGAAGCAGGGTGACGTTGTACTCATGGTCCGCATCATGCACCCCGGTTTCGCGGAAATTGCCTCCGTTGTAATTATTTTCCCAGTAGTGGTGCCAGTTCCCATACTGGTCCGCTCCAAACCCGTACACACTCACCTAAATGATACAATACACCATTATGCAGAGATACTCATCCACCCTGGATTTGGCCATCAGTGTGCCACCCCCCCCTCCCCCAAACTGGTTTGGTGCACGATGCCACTGATTACCATGTGACTTATATAGTCATATACATATGTGCTTTGACCCAGATAATGCCATGTACCACAGAACTGATGAGGTGGAATGTTGCTGTACTGATTGATGTGTTTATATGGTGTTCTGGTACGCTGACACATATTAGATCTACAAAATCAACTACAGGACATTGGCAGTGTTCCAGTGTGTCTCGTTCAAAGACAGGTGCAGTTGCCCCTCCCTCTGCATCACTTGGGTAAACTGTATAGATTCCTGTTTTTCTACATTCAAAAGACGAATAGCCAAAAGGCTGTTGGCAACCATGGGTGCATTTTTATTAAACATAGCAGTTAACCTATTTCCTGAAGTCTTAAAATGAAATGTTTCATGTAAGTATATACATATAACTATACCTGGAGGCACATGTATCAACTTTGAAACATGTTTCTCTTTGTTTGGGCTAATGGCTTCTGCCTAGGACATGGTAATTGCCTGCAATTCACACCTCCCGTGTAGATGGAGATAATTAGCATAACACTCGGTGCTCTGCCCCTCTTTTCGGCCCAAAATGTATTTGTAGAGCAGCGTTGCTCTAAGTTGCTAATACTGCACAGAGTATGGCCATTTCACCAACACAGGCCGTGACTTCGATTCCATCGGCAGTAAAAAAAATATAGAATTTTGGGACACTTTTTACCGCTTTAAACTCAGCACGCTCAGGGTGTATACGCTCAGGGTCACGCTCAGGGTGTATAGAACTTTGGCAGACAGACAAATGGAAGTGTAAAGCTCGTGAAGGTGGGTGGACTCACCTTATCGCAGATGTGCACGGCGAACAATAGGCTGAGGAAGCCAGTGGAGGGATACCGGCCTTTACTCTCCAGCCATGTGTCAGAGACATATTTAAAGAAGGCTGGGCTGTATATCAACACCTGCAAAAAAAATAAAAATAATTTGACCTTGTGAGAAGTTATCAACCAACCAATCACTCTTCAAAATTTGCATTCTTTTGTCTCCAGGTAAGGTAAACTAAAGCAGATCGACCCATACGTAGGGCTTTGGTCAAAAGTAATGCTCCACTATAGGGTGCCATTACAGACAGAACTAAAGGTTCACTCACCCTGTTCTTGTTTGCTTTAATCCTGGACTGGACTGGAACGTATGTTCTGCGGGAAGCAAAACGCATAATATAAGTACTATCAAAGTATTATCACAGACACTATATATACACAAAAGTAGGTGGACACCCTTTCAAATGAGTGGATTTGGCTATTTCAGTCACACCAATTGCTGACAGGTGTATAAAATTACAAACACAGCCATGCAATCTCCATATACAAACATTGGCAGTAGAATAGCCGTCTTGAAGAGCTCAGTGGCTTTCAACGTGGCACGGTCATAGGATGCCACCAAGCCAGTTCAGTCACACAAGCTCAGAACGGGGCCGCTGAGTGCTGAAGTGCGTAAAAATCGTCTGTCCTCGGTTGCAACACTCACTACCGAGTTCCAAACTGCCTCTGGAAGCAACATCAGCACAATAACTGTTCGTCGGGAGCTTCATGAAATGGGTTTCTATGGCCGAGCAGCCACACAAGCCTAAGATGCGCAGCCACACAAGCACTATGCTCAATGCCAAACGTCAGCTGGAGTGGTGTAAAGCTCGCCGCCATTGGACTCTGGAGGAGTGGAAATGTTCTCTGGAGTGATGAATCATGCTACACCGTATGGCAGTTCAACGGACGAATCCAAGTTTGGCGGATGCCAGGAGAACACTACCTGCCCCAATGCAAAGTGCCAACTGTAAAGTTTGGTGGTGGAGGAGGAATAATGGTCTGGAGCTGTTTTTCATGGTTCGGGCCCCTTAGTTCCAGTGAAGGGAAATTTTAATATTACAGCATACAATGACATTCTAGATAATTCTGTGCTACCAACTTTGTGGCAACAGTTAGGGAAGACCTTTCCTGTTTCAGCATGACAATGCCCCCGTGCACAAAATGAGGTCCATACAGAAATGGTTTGTCGAGATCAGTGTGGAAGAACTTGACTGGCCTGCACAGAGCACTGACCTCAACCCCATTGAACACCTTTTGGATGAATTGAAACGCAGACTGCGAGCCAGGCCTAATCGCCCAACATCAGTGCCCGACCTCACTAATGCTCGTGGCTGAGTGGAAGCAAGTCCCCGCAGCAATGTTCCAACATCTAGTGGAAAGCCTTCCCAGAAGAGTGGAGGCTGTTATAGCAGCAAGGGGGGGTGACCAACTCCATATTAAAGCCCATGATTTAGCAATGAGATGTTCGACTAGCAGGTGTCCACACACCTTTGGTAATGCAGTGTAAAAGGGGAGACCAAAGTATCTTTGGTACTGTCAGTATAAACCACCATCTTTGATAAAGTTCACCTTATTTCTGACAGAAACAGAGGCGCCGCTAACTTTGTTTACTTTGTGGTTGCCCGGCTATCGACATTGGCTAACAGACTACTGAATATGAGCTCCTCATGACAAACTAGTAGCCTATACCAGTAATATGTTCAGTAAAAGGTTGTCATGTCTGGAAAAGAAACCCAATTTCAGGTTAGAAAATGTTACAGTTCATAGTGAATTTGTGACACTGATACTGTTTTGGTTACTGTTTTGATACTTGGTTTAACTGTTTGTGTTGGAACAGTAACAGTTTGTCACATTATTTATGTTTTTACAGATGATCACAGTGACAGTCCTAACGATAAAGATGACCAGATCCAGATGCAAACAGCAGAGGCTTGTTTCCCATCAAGGTCAAAGGTCGTGCATAAGGTCATACGCTATTATGATTTAAAACCACACTCTTAAGATGTGCTAGGTGTGAGGTCATATAACCAACGCTGATTCGGGAATGATTTGATTTGCACTGCAGGTAGGCTAGGCTGTATGAAAAGAAAAGCTGCACAGTGTAGATCCAATTAAATAAAATATAATATACTGAACAAAAATATAAAAACGCAACAACTTCAAAGTCAATTGAATAAATTAATTTGGCCCTAATCTAATCAATTTCACATGACTGGGAATACAGATATGCATTTGTTGGTCACAGATACCTTAAAAAAAAAAAAGTAGGGGTGTAGATCCGAAAACCAGTGTGACCATTTGCCACATGCAGCGCGAGTTGATCAGGCTGTTGATTGTAGCCTGTGAAATGTTGTTCCACTCCTCTTCAATGGCTGTGCGAAGTTGCTGGATATTGGCAGGATCTGGAACACGCTGTCTTACGTCAATACAGAGCATTCCAAACATGCTCAATGGGGGACATGTCTGGTGAGTATGCAGGCCATGGAAGAAATGGGACATGTTCAGCTTCCAGGAATTGTGTACAGATCCTTGCGACATGGGGCCGTGCATTATCATGCTGAAACATGAGGTGATGGCGGTGGATGAATGGAATGACAATGGGCCTCAGGATCGCATCACGGTATATCTGTGCATTCAAATTGCCATCGATAAAATGTAATTGTGTTCGTTGTCCATAGCATATGCCTGCCCATACCATAATCCCACTGTCACCATGGGGCAATCTGTTCACGTTGACATCAGCGAAGCGCTCGCCCACACAACACCATACACGTGGTCGAGAGGCCGGTTGGACGTACTGTGAAATTCTCTAAAATGACATTGAGACGGCTTATGGTAGAGCAATTAACTAATTCTGGCAACAGCTCTGATGGAAATTCCTGTAGTCAGCATGCCAATTGCACACTTCCTCAAAACATCTGTAGCGTTGTGTGACAAAACTTTTTTTGTCCCTAGCACAAGGTTCACCTGTGTAATGATCATGTCGTTTACAATCAGCTTTTTGATATGCCACACCTGTCAGCTGGATGGATTATTTTGGCAAAGGAGAAATGCTCACAAACAGATGGAAATACATTTGGGCACAAAATGTGAGAGAAATAAGCTTTTTGCACGTATGGAAAATTTCTGGGATCTTTCATTTAGGCTCATGAAACATGGGACCAACACTTTACATGTTGAGTTTATATTTTTGTTCAGTGTCGATACCAAAGTTGACAGCTATGCTGCCTTCATCAAGATTCATGCTATACTGTGTTATAACTAGAGCGCTAAGACTTCTTGACCATCAGACCAATAACATATATACAGTCCCAGTCAAAAGTTTGGACACCTACTCATTCAAGGGTTTTTATTTTTACTATTTTCTACATTGTAGAATAATAATGAAGACATCAAAGCTATGAAATAACGTATGGAATCATGTAGTAACCAAGAAAGTGTTAAACAAATCAAAATGTATTTGAGAATCTTCAAATAGCCCCCCTTTGCCTTGACAGCTTTGCGCACACTCGCTATTCTCTCAACCAGCTTCACCTGGAAAGCTTTTCCAACAGTCTTGAAGGAGTTCCCACATATGCTGAGCACTTGTTTGCTGCTTTTCCTTCACTGTGCGGTCCGACTCATTCCAAACCATCTCAATTTGGTTGAGATTGGGGATTGTGGAGGCCAGGTCATCTGATGCAGCACTCTATCACTCTCCTTGGTCAAATAGCCCTTACACAGCCCAGAGGTGTGTTGGGTCATTGTCGTGTTGAAAAACAAATGATAGTCCCACTAAGCGCAGACCAGATGGGTTGGCGAAACGCTGCAGAATTCTCTGGTAGCCATGCAATTTCAATGTGCCTTGAATTCTAAATATAATCAGACAGTGTCACCAGCAAAGCACCCCCACACAATCATACCTCCTCCTCCTTGCTTCACAGTGGGAACCAGACATGCAGAGATCAGCCGTCACCTACTTCAACTGTATGTATGTATGTATGTATGTATGTATGTATGTATGTATGCATGTATGTATGTATGTACAGTTGAAGTCGGAAGTTTACATACACCTTAGCCAAATACATTTAAACTCAGTTTCACAATTTCTGACATTTAATCCTAGTAGAAATTCCCTGTCTTAGGTCAGTTAGGATCACCACTTTATTTTAAGAATGTGAAATGTCAGAATAATAGTAGAGGGAATGATTTATTTCAGCTTTTATTTCTTTCATCACATTCCCAGTGGGTCAGAAGTTTACATACACTCAATTAGTATTTTGTAGCATTGCCTTTAAATTGGGTCAAATGTTTTGGGTAGCCTTCCACAAGCTTCCCACAATAAGTTGGATGAATTTTGGCCCATTCCTCCTGACAGAGCTGGTGTAACTGAGTCAGGTTTGTAGGCCTCCTTGCTCGCACACGCTTTTTCAGTTCTGACCACAAATTTTCAATAGGATTGACATCAGGGCTTTGTGATGGCCACGCCAATACCTTGACTTTGTTGTCCTTAAGCCATTTTTCCACAACTTTGGAAGTATGCTTGTGGTCATTGTCCATTTGGAAGACCCATTTGCGACCAAGCTTTAACTTCCTGACTGATGTCTTCAGATGTTGCTTCAATATATCCACATCATTTTCCTTCTCATGATGCCATCTATTTTGTGAAGTACACCAGTCCCTCCTGCAGCAAAGCACCCCCACAACATGATGCTGCCACCCCCGTGCTTCCCGGGTTGTGATGGTGTTCTTCGACTTGCAAGCCTCTCCCTTTTTCCTCTAAACATAACAATGGTCATTATGGCCAAACAGTTCTATTTTTGTTTCATCAGACCAGAGGACATTTCTTCAAAAAGTACGATCTTTGTCCCCATGTGCAGTTGCAAACCATAGTTTGGCTTTTTTATGGCGGTTTTGGAGCAGTGGCTTCTTCCTTGCTGAGCGGCCTTTCAGGTTATGTCGTTATAGGACTCGTTTTACTGTGTATATAGATACTTTTGTACCTGTTTCCTCCAGCATCTTCACAAGGTCCTTTGCTCTTGTTCTGGAATTGATTTGCACTTTTAGCACCAAAGTACGTTCATCTCTAGGAGACAGAACGCGTCTCCTTCCTGAGCGGTATGACGGCTGCGTGGTCCCACGGTGTTTATACTTGTGTACTATTGTTTGTACAGATGAATGTGGTACCTTAAGGCATTTGGAAATTGCTCCCAAGGATGAACCAGACTTGTGGAGGTCTACAATTTCTTTTCTAAAGTCTTGGCTGATTTCTTTTGATTTTCCCATGATGTCAAGCAAAGAGGCACGGAGTTTGAAGGTAGGCCTTGAAATACATCCACAGGTACACCTCCAATTGACTCAAATGATGTCAATTAGCCTATCAGAAGCTTCTAAAGCCATGACATCATTTTCTTGAATTTTCCAAGCTGTTAAAGGCACAGTCAACTTAGTGTATGTAAACTTCTGACCCACTAGAATTGTGATACAGTGAATTATAAGTGAAATAATCTGTCTGTAAACAATTGTTGGAAAAATGACTTGTGTCATGCACAAAGCAGATGTCCTAACCGACTTGCCAAACTATAGTTTAACAAAAAATGTGTGAAGTGGTTGAAAAACGTGTTTTAATGACTCCAACCTAAGTGTATGTAAACTTTCGACTTCAGCTGTATGTATGTATACCCCAATTCCGTGATATCCAAATTGATATTTACAGTCTTGTCCCGTCGCTGCAACTCCCGTACGGACTCGAGAGAGGCGAAGGTCGAGAGCCATGCGTCCTCTGAAACACGACCCTGCCAAGCCACACTACTTCTTGACACACTGCTCACTTAACCCGGAAGCCAGCCACACCAATGTGTCAGAGGAAACACCATACAACTGGCGATCGTGTCAGCGTGCATGCACCTGGCCCGCCATAGGAGCCGCTAGAGCGTGATGGGACAAGGACATCATGGCCGGCCAAACAAACTTCTTATAGCTTATTAGACACATTTCCACTTCATGAACACATACTAAATAAATAAAAAACAGCCATTTCTTAGTGAAACGCAGAAGTAAAAATGAAATAAAAACAGTAGTATTTCCACCATATAGTCAGACACATTCTATTCACAGGCTTGTACACAGCACAGAGGTTGTTGATACATCTGAAATATCTATTCTAACAAACACTTCTGGTGGACAACCAGAGCCTTACATCGAGCCACTCCCCATAGACGGATCGATTGGAGAAAGACATTACGCGTAAATATATACATTTATATAATGCATTTCCTATCCGAATGAGCGGTGGTTCATGTGCAAAGTATTACTATTCCTTTAAGCGTAGGTTCCAAACGTAACAATGATAAGTTGAATCTCTGTCTCTCCCTTTCCCTTTCTATTGACCCCTCCCTTTTGTAACCAAGCAGTGATGCTTTTGTTCGTCCACTAGGGACCTGTTTTCATTGTATTACGTCTAATCAATAATCTATACCGTGTGTATGTATGTTTTCTGTTTAATTATTTAGTTAGTAAATAAATAATTAAGCCAATTTGTGTATTGCTGATTCATCATTAAAGTTAGGGTTGTTGCAGATAGCAAAGAGTATGTGACGTTCAGAATGAGACTGATATTAGGTAACGATTAATAATTGACTGTTATTGATATAAGAGATATCTATATCTTTAGAGTTTAATTCCTTAAACAACTTTTCGCGTGGTGCCCCAAATTCCTAATGAGTTAATTGTGACATGATTCATTTAGTCGAGTAACAATTAAAAACAGTTGATCAAATAAATAAACAGTCATCAGATTAATGATAGTCACAACAGAAAGTTTACACAGCTTGAAGGATAAATGATTCCGGACCTCAGTGATGAGAATGTTGTTTATACTTTCATCTTTGCAGACAATTCCACAGGCGTCAACTACAGTTTCTATTGAAGGTTTGCTAAGGTGCACTTACATACTTTATGTGAACGTGTAGCGCATTGTTATTGGTCACTCACTCGTTGATGGAGCCGGTGGTCAAGGCACTGGTGATCCACTGCAGGTCCAGAGTCTTGAAGGGGATGAGCAGAAGACTGGTGGTGTTGTCCAGATCTATTGCGCTCTCTGGGTACATGACATGATGCGTAGTCCGACTCCCAACATCCTTCTCAAAGCCAGAGGTAGGAGCCATGTTCATTCTGCAGGAGCAGGGTTACGGTTAAGGTAGTATATTCTGCAATATAACATATGGAGCAGAACACTGCTGGTGTTGTCCTGATCTATGGCGCTCTCTGGGTACATGACGTGATGTGTAGTCCAGCTCCCAACATCCTTCTCAAAGCCAGAGGTAGGAGCCATGTTCATTATGCAGGGTTACGGTTAAGGTAGTATCTTCTGCAATATAACATATAGATGATAGTACTTCCAGATACTAATCAACATAGCTGTTTTGAGGGTGGGATGCCTGGAGGTAAAACATTTTTTTGAATTTGTATCTAAATTAAATGTATTTCATTTGGAATGTGAACATGGTGATGAATCATGTGGCAGTCTATGGCATTCCTGCTTTCCACATGATCATACAATTCATATGTGTCCCAGTAACAGTGAGTGCAAAGCTGTGATTCTGCCTGTTCAATTAATCTAGTTAGCTCTGCAGAGAGGATCTCTCTCCCTCTCTGTGTGTTAAGTGAGTGTGGGATGAGTGTCACGATTGTCGTATGAAGGAGCGGATCAAAGCGCAGCGTGTGTATTGTTCCACGGAAGAGGTGAAACATACACTACCTCAAAATAATCTCCCACAAAACCTATTGGGAAAAACAACAACTTAAATATGATCCCCAATTAGAGACAACGATGACCTCTAATTGGAGATCATCCCAAAAACAACATAGAAATACAGAAACTATAACCCCACATAGAAATACATAAACTAGACAAAACCCCAACATAGAAAAAAGAAACTAGAACTAACATAGACATAAATAAACTAGACAAAACCCCCTGTCACGCCCTGACCTACTCTACCATAGAAAATAAAAGCTTTCTATGGTCAGGACGTGACAATGAGCAGTATAATCCATTTCAGCCAAGGACTTTCCTCCTTATTTACATTGATAGTTGGTCTGGTTCCTCATGAAAAACAGTGCAGAAATCAAATCTAAAGCTGGACTTACATGTTGACTGCATGAACTTTACAAAAACCATGTGATCAAAGGTCATGCAGTTAATAAATAAGTTGCTTTCAAGTCACTTCTCACCAACTGCACTATGCAGCCATTACCTGAATTGTGGGATGCACCATTTGTCAACCAATTATTAGGGTGTTTTTGGTTAACCCATACGAACGTGACCAAAAGTGACTGAAACAGGAACCAACTTTGCCTCGATTCTACATGGGACACAAATGAAAGTGATGAGACCAATTAATTGTAGCCTATACATGTTATGTTTTATTTGAGTGTTTGATATGGGGCTATAGGAACATTTGACTTTTAGAAAGTAAAACTTTTATAAACGATAGCAGCTATGTTGACACTGCCAAGTTGAACTGAGCCTTGCTGTTGTTAACCACCCCAGTGTCTAACTTTCGGCTGCACCTCTCCCGACTATAACTCGCCGACTTTCGTCTACAGTTGGCTTCGTTTGCCTTACTGCTCGAACAAACCCCTATCTTATTCTAATGTATTGGCCAGTACCTCCAGGATTCCGTGATATCAAAATGTTTAGCAAAATCAACAATTCCCTGCAAATTTTTCCATTCACTGCACTATTTCACCAAAAAACAGTCATCGCATAAAACTGACCCATCACTGTAATACAAAGAGGGCTCGAAATTGACCAATCATAGCACATTTATCGCATAATGTGGTTCCATCAAGCCACACGTAAACAAACTTTTTCCCCTCATCAGCGCATTTCCGCAACAAGTTTGCCAAAATCATTGCATATTGCTATGCAAAATTGTAGAATTGACGCTGCAAAATCAAGCATTTTCTCTTGCAAATATCACAAAAAAAACCTGCGAAATCTTGGAGGGAATGGTTGGACGTTGGTAAACAAACTGAAAAGGTTCATACCCCCACCTATGTGCTGGAGTGTGTCTAGTCTCACCACGTATAAAACCAAGGGCTATTAACTGCCACCTGCAGGTAGCCTTTCCTGTAGTCAATGACCAAAAGCGCACTCTTTGGCCTCATGGGTGGAATGTTAATTAATAAAGATTTCAGAAAATCCGGTGTTTCTATGTAAAACAGTTTTGTTATATTTCAGTCTTCTGTGATCTATATAAAGTGCAATATTTGTATGCAAACTCAATTTCAAATTTAAACTATATCTGAAATGGTACAGGTGTCTTTTATAAGCTCATAACGATGTGTGTGAGGTATATACTTTTGTTTCAAAATAGATTTATTTAAGACTACCAAAAATCACTGTGGTCCTAATTTAGCCCACTGCAATAAAAGGTTTTAAAAGAACGTTTTCTCAGGAGTACATTTCATTAGCTGACCCCTTCTGCTGACCTGGATGGAATTCTGCGACCCAACCCATATCAAGTCCCAGTTGACTACTACAAAATAGCAAAAGCCCTCAATTGTGCTGCACATCATGCTAAAACAGCTTTTGGGCTTTGACTATCAAATTCTATGAGACAAACTGACATGGGAACAACAAGTAGGGCAGCTGACAGGTGTGACACGATGTGAGGAACTGTCTATGCTAGGGTGATATTGATGACATCAAACTAAATGGAGCGTCGACACCTACATGTACCTCATACCACGATCAGATCACAATATAATTCAACAAGTGAGATGATATTCATAGCCTATACAAACACCTCCATGGAACAAACTTATACTTTCATGTGGTATTGTCATGATCATTGTAGTCTATAAAACGCTTTGTATACCGTTTGTATACTGGCTCAGGTGTAATCTTATCAAAGGTTGGGGTGGGAATCAAGAATCTGGACTACAATGGTTGCACTTGCAAATAACATCAAAACCTAGATCTTGGTCAGACATGAATGCTATACAGAACAAAACCTTATCTGGCTTGCAGCTCCATTCCTTTTATAATACTCTGAGGTGTGACAAACAAAAAACAAGCTTGCTCAGTCACCTGATGATGACATCACTGGAGTCGATGAGGGGTCCGTAGCGGGAGCCCTTGAGGTTCCCAGAATTCCCCACCACAGCACAGGTCCTACAGCGCTCAGGCCCCGCGTCCTTGTAGAGGTCGTCATCATCAGGGATGACCTGGAACAACTTCTCCACCACCTCGCTGAAGTTGGCCGGGTCCTTATGTCCCTGCAATTGCTGGAGAGAGACGGAAACCGTCAATCCTTTAGCTGTGTCTTCAACCACTCTGGACAGAGCAGTGACAGAAGAGGTAGACACACAGCATAGACAGCCCAGCTACCACAATGTTCTGAGAACCATATGTTTCTTAGCGCTTGGTGAGAGCATGATTGTCCTATGGTTATTTTGCATACAACCTTCCCACAACGTTTCCTCGTGGTTCTATTTAAACTCATGTTCTCAGAATGATCAGAAAACGTTAAGAAACAGCGTTTTTCTGTGGGAATTCCAGTATTTCAGCATAATGTTTTCTGCAGGTTTCCTCATCATTCTATTTAAGGTCATGTTCAAGAAAACTCCATAAAAAAAACACAAAACATTAGTTAAAAAAATGTTCTAAGAATGTTATTTAAAAACATATACATTCTATTCTCAGCATCAAAAAACAATCCTATTAAAGGGATAGTTAGGGATTTTGGTAATGAGGCCCTGTATCTACTTGCCCAGAGTCAGATGAACTCATGGATACCATTTTTACATCTGCGTGCATTTTGAAGGAAGTTGCCAACTAGCACAATTGCTAACTAGCGTTAGCGCAATGACTGGAAATCTGCTAGCAAATACCCATAGACTTCCAGTCATTGAGCCAACACTAGTTAGTATTGGCTCTCAAAACTACCTCTATATTAGCCGAGGCTCTTATCCAGAGAAACTTACAAGAGCAATTAGGGTTAAGTACCTTGCTCAATAGCACATCAGAGTTTTCACCTAGTTGGCTCTGGGATTTGGCCCAACACTCCGCTTGGCTACATGTTGGCTACATGTTGCCCTACTGGACGCAGACACATACAAACGGTATCCACTGCTTCATCTGACTCTGGGGAAGTAGGTAAAGGGCTTCATTGCCAAAATCCCAAGGTATCCATTAAAGTATGTTCAGTTGTGTTGGCCATGCCCACTAATTGGATCTTAATGAGTGCTTGTTTCCTTTGAAATAGAGTCTGTTTTGAATAGACTAAAATGACCAGCTTTGGTGGAGCAGTGGATTCATTCAATGGACAGACAGCAGAAGATCATAGGTTTGGATCTGGGGCAATGCCACAATCATTTTTTCTCTTCTTTTTTTTTTTTTTTTTTTACATATTTAATGCCTAAGCAAACTAATTTCAACTAACCTATAACTGTCAATATTGTGACAGATTAGGTTCAAAAATAGAATGTCTCTGAAAGCCTGAGCAACAGGGAGTGGAAGTTTTTTTCCCTCTGTTTATTGGATCTAGACTTTTCTAGCAGTATTGAATGGTATTCATTCAGTTCTTTCTGATGCAATCTTAGCCACCTCATAATAAAGCATAGCTGACTAGGATATCGCATTGTTAAGAAAACAAAGTTCATTGCGTTGGTACGTACATATCATTAATAATGTAGTCATGGACACATTGTTTTCTTCCTTGTCCTGATTATCATTAGGATGGGTTGCCTGATGTGACTGAACCAAACTCACCTCTGATTATTCACCTGTAAGTCTCAGAACATCTCATCTGCCATCACATGTACATGTCAGTCAGCAGACTGTCCCTCCAGGTCAGAGGGTGGACTAACTCAAACTCTAACCCTTGCTTTATGTCCACATCCCGGTTCAACTAACCCTTGCCTCAACCCTAAAACTAACCCTTGATTCATGTCCACATCCCAGTACAACCTTAACCCTAGCTTCAAGTCCACAACCCAGTTCAACCCTAACCCTACCACAAGCTCAATCCTAACCCTTGCAGTAGTAACATCTCACCTGCCACCAGTGGTATGTGTCGTCAGTCAGCAGGCTGTTCCTCCTAGACATCAGAGGGTGGACTGACTGGTTGAACCGCTCAGTGAACCAGGGGTCGTCCTCCAGCTCTGTCATACACTGTCGACAGCCACACTGGCCTTTAGAGAAGAAGTTGTCCGACTTATGTATGGCATATTTGAAGAAGTACAGAGAGGGATCTCTCAACGTGAAACTGAAGAGGAAAGTGGTGAAAGTTACAATAAAGGCTAACACAGTAAATGCCCTGAAGTTCTTCTGCATCGATAGATACATGGTGTAGTGGTAGACAAAAATGAAATTTTCAGGGAAGCGGAGGGAAGGGAAAAACAGAGAAGCCTCTTATTGAAAATTCAGATTTCCAAGGGATGTCTGAGAATAATTCCTCCCCTGGAGATTTCTTGGTTATAACAGGATGAACACTGGGTTCCTCTGATGAACAGAAACAGGCCGTGTCTTCATCACAATTACAGGCTCCACTTCAAGCCGTTGGAAAACAATAACATGTCAGTAAAAATGTGACCAGAATACTAGCTCCTTATATTTTGTAGGGAAGCTTTCTATAGAAAATGTTTTGGTCAGACAAAAATCACTCCATTGAAATCCATAGATGAGGAATCCTTGTGCATGTCCATTACTCGTCTGCTGACCAATAGTATGGTAATTCCACTGTGGTACACAATCCAGGATGGTCCTGTCAACTTAACGATGGCCAGGTAACTATATCCATCTGCTCTTCTGCTGTTGACAGCGTGAGGTCAGTGACTGGTGCGTCTAGCGTTCACTGCCTGTCCAGTCAACTATCCATCTAGAAGGCAAACAAGACATTTATAACAAATACACACTGCTGGGTAAATTAACAATCATATGTGCTAAAACAAAAAGTCCCTTCAACAGCTTTCAATTTGAAGTATTCCCAGAACCAACTCTAGCTTTATACTAAAAACAGAGAAGCAGGAAGACCTCCTGGGATCTACTTCCACATAAAAGTACAGAGCTCCACTATGCAGCAGGCAGGGTTTACTGTTAACATGTCACAGTATTGTTCACATTCAGCCAAGGCAAGTCTATAGCCACATTCCACACAGAAATCTCTCGTCAAATTATAGGCAGAGTTGATAAAATAAGGGGTTAGCAGAAAAACATACTGACTTCCCATTTTTGCTCATTACAAATCTGTGTCATGTCAATTTAGTGCAGATCTCCAATACAAAGGGACACAGCATTCTACCAGGAAACCCTGGGTCTGCCCTGAGGGAGACAGAGGAGCAGGGGTTGTGAAGGTTGTCTGGGAGAGATGAAGAGGAAGATAATGGAATGGAGGAATGTCTGAGGCTGTGTGGGAGGGATCGTGATCGTTCTGTGGGCGGGTAAAACCCGGAAAAACATCACCCTCTCATAATCACATCTGAACTGCCGGCCTTGGCACATATCCACATCACCTGTAAGGTGTAAACAGTAGGCCTATCGTGCTACTGCTACTCGGAGTCATAAGTCTTTGTAAGACATATGGGTATAATCCAACATCTAAAATGTGTGACTTCTCATTTGAACTTCCATTAGATGTTTATTTGGAACATGTGGTAGGTTGTCATTTTGGGAAGGCAATTTGACAGGTGTGTTTGAGTGAGAGCGAAAGAGTGTATGGTGTGTGTATGTGAGAGTGTGTGTTAGGTGTGTGTGTGTGTGTGTGTGTGTGGTTAATGCACACTAATGTAAGAGGTGGTGTATTAAACTCAGGGAGCCCTTGGAGACATAAGGCCAAGTACCGTAGATGACAGACTGAACAGGCTGTATGGTACAACAGGGGAAGGGAGGGAGGGGGGTTGCAAGTGAAAAAAGAAAGAAATAAGGGAGAGCGAGCGAGCAGGAGAGAGAGGGAGGAAAAGTGTGAAGGCTGAGGAGTTATAGGTTCTTTTCTAATCTCAGGTTTATACAAGTCATCAACTTTACAGGATGGCGCAACAGATAAGTTGTGTTCCCGAGAAATTGCTTTTTCTTTCCTGCTTCCTGTGAGCAAGTTCAGCTCTCAAACTTCTGCAGAGATGAGCTCTTGAATCCCTTTTTTTTATTACTTGCTTGACAGCACATCTGTACTGTACAGGACATTCTAGCTAGAAAAATAACCCCATCAAAATATAAAGCTATTACACACTATGTAGTGAGTTTCCTCACCTCAAGGAAATTACAAATCAGATTTATGACATTCTATTACAGTCATTTACAAGACTGATCAGGTAATTTTTACATTGAGTCAAAATTCCAGTGCTTTCTGCTTGATAGCAAATTCTAATTGTGTAAATTTGAGGAATAGTAAGCATTTCCCAAAGTTAAAGCTTTTAGACCTAAAAATATGGCAGACTTACAACAAGCTATCTAGGCTTTTTTCCCCAGTGGTGGAAAAAGTACCCAAAGGTCATACTTGAGTAAAAGTAAAGATACCTTAATAGAAAATGATTCAAGTAAAAGTGAAAATCCCCCAGTAAAATACTACTTGAGGTAAAGTATTTGGTTTTACATTTACTTAAGTATCAAAAGTAAATGTTCAAATATACTTAAGTATCAAAAGTATAAATAATTTCAAATTCCTTATATTATGCAAACCAGACTTCACCATTTTGTTGTTTTTCAGCCAGGGGCACACTCCAACATAATTTACAAACAAAGCATGTGTGTTTAGTGAGTCTGCCAGATCAGAGGCAGTAGGGATGACCAGGGATGTGCGAATTGGACCACTTTCCTGTCCTGCAAAGCATTCAAAATGTATGGAGTACTTTTGGTTGTCAGGGAAAATGTAGGGAGTAAAAAGTACATTATTTTCTTCAGGAATGTAGTGAAGTAAATTTGTAAACATATAAATAGTAAAGTACAGATATCCAAAAAACCAACTTAAGTAGTATGTGAAAGTATTTTTACTTAAGTACTTTACACCACTGCTTATTAGTCCCAAATAGCACCCTATTACATTATGGTGCACTATCAATGACATTTAGTGCTATACAGAAACCCAGCCTAAAACCCCAAACAGCAAGCAATGCGAATGTGGAAGCACTACTATGGACCCTGGTCAAAATTAGCAGACTATAATGGAGACGCACTCAGCCTTGGACACAGGATAACATGGATGTTTCCGATTTATTTTTGGGAGCGGACTAGAGAACTCTTCTCATTTTAGAGAGCGGTAGTCAACAGTTCTCCCACTGGTTAAAAATATACGTTATTTTCATCAGACTGGCGTTAACCGTCAATGTACACCGTTTATTTTTCACTTTAACCAGATTTAAACCACAGGTCAACATAATTTCACGGGTTAGTGCAATTCATGTTGAATTTACATTTGTTCGCAACTCAAAATTAGACGTTAATTTGACGTGTCATGAGGTTTTTGCCCAGAAAGGAGGAGTATGCTCGGTGTTGGCAGAACTTGGCCGGTGGAAGCCAGAACCACCATGTGCCACATGAGAGAGCTCCTTTCGTAAATGTTGTTGTGAACTGCGCTGCACTTTTTACCCCCCAAGCTTTGACATATATATATATATATATATATATATATATATATATATATATATATATATTATATATATATATATATATTATATATATATATATATTATATATATTATATATATATATTATATATATATATATAATATATATTATATATATATATATATATATATTATATATATATATATAATATATATATATATATATATATATATATATATATATATATATATATATATACATACATACATACATACATACATAAAATGCCACCGAAACTAGCACGTAGTTTGTTGACTAGCGTAAACAGTCTAGGACACTGATTTCCCATGAAATAATCAAGTTTTATTTTGTTTGGATGAACACAGACAACGCACTCCAGGAGTGACCCGCTGCACAAAACCCCTTCCCAAAAACTCTCCCCCATCATCCGCACAGACAGCAACTAAGTTGCACAACATTGTGTGATAGGGTGAGAGACTTTCCAATGGGTAAAATATTACGCTAACTGTAAGTCGCTCTTGTCTGCTAAATTACTAAAATGTAAACGTTGTAAACTCCTCAGTGGTATTGTGCTCCATACAAACCTGTCAAAAACGATATTAAGAAAAAAAAGTGTTTCTAACTCACTCACTCTCCGGTCACACCAGGGCTAATACAGCTTTGACAGATACACAAATGACTGACCTGGTTCAAGTTGTTTTTGAAACGCCCGTTGAAATGCAGCTTGTTTGAGTCCAACAGCACAGCATGTGTTTAGAGGAAGTGCATAATGAGCGAGTAATTACGTGAAGAGCAGAATTAGAGTTTAAGTATGACATCAACTCGGGCCGCCACGCCAATGACGTGTTTATAGTGACATTCCTGTGACGACTCTGACTAACGCCATAACCTATTGGGCAACATTTGAACACACATAAAAATAAAAAAAAGGACAACATAACGTATGAACGCCTGCTCACTTTGCAATGGCCGGTATTTGGGAATACCCAAAAGCATTGCGCAATACAGTGTTTCTTGGTCCTCAAATACACCCAACAGTATACTTTTGTAACCCCGGACAAGCACAACTGGTTCAACTTGTCAACGAATCAATCAAGCCCTCAATGAGATGAATGAGGTAAGTTTGTCAATGGCAACCACGAATCTGTGTTACTGTTAGGGGTACTCGAGGACCGGGGTTGGAAAAACTGGTGTAACGCTTTCACAATGATTGGTATCGTAATTACAGCCACATAGCTGTCAATACAAACATCATGTCGAATAATGGTTTTGATATGATTTTGTTAAGATTCCCATTGGCGACAGTTAGTCTTACTGGGGTCCCGATACATAACGAAAAAAACACTAGACAAAATACTTTTAAATTTACATACGTTTTTTTAAAAAAAGTAACATGTAGTGTATGTGCTTTTATCAGTTACACATACACGTCAGTACATATACACAACAATGTATGTATGTCACATGGGGGAGTGGCGCGAGGTTTTGCTTTATTTGTTTTAAAATCAGGTTGGCTGTTCACAATGGATAGGCTACCATACAACGAAGAAGGAACAAGTGCAGCAACATTCATTGCTTAATAACAGGTATTTGGGTAACACCTTGTGCAAGATAGGGTTCTGAACAGAGGGAGTGACAGAACATTCTAATTTAATTGTACCCGAGGGTTGCAAAACCAAAGGTATGTAATGTAATGTTTGTGGGAGTTCAGCACGCTAGTATTCCATGACGTTAGCATGAAGTCATATAGTTTGTCCCCTGAAACTAAAAGGATGTGTCTTAATCAGGACGTGAAACCGTGAGACTGTACACGATGAGTAAATGACAATAACAATGTTTCCTAAATAGCCCCCTATTCCCCATAGGGCTCTGGTCAAAAGTAGTGCACTATATAGGACATTTTACCAATTGTGGCAGCCTCTCTTCAATTATGAAGAGACACTGCAATTTCCCTCTACTCCGCAGTAAATGGCCTGTATTCGTTGTTTTTTCTTTATTTACCTTTGAGTGTTTTGTTTTAGCCTGACTTATTACAGTGTCCTTATTCATTTTGAAGACCAATTTGTGTTTTTTTGTAATTTTATTTTTTGTTTTTTTTAGTGTATGTTACGCTGTTGCTAACATTATGTATACTTTACATTTCAAATGGATCTATACCTTCCTACCTCCCTAAAACATTTCCCCCGTATTATATTGGATGTATAACATATCATCTACCAACTCAGTATCTGCTCTGGGATTGGGAGTTCGATACTTGGCGAGTCATACCAAAGACTGTTGCTACAGCATTTGTTGTCCATCTAATTGGTTTTTAATGTTGCAAAATACATCTTGTGAATGTTCTAAGGCAAGTCATGAAAACAGCAACCTCCCCTCAATGGCAAAGTAATACAGTAACAAGTTGTGCTTAGCAGCATTTTCTTCTCCTAGTAGTGAACCCACTGCTCTCCTAGGTTGCTTCCTTTACTAACTTTATTTTCTATATAGTGCACTACTTTTGTTAGGGCTCTAATCAAAGTAGTGCCCTATATAGGGAATAGGGTGTCATTTAGGACAGAACCCTCCTAATGGGTAGGGTGTTTTTTCTCTGTGTGTTCTGTGTATGTAGTCTGAGATGGAGAAAACACATGGTAGTACAGCCCAGGGGCCAAACCATGGGGCCCAACACCGCTGTAGCCTAACTCCACAGGGGCAATCTACAACAACGTGAAGGCCCTCCACAATAGCAATGGACTAATCCGTTCAGGAGGTTTCCCCTATTGCACCCATAGGGATTCCACCTTCCTTAGTCTGACTTCTGAAATCCTTCATCCCCAATAGTCATTAGATATTTAGAAAGGGGGCTCTGCCAAATACATATTATCAATAATAATCTGGTTCTAGTGTAAAACTAAAACTACACAACAGTTAAACTAAACTACTTGACTATCTGTACTTTTTCAATCCTAAAGCTTCAGTTAGTCAGGTATGATTTATACAGTAAGAGGAACGAACAAAGGCCAGAGGCAAAAGAGATGAGAAATCATTAGGTTTCTGTCCTAAATGGTACACTATTCCTTTAGTGCACTACTTGACCAAGACCTTTAGGGGCCTATGGATTCAGACCCAGACACAAAGCTCCCTATTGAGTTTTTGGGGTGAAAAGACAAACGTTCATTGTCATAGAGAACAAAGACGACGACTCCACAATGTCATTATACCAAATCCTTCAACATTCACTCTGTTTTGTTCAAGACAAAACCAAACAATCTTCCAAACACAAACAGACATGTTATGCTTGTAACCTGCTGCATATAACACACCCAATATTCAGATCAGATGCAGTGGCTAGACCATTTCAACTGGGGGGGCCAAGCTGGGGCCAGTTGTACTGTTAGAGGGGCCAGTTACATTAGACGTTATTGTTGTCATATTGTTTTGCATGTGGTACGATACTGTTGTATTCCGCCTAAAGCCGTCCCTCTAGAAAATGTGTGGGTTAAAATAGTGTTCCGCGTTGCCACGATCTAATAATGGATGTAAAAAAATCTGATGGGTGTCACCACCACATAACACGTAACAGCCATGTGAGTTGAACTAGTCTCACAAAACAAAATTCATGTTGTGACGATTATGAAAAGCTGAGATCTGAGAGAGAACTCCTAATTAACACCACACCTCTGAGGCATGACAATTAGACGCTTTCTAACAAACCTACCAACAGAAAGCAGGACAGAGGTGGAAGACGGACACATTTGGGAGCACCAGGACATAGTTTCAAGTTTCAAAGTTTATTCGCCACGTGCACAGGATACAACAGGTGTAAAACAATACAGATAAATGATTACCTTGAGAGCTCTTTCCCAACAAGGCAGTGATAATAATAATAATGTTGTCACGTTCTGACCTGTAAAGGTGTTATTTGTTAGTGTTTAGTTTGGTCAGGACATGGCAGGGGGGTATTTGTTTTATGTGGTTCAGGGTGGTTGTGTGTATGTGTCCATGTAGAGAGGGGTATTTGATTTATTAGTCCAGGGTTTTGGTTATTGTTCTATGTTAGTTTATTTCTATGTTCTGTCTAGTCATTTGTATTTCTATGTTTAGTTAATTGGTGTTGGGGCCTTCAGTTGAAGGCAGCTGTCTATTGTTGCCTCTGATTGAAGGTCCTATAATTAGGGGTGTGTTTGTATTGTGGGTAGTTATATTCTGTTTTGTGTTTGTCACCTGACAGAACTGTTAGTGTCGTTTCTGTTAATTGTATACGTGTTCCCTGTGTGTATACACTTCCCTGTTTGCGTCTTGGTCCTCCACACACGACACTCGTTACAAATGTAGATAATAAAAATAAAATGACACACAAGATGAGAGTTAAAGAAACACAAGAATACACATACATCCAGGTTAGTACCAGTACGTTATTTAATGTGCAGGGTTACTGGAGTGGTTTTATACATACAAAATGACGTAGTAGGATATACACAGTGTACAAAACATTAGGAACACCTGCTCTTTCCATGACATAGACTGAACAGATGAATCTAGGTGAAAGCTATGATCCCTTATTGATGTCAATTGTTAAATCCACTTCAATCAGTGTAGATGAAGGGGAGACAGGTTAAAGAATGATTTTTAAGCCTTTAGACATGGATTGTGACATTCAGAGGGTGAATGGGAAAGACAAAATATTTAAGTACCTTTGAATGGGGTATGGTAGTAGGTGCCAGGCGTACCGCTTTTGGTGTGTCAAGAACTGCAATGCTGCTGAATTTGTCACACTCAAGTTTCCCCTGTGTATCAAGAATGGTCCACCACCCAAACGACATCCAGCCAACTTGATACAATTGTGGGAAGCATTGGAGTCAACATGGGCCAGCATTCCTGTGGAACAGTTTCAACACCTTGTGGAGTCCATGCCCCGAGGAACTGAGGCTGATCTGAGGGCAAAAGGGGTGCAACTCAATATTAGGAAGGTGTTGCTAATGTTTGGTACGCTCAGTGTACATGTAAACAGGAGAAATAGTGGCCAGTAGCAGGATAAATAGATAAAACAGTAATGGTAATCAATTATCCATGGACAGCAGTGTAATGGAATAATACGTCTAATCATTTTAGCAGAAGTGTAGGTTGTCTGAGTAGGTGGAGACCTGTGGATGGACATAGAGTCAGTGTGGATAGGCTGTGGGAGCGGGAGAACAGTAGTTGGTTTGCCATTTAACATGTGTGCTATTAAACAGAGTCAGTCTACAATAGGAAGTATAAATGTATTTCATTTTATCTAACAGACAGGGTCCGGGTCTGCGTGACCTTGTCAACATGACCTTATATATGAATAAAAGGTTTAGGAAGAAGCTTTATGTAAGCTGTGGCCTATTCACATGACCGATGACACACATGGGAGTAATGACTAAAGAATGGTTCCACCCTACTGCGTCCTAAATGGCACCCCAGCCTACTACTTTTGACCAGGGCCCATAGGGCACTGGTCAAAAGTAGTGCATCATAAAGGGAATAGGGTGCCATTTGGGATGCATAAATAGCGCGAAACAAGTCAGGGACAGAATATCTGTCCACCAAAACGAGAGGAAAAAACATCCATTACATCTAATTTCTCGCAACTATCTATAAAATGTGATGTACAAAAGGATAAAACATCTGGTGGTATCTACAGTTCTACATAATGCATCAATCCCTCCTGAAACAGAGCAGCTGTAGAAAGCCTTTTAAACACATTCTCTCCTTAGACAGCTGGCTGTTGCCTGTCTGCACCGTGTTCATTTATTTGGAGACAGAAGTTATGTAATATTAAGTCATAATTGAGAGACATGGTTCACTTTGATTAAATTGGTAAACCTAGTTCCAAGGAAAACAGACATTTGGCAATTCTCTCAACATACCAGCAATTTATAACCACTTATTAAAAACATTCCAAAAGGAGACAATATACAATTGCTGTGTCATACCATGATTTCTGCGAAAGATGACAATGACACATCAATATGTTGTTGTTTTCATGACCCAGGCGGTGAACTGGTATGTGGAGTATGTCACGTAGGATACTGTGATTTAAAGATATGGCACAGAGCCAAGACTGTAAATAAAAAAAGAGGGTGAACCAAAAGCCCGGAGAGAATTCTTCTTGAGAGAAACTCTGTGGAGGGAAAATAGTGTCTGTGACTGCTCTGAGTGGTTAAAACGGAGACAACTCTGGTTATGCTGTCTGGGGGGAGACTCTGGATGCATCCCAGATGGCATCCTTTTCCCTAGAGATGTAGGTTTTTAATTTGAGCCAGTTTGCTACAGCAGGAAAATAATCCTGCAGAAACAGGAAATGTGAATTATGTGGATTGTAATGAATGGACATTTTTGTAGCGGTTGATACATATTTCATAAACGAAAATTTAAGTCTGACATTTCAAAGTGGAAATTATAAACTTCAGAAACCTTTTTAAAGCTCAAATACACTACACGTTTTAATTTCCTGCATTGCAGGAAAGTTCTCCTGTAACCGGGTGATGAAATTAAGATCCTACATCTACATATTGTGAACTGCTTTTCACCAGAGCCCTATGGGCCTATATACACTACTCCAAAAAATAAAGGGAACACTAAAATAACACATCCTAGATCTGAATGAATGAAATAATCTTATTAAATACTTTTTTCTTTACATAGTTGAATGTGCTGACAACAAATTCACACAAAAATAATCAATGGAAATCCAATTTATCAACCCATGGAGGTCTGGATTTGGAGTCACACTCAAAATTAAAGTGGAAAACCACATTATAGGCTGATCCAACTTTGATGTAATGTCCTTAAAACAAGTCAAAATGAGGCTCAGTAGTGTGTGTGGCCTCCACATGCCTGTATGACCTCCCTACAACGCCTGGGCATGCTCCTGATGAGGTGTCGGATGGTCTCCTGAGGGATCTCCTCCCAGACCTGGACTAAAGCATCCACCAACTCCTGGACAGTCTGTGGTGCAACGTGGCATTGGTGGATGGAGCGAGACATGATGTCCCAGATGTGCTCAATTGGATTCGGGTCTGGGGAACGGGCGGGCCAGTCCATAGCATCAATGCCTTCCTCTTGCAGGAACTGCTGACCCACTCCAGCCACATGAGGTCTAGCATTGTCTTGCATTAGGAGGAACCCAGGGCCAACCGCACCAGCATATGGTCTCACAAGGGGTCTGAGGATCTCATCTCGGTACCTAATGGCAGTCAGGCTACCTCTGGCAAGCACATGGAGGGCTGTGCGGCCCCCCAAAGAAATGCCACCCCACACCATGACTGACCCACTGCCAAACCGGTCATGCTGGAGGATGTTGCAGGCAGCAGAACGTTCTCCACGGCGTCTCCAGACTCTGTCACGTCTGTCACATGTGCTCAGTGTGAACCTGCTTTCATCTGTGAAGAGCACAGGGCACCAGTGGCGAATTTGCCAATCTTGGTGTTCTCTGGCAAATGCCAAACGTCCTGCACGGTGTTGGGCTGTAAGCACAACCCCCACCTGTGGACGTTGGGCCCTCATACCACCCTCATGGAGTCTGTTTCTGACCATTTAAGCAGACACATGCACATTTGTGGCCTGCTGGAGGTCATTTTGCAGGGCTCTGGCAGTGCTCCTCCTGCTCCTCCTTGCACAAAGGCGGAGGTAGCGGTCCTGCTGCTGGGTTGTTGCCCTCCTACGGCCTCCTCCACGTCGCCTGATGTACTGGCCTGTCTCCTGGTAGCGCCTCCATGCTCTGGACACTACGCTGACAGACACAGCAAACCTTCTTGCCACAGCTCGCATTGATGTGCCATCCTGGATGAGCTGCACTACCTGAGCCACTTGTGTGGGTTGTAGACTCCGTCTCATGCTACCACTAGAGTAAAAGCACCGCCAGCATTCAAAAGTGACCAAAACATCAGCCAGGAAGCATAGGAACTGAGAAGTGGTCTGTGGTCACCACCTGCAGAACCACTCCTTTATTGGGGGTGTCTTGCTAATTGCCTATAATTTCCACCTGTTGTCTATTCCATTAGCACAACAGCATGTGAAATGTATTGTCAATCAGTGTTGCTTCCTAAGTGGACAGTTTGATTTCACAGAAGTGTGATTGACTTGGAGTTACATTGTGTTGTTTAAGTGTTCCCTTTATTTTTTTGAGCAGTGTATTGGCGTGGACGAATCAGAATTAGTTGGGTAACATAGATAATTAAGATGTTTTATTAGTATAATATGCTTATTTGAAGTACTTGTCATTAGAAAGTGTCCATTGGACTCTGGTGTATTTTCAGTTGCACGTCTACCTTAGCTGGGGCTCAGACACTTGGGGCCCAGAGAGGGGAGAGGTCAGATTTGTCATCATGAGAATGTATCTTTACTTATTCTTAAACCATGTGAAGGGATGGCGTGGTTAATGGGGAACCAATGACTTGTCTCCACAATGTCTGTGAGCAAGTCACTCCCTCCTTTTCTTTATTGTGGGGAGGATTATGGCAGTAAATGGACCCTTGTATGTCCTCTCTTAGATCTCACACTTATCCTGTGATAATATATGGCCTAGAGGCTAACTCACCCCAGTGAGCCTGTCCAGGAGTAGGGTCAAGAAGGGGTTTGCTTGAGATGGGAGTATCTAGAGTTGACAATTGATATATGCCATTGGATGAAATTGAGTTTTCATTCTATACCGTACCAGGGAGGGACGGTACTAGGGGGACCAGATACTGGGCTATACAATGAACCTTGTTGACATAGCAGTTACTGTCTGATGTGTTTTATGGATATCTGTCATACAAAACTTAACCTTTGTGAACTGTTACTAAGTATCTGTGGTTTGTCAATGTACGTTGAAGGGGGTGTATCGTTGCTATAAAAGATCCCTGTAGCCATTGTGTAATGACCTTCCTGGTTCATTCGAGAGAGTGCATTATTGAAGGTCAAGTACTTCTGCAAAAGTATCTTAAGTATTAAAGATGTAGTTTAACTCGGACTGGTGTGTTTGTAACTCCTCATTTGGTAATGCGGAAATTAGCCACCACAGTATATATACAGTTGAAGTTGGAAGTTTACATACACCTTAGCCAAGTACAATTAAACTCAGTTTTTCACAATTCATGACATTTAATCCGAGTAAAAATTCCCTGTTTTAGGTCAGTTAGGACCACCACTTTATTTAAAAAATGTGAAATGTCAGAATAATAGTAGAGAGAATGATTTATTTCATCTTTTATTTCTTTCATCACATTCCCAGTGGGTCAGAAGTTTACATACACTCAATTAGTATTTGGTAGCATTGCCTTTAAATTGTTTAACTTGGGTTAACCGTTTTGGGTAGCCTTCCACACGCTTCCCACAATAAGTTGGGTGAATTTTGACCCATTCTTCCTGACAGAGCTGGTGTAACTGAGTCAGGTTTGGAGGCCTCCTTGCTCACACATGCTTTTTCAGTTCTGCCCACAAATCTTCTATAGGATTGAGGTCAGGGCTTTGTGATGGCCGCTCCAATACCTTCATTTTGTTGTCCTTAAGCCAATTAGCCACAACTTTAGAAGTTTGCTTGGGGTCATTGTCATTGTCCATTTGGAAGACCCATTTGCGACCAAGCTTTTACTTCCTGACTGATGTCTTGAGATGTTGCTTCAATATATCCTACATTTTCCTTCCTTGTGATGCCATCTATTTTGTGAAGTGCACCAGTCCCTCCTGCAGCAAAACACCCCCACAACATGATTCTGCCACCCCCATGCTTCTTGATTGGGATGGTATTCTTTGGCTTGCAAGCCTCCCCATTTTCCCTCCAAACATAACGATGGTCATTATGGCCAAGCAGTTCTATTTTTGTTTCATCAGACCAGAGGACATTTCTCCAAAAAGTATGATCTTTGTCCCCATGTGCAGTTAATTGCAAACTGTAGTCTGGATTTTTATGCCGATTTTGGAGCAGTGGCTTCTTCCTTGCTGAGCAGCCTTTCAGGTTCGATATAGGACTAGTTTTACTGTGGATATAGATACTTTGCTGTTGTTCTGGGATTGATTTGCACATTTAGCACCAATGTACGTTCATCTCGAGGAGACAAAACGTGTCTCCTTCCTGAGCGGTATGACGGCTGCGTGGTCCCATGGTGTTTATACTTGCGTACTTTTGTTTGTACAGATGAACGTGGTACCTTCAGGCATTTGGAAATTGCTCCCAAGGATGAACCAGACTTGTGGACGTCTCCAATTTTTTTCCTGAGGTCTTGGCTGATTTCTTTGGATTTTTCCTATGATGTCAAGTAAAGAGGCACTGAGTTGGAAGGTAGGCCTTGAAATACATCCACAGGTACACCTCAAATTGACTCAAATGATGTCAATTAGCCTATCAGAAGCTTCTAAAGCCATGACATAATTTTCTGGAATTTTCCAAGCTGTTTAAAGGCACAGTCAACTTAATGTATGTTAACTTCTGACCCACTGGAATTGTGATACAGTGAATTATAAGTGAAATAATCTGTCTGTAAACAATTGTTGGAAAAATAGCACAAAGTAGGTGTCCTAACCGACTTGCCAAAACTATAGTTTGTTAACAAGAAATTTGTGGAGTGGTTGAAAAACAAGTTTTAATGACTCCAACCTAAGTGTATGTAAACTTCCGACTTCAACTGTATATTACCTCACCTGGTTTAAATGGTGTCTCTAGAGACAAAACCTCTCTCATCGTCACTCAATGCCTAGGTTTACCTCCACTGTATTCACATCCTACAATACCCTTGTCTGTACATCATGCCTTGGATCTATTCTTCCGCACCCAGAAACCTGCTCCTTTTACTCTCTGTTCCGAACGCACTAGACGACCAGTTCTTATAGCCTTTAGCTGTACCCTTATCCTACTCCTCCTCTGTTCCTCTGGTGATGTAGAGGTTAACCCAGGCCCTGCAGCCCCCAGCATCACTCCCATTCCCCAGGCGCTCTCATTTGTTGACTTCTGTAACCATAAAAGCCTTGGTTTCGTGAATGTTAACATTTGAAGCCTCCTCTCTAAGTTTGTTTTATTCACTGCTTTAGCACACTCTGCCAACCCGGATGTCCTAGCTGTGTCCGAATCCTTGCTTAGGAAGGCCACCAAAATCCTGACATTTCCATCCCTAACTATAACATTTTCCGAGAAGATAGAACTGCCAAATGGGGCGGAGTTGCAATCTACTGCAGAGATTGACAGAACTCTGCAGGCTTACTTTCCAGGTCTGTGCCCAAAGAATTCAAGCTTCTACTTTTAAAAATCCACCTTTTCAGAAACAAGTCTCTCACCGTTGCCGCTTGTTATAGACCACCTTCAGCCCCCAGCTGTGCCCTGGACACCATATGTGAATTGATTGCCCCCCATCTATCTTCAGAGCTTGTACTGTTAGGTGACCTAAACTGGGACATGCTTAACACCCCGGCCCTCCTACCATCTAAGCTAGATGCCCTCAATCTCACACAAATGATCAATGAACCTACTGTCACGCCCTGGCCATAGAGAGGTTTTTGTTCTCTATTTTGGTTAGGCCAGGGTGTGACTAGGGTGGGCATTCTATGTGCCCTTTTCTATGTTTTGTGTATTTCTTTGTTTTGGCCGGGTATGGTTCTCAATCAGGGACAGCTGTCTGTAGTTGTCTCTGATTGGGAACCATACTTAGGTAGCCTTTTCCCAAAGGGTTTTTGTGGGTAGTTCATTTCTGTTTAGTGTTTGCACCTTACGAAACTGTTTCAGTATTTTCTTTGTTATTTTTGTTTTAGTGTTCAGTTATTAAAATAAACATGAACACTTACCACGCTGCATTTTGGTCCGATGATTCATCTTCTTCAGACGACGAATGTTGTTACACCTACCAGGTAAACCCCAAATCCGTAAACACAGGCACCCTCATAGATATCATCCTGACCAACCTGCCCCCTAAATACACCTCTGCTGTCTTCAACCAGGATCTCATCGATCACTTTTCGCCGGTAATGGGTCTGCAGTCAAACGACCACCCCTCATCACTGTCAAACGCTCCCTAAAACACTTCAGCGAGCAGGCCTTGCTAATCGATCTGACCCAGGTACCCTGGAAGGATATTGTCCTCATTCCGTCAGTAGAGGATGCCTGGTTATTCTTTAAAAGTGCATTCCTCACCATCTTAAATAAGCATGCCCCGTTCAAAAAATGTAGAACCAGGAACAGATATAGCCCTTTGTTCACTCCAGAAATGACTGCCCTTGACCAGCACAAAAACATCCTGTGTCGAACTGCATAAGCATCGAATTGCCCCCGCGATATGCAACTTTTTAGGGAAGTTAGGAACCAATATACACAAGCAGTTAAGAAAGCAAAGGCTAGCTTTTTCAAACAGAAATTTACATCCTGTAGCATAAACTCCAAAAAGTTCTGGGACACTGTAAAGTCCATGGAGAATAAGAGCCCCTCCTCCCAGCTGCCCACTGCACTGAGGCTAGGAAACACTGTCACCACCGATAAATCCACTATAATTGAGAATTTCAACAAGCATTTCTCTACGGCTGGCCATGCTTTGCACCTGGCTACCCCTACCCCGGTCAACTGCCCGGCACCCTCCACAGCAGCCTGCCAAAGCCCCCACCATTTTTCCTTCACCCAAATCCAGATAGCTGATGCGCTGAAAGAGCTGCAAAATCCCCTACAAATCAGCCGGGCTAGACAATCTGGACCCTCTCTTTCTAAGATTATCCGCCGCAGTTGTTGCAACCCCTATTACTAGCCTGTTCAACCTCTCTTTCATATCGTATGAGATCCCCAAAGATTGGAAAGCTACTGCGGTCATCCCCCTCTTCAAAGGTGGAGACAATCTAGACCCAAACTGTTACAGATCTATATCTATCCTTTCCTGCCTTTCTAAGTCTTCGAAAGCCAATTTAACAAACAGATCACCGACCTTTTCGAATCCCACCGTATCTTCTCCGCTATGCAATCTGGTTTCCGAGCTGGTCATGGGTGCACCTTAGCCACGCTCAAGGTCCTAAACTATATCATAACCGCCATCGATAAAAGACTACTGTGCAGCCGTATTCATCTACCTGGCCAAGGCTTTCGACTCTGTCAATCACCACATTCTAATCGGCAGACTCAACAGCCTTGGTTTCTCAAATGACTGCCTCACCTGGTTCACCAACTACTTCTCAGACAGAGTTCAGTGTGTCAAATCAGGGGGCCTGTTGTCCGGACCTCTGGCAGTCTTTATGGGGGTGCCACAGGGTTCAATTTTTGGGCCGACTCTTTTCTCTGTATACATCAATGATGTCGCTCTTGCTGCTGGTGATTCTCTGATCCACCTCTACGCAGACGACACCATTCTGTATACTTCTGGCCCTTCTTTGGACACTGTGTTAACTAACCTCCAGACGAGCTTCAATGCCATACAACTCTCCTTCCGTGGTCTCCAACTGCTCTTAAATGCAAGGAAAACTAAATGCATGCTCTTCAACCGATCGCTACCCGCACCTGCCCGCCCGTCCAGCGTCACTACTCTGGACGGTTCTGACTTAGAATATGTGGACAACTACAAATACCTAGGTGTCTGGTTAGACTGTAAACTCTTCTTCCAGACTCACATTAAGCATCTCCAATCCAAAATGAAATCTAGAATCGGCTTCCTATTTCGCAACAAAGCATCCTTCACTCATGCTGCCAAACATACCCTTGTAAAACTGACCATCCTACCGATCCTTGACTTCGCCGATGTAATTTACAAAATAACCTTCAACACTCTACTCAGCAAATTGGATGCAGTATTTCACAGTGTCATCCGTTTTGTCACCAAAGCACCATATACTACCCACCACTGCGACCTATATGCTCTCGTTGGCTAGCCTTCGCTTCATATTCGTCACCAATCCCACTGGCTCCAGGTCATCTATAAGTCTTTGCTAGGTAAATCCCTGCCTTATCTCAGCTCACTGGTCACCATAGCAGCACACACCCATAGCACGCGCTCCAGCAGGTATATTTCACTGGTCACCCACAAAGCCAATTCCTCCTTTGGCCGCCTTTCCTTCCAGTTCTCTGCTGCCAATAACTGGAACGAATTGCAAAAATCACTGAAACTGGAGACTCATATCTCCCTCTCTAACTTTAAGCACCAGCTGTCAGAGCAGCTCACAGATCATTGCACCTGTACATAGCCCATCTGTAAATAGCCCATCCAACTACCTCATCCCCATATATTTTGTATTTATTTTTTGCTCCTTTGCACCCCAGTATCTCTACTTAAACACTGGAGTGATAGATGTGCAGAAGATGAATGTGCAAGTAGAGATACTGGGGAGCAAAGGAGCAAGCTTGAACACTTGAAGAAACTTCTTGAAATGTTCCACATTGACTGACCTTCACTATATATACCATATATATATATGGTATAGTGTGCCATTTTGGATGTCCACATAATGTAGTATTGTGTGGACAGCATGCAGAGAGAACAGCATTATAACCTGCTACATTAGAGATAATACAGTCAACAGATGTTGGTCTGTGCTTACTATCATTACTGTGCCATTGAGCAGTTAAGAGTTAATGGGGGTCATATTGTCAGAGATTTTACAGAGATATTAAGCCATGCAGCGTTACAGCTGACCTTTATACTAGTAAATATTTATGTCTGAAAACCATTTTTGGATTATTCTAATTTGTATTTACATGTTTTGCTTATAGCCCAAGAACACAAGGTTCTCGAAAAGATAGCAATGAGGCAGTAGAAAGGTTCATATATTTTGCACTGCTGATACTACTAACTAGATAGTTATACTCCTCACGTATAGGCTACATTGTGTTTAGGAAATAAATACATTGTTGCAACAATTTCACCTAATCAGTACGCTTCAATTTATGGCTGTATGGTTAGGCTATATCTAACCTGGGTACAGTTTATGAGGTGACAGTATTTGAACGTTTTTTTCAATAGACCTATTCGATCAGATGTTTAAAAAAAGTTTCCAAATTGAAGTTAACACATTGGTTGTTAATATCTTACAATGAATGGGAGAGTTGCCCTCTACCCTTACTGTGTATTGAGTAGCCTAAGCTATATATAAAAACATATATTATTTGTACGGATAATGTGACTAATTAGTTCAAATCAAAGAACCAAAAAAATGCATATTTGTTCATGCAAAACGCTTCAGTGGGTGGATACTTACTTTCAAATCCAAGAACGCTGTTAGGAATGGGAGACCCATTATCCGGAGAATCAGATAAGCACAGCGGTAACGTTATCCAAGCAGGGAGCTGCTAAGGGAAACCATCCTGTTATAAATCAAATACAGTAGGCTATTTTACAAGACCGAGCCGTTAACGTCGAAACGTTCACTCCCTTATGCGACTAAAAGGTCGTTTTGCTGCAAGTGGAGGGCTGGAAGCGGCGACTCCGTTATTATTCAGTGATATGTTCCCGACGCATGGAGCGGTTAGTGGACCGCTTCTCGTCTACTGGCGGCGATCAGGCGCTCTAGGATCAAAAGGGGTTTGCGTTGCGCTGTTGTGCCTCGCCAATCCACATGGCTTTAGGTATAGCGGTTTGGACAGAGGTATGTATAATGGAGGTTGCCATCATAGGATGGGTTGGAAACATTGACATAAGCAAATGAAATGAGTAGGCCTTGGCTACCACTTAGATCATTAAAAACAAAGCTGTAATACTAGTTATCCCACTGGGCAAAATCTTTCAACGTCATTTCAATGGTTTTTAAAGATGCCGTTGAATCAACGTGGAAAACTGATTTGATTTGCAAAGTCATCAAAGTAAGGGTAGGCCTACAAGGTATACACACTTTTTTTATATACACACTTTTATTTCAGTGCCTATAAAAGTAGTGTAGTGGAGTTATCAATTATGTAGTATAATATAGAAATCATGAACTAAGTTGCCTGCCTACACAATTGCAAAGCACGTGAAATATTGCCAGCCTGTAACCGGTAGTGTAGTAAAGAAGTTTCAATCTATGATATCTACCAATAAATGTTTATTAAGGCAACAATGGGTATGCAAACCAGGTATTGAACAAGTTTGGTCCGAAGTCTTGTTTGAATCTTTGCGATGCGCAATTCATTCATAATGCGCTGTTTAAATGAACATTTCTAAATGCTTCCCCAAAAATCCTTCCCAGTTAAATGTTGACTGCAAATTAGGCCTATCTGGCAGAATGATATCATGTAGATTTGTATCAGGGATGGGCAACAGGTGACCCGCAGGCCTCCCCCTTTTGTAGATTGGTAAATTAGTCTAGTGGTATGGATGTGGGTACACAGACCCAAGAGCCACTGCAGCCATTCATGATGATTTCCGTTATTTTTTGGCCTTAGCCCCATCAAAGTTGCCCAACCCTGATTTGTGTCAATCGTGGGGGCATTTGTTTTGCAAACTCTGCCATCACATGTAGACTGTAGGCCCAGAGCCTCATGTACACTGTAGGGCCAGGCTCTACAGGGTGGCAAAGCTGGACATGGACCCCCCAGATAAAATGTGTGACCCCCCACAGTTTTGTTTTCCCATAAACATAACAAATAGTATATGAATTACCCTGCCTGATTTTGCTAATGTAGCGCTGCCGCTCTGCCAGTAGAGCAGACAATGCATACCCATTGTTGCCTTAATAAACATTTATTGGTAGATATCATAGATTGAAACTTCTTTACTACACTACCGGTTACCGATGTTGACATTCTGTGAGCTGATCCATGTGACAGTTTAGAGCTGCTTGCGCTTGCTGCAATATTCCATTCAAACTAGGCTGGCAATATTTCACGTGTTTTGCAATTGTGTAGGCAGGCTACTTTGTTCATGATTTCTATATTATACTACATAATTGATAACTCCACTACAATACTTTTCTCGGCACTGAAAAAAAAGTGTGCCAGGTGTTAACTCTTGATCTGAGAAGTGTGAGGGAAGTGGGGCTGTCATGAGGGGGCGGTAGGTAGTCCAGCAGTTAAGAGCGTTGGACCAGTAACCGTGTCCACGTGCCCTTGAGCAAGGCATTTAACCCTAATTGCTCCAGGACTGACCTCAATACTGTCAGAGAGAATTCGGCACTGGTCAAAAAGTGATTGATGAGGTATTTTATGGGTCACGTGGTTATGCCCATATATGTACATCCTGTCCAGAAGTGTTTGTGTAACCTGATAGTGCATCTGTTTATGTTAAAGCCGGTGTTTACATTAAAGCTGTCAAGGTGATTGATGTGTAGTGACCTTGTTGAACTGTGGAATGTGTTTGAACATTTGATACTTCTGTTTAGGGTAAAGCATGTGTTTGCATTAAAGCTGTCATGATTGATGTGTAGTGACCTCGTTGAACTGTGGAATGGGTTTGAACATTTGAACATCATCACTCCCTCTCCCATCACTGCCCCAACATCATGATGAGCTCTACAGCAGAGTCTCACAACTCAATCGCTGGTTGAAAACTGTTTTCTGCCCCTCCCAAAAGATAGAATTTGTAGATAATTGTCCCTCTTTCTGGGACTCACCCACAAACAGGACCAAGCCTGTCCTGTTGAGGAGTGACGGACTCCATCCTAGCTGGAGGGGTGCTCTCATCTTATCTACGAACATAGACAGGGCTCTAACTCCCTTAGCTCCACAATGAAATAGGGTGCAGGCCAGGCAGCAGGCTGTTAGCCAGCCTGCCAGCTTAGTGGAGTCTGCCACTAGCACAGTCAGTGTAGTCAGCTCAGCTATCCCCATTGAGACCGTGTCTGTGCCTCGACCTAGGTTGGGCAAAACAAAACATGGCAGTGTTCGCCTTAGCAATCTCACTAGAATAAAGACCTCCTCCCTTCCTGCCATTATTGAAAGAGATTGTGATACCTCACATCTCAAAATAGGGCTACTTAATGTTAGATCCCTCACTTCCAAGGCAGTTATAGTCAATGAAATAATCACTGATCATAATCTTGATGTGATTGGCCTGACTGAAACTTGGCTTAAGCCTGATGAATTTACTGTGTTAAATGAGGTCTCACCTCCTGGTTACACTAGTGACCATATCCCCCGCGCATCCCGCAAAGGCGGAGGTGTTGCTAACATTTACGATAGCAAATTTCAATTTACAAACCCCCCCCCCCCCCGACGTTTTCGTCTTTTGAGCTTCTAGTCTTGAAATCTATGCAGCCTACTCAATCACTTTTTATAGCTACTGTTTACAGGCCTCCTGGGTCATATACAGCGTTCCTCACTGAGTTCCCTGAATTCCTATCGGACCTTGTTGTCACGGTTGTCGTTGGTAATGGAGGACCAAAACGCAGCAGGTATGTGTAAGCTCATCTTGACGTTTATTAACTCAGAATGAACGTACAAAAATTAACAAACAAGTGAACGAACGATCAACAAACAGTCTGGCAAGGCACAAGGCTAAACACAGAACAATCTCCCACAAACACACAGACAAACACACCCAACTAATATAGGACTTCCAATCAAAGGCATCACCACACAGCTGCCTTCAATTGGAAGTCTACCCCAATTAACTCAACATAGAAACAGACTACCTAGACTAAATATAGAATACATGAATCTCAAACAGTGCCCAAAAAAACCCCGGAATACTAAATCAAATGCCCTTACTACAAAACCACCACCCAGAACCACATAAAACAAATACCCTCTGCCACGTCCTGACCAAACTACAATAACAATGAACCCTTATACTGGCCAGGACGTGACAGTACCCCCCCCCCTAAAGGTGCTAACCCCGGAAGCACCTCAAAAGTAACAAAAACCCCAAACAACAACAAAAAAATCCCCCTAAACTAAAGGGAGGGAAGGGAGGGTGGCTGCCGTCAACGACGGCACTGTGCTACACCCCCCCTCCCCAACCCACCTATATCTGGAGGTGGCTCTGGTTCTGGCAGTTCCGGGCAGACGACCCACCCCGGCAGCTCCGGGTAGACGGGCCACTCGGGCTGGGCCGGAGGACAGTCGGGCCACTCCGGCAGACCCGGAAGACAGTCGGGCCACTCCGGCAGACCCGGAAGGCAGTCGGGCCACTCCGGCAGACCCGGAGGGCAGTCGGGCCACTCCGGCAGACCCGGAGGGCAGTCGGGCCACTCCGGCAGACCCGGAGGGCAGTCGGGCCACTCCGGCAGACCCGGAGGGCAGTCGGGCCACTGACTGGCGGGCGGCTCCTGACTGGCGGGCGGCTCTGGCGACTCCTGACTGGCGGGCGGCTCTGGCGACTCCTGACTGGCGGGCGGCTCTGGCGACTCCTGACTGGCGGGCGGCTCTGGCGACGTACGACTGGCGGGCGGCTCTGGCGACGTACGACTGGCGGGCGGCTTTGGCGACTTACGACTGGCGGGCAGCTTTGGCGACTTACGACTGGCGGGCAGCGATGGCGACTTACGACTGGCGGGCAGCGATGGCGACTTACGACTGGCGGGCAGCGATGGCGACTTACGACTGGCGGGCAGCTCTAGTGACTTTTGACTGGCGGGCAGCTCTGGCGACTGTTGACTGGCGGGCAGCTCTGGTGACTGTTGACTGGCTGGCAGCTCTGGTGACTGTTGACTGGCGGGCAGCTCTGGTGACTGTTGACTGGCGGGCAGCTCTGGTGACTGTTGACTGGCGGGCAGCTCTGGTGACTGTTGACTGACGGGCAGTTCTAGCGACGTCGGACTGAGATGACGCACTTGAAGCCTGGTGCATGGTGCTGGTACTGGACGTATCAGCCTGGGAACACGCACCTCAGAGCTAGTGCGGGGAGCGGGAACAGGACGAGTCAGACTGGGCTGACGCACTAAAAGCCCGATGCGTGGCGCTGGTACTGGAGGTATCGGCTTGGGAACACGCACCTCCAGGCTAGTGCGGGGAGCGGGAACAGGACGAGTCGGACTGGGCTGACGAACTGGATGCCTGGTGCGTGGTGCTGGTATTATCTTCACCAGACAGCTAGCATGCACCTCAGGACTATTAACAAACGCTACTCCAGGTGATAACATTAGGACACGCTCTGTAGGGCGAATGTCGTGCCTAAAACACCAACACAGTAGCTCTCTCATCCTTTTCTCCTCCAATTTTCCCATCCACTCCCTTATAGCCTCTGTTTCTCTTTCCTCCACTTTTCCCCTCACTAGCTCTGGTTCCATCCTCGGCTCCGCCGATCTGTCCGTGTGCCCCCCCCCCAAAAAAATTATTGGGGCTGCCTCTCCGGTTTAAACGCCAGTCGCGGTAGCGTTCCCGGTCCTCACCGAATTCCCCTTGCTCCTTCCTCTGCTGCTTGGTCCATTTTTGGTGGGAGATTCTGTCACGGTTGTCGTTGGTAATGGAGGACCAAAACGCAGCAGGTATGTGTAAGCTCATCTTGACGTTTATTAACTCAGAATGAACGTACAAAAATTAACAAACAAGCGAACGAACGATCAACAAACAGTCTGGCAAGGCACAAGGCTAAACACAGAACAATCTCCCACAGACACCACACCCAACTAATATAGGACTTCCAATCAAAGGCAACACCACACAGCTGCCTTCAATTGGAAGTCCACCCCAATTAACTCAACATAGAAACAGACTACCTAGACTAAACATAGAATACATGAATCTCAAACAGTGCCCCAAAAACCCCCGGAATACTACATCAAATGCCCTTACTACAAAACCACCAGCCTGAACCACATAAAACAAATACCCTCTGCCACGTCCTGACCAAACTACAATAACAATTAA
Organism: Salmo trutta; assembly: GCF_901001165.1. Taxonomy (NCBI): domain Eukaryota; kingdom Metazoa; phylum Chordata; class Actinopteri; order Salmoniformes; family Salmonidae; genus Salmo; species Salmo trutta. The sequence continues at coordinate 27,196,001 of NC_042992.1, read as the reverse complement.
CCCTTATACTGGCCAGGACGTGACACTTGTAGTCATAGCAGATAATATTCAAATTTTTGGTGACTTTAATATTCACATGGAAAAGTCCACAGACCCACTCCAAAAGGCTTTCGGAGCCATCATCGACTCAGTGGGTTTTGTCCAACATGTCTCCGGACCTACTCACTGCCACAGTCATACTCTGGACCTAGTTTTGTCCCATGGAATAAATGTTGTGGATCTTAATATTTTTCCTCATAATCCTGGACTATCGGACCACCATTTTATTACGTTTGCAATTGCAAAAAATAATTTGCTCAGACCCCAACCAAGGAGCATCAAAAGTCGTGCTATAAATTCTCAGACAACCCAAAGATTCCTTGATGCCCTTCCAGAATCCCTCTGCCTACCCAAGGACGTCAGAGGACAAAAATCAGTTAACCACCTAACTGAGGAACTCAATTTAACCTGTTAGGGCTAGGAGGCAGTATTTACACGGCCGGATAAAAAAACGTACCCGATTTAATCTGGTTACTACTCCTGCCCAGTAACTAGAATATGCATATAATTATTGGCTTTGGATAGAAAACACCCTAAAGTTTCTAAAACTGTTTGAATGGTGTCTTTGAGTATAACAGAACTCATTTGGCAGGCCAAAACCTGAGAAGATTCCAAACAGGAAGCGCTCTTTCTGACTATTTCTTGGCCTTTTTGATCATCTCTAACCAAAACAGGGGATCTCTGGCATAACGTGACATTTTCTAACGCTCCCATAGGCTCTCAGAAGGCGCCAGAAGGATGAATGGTGACTTTGCAGGCCATGGCTGAAAAACATTAGCGCATTTGGATAGTGGTCGATCTGAGGACAATGAGACTGGAGGCGCGTGCACCAGCCGACACCGTGTTTACTTTCTCTCTCTTTGAACGAAAGCAACGACTCTCGGGTCGTAATATTATCGCTTTTTTACCAGAAAAATCGCATAAAAATTGATTTTAAACAGCGTTTGACATGCTTTGAAGTACGGTAATGGAATATTTTGACATTTTTTGTCATGAAACGCGTCGGGCACGTTACCCTTCTTTACCCTTCGGATAGTGTCTTGAACGCACGAACAAAACGCCGCTATTTGGATATAACTATGGATTATTTGGAACCAAACCAACATTTGTTATTGAAGTAGAAGTCCTGGGAATGCAATCTGACGAAGAACAGCAAAGGTAATCAAACTTTTCTAATAGTAAATCGGAGTTTGGTGAGTACCACACTTGGTGGGTGTCAAAATAGCTAGCCTGTGATGGCCGGGCTATCTACTCAGAATATTGCAAAATGTGCTTTCAACGAAAAGCTATTTTAAAATCGGACATAGCGAGTGCATAAAGGAGTTCTGTATCTATAATTCTTAACAATTATTTTATGTTTTTTGTGAACGTTTATCGTGAGTAATTTAGTAAATTCACCGGAAGTGTTCGGTGGGAATGCTAGTCACATGCTAGTCACATGCTAATGTAAAAAGCTGGTTTTTGATATAAATATGAACTTGATTGAACAAAACATGCATGTATTGTATAACATAATGTCCTAGGATTGTCATCTGATGAAGATCATCAAAGGTTAGTGCTGCATTTAGCTGTGGTTTGGGTTTATGTGACATTATATGCTAGCTTGAAAAATGGGTGTCTGATTATTTCTGGCTGGGTACTCTGCTGACATAATCTAATGTTTTGCTTTCGTTGTAAAGCCTTTTTGAAATCGGACAGTGTGGTTAGATTAACGAGAGTCTTGTCTTTAAAATGGTGTAAAATAGTCATATGTTTGAGAAATTGAAGTAATAGCATTTCTAAGGTATTTGAATATCGCGCCACAGGATTACACTGGCTGTTGAGTAGGTGGGACGCAAGCGTCCCACTGGCACAGAGAGGTTAATAAGTGCCAAAACTCCAAAAACCAAAATATACGAAATAATAAAAGTGGGTACAAAACCCGTCGCACACCAGAACATAACTTGCACATAACATGCAATCAAACAATCACCGACAAGGACATGAGGGGAAACAGAGGGTTAAATACACAACATGTAATTGATGAGATTGGAACCAGGTGTGATGGAATACAAGACAAAACCAATGGAAAATGAAAAATGGATCAGCGATGGCTAGAAGGTTGGTCTATTGCCGAACAAGGAGAGGGACCGACTTCGGCGGAAGTCGTGACAGCGTGCCTGATTTCTTTGAGTTTCTCGTGGATGTAGATCACCTCCTTCAGTTCATGTAGGAAAGCCTCGGTTACACCGTAAACCCTGGGAATAGATGGCACAAGACCCATAGACTCCAGGGCTCTGACCATCGATGGTATAAAACTTCTGGACCACAGTCTTTTCACCAGTTCCTCAAAGTGGTTGAAGAAGAAGTACTTGGCTGGGTCATATAAACACGGATGTCGTCGTTGGCTGGGGTGATTGATCTGACAACCATGACATTTTTCTCTTATATACTCTCCAATCACCACATCTAAAAGTCTGGTCTGTATATTCTTCTCCTGCGACTATGATATAGAGTTTTACTCTACAGGCCGGGTAATCAAACAGATAACCCCATAATTGTCCATTAGACATCAACACTTGATCTTTCAGCACAGTTGCGGGCGGTATTAGGGTTCTATACATATTTAGAAAACGCTTTTTTGGTGCATCGTATATTGATGCTTTATACTCTTCCCTTTCTCTATGTTTTAACCGGGGTCCTGTTTCCGTTGTTAAGGTCGTCACGGGTGTGTCAGTAATCAAGAGCGTTGGTAGATCGAATCCCCGAGCTGACAAGGTAAAAATCATCTGTTGTTCTGCCCCTGAACAAGGCAGTTAACCTGCTGTTCCTAGGCCATCATTGTAAATAAGAATTTGTTCTATAAACCTGTTAGGGCTAGGGAAAAGTATTTACACGGCCGGATAAAAAACGTACCCGATTTAATCTGGTTACTACTGCTACCCAGTAACTACAATATGCATATAATTATTGGCTTTGGATAGCAAACACCCTAAAGTTTCTAAAACTGTTTGAATGGTGTCTGTGAGTATAACAGAACTCATATGGCAGGCAAAAACCTGAGAAGATTCTGAACAGGAAGTGGCCTGTCTGACAAGATCTTGTACTTCTTGTCTCTGTTTACTGAAGACTGAGGATCTTTGCTGTAACGTGACACTTCCTACGGCTCCCATAGGCTCTCAGAGCCCGGGAAAAAGCTGAATGATGTCATTCCAGCCCCAGGCTGAAACACATTTGCGCTTTTGGCAAGTGGCCGATAAGAGGATAATGGGCTTAGGCGCGTGCACGAGTCGATCCCGTGCTTTATTTTCTGTCGTCTATTTACCTAAACGCAGATTCCCGGTCGGAATATTATCGCTTTTTTACGAGAAAAATGGCATAAAAATTGATTTTAAACAGCGGTTGACATGCTTCAAAGTACGGTAATGGAATATTTAGATTTTTTTTGTCACGAAATGCACCATGCTCGTAACCCTTATTTACCATTCGGATAGTGTCTTGAACGCACGAACAAAACGCCGCTGTTTGAACATAACTATGGATTATTTGGGACCAAACCAACATTTGTTATTGAAGTAGAAGTCCTGGGAGTGCATTCTGACGAAGAACACCAAAGGTAATCAAACTTTTCTAATAGTAAATCGGAGTTTGGTGAAGGCTAAACTTGCTGGGTGTCTAAATAGCTAGCCCTGTGATGCCGGGCTATCTACTGAGAATATTGCAAAATGTGCATTTTAAAATCGGACATATCGAGTGCATAGAGGAGTTCTGTATCTATAATTCTTAAAATAATTGTTATGCTTTTTGTGAACGTTTATCGTGAGTAATTTAGTAAATTGTTAGTAAATTCGCCGGAAGTTTGCGGGGGGTATGCTAGTTCTGAACGTCACATGCTAATGTAAAAAGCTGGTTTTTGATATAAATATGAACTTGATTGAACAAAACATGCATGTATTGTATAACATAATGTCCTAGGATTGTCATCTGATGAAGATCATCAAAAGGTTAGTGCTGCATTTAGCTGTGGTTTGGGTTTATGTGACATTATATGCTAGCTTGAAAAATGGGTGTCTGATTATTTCTGGCTGGGTACTCTGCTGACATAATCTAATATTTTGCTTTCGTTGTAAAGCCTTTTTGAAATCGGACAGTGTGGTTAGATTAACGAGAGTCTTGTATTTAAAATGGTGTAAAATAGTCATATGTTTGAGAAATTGAAGTAATAGCATTTATAAGGTATTTGAATATCGTGACACGGGATTACACTGGCTGTTGAGTAGGTGGGACGTAAGCGTCCCACTGGCCTAGAGAGGTTAACACCCCGGCCGTCCTACAATCTAAGCTAGATGCCCTCAATCTCACACAAATCATCAAGGAACCTACCAGGTACAACCCTAAATCCGTAACCATGGGCACCCTCTTAGATATTATCCTGACCAACCTGCCCTCTAAATACACCTCTGCTGTCTTCAACCAGGATCTCAGTGATCACTGCCTCATTGCCTGCATGCGTACTGGGTCCGTGGTCAAACGACCACCCCTCATCACTGTCATTTGCTCACAAAACACTTCAGCGAGCAGGCCTTTCTAATCGACATGGCCTGGGTATCCTGGAAGGATATTGACCTCATCCCGTCAGTAGAGGATGCCTGGTTGCTCTTCAAAAGTGCTTTCCTCTCCATCTTAAATAAGCATGCCCCATTCAAAAAATGTAGAACTAAGAACAGATATAGCCCTTGGTTCACCCCAGACTTGACTGTCCTTGACCAGCACAAAAACATCCTGTGGCGTTCTGCATTAGCATCGAATAGCCCCCACAATATGCAACCTTTCAGGGAAGTCAGGAAGCAATATACTCAGTCAGTTAGGAAAGCGAAGGCAACTTTTTCAAACAGAAATTTGCTTCCTGTAGCACTAATTCTACGATAATCGATAATTTCAATAAGCACTTTTCCATGGCTGGCCATTCCTGGCCAACATCTCAGCACCCCCTGCAGCAACTTGCCACCCCTTGCTGCTGGTGATTCTCTGATCCACCTCTACGCAGATGACACATTCTGTATACATCTGGCCCTTCTTTGGACACTGTGCTAACAAACCTCCAAATGAGCTTCAACGCCATACAACACTCCTTCCGTGGCCTCCAACTGCTTTTAAATGCAAGAAAAACTAAGTGCATGCTCTTCAACCGATTTCTGCCCGCCCCCGCCCGCCCGTCTAGCATCACTACTCTGGACGGTTGTGACCTAGAATGTGGACACCTACAAATACCTACAGTTGAAGTCGGAAGTTTACATACACCTTAGCCAAATACATTTAAACTCAGTTTTTCACAATTCCTGACATTTAATCCTAGTAAAAATTCCCTGTCTTAGGTCAGTTAGGATGACCACTTTATTTTAAGAATGTGAAATGTTAGAATAATAGTAGAGAGAATTTTTTTATTTCATCACATTCCCAGTGGGTCAGAAGTTTACATTTACATGTACATTTTAATCATTTAGCAAACACTCTTATCCAGAGCGACTTACAGTAGTGAATGCATACATTTCATAAAACATTTTTTTTTTGTATTGGCCCCCCGTGGGAATCGACCCCACAACCTTGGCGTTACACACACACCATGCTGGCGTTGCAAACACCATGCTCTACCAACTGAGCCACAGGGAAGGCTTCATACACTCAATTGGTATTTGGTAGCATTGCCTTTAAATTGTTTAACTTGGGTCAAATGTTTTGGGTAGCCTTCCACAAGCTCCCCACAATAAGTTGGGTGAATTTTGGCCCATTCCTCCTGACAGAGCTGGTGTAACTCAGTCAGGTTTGTTGGCCTCCTTGTACGCACACGCTTTTTCAGTTCTGCCCACAAATTTTCTATAGGATTGAGGTCAGGGCTTTGTGATGGCCAAGCCAATACCTTGACTTTGTTGTCCATAAGCCATTTTGCCACAACTTTGGAAGTATGCTTGGGGTCATTGTCCATTTGGAAGACCCATTTGCAATCAAGCTTTAAGTTCCTGACTGATGTCTTGAGATGTTGCTTCACTATATCCACATAATTTTCCTACTTCATGATGCCATCTATTTTGTGAAGTGCACCAGTCCCTCCTGCAGAAAGGCACCCCCACAACATGATGCTACCACCCCCATGCTTCACGGTTGGGATGGTGTTCTTCGGCTTGCAAGCCTCCCCCCTTTTTCCTTCAAACATAACGATGGTCATTATGGCCAAACAGTTCTATTTTTGTTTCATCAGACCAGAGGACATTTCTTCAAAGAGTGTGAACTTTGTCCCCATGTGCTTTTTTTATGCAGTTTTGGAGCAGTGGCTTCTTCCTTGTTGAGCGGCCTTTCAGGTTATGTCGATATAGGACTCGTTTTACTGTGGATATAGATACTTTTGTACCGGTTTCCCCCAGTATCTTCACAAGGTCCTTTGTTGTTCTGGGATTGATTTGCACTTTTTGCACCAAAGTACGTTCATCTCTAGGAGACAGAATGTGTCTCCTTCCTGAGCGGTATGACAGCTGCGTGGTCCCACGGTGTTTATACTTGTGCACTATTGTTTGTACAGATGAATGTGGTACCTTCAGGTGTTTGGAAATTGCTCCCAAGGATGAACCAGACTTGTGTATGTCCACAATTTTTTTTCTGAAGTCTTGGCTGATTTCTTTTTATTTTCCCATGATGTCAAGCAAAGAGGCACTGAGTTTGAAGGTAGGCCTTGAAACACATCCACATGTACACCTCCAATTGACTCAATGTCAATTAGTCTATCAGAAGCTTCTAAAGCCATGACATAATTTTCTGGAATTTTCCAAGCTGTTTAAAGGCACAGTCAACTTAGTGTATGTAAACTTCTGACCCACTGGAATTGTGATACAGTGAATTAATAGTGAAATAATCTGTCTGTATGTAACGAAGCCTCTTGGGAAGATGGGGGTGTGTGGAATCAGGAGCAGGAGAGCAGATGGGTTTAAGGGAAACAGACGTTTATTCCAGGCGTTTCCAACAGCACAGCACAAAATACAACGGGAAGACTGCACAAATGGAGCCTCCACCCACAAGAGAGAAATTTCAGTACACACAGCGGAGAAACCTCTACGCCACAAACTAACGAGCCAAACTGCCCACGGTAAACACATACCGTATGAAAATGAAACAAAGCCCGTGGTGCAGGCACGCACCCCTTACAGCACAAAGCAGTAACAATCCCGCACACAGCCTAACCTGCAGCGGGGAAATATATACCCTCCACAATCAGAACAACTAGACACAGGTGTGTAAAACTAGACAGTACTAAACGAAAAAGGAAAATGGGATCGAGGTGCAGGGCGATCCGGATGGAGGCGATGAAACTCACTCAGCAGAGAAGGATCCAAGACGTCCCCCACCGGCACCCAGCATCTCTCCTCCGGACCGTACCCCTCCCTATCCACGAGGTACTGCAGGCCCCCCACCCGACGCCTGGAATCCAGAATGTATCGTACCGTGTACGCCGGGGCCCCCTCGATGTCCAGGGGGGGCGGAGGGACCTCCCGTACCTCAGATTCTTGAAGCGGACCAGCCACCACCGGCCTGAGGAGAGACACAAGAAACGAGGGGTTAATACGGTAATAACGGGGAAGCTGTAACCTATAACACACCTTGTTTATCCTCCTCAGGACTTTAAATGGCCCCACAAACCACGGACCCAGCTTCCGGCAGGGCAGGCGGAGGGGCAGGTTTCGGGTCGTGAACACTGGGGCCTCGCTGTAGTGGCGGTCAGCGCTCGTCTTCTGCCGGGCCTCGGCCCGGTTTAGGTGCTCCTGGACGGCCTCCCAGGTCTCCCTTGAGCGCTTTACCCAGTCCTCCACCACAGGAGCCTTGGTCTGGCTGTGATGCCATGATACCAGGACCGGCTGGTACCCCAACACGCACTGAAAAGGCAAAATGTTAGTTGAGGAGTGGCGGAACGAGTTCTGGGCCATCTCTGCCCATGGAACATACCTCGCCCACTCCCTTGGCCGATCCTGGCAATACGACCGCAGAAACCTACCCACATCCTGGTTCACTTTCTCCACCTGCCCATTACTCTCGGGGTGAAAACCAGAGGTCAGACTGACCGAGACCCCCAGCCGCTCCATGAACGCCCTCCACACCCGGGACGTGAACTGGGGACCCCGATCAGAAACTATGTCCTCAGGCACCCCGTAGTGCCGGAAGACATGAGTAAATAGGGCCTCCACAGTCTGTAGGGCCGTAGGGAGACCGGGCAAAGGGAGGAGACGACAGGACTTAGAAAACCAATCCACAACGACCAGGATCGTGGTGTTCCCCTGGGAAGGTGGGAGATCGGTCAGGAAGTCTACCGATACGTGTGTCCAAGGCCGCTGTGGAACGGGGAGGGGTTGTAACTTCCCGCTTGGCAGGTGTCTAGGCGCCTTGCTCTGAGCGCACACCGAACAGGAGGAGACGTAAAACCTCACGTCCTTAGCCAGCGTGGGCCACCAGTACTTCCCCCTAAGGCTTCGCACCGTCCTATCTATACCTGGGTGACCAGAGGCAGGTAACTGATTCGGTGGGCGCATCCATCTATCGCGGACACCAAGTGGTACATACCTCCGAACCGCAGGACACTGAGGCGGTGTAGGCTCCGAACAGCATGCCCGCTCGATTGTCCGCATCCACCTCCCACACCACCGGTGCTACTAGATAAGAGGCTGGAAGTATGGGGGTGGGATCGATGGGCCGTTCCTCCATATCATACAGACGGGACAGTGCGTCCGCCTTCGAGTTCTGGGAACCTGGTCTATATGAGAGAGTAAATCTAAATCGGGTAAAGAACATGGCCCACCTTGCCTGATGAGGGTTCAGTCTCCTCGCCGCCCGGATGTACTCCAGATTACGGTGGTCAGTCCAGATGAGGAAAGGGTGGTTAGCCCCCTCAAGCCAATGTCTCCACAGCGGTTTTACGACTGCTAGCAGCTCCCGGTCCCCCACGTCATAGTTCTGCTGTAAACAATTGTTGGAAAAATTACTTGTGTCATGCACAAAGTAGATGTCCTAACTGACTTGACAAAACTATAGTTTGTTGACAAGAAATTTGTGGAGTTGTTGAAAAACGAGTTTTAATGACTCCAACGTAAGTGTATGTAAACTTCCAACTTCAACTGTATATGTGACCAATACAATTTCATTTGAGAGAAAACAAATTGAGAACAGGAAAAACGGGAAACACGCTGGTACAACCTGCCAAGACAAGATGAATTGGCAACAGACACAAAGAAAACACAGGTATAAATACACAGGAGATATTGGAGTGAAAAATTGGGAGACACCAGGTTGGGGTGGAGACAAGCGCAAGACAGCTGAAACAGATCAGTGTGACACTTTAGGGGAAGAAAACCTTTGAGGTAAACAGGGAAGAAAGGGCGAGGGCAAGGCTGTTTAATTAGTGAACATTCATAGCTTCAAGTGAAATAACTCTGGATGATGGATGTGAAACCATATATTGATGTTTCTAATTAGAGATGACAGTTAAAGGGACTTGCCCAGGTACCAGGAGCATTCTCACAGAGAAATGTGACTTTGATCTTGTGATAGCCTAGTTTAAGACACAAAAACAAGTGACTCAGTAAGATAACCAGGAATGTGTTTAATATCTTGGCATTGTTTTTTTAAACTGACTCCAACCTAAGTGTATGCAAATTTCTGACTTCAACTGTATATACATAGTTTGTGCCTCCTGTATTGTTGGTAGAAATGCATAGTCACTGTCCCACACCAGTATAGGTCTATGTCACTTGGAAATGATTAACCCATGTACCCTGTGGTTGCCTTGACTAGATTCTGTATGGCTCCAGTCTGGTCTTTGTTGGCTCAACTTAGCTTATTCACATAGATACCACTTAGTTCTGTTTCTTTATGTCTAATTCTCTCTGTGTTGGACCACTCCTGCACTTCCATAGTCTTTCGACCTTCATTCTGTTTACATATGTCTTATGTTTAACCTTATATTGCTTCTTCTTCCTACTTCCAAAGGAAATAGTATGGGCACCGGAAAATTACTAGGCGACCGGAGACTCTCCAACATGGGTACTGGAAAATTACCAAAGAGCTGGATTTTTCACCCACACTAAGCATAGATGATAACAGAGAGTAGCAGTGTTGTAAAAGAGAGGGGGGGGCAATGCAAATAGTCTGCCTTTGGGGTAGAAGCTGTTTAGAAGCCTCTTGGACCTAGACTTGGCGCTCCGGGACCACTTGCCGTGCGGTAGCAGAGAGAACAGTCTATGACTAGGGTGGCTGGAGTCTTTGACAATTTTTAGGGCCTTCCTCTGACACCGCCTGGTATAGAGGTTCTGGATGGGCCGTACGCACTACCCTCTGAAGTGCCTTGCGGTCGGATGCCGATCAGTTGCCATACCAGGCAGTGATGCAACCAGTCAGGATGCTCTCGATGGTGCAGCTATAGAACCTTTTGAGAATCTGAGGACCCATGCCAAATCTTTTCAGTCTCCTGAGGGGGAATAGGTTTTGTCGTGCCCTCTTCAAGACTATCTTGGTGTGCTTGGACCATGGTTGTTGTTGGTGATGTGCACACCAAGGAACTTGAAGCTCTCAACCTGCTCCACTGCAGCCCCGTCGATGAGAATGGGGGCGTGCTTGGTCCTCCATTTCCTGTAGTCCACGATCAGCTCCTTTGTCTTGATCACGCTGAGGGAGAGGTTGTTGTCCTGGCACCACACGGCCAGTTCTCTGATTTCCTCCCTATAGGATATCTCGTCGTTGTCGGTGATCAGGCTGTTGTGTCATCAGCAAACTTAATGATGGTGTTGGAGTCGTTCCTGGTCGTGCAGTCATGAGTGAACAGAGAGTACAGGAGGGGACTGAGCACGCACCCCTGAGGGGCCCCTGTGTTGAGGATCAGCGTGGCGGATGTGTTTTTACCTATGAGAGAGAGAATGATGTGCACCAAAAATCTATGTCTCCCAATGTGTAGCATACAGGCAGGCCTCTGGCTTCACTACTGAGCACCAAGCAGCATGTAGTGTACAGCCCTCTGGCAATACCTTTTTCACTGAGCACCAGAGTCATCTGGCTAACTGGCATCGCTCTTCTCATCTCATCGCACTGCTGAAGGATTAAAAGTATTGTGCCAAGCCTCTCTTCATAAGTGCCTCCTATTCTTCTGCTTCATCCTTATCCCGGTGCTTTAACAGTCCCTTCCAGATGGATGAATATTGTGGGTTGGTCTCTCCTCTCCTCTCCCCTTTGGTCCTGTACTGTTGCTTCTTTGCTACTGTACACAGGCTTTCCCTCAAACCAGGTGCTGGTTCTACTTAAAGTAGTAATGCATAATAAAACTGACCCTTCCCTGGGATGAGATGATACTGTATATCAGAGAGCATTGAAAAGTCAATTTTCACCAGCGATTAGCTGTTGTTGAGTTGAAGTATGTCTTGTTAATGTGACTCTGTCTGTAGCCTGCTCCCAGACACATAACGCAAGGATTACTGCATAGTCAGTCACACTTTAACTGAATCTCCTACATTCTCTAACAAACCCGCTGTAAGGAAATCCGCTATAAGGACTCCATTCTGTTACGGAGAACAAAGATACAAACTTAATGTATTTACACGCTGTTTTTTTGTTGCCATGTTTTGTGGTGACTGTCATTAGGATTAGGCAGCATGAGATCCGTGCGACTGAGGCCCTGAAAACGTCTCAGCCAGCCTGGCACCGAGCCCCATGATGAGAGAGGAGAGGAGGATGAGAGAGGAGACCCCACAAGTCTTTTAAAGAGCAGATTATCAATTCTAGCTATCCACTGGGATGGGCTGTTATTTGACATTTTTGTCCAATTATATTCCACTTGTAGGAGGGAGAGAGAAGGGGGAGAGAGAAGGGGAGAGGGAGAGGAAAGATGCATTTTAAAGTAGAATTTAATGTACAACATACATCATTCCTAAGAACCAGTGAAGAAAGCTCCCTCTTGTCTCTTAAGAGACATGAGAGAAGGACGACCCTCCAGGGAGGTACAGACACGTAACACTGGGATTAGTTCCTCTGCTGAGGAGGTGCTACCCCAGCATCCTAAACAACAGCATTCAGATCACAGGGGAACAGGTGTCTACACCCGAGATTTAACCCTGTGTTCAGGCACACGTCTCTCTGGGTGGGTTAGTGTGTGTGTGTGTGTGTGTGTGTGTGTGTGTGTGTGTGTGTGTGTGTGTGTGTGTGTATCCCTCCTTTGATGTTAGGGCCAGGAACATCATCTCTGTGGAGAGGAGAGCCTCAGTCAGGATTAGGATTGAGGCAATTACAATTTTTTTCATTATTGAATTTGATTCATTTGTCAGTGTAAGGGCCGATGCTGGAGAGGAGAAGCAGGTACGGGTATTAGAACATTTAATATAGAACAGACATCCAACAGGACAGAGACAGCGTCAGAACCGGGTATGCCAAGACAAACATTAATCCTGAAGCAGGGTGCAGGTGTGCAGGCGCAGAAGGTTCAGTCAAGATACCTGCTGTTTAACAACACTGCGTTCGGCCATTAAGCTAAAGCCTAGGTATTGGCTTGGGGAGCTAACACAAATCTTCACTGAAACACCCCATTTAAAACAGCATTAGGAATCTTTTCAGTTTTTTTAATGGACATACAGTATATGAAACGCCAAGTTGAAGTTGTTACTGGGTGAATGGTTGTTCTACAAAATTACAAGTCTGTAACTTCCTCTAACAAACAACAATATTGATTAATATGTGGACTTTGTACCCTATACAGTTCAGTATGTTGATTCGATTGTTACGGCATTGTCACGACTTCATCCGAAGTCGGTCCCTCTCCTTGTTCGGGCGGCGTTTGGCGGTCGACGTCACCGGCCTTCTAGCCATCGTCGATCCACTTTTCATTTTCCATTTGTTTTGTCTTTGTTTTACACACCTGGTTTCAATTCCCCAATTACATGTTCATTATTTAACCCTCTCTTTTCCCCATGGTTTTTGTGCGTGATTCTTTTATGTATGTTCGGTCCGTTATTGTGGGCTCGGTATTACGACATGTTATTGGAATATTTGAGTAAAGTTACTTGTGTTACTCATCTCTGCTGTCCTGCGCCTGACTCCTCTGCACCAGCTACACCCAGACCACTACAGAATCACGCACCCAAAAATGGAGTCAGCAGGAGCAGACAACCCCCCTTTGGCGGTCGAGGAGCAAGTCCAGCAGCATGCGACCATATTTCAACGTCTCTGCACCGCCATGGATCGCGTGCTGCAGACGATGGACCGGTGGGAGAGAGGAGGAGTTCTTCCAGCGCCTCCACCGGCACCACTCGGTCCCAGTGGGATTCGGCTCGCGCTCCCGAGGGAGTATGATGGGACGGCTGCCAGATGCCAGGGGTTCCTACTCCAGCTGGAACTCTACCTGGCGACCGTCCACCCGGCTCCTTCGGGATGTGAGAGCGTGTCCGCCCTCGTCTCCTGTCTCTCAGGGAAAGCCCTGGAGTGGGCCAACACCGTATGGGGGGAAAGAGAAGTGGTGTTGGACCATTACGCGGAGTTCACCGGCCGGTTTTGGCCTGTTTACGACCACCCTCCTGAGGGTAGACCGGCGGGTGAACGTCTGTTCCACATAAGGCAGGGGATGAGGAGCGCACAGGAGTTCGCTTTGGACTTCCGGACCCTGGCCACCAGCGCGGGATGGAACGACAGGGCCCTGATCAATCACTACCGGTGCAGTCTGCGCGAGGACGTCCGTCGGGAATTGGCCTGCAGGGACACCACTCTGACGTTTGACCAGCTGGTGGACCTGTCCATCCGGCTGGATAACCTGCTGGCTATCCGCGGACGTCCGGATCGGGGCCTGTCAGTTCCATCCCCCAGCACCACCGCTCTGACGCCCATGGAGCTGGTAGGTGCTGCACTTAGGGCGACCGGAGGAGGGGCCGTTCCCTGTACCATCTGTGGCCGCAGAGGGCACACTGCTGGTCGGTGCTGGGGAGGTTCCTCTGGGAGTCGAGGCAGCAGGCAGGGCACTCTCATGTCACCCCAGGTGAGTTGGCACCAGGCTCACTCAGAGCCCCCTGTTGCTCACATGTTTATATATTTTCCTGAGTTTTCCCCGCATTCCCAGCATAAGGCGCTTGTAGATTCAGGCGCAGCTGGGATTTTTATTGACAGAGCATTTGCCCATAGTTTAAGGATCCCCATTGTTCCTGTGGATATGCCCTTCTCTGTGCACGCCCTAGATAGTCGACCATCAGGGTCAGGGCTAATTAGGGAGGCCACCGCACTGGTCATGGTTACGCAGGAGGGTCACAAGAAGAGAATTAGTCTTTTCCTTATTGATTCTCCTGTGTTTCTCGTGGTGCTGGGCCTACCCTGGTTGGCCTGTCATGACCCCACTATTTCGTGGCAACAGAGGGCTCTCAAGGAGTGGTCACGAAAGTGCTCGGGGAGGTGTTTAGGGGTTTCCGTCGGTGCTACTGTGGTGGAAAGTCCAGACCAGGTCTCCACCGTGCGCATCCCCTCTGAATATGCTGATTTGTCTCTCGCCTTCTATAAGAAGAGGGCAACTCAATTACCACCCCATTGACGGGGGGATTGTGCGATAAATCTCCTGGTAGACGCAGCACTTCCCAGGACTCACGTGTATCCCCTGTCACAGGAGGAGACGGCGGCTATGGAAACATATGTCTCCGAATCCCTGGGGCAGGGGTACATTGTGGAGGTGGTGGTCAAGGAAAGTAACCTTTTCAACATTCACCACAGCTCAGAAAGACAGGACAACCGAATCTTCCCAGAATAAAATCTATTCCACACATCACACACAAAACCAAACAGTGAAAATACTGTACTGCCCTACCAAGCAAAAAGACAGTAACTGGTGTCATTTTTTCTATATTATATACATGCTTAATCATGTGGACAAGTATCCTGCCTCTATTGTATTATGTTTTGGAGAAAATGGGGGTCATGATAGCAGTAACTGCAAAAAGTTACTGTTAAACCAAGGTAAATAAAAACTATTTTTCTCAGTTCCACGCTATGAGGGTTACTGCCTTTTTGCTTGATAGGGCAGTGTAAGCAACATACATTTACATTTCTACTGAAAATACTATAGAAATTCTCATTAAAACATAAAATAATCAATAATCAATCTTATACAACCCCTGTAACTAGCAGGCAGTGTGTATGTACCTCAGCAGTTATCCTAACAGACGCATCTACATTCAACCCTGTCTCATCCTGTTGTGACAGACAGAGATTACACATATTTAATTCAAACAGGCCCTGTAAGGGCGAAGTGGATACTAGCTCCTTTGAATGTTAATGATGTAGAAATACCTGAACCAGTATCTGTGAGTTAGAAACCTCTAACGCCCAGGAAGCTCAGATTCAAACTCCCATTCACCAGCTCTGCAAGCTTTATAATGTCAAAATGATGTTCATTGATCACCAAATTTGGAGTTTCGCTGAGCAACTATCTTCATTTACTCCCATTACGGCCAGTATTGAACAAAAAAAATGTTTATTTGGTTGCTTGTACATTTCTATTTAGACCTTTTTTGGAAGTACATACCGACCGTAACAGGAGTAAATTAAGATAGTTGCTCAGCGAAACTCCATATTTGGTGACATTATAACTAGGGATGAACGATATATCGGTAAGCATATCGGAATCGGACGATATTAGCTAAAAATGCCAACATCAGCATTGGCCCGATGTCTAGTTTAACGCCGATGTGCAAAACCGATGTCAAAGCTGACGTGCATACCTATATAAACGTAGGTACAGTAGATTACATAATAACGCCACAAAAAATACAGCACTACACATGCAACACAGCATTCCTAACCTAGCCCACAATGTCTGCTGTGTGGATCTATTTTGAAGTTTCAAAGGAAGATAACAAAAAGGCCGTATGCAATGTTTGTGCTGCTATTATTTCCCAAGGAGGGGAGAAAGTGAAATCGTTCGTTACCACAAACCTAATTACTCATTTGAAAGTGCATCACCCCCAGACGTTCAGCGACTACTTAGAACAAAAGCAGAAAAAAACTAAGCACACACATCCAACAACTAAACAAGTTCAAGTCGTGCAGTCATTTGAAAGAGTAAGAACATTTCAGTGAGGCAACTCAAAGGCGAAATCCATTAACGCCAAGATAATGGAAGTCATTGCCCTTGACAATCAACCGTTCTCTGTTGTGGATGATATTTTAGATGTAGCCCTACCGAAGTTACACAGTATTGTTGAAACGCACATACATGAGCTACTTGCTATGGGCGTCACTGCTATTAGCTATATGACTGACATTTGGACCAGCGATGTCAGCCCCATGAGCATGCTGAGTCTGACAGCACAGTGGATTGACGAGGATTTCGTACTGAGGAAAGCCATATTGCATGCTCAAGAATGTGCTGGTTCTCATACCGCTGCTGCCATTTCAATGGCATTTGAGAACATGTTTCAAACTTGGAAACATGAACACACTCCTAGCTCCATTTGAACAACTGACTGGAGAAATAAGCTCATCAATTGCATCTGCAGCAGACGTGATACCGTCTGTCATGGCATTGAAGCGCCTGCTCAACAAAACTGCTGACACAGACCGTGGGGTTAAAACTTGCAAAAGTAGAGGCTGTGAACAAGTAATTTGGTGGCATTCTCTCTGAGCCTCTTTACTGTGTCGCCACCATGCTCGATGCTAGGTACAAGGACCGCTACTTCAATGCAGACAAGAAACAGGGTTTACGTGAAATGTTACAGACACAGCTGGACAAGATGGAAATGGACACGGTGACAGTGAGCACCGAGGAAGAGAGGCCACAGACAGACAGAACTGAATCTTCACTGCTTGACATGTATGATGAAATCCTGGTTGAGAATGAAACGACTGAACAAATGAACAACGAAACAGCACAGAAAGTGAAATAAATAGGTTTTGATTATGTTTTACTGGTAATGGGGACATATGTAAATGCCAACAATATGACTTTTTGGTCAGGTTGTGTGTGTGTTTCAACTATTTAACGGTTCTAGAATGCTTAAAAGGCCGCTAAAATGTTAAATATTGGTTATCGATATCAGTTTTTTTGCCAAGGAAAATCTGTTTTAATCTGAGCTTCCTGGGGTCTCTAACGAAGAGATACTGGTTCAAGAAACACCCAGCGCTGTTACTGTTACCGTCCAGTCTTCAGGGCTCTGTGTGAAGCTACTAGCGTCTAGTCTAGCGTAGTGCTGCTGCCTGCTTTCCTCCTTTCCAGGGACTCCCTCCTTCCCATGTGTACACGTCAAACACACTTTGATGTTTCACCCTTCTGGTAAAATAAAATTTTAAGCATTACCTCAAACCCAATCAAATCAAATGTCTTATGTCACATGTGCCGAAGGTGTAGACCTTACAGTGAAATACTTACTTACAAGCCCTTAACCAACATTGCCGTTTTAAGAAAAATAAGTGTTCAGTAAAAACTAGATAAGTAATAAAATAAAAGTAACAAATAATTAAAGAGCAGCTACTGCTGCTGAAATTCAAGTAGTTTCATCTTTTTTGAGAGAGAGAGAGAGAGAGAGAGATGGTCTTGAAAAAGAAAGAGACTCCTGGCTGTCGCTCTTTTGACAGGAGAACAGTTCTTACAGGAGTAGGAAGAGAGGGGAGGAGAAGGAGGAGGGAGGAGGGGTTCTCTAATGTTATGTGAAGATGCTGCTGTTGAGAGAATAGATACCTTCAGAAAGTATTCATACTCCTGGACTTATTCCACATTTTGTTGTGTTACAGCTTGAATTCCAAATGAATTAAATCTATGTTTTTTTCTCACCCATTTACACACAATTCCCCATAATGACAAAGTGAAAACATATTTTTGAAAAACTTTTTTTATCCTGAAAACCTCCCCAGCTCTTAAAGGTTACAAGCAGGGGCACAACTTTCACTGGGGACATGCCCCCCCACATTCTGAAATTGCATTTTTGTCCCCCCCGTTTTATCATTGGAATGTGATACAAAACGAGGCAACGTTGTGCTTTAGGGCCATGCGGACGCCTCCGAGCGCTCGGGTAGGCTGTTTGGAGGGTTTATCCGAGTGGATAAAAATGTAATAAAAATTATGTCCCCCCCACTTCTAAAACCAAAGTTGCACCCCTGGTTATAAGCATATCCATAACCAATGTTCCCTCTAAGCTGCAAGTGTGAGCTGCTCCTCCAGGACTGCTTCGCAGAAGAAATGCCATGCCAATCAGAGACGCAACAGATTGAACTTCTCTGAGTTCATCCCATTAGTTTGCCCTATATACAGTGCCTTGCGAAAGTATTCGGCCCCCTTGAACTTTTCGTGTGAATAGGAAGATGTGGAGGAGAGGTTGCTCAAAGAAGACTGATGGCAGGAATGACATAGTCATCAGTATCTGAAAAAACCTAGTGGGTGGTATTCCTTTCCAAACTATTTTACTACTGAAGAACTAAGACTTAGAAATCAGTGTTGGGGTCAATTCGAGTTGAAGGCAATCAATTCAGGAAGTTATTTGAATTGAAAATCCCATAATGCAAAATGTTTTGAAATAAATCCGCTGATCAAAAATATAAACGCAACATGTAAAAAGTTGGTCATACGCACAATAAACTTTGTTTACATCCCTGTTAGTGAGCATTTCTCCTTTGCCAAGATAATCCATCCACCTGACAGGTGTGGCATATTAAGAAGCTGATTTAACAGCATGATCATTACACAGGTGCACCTAAAATGTGCAGTTTTGTCACACAACACAATGCCACAGATGTCTCAAGTTTTGAGGGAGCGTGCAATTGGCATGCTGACTGCAGGAATGTCTACCAGAGCTGTTGCCAGAGAATTTAATGTTAATTTCTCTATCATAAGCCGTCGTTTTAGAGAATTTGGCAGTACGTCCAATAGCCCTCGCAGCCGCAGAACACATGTATGGCCTTGTGTGGGCGAGCGTTTTGCTGATGTCAAAGTTGTGAACAGAGTGCCCCATGGTGGCAGTGGGGTTATGGTATGCGCAGGCACAACCTACGGACAACGAACACAATTTCATTTTATTGATGGCAATTTGAATACACAAAAATATTGTGACGAGATCCTGAGGCCCATTGTGAGGCCCATTTTTTTAAGGTATTTGTGACCAACCGATGCATATCTGTATTCCCAGTCATGTGAAATCCATATATTAGGTTCTAATGAATTTATTTCAATTGACTGATTTACTCATATGAACTGTAACTCATTAAAATGAATGAAATTGTTTCATGTTGCCTTTATATATTTGTTCAGTATAGCTTCTACATTTCAGTTTATTGAGAAGTCATTGAAAATAAATGCCCTTTTTTCAATTATTGAATTGAATTGAATTTCACTTCCTCAATTGACTTCCTTCAATTACTATAAAGTAAAAGTAGGATAAGACTTGATCCAAACCCTGTTAGAAATGACTGCTGGTTATGTGACAGATAATCCAGTGAAGTCCCAGACTGAACCACCATGCTGCTTCCATCACGCTGCTCCATCGGCTGACTGGGGACGGAATTTTCTATTTACTGCTGAAATTAAGAATTGGGAGAGGGAAATGCCAAGTGCATTCCTAAATGCCTTTGATTGATTACAGATCTAGGTTATATAAGAAAACTAATCATAAAACTGAAATAAAATAATTAACGTTTGAAAAACTAAAACCAATGAAACTATTATCTTTGACACAAAAACGAACTAAAATAAAATACATAATTAATTATGTTCAGTTTAAAAAAAAAAAAGTATAAAATTGGGGTTTTCAAACTTTTTTTCTCCAAACACCCGCATCCTGCCCCACGTTCTGCGCATGTTTCTTTACCTGTACTTTATGCAACAATTTTTGTGGTCGCCTTCCCTTCACTTTTATGACTGAAAATCGTGAATGATAATTCTTCAAGTTTTACCATGAAACATCCACGCAGCATCTTCTTGAGTTAAACAGTGTTGTTTCGAAGTAGCCTATGGTGTTGTTTTGAATTATGTACAGCTGTGGAGTGTACCAACAATTTTCTTTAAGCATATTAAATAATTAATCTTTCGTTTCTGTGTTTCATAATTTTCCTTCAATTTGCAAGAGGTGGAATGTACAGTAAAAGTCTAAATTTGACACACCTACTCATTCAAGGGTTTTCCTTTATTTTTTACTATTTTCTACATTGTAGAATAATAGTGAAGACATCAAAACTATAAAATAACACAAAAACATGTAGTGTTAAACAAATCAAAATATATTTTAGATTCTTCAAAGTAGCCACCCTTTGCATTGATGACAGTTTTGCACACTCTTGGCATTCTCTCAACCAGCTTCATGAGGTACTCACCTGGAATGCATTTCAATGAACAGGTGTGCCTTGTTAAAAGTTAATTTGTGGAATTTATTTCCTTCTTAATGCATTTGAGCCAATCAGTTGTGTTGTGACAAGGTAGGGGTGGTATACAGATGATAGCCCTATTTGATAAAAGACCAAGTCCATATTATGGCAAGATCAGCTCAAATAAGCAAAGAGAAACCACAGTCCATCATTACTTTAAGACATGAAGGTCAGTCAATGCGGAACATTTCAAGAACTTTGAAAGTTTCTTGAAGTGCAGTCGCAAAAACCATCAAGTGCTATGATGAAACTGGCTCTCATGAGGACCGCCACAGGAAAGGAAGACCCAGAGTTACCTCTGCTGCAGAGGATAAGTTCATTGGAGTTACTAGCCTCAGAAATCGGCAATTTACTGCACCTCAGACTGCACCTCACAGAGTTCAAGTAACAGACACATCTCAACATCAACTGTTCAGAGGAGACTGCGTGAGTCAGGCCTTTATGGTCAAATTGCTGCAAAGAAACCACTACTAAAGTACACCAATAAGAAGAGATTTGCTTGGGCCAAGAAACACGAGCAATGGACATTAGACCGGTCGAAATCTGTCCTTTGTTCTGATGAGTCAAAATTTGAGATTTTTGGTTCCAACCGCCGTGTCTTTGTGAGATGCAGAGTAGGTGAATAGATGATCTACGCATGTGTGGTTCCCACCGTGAAGCATGGAGGAGGAGGTGTAATGGTGTTGGGGTGCTTTGCTGGTGACACTGTCAGTGATTTATTTAGAATTCAAGGCACACTTACCCAGCATGGCTACCACAGCATTCTGCAGCGATACGCCATGCCATCTGGTTTGCGCTTAGTGGTACTATCATTTGTTTTCAACAGGACAATGACCCAAAACACACCTCCAAGCTGTGTAAGGGCTATTTGACCAAGGAGAGTGATGGAGTGCTGCATCAGAGATGGTTTGGGATGAGTTGGACTGCAGAGTGAAGGAAAAGCAGCCAACAAGTGCTCAGCATATGTGGGAACTCCTTCAAGACTGTTGGAAAAGCATTAAAGGTGAAGCTGCCAAGAGTGTGCAAAGCTGTCATCAAGGAAAAGGGTGGCTACTTTGAAGAATCTAAAGTATAAGGTATATTTTGATTTGTTTAACACTTTTTTGGTTACTACATGATTCCATGTGTGTTATTTCATAGTTTTGATGTCTTCACTATTATTCTACAATGTAGAAAATAGTAAAAATAAAGAAAAACGCTTGAATGAGTTGGTGTGTCCAAACTTTTGACAGGTACTGTATCTCGCTGGAGAAAGCATCCGAGCGGGCGAGCGAAACAGGGCCGCTCTGTCTCTGTTTGTGTAGCCCATCTATCTGATGCTGTCTGGTCAAAAAGAGTATGACATTGTTGCCACCCGTTACATTGAATGCAAGGGAAACCAGCGCGCATTTGGTCTCCCGTGATAAAAAAAGTATAAAATAATAACCAATCAGCGTTGAGCTCAACTGTGAATGGTCCTGGCAAACCAAAAAAAAGTGTTAAGGGACCCAGAACAGATTTGGCTCCACACCAATCACATCACAACAAAAGCAGAAACAACAATTCAAGTTTTATCTCGTTGTGCATTTGTCCTCCAGTGGCTAGCTAGCTACAATTTGCCCTTTCCTAAATTAACCATGGATGGAGATAGGGATTTGGACTTGTGGTTTTACTTAATTCACCGTACTGGCCAATGATTATAATGGTGATTCTGATCCAACCATAAATTCATACATTGTGTCCCTGGCCTGAGAGGATGGAAGTTCAATATGTAGCTAGATGTAGTAGGTTAATGTTAACTAGCTGGCTCATCATTGTCCATGGAAGTTAGGCTAGCGAGCAAGTATTTTAGCCAGGTAATCTAGGACAACAAAAACTAAAAGCATGTGCTGTATGACAGAGTCATAGACCATTTCGTCAACATGAAAGAGAGGAGGAAGGCATTGGTGTTTCTCTACAAGTAGGGTGAGTCAACATGTTTTTTCTTCTTACACACACACACACACACACACACACACACATGCGCACGCGCGCACACACACACACACACACACGCACACACACGCACACAGAGAAATCAGAAACATGGACAGCCACATCATATTTAGTTTACGTTGATTGGACTAAATAGTTGTTGGTATTTTGGTATCTTTTAGTTATTAGACTGTATTAGACTAAGCAGAGGTGATTTGATCATGTTGAAGTTGAAATGGTGCTGGAATAGTGGAGGCAGCTCCTGTTTTCTTTGCGACTTGTTACTTTCAGTGGTTCTAAATCAATAGTTGTTAAGTTGTCTGAAAATGTCAGAAACATGAACTTGCTTGACCATGCTGTAGGTCTTGTAACTGTTTGTTACATGTAATTTGCTTTGTGGACTCCACCAGATAGATGTTGCTCTCTGGTTTTGTGATGAAACAAAGGTGTGGTTGAATTTCTTCTGCCTCTGTGTCTTCTTATTGTCTCGGCCTTTAGGCCTATATATCACGGTGGGAAGACACATGAACTAACAGGTTATAGAGCAAACTATGCAATTATCGCAACAAAGAGGTTGTAATATGCATTTTTGTCTGGCTTCCCCAGTGAATTTACCCACACACTGCCACTGACAAAGAGCAAATGTTAGAACAGATGGTGTTAAACTGTAGCATACCTGTATTTAGTTTCAATCATAGCACATATTTTGCCTAGTGGCGCACGATGTCCAGTTTTGGCCACGAGAGACAAATGCGACCATTTGCACAATCCTCCTAAAATCTCATACAGTAATGTTATGCTATGCCATTATATTTGGCAAGGTTATGCAGAATACAAGCATTATGTACTCTTGCAGACATCGATTGACCTTTGATCTAACTTATTTAAATGAGCACCATTCGCCAGAGTAGCCTCGTCTGTTCTCAGGACAGCCAAATGAGAAGAACAGAGAATGTGCGTAAAGTAGAGAATCCCCAACATCCACAAAAGCTTCGGACCTTTAGCTGTCAGGAAGAGTCATCCAGAGAAGTCGGATCTGCAGCCACTCTGAGCTTCTGAATCTGGCAGGTAAATGTTGCCAGTAGATGGTGATGTTTCAAATAGGCATAGCTTGTGCATTACTATCACTAGCTAACAGGAAATACATCTCCTACTTTCCGCACCTAACACTAAAACAAAAAATATATATTAAAATGAAAGACACGGTTTTTTTTTACTAAAACTAAATAAAAACTAGTAAATCAGGTCTGAAAACAAACTAAACTAATAGAAATCAAAACAACTATAAAAACACAAAACTATAATAACCTTGTTGCAGATAGATGGATCCAGTCCACTCTGTTTTAACTGTGGGGATTGCCTGTTGAAGCAAACTGCTGGAGAACATTGCTCTTACGATGTTTAAATCACTTAGATTTTTTTTTAATTCTCTCAGCACCTTAAAATGACTCCAGGTTATATGGTGCATTTTCCCTGGACTACAATTTCGATTGACTGAATCTGGTCTCTGAACTGTTCAAGCCAAGGTCACAAGTCTGATAGCTCTGAGGTCTACTAGTTGAGCAATTACAGTAGCTAGGGGACAGTACTGTTTGCTTTGTAGCTGCTAGTGTTCTATTGATCTTGGTTTGAATCCCTTTCATGAACTACCATTGAATTCTAGATGCTGCCAGGTTTACAAACCTCTCAACCTTCCAGCAGATATATTCCATGGCAACATATTTCCTTCACTTAGCTGTGTCTGAAATTCTAACAACCTTTTGAGAAAGGCAGTTCTCAGACACTATTGGTTCTCTTTGGCACAACAAGATTAAATGCATTTATCTTATCATCTTATTTCCATTCCTTTATTTCCCATCTTCTCCCATTTGGTGCCTACACCTACAGACTGAAGACGGAGCTGTTGCCAAAACGATTGTGTTGTAGGATCCACTCTACAGATAAATTCTTTCAAATAACTGTAAAATGAAGCAGTACTTTCCTACCGTATCACCAATGGGGACATGTGAAACATTTCTCACAGAGTATCTCCTCCATATCCATTTACAAATTATAATATAGAACGTATAACATTTCTGACCCATTAATTACTTTTAGTAAATTGTGCTGCTTGACCTCGGAGTGAGTGGTGGTGTGTTTCATGTTTGTTAAATGTGAGGAATAGATCCTCAGGCCAGGAGAGAAAGTAATACACAATGTGCTGCACCACAGGAATGGAATTCATATTGTTAGCTCGTGTAAGTAAAGCACTGTTTGTTGATTCAACTCTTTTCATTCTCACAGAAGCATATCACACACACATCAACACACTGGGGGAAGGGACATCTGTGATTCAATGTTCTAAGTAGATTGAAAGCCAACATAGAAGTCAGCTTGGAGAAAGTTTCAGCAATTGAAAGTAGTTGTTGAAGGACATCAGTGGGGCGAGGCAGATTGACAGGTAGACGGGTGTCCTGACTGCTGGGTTGAAGGTTCAGCAAACAGAAACCAGAAACTAGTCACTACCCACTGGGCAATCACTGGCTGAATCAACATTATTTCCAGTAATAATGGAGGTGTAGATTCCATCTTACATTCCAGTGTTCCAACTAAACACGGCTGAATGGGACGTCTGTTAACGTGACTCCGTGCAGTCAAGGGCGATGTCCGCTTTAGGTAGAATGCCGAGAGCTCCTTGTGGATTTTACAGCTCTAACAATAGTTCCACCTCTGACACCGCCAAAACAACCGCTATGCGGATGTCGGCTAAAGCAGATCTGTTTGAATAGAGCACTTAGGCGACATTCATTAACATACATTGATAAGAACTTAATCAATAGACAATGGTGAAATATTTACCCTTACTATGAGCAATTAGCTTTATAACTGGGTTTGTTAATATCTTTATAGACTCATAAGTAGCTCTGTTTTATAAATCCATTAAAAAGATGCACTATAAAAGGTTTTGTTTAATTTCAGCCAGTAGTTTTGAAGTAGTGTTCACGAGCCAAAACGGATCCCTAAAAATTGTGCACAATTGTGTACAACGTCATCCATTTCATATGATGTTACACACTGCAAATTCTAATTATTTTGTAATCCTGCAATTCGTATATGTTACGAATTTCTAAGTGTTTAAGATCCCGTTCAATCTCTTTAATTCATCATTCTGTCATGATATCTGCATTAAATCATGTGAAGTAATTATTGAACATTGTAAAGAGTACTTGTAAGGAATAATTGATATGCACAGACAGTAACTGAGTCCTAAATAGCACCCTATTCCTTATATAGTGCGCTACTTGTGACCAGAGCCCTATGGTCAACAATAGTCTACTACTATACAGGAAATAGGGTACCATTTGTGTTCACCGGATATAGTATGACCTAATTATAATATGATGGTATGATGCAATCTCCTTCGCCTCGCAAGCTTTATGGTCTATATTTTAGTTGTCACTGTATTAGACTAAGCACAGGGGATTTGATGATGTTGAAGTTGAAATGGTGCTGGAATAGTGGAGGCAGCTCCTGTTTTCTTTGCGATAAGTCTGTGGTTCTAAATCAATAGTTGCTTAGTGGCCCGAAAATGTTGGAAACATTAACTTGCTTGACCATGCTGTAGTTCTTGTAACTGTTTGTTACATGAAATATGCTTTGTGGACTTCACCAGACAGAGGTTGCTCTTCGATTTTGTGATGAATTTATTCTGCCACTGTGTCTTGTCAGATTTATAGTGTGACCTAATTGTAACATGATGGCGTGATGCAATCTCCTTCGCCTTGCAAGCTTTATGTTCTATAAAACATTAAGCATGAGACTTGTCATCCTTTACATCAGTAAAATATCTGTTCTGTTCTCTCTGTTAAGCCTCTCTGATATATTACAAACCCAAAGTGCGTCCAAAATGGTACCCTATTCCTTTCATAGTGCAGTACTTTTGACTAGGAATGTAGTGCTCTACATAGGGATTATGGTGCAATTTCAGATGCAGCCGCAATGATTTAACCCAGCTAGCTACCAAAGAGATTCATTAGACACCAAGGCCTTTTAGAAGAGAAACACGCTGGGCCTTAAGAGATTTCCATGAATGAAATGCTCAGTCTAATAGGTGCGGTTTCATTTTCCTCACATACATTTTCAACTTTTTTCTCTGTCAAGGTTTGTTTATTTTGAATCTCTTTTTATCCATCATTTTTCAAATCTTATTGTGTTTCTCTCGCAGGACAGGAGGGAGTTATAGGCCAGGCTAACTGGAACTTAATAGGCTTAATAGTGCCTTGCAAAACTATTCAGACTCCTTAGATTTCTTCACATTTTGTGTTAAAAAGTGGGATTAAAGTTTATTTAATTGTAAAAATAAATAAATCAACAATATACACAAAATACTATGTTATGTCAAAGTGGAAGAAAAATGTGATAAAAAAATATGAATAAAACATGTAATAACTAACATATAGTCATTACATAAGTATTCAGCCCCTTTGCTTAGGCAAGACTAAACGAGTTCAGGAGTAAAATGTGGCTTACCAAATCACATAAAAAGTTACATGGACTCACTCTGTGAAATAATAGGGGTTGACATGATTTTTTAAATGACACACCCATCCTCTGTTGCCCACACATACAACATTTGTAAGGTGCCTCAGTCAAGTATTGAATTTCAAGCACAGATTCAACTACAAAGACCAGGGAGCTTTCAAAAGCCTCATAAAAAAGGATAGTGATTGGTAGATGGGTAACAATATCAAATCAGACATTGAATATTTCTTTCAGCATGGTCTAGTTAATATGCTGTGTATTATGTATTAAACTACCCAGACACATCAAAGATACAGTCGTCTTTCTGAACTGAGCTGCAGGACAAGAATGCAACTGCTCAGGGATGTTACGATGAGGCCTTGGTGATTTTAAAACAGCTACAGAATTCAATGGTTGTGGTGGGAGAAAACTGATGATGGATCAACAACATTGTAGTAAATCCACAATAATGACCTAAATGACAGAGTGAAAAGAAGAATGCAAATATACAAAATAAAAAAGAACATTCATTGTGTATGTAACAAAGCACTAAAGTAATACTGCAAAACAACATGGCAAAGGAATAGATGCTTTGTCCTGAATGCAGTAACTGCCTCCTTTTTTTTAAGCATGGTGGAGGCTGCATCATGGTATGGGTATGCTTGGCATCGGCAAATACTGGGATGTTTTTCAGGATAAAAAGAAATGGGATAGGGCTAAGCACAGGCTGAATACTAGAGCAAAACCTGCTTCAGTCTGTTTTACACCAGAGACTGGGAGAGGAATTCACCTTTCAGCAGGACAATAACCTACAACACAAGGCCAATTCTACACTGGTGTTGCTTACCAAGAAGACAGTGAATGTTCCTTAGTGGCCAAATTACAGTTGTGACATAAATCTGCTTGAAATACTATGGCAAGACTTAATGATTGATGTCTAGCCATGATCCCCAACAGAGCTTGAAAAATGTTGAAAAGAATAATAGGCAAATATTACACAATCCAGGTGTGCAAAGCTCTTAGACTTACCCAAGAAGACTGACTCACAGCTGTAATTGCTGCCACATGTATGGACTCAGGGAGCTGAATACTTATGCAACTGCTATATTTGATTTATTACATTTTTATTCATGTTTATTAGTATTTATTAGACATCCCCATTAGCTGCTGCCTTGCAGCTACTCTTCCTGGGGTCCAAACACATTACAACGTATGTGTGTAGAGTGGGTGTGTCTGCGCTCATGTCAGTACCTGTGTGTGTGTTTGTTTCTCTTCACAGTCCCCGCTGTTCCATAAGGTGTATTTTCTATCAGTTCTTTAAATCTGATTCTACTGCTTGCATCAGTAACCTGATAGGGAATAGAGTTCCATGAAGTCATGGCTCTATGTAGTACTGTGTGCCTCCCATAGTCTGTTATGGACTTGAAGGGACCTCTGGTGGCATGTCTTGTGGGGTATGCATGGGTGTCCGTGCTTTGTGCTAGTAGTTTAAACAGACACCTCGTGCATTCAACTTGTCAACACTTCTTACAAAAACAAGTAGTGATGAAGTCAATCTCTCCTCCACTTTGAGCCATGAGAGATTGAGAGCTAACAATAATATGCATGCCAATGTACATTTAAAGGCCAGCCGTGCTGCCATGTTCTGAGCCAATTGTAATTTTCTGAGATCTCTCTTTGTGGCACCTGACCACACGACTGAACAGTTGTCCAAATGCAACCAAACTAGGGCCTGTAGGACCTGCCTTGTTGACAGTGTTAAAAAGGCAGAGCAGGCGCTTTATTATGGACAGACTTCTCCCCATCTTAGCTACTATTGTATCAACATGTTTTAACCATGACAGTTTACAATCCAGGGTTACTCCAAGCAGTTTAGTCATCTGAACTTGGTCAATTTCTACATTATTCATTACAAGATTTAGTTGAGGTTTAGTGAATAATTTGGGCCAAATACAAGGCTTTTAGTTTTTGAAATATTTAGGACTAACTTATTCCTTGCCACCATTTCTGAAACTAACTGCAGCTCTTTGTTAAGTGTTGCAGTCATTTCAGTCGCTCTAGTAGCTGTCGTGTATAGTGTTGAGTCATCCGCATACATAGACACACTGGCTTTACTGGGGAATTCCTGATTCTACCTGGATTATGTTGGAGAGGCTTCCATTAAAGAACACCCTTTGTGTTCTGTTAGACAGATAACTCTTTATCCACAATATAGCAGGGGGTGTAAAGCCATAACACATCTATTTTTCCAGCAGCAGACTATGATCGATAATGTCAAAAGTCGCACTGAAGTCTAACAAAACAGCCCCCACAATCTTTTATTCATCAATTTCTCTCAGCCAATCATCAGTAATTTGTGTAAATGCTGTGCTTGTTGAATGTGCTTCTCTATAAGCATGCTGAAAGTCTGTTGTCAATTTATTTACTGTAAAATAGCATTGCATCTGGTCAAACACTTTTTATTCCCAAGGTTTACTAAGGGCTGGTCACAGGCTGATTGGTTGGGTGTTTGAACCAGGAAAGGGGGCTGTACTATTCTATTCTTGCTTCCCTCCAGGCCTGAGGGCATACACTTTTTAGTAGGCTTAGATTGAAGATTTGGCAAATAGGAGTAGCAACATTGTTTATATTACCCTCAGTATTTTTCCATCCAAGTTGTCAGACCCCGGTGGCTTGTCTGTTTTTTTCACCTCTTCCACACTACGTAATTCAAAATTACAATGCTTTTCTTTCATAATTTGGTCAGTTATACTTGGATGTGTAGTGTCAGCGTTTGTTGCTGGCATGTCATGCCTAAGTTTGCTAATCTTCCCAATGAAAAAAATTGTTCAAATGTTGATTGAGCCATCTGATTCATTGAACGATGGAGCTGAGTCTGCCTTTTTGCCCAAAATTTAATGGACAACCATCTCTGCAGCCCTTCACCAATCAGGCCTTTGTAGTAGAGTGGCCAAACGGAAGCCACTCCTCAGTAAAAGGCAGATGACAACCCGCTTGGAGTTTTCCCAAAAGGCACCTAAAGACTCTCAGACCATGAGAAACAAGATTCTCTAGTCTGATGAAACCAAGATTGAACTCTTTGGCCTGAATGCCAAGAGCCATGTCTGGAGGAAACCTGGTACCATCCCTACGGTGAACCATGGTGGTGGCAGCATCATGCTGTGGGGATGTTTTTCAGCGGCAGGGACTGGGAGACTAGTCAGGATCGAGGCAAATATGAACAGAGCAAAGTACAGAGAGATTCTTGATGAAAACCTGCTCCAGAGTGCTCAGGACCTCGACTGGGGTGAAGGTTTACCTTCCAACAGGACAACGACCCTAAGCACACAGACAAGACAACACAGGAGTGGATTTGGGACAAATCTCTGAATGTCCTCGAGTGGCCCAGCCAGAGCCCAGACTTGAACCTGATCGAACGTGTTTGGAGAGACCTGAAAATAGCTGTGCAGCATCGATGACCTGAACCAGGTTGCAGGCACTGGTTACAGTTTGAAGCCTTTTTTTGAGTGGGCAGCTTAATGAAAGCCAGTCAATATTGAAATCACCCAGAAAATATACCTCTCTGTTGATATCACATTCATTACCAAGCATTTCACACATATTATCCAGACACTGACTGTTAGTGTAACCTGTGTGAAATGGCTAGCTAGTTAGCGGGGTGCACGTTAATAGCATTTCAATCGGTGACATCACTCGCTCTGAGACCTTGAAGTAGTTGTTTCCTTGCTCTGCAAGGGCCGCGGCTTTTGTGGAGCGATAGGTAACGATGCTTCAAGGGTGTCAGTTGTTGATGTGTGCAGAAGGTCCCTGGTTCGAGCCCAGGTAGGTGCGAGGAGAGGGATGGAAGCAACACTGTTACATTAGCACTTGGTGGTCTATAGCAGCTTCCCACAAGAATGGGCTTTAGGTGAGGAAAATTAACCTGTAGTCATATTACTTCAACAGTATTTAACATGAGATCCTCTCTAAGCTTTACAGGAATGTGGTTCTGAATATAGGCCACAACACTGCCCCCATTGGCATTTCTGTATTTTCTGTCGATGTTATAACCATGTATTGCTACCACTGTACCATCAAAGGTATTATCTAAGTGAGTTTCAGAGAGATTCAGAATATGAATGTCATCTGTTACTAGCAAGTTGTATTTGCCAACGGCCCTGGGAAAATTCACATTTGCACAACTAAGCGACACAAGGGATTAATTGAGCTGGTCTTGGGTCACTGATAAGTCTATTCAAGCTGCATACTTGAGGGGTGTGTTATAGAAGTGACTGACAGGACAATGCTTGTTTAAGAATAGGGATTTGGTTTCGTAACAGCTTGTTACACACTATCAGCTATCAGCTCTGGCCACACCATCTTTACAATAACATCATTTGGCGGGTGCTTACAGTATATTTGTCCTGAATCTGTCAATGTTCCCTTGCTCAAGGGAACATTGACAGATTCATCACCTTGTCAGCTACCTGCCGCACCCAAGAGTTAGGGCTTGATGGCCCACATGAAAAATATATCCTATGATTTGCATGGCTCTGGTGGGTAAAACTGACCACTGTTTGGACAAACAGAAGAAGAAAAAGAAAAGTTCAACCTGAATACAGTAGTTGAGGTGAGCGAGGGGTGTGTTGCAACAGAGATGACTTGTCACTATCCAAGTGAGATAAATATGTTTGCGTAATCCAGCAACAACCACTATATTGTTCCAAGAGGTATCTGTGTTTTACCCCACAATGTACCAGACATGTTCTCTAAAGCCTAAAGACAGCAGTGTCTTCACAGAAACACTTGGGACCCATCCAAAGCCAGATAGTGTTATCATCATACACCACACCACCCAGGCCTTGGTTTGGACTGAAGCTCCTACTCCCACTACTCTGTTCTTCCGACCTACAGGTGTGGGGCTGTGCCCTCCGCTGTCTTCAGTGATAGAGTTATTATGTAGATGGAAACTTCACATACATTAGAGGTGACTTGGCTGGTAAAAAAGGTTAAAATATTCCCAGAATCTCTATACTGTAGCTCTGGAGAGGAGTGGATAGGAATGATTCAGATATACAACAACACAACATACTGTGTACAATAACCTATGGACAACATATAAGAAAAACTACAACAATCTTAAGTTCAAGGTTTTTAAATCTCAATAATGCCTTGGCTTTCTGTTTTATTAACAAAGAGAATCAGAGCAAAGAGCATAAAGCCTTCAACAGAAGACAACAGATCTGTCACGTCCTGACCTGAGAGAGCCTTTTTATGTCTCTATTTAGGTTTGGTCAGGGTATGATTTGGGTGGGCATTGTATGTCCTTTTTTCTATGTTTTTGTATTTCTTTGTTTTGGCCTGGTATGGCTCTCAATCAGGGACAGCTGTACATCATTGTCGCTGATTGGGAGCCATACTTTGGCAGCCTGTTTTCCTTTGGGGTTTTGTGGGTAGTTGTTTCTGTTGTGTGGTTTGCACCTGACAGAACTGTTGGCGTTTGTTTGTTTCTTATGTTCAAGCGTTTTGTATTATTAAAACTTCAATATGAACACTCACCACGCTGCATCTTGGTCCCCTCTTTCAGATGATCGTTACAAGATCTCCCCACTGGGCACAAACTGGTTGAATCTATGTTGTTTCAATGTAAATTGTCAATGTGTTGTGATGTGGAATCTATGTTGAAAATCCAATGGATTTGAAAAAAGTTATCAACTATTGTTTTGAGGGTGAAATTTCGACCACAGGATTATGTCATCATTGTTACCAATTTTCAACATAGGCAAAACTTGTATAAAATATGTTGAATTTCTACCTTTGAAATAATGTTATATCAGAGATTCAGAGAGTTGATCTACAGCTATCCATTTGGTCTCCCATCCAGGGTTTTAACCAAGCACAGTTTAGCTTTTATATTTGTCACTACCAATGACTACTACCAATGTGCTATCATGAGAATTATTATTAAGAGATCTCTTAACAAGTAAATAGATTCACTGTTGCTATCAAAGTCATTCCAACAGGGTAGGTTTAAGACAGCAAATTAAATGTAACCATACTTAATACATCATTATCATCAATTATACTAGTTAGGCCTTTCAATTCAACCTAGGGTTCAACAAAAAATAGATTATACTTGATAGACAGATAAATAGATAATATGTTGAATTCACTTCTCCATCTAAACCAAAAATCTAAGTTAAAGAATAGGACTGAATCAAATCACTTTAAATGCACTTTAAATAAAGTTTGATCTGATTTAGTTTGATTGTTGGTTGAGAACATATGAACATATGAATCCAACATATAAATTATTAATATGTAGACAAACTGGAATTAAAGCCAGACTAAGTCAGTGGCACAAAAGACACATCTCCTTCAAATGTTGATATTTGGTTGCATTGACAACCAAACACAATTCAATTATACTTTTGCAATACAGTAAATATTGCATATAACACTGTTGCGAGTGTGTGTGTGGCGTCAATCGAAGGTAATGGCGGACGGAAGGCAGGGGTGTGCGGCAGGTGCCGCTTCTCATACGAATGCTGTTATTTTATCTAAAACATCAGGTGTACGCCGACCCCAGCTAAGTAACTCATGCAAAGATTTAAAGCGAAATTATGTGTTTTATCTCCAGTACTTTGCCATGATTGTCAGTTATGTAGCTGCTCTACTGATAATCTCAGTGTGTCCTTGCTGGGATGACGCAATCAAATCTACTGCCGGAGAATATCAACACCAAACACATTGGTTCACCGTTCCACGGGAGCGGACAGTACACAGCATACCATAATGTTCTGAATAATGGCCAAGTCTACCTCGCTCCCTATTCCACTGAACCGCTTAGGCGTAACAAACAAGTCCAACATTTATCGGAAACTGTTAAACTACCTGTTCACTACCCTCCTGCTCTCCGGGGATGTGCAACTCAATCCTGGGCCTAACATCACCGAGCCAGCGATACTCACCGGAGTGGAAAGCAGTGGATGGCCTCGTCCACTGATCGCCGCCGCTGTGGAAGTGGTTGAGTGCTATGGTCCCATGGTTTCTCTCGACTCACCCGGCTCCAGGATAGATTTTGACTCTTCCAACATACCCAAGTCGCTATATGCGATCCCTAACTTTGCTTCTGGTACACAAGCTGTTTTAATTTGTTCTCCGCATCCAGTGCAAGCGGGAGGGATTGTTAATTGCACTACCGAACTGCCTCTCATCAAAACGAAACAAAACGGCCTAAACCCAGCCGTCAGAAAACACCGAAAATTTTACTTTTTTCAATGTGTCAATCATTCCAGTCATCTGGGACCCACGAGCTAAGCCCAAGGGACTACTAGGGGGGCACTTGAACATTCGTAGTGTCATTCCAAAAAGTGATCAAATTCAACATCTTCTCAGACTCCAACCTTGACTTCCTCTGCCTCTCAGAGACATGGCTCCATAAAAACTCTCCATATGCTGCTTTGATTGTGCCCGGCTACAATGTTTTCAGGAGAAACAGGATTGAAGGAAGAGGAGGAGGTCTGATGATTTACATTAAAGAACATATCCGATGTAAACAAATTGAGTGGTCATGTAATAATGAACTAGAATGTATTGGCCTGAACGTTACACTGTCTCCCCAAATGTCTTTTACCCTTATTGGAATGTATAGACCACCTTCCACCAAAAGTGTGTTTTTTGGTCAGTTTAATAACATGCTTAGGGAATGTGATTTTGGGAAAGAGGTAATCTTAATGGGAGATTTTAATATTAATTATGAAGACAAGTCTTGTAGGAAAACCCTCAAACGGATCACTAATACCTTTGACCTTACACAGCTAGTTAAAGGGCCAACCAGGGTGACTTGTTGCTCTAAAACACAGATTGATTTGGTGTTCAGTAATAAACCAGAGAGAGTGACTAAATCATTCAATATGGTTACTGGGCTATCTGATCATAATTTGACACTTATAGCCAGAAAGCTGTCTAAAGAGCAGGTTTAACCTCTCTACTGTTAGAAAGCCAGATCAACTAAGAATACCTAAGAGTGAATTAAACTATTTTGAAAACGCAATTAAGGGAATTAACTGGAATGATCTCTTGTCCTATACAGACATGGAAGCTGATAGTCAGGTTTTTCTATCCACAATCCAGACTACAATAAATGGTTTCCTAAAGAAAATCAAATCCAAACCTGGCCAAAAGAGCACTCTTCCTTGGCTAAATGGAGAAATCTGGAAATTGATGAAAGAACGAGATTATGCTCTAAAAACAGCCCTAAAATCCAAATTAGAGCATGACAGATGTAGGTTTACCATGTTGAGAAATAAGGTGATGAAAGAAATCAGACAGGCCAAGGCAAACTTTTTTATTAACATAATTGGTGAAACAAAGAGAAATTCTAAATTGATCTGGGAGAATCTAAAAAAGTTAACAGGGAAAGACCATAGTAACACTGCAAAAAGACTAGAAATCATGGTGAATAACAATCTAACACAGGATGCAGTCGAAATAGCAATAGCCTTCAATTCCTACTTTATTGACTCTGCCAGGGTACTGACACAGAACTCCTCCACTGGTTTCTTGGGCTCAGTGCTAGTGAATGACGCGCAACCTGTCTTCATCATGAGAGAGGTTTCTGAGTCAAAGGTGAACAAGGTGATTAGCTCACCAAAGAACTCTAAAGCCAAATATGTGTTTGGGCTGGACTCTACCTTTCTTAAAAACTACAGAGTCACTCATTGGCCCCATTACTAAGGTCACCAACACATCTATTGGTCTGGGGGTGTTTCCAAGGGTATGGAAGTCGGCCATAATAACGGCCATCTTTAAATCGGGCGACCCTGCTGACGTGAGTAACTACAGGCCCATTAGTATACTACCTGTGGTGTTGAAGGTTGTTGAAAAGTGTGTAGCAGAACAACTGATTGCCCTCCTCAACAACAGCCCCTTCACATTACACTCCATGCAGTTTGGCTTCAGAGCGAAACACTCCACAGAAATGGCCAACTGCTTTCTTCTGGAAAATGTGAAGTCCAAGATGGACAAAGGGGGCGTTGTTGGGGCTGTGTTTCTGGACCTAAGGAAGGCTTTTGATACTGTTAACCATGAGATTCTCATCACAAAATTGTCCAAATTCAACTTTTCCCCCGATGCCTTGAGATGGATGAAATCATACCTTGAAGGCAGAACTCAGTGTGTCAGCGTGAGCAATGAGCTGTCGCCCACTCTTAGCTATGATGTGGGCGTGCCCCAAGGGTCAATACTGGGGCCCCTCCTGTTCAGCCTGTACATTAATGATCTGCCTTCTGTCTGTACTGGGTCTGAAGTTCAAATGTATGCAGATGATACAGTGATATATGTGCATGCAAAGAGCAAACAACAAGCTGCACAAGAACTCATTACTGTAATGGTCCAGGTTCCAAAGTGGCTCAGTGACTCGTGTTTGAATCTCAATGTGAAAAAAACTGTCGTTTGCATATTCTTCACAAAGAGGGCAACAGATGTTACTGAGCCAGATGTCTATGTGTCAGGGGAGAAGCTCCAGGTGTTATCTGGTTTTAAGTACCTTGGCATCATACTTGATTCCAACCTCTCTTTTAAAAAGCATGTGAAAAAGGTAATTCAAATAACCAAATTCAACCTAGCTAATTTCCGATTTATACGAAATTGTTTGACTACAGAGGTAGCAAAACTGTACTTCAAATCTATGATACTCCCCCCTTAACATACTGCTTGACTAGTTGGGCCCAAGCTTGCTGTACAACATTAAAACCTATTCAGTCTGTCTACAAACAGGCTTTCAAAGTGCTTGATGAAAGCATGAGTTGGGAAAATCTTGTGTAATACACCGACACGTCTTGTATTCAAGATCCTAAATGGCCTGGCTCCCCCTCCACTCAGTATTTTTGTTAAACAGAAAACCCTAACATACGGCAGCAGATCCACAAGGTCTGCCATGAGAGGTGACTGTATAGTTCCCGTACGGAAAAGCACCTTTAGTAAATCCGCTTTCTCTGTGAGAGCTTCCCATGTTGTCACGGCTGTTCGAAGGAGCGGCCCAAGATGCAGCGTGTTCGTAGTTCCACATATTTATTAAAAGTGAAACGGAATGCAATACACTGAAGTACTTGAAAATACAAAACAACAAACAGTGACGCAGAGAGGACAACACACTACTCAAAAGACAATAACCCACAAATCACAATGAGAAAAACCCCTACTTAAATATGATCTCTAATCAGAGGCAATGAGGATCAGCTGCCTCCAATTAGAGATCAACACCAAACATAAACCAAAAACACCCCCCGTCACGCCCTGCCCTACACTACTATAGAAAATGACATCTTACTAGGGTCAGGACGTGACAGTACCCCCCCCCCCCCCCACACAAAGGTGCAGACTCCGAATGCAAACAAAAACCCAAGAAAGCAACCACAAAAAACACAAAGGGAGGGTAGGGTGGGTGACTAATGTCTATGGCGGCGGCTCTGGTTCCGGGCGTAGTACCCCCACCGCCCACTGATCCCCCCGCTTCTGTATGTCCGGAGGAACCAGACCTTGGATCGTCGCCGGAGGCTTCGGACGCCAACCGCCGCTGAAGACTCTGGGCTAAAGGCTGCCGCTGAAGACACTGGGCTGCAGACTGCCGCTGAAGACACTGGGCTGCAGACCGCCGCTGAAGGCTCTGGGTTGCAGACCGCCGCTGAAGGCTCTGGGTTGCAGACCGCCACTGAAGGCTCTGGGTTGCTGCCCGCCGCTGAAGGCTCTGGGTTGCTGCCCGCCGCTGAAGGCTCTGGGTTGCTGCCCGCCGCTGAAGGCTCTGGGTTGCTGCCCGCCGCTGAAGGCTCTGGGTTGTTGCCCGCCGCTGAAGGCTCTGGGTTGCTGCCCGCCGCTGAAGGCTCTGGGTTGCTGCCCGCCGCTGAAGGCTCTGGGTTGCTGCCCGCCGCTGAAGGCTCTGGGTTGCTGCCCGCCGCTGAAGGCTCTGGTTTGCTGACCGCCGCTGAAGGCTCTGGTTTGCTGACCGCCGCTGAAGGCCCTGGTTTGCTGACCGTCGCTGAAGGTTCTGGGTTGCTGAGGAGCGTCGCTGGAGGCTCAGGGCTGAGGAGCGTCGCTGGAGGCTCAGGGCTGGGGAGACGCACTAAGGGCCGAGTGCTCACAGCAGGCACTGGCTGTACCGGGTTATGGACGCGCACTGGAGGGAGAGTGCGAGGAGCAGGAATCGGTCTCACAGGACTGGGAAGACATACTAATGGCCGAGTGCTCACAGCAGGCACTGGCTGTACCGGGTTATGGACGCGCACTGGAGGGAGAGTGCGAGGAGCAGGAATCGGTCTCACAGGACTGGGAAGACATACTAATGGCCGAGTGCTCACAGCAGGCACTGGCTGTACCGGGTTATGGATGCGCACTGGAGGGAGAGTGCGTGGAGCAGGAATCGGTCTCACCGGACTGGGAAGACATACTAATGGCCGAGTGCTCACAGCAGGCACTGGCTGTACCGGGTTATGGATGCGCACTGGAGGCCTGATGCGTGGGGCTGGCTTTGGAGGCGCCAGACTAGTAACACGCACCTCAGGGCGAGTGCGGGGAGCAGGAACAGGACGTACTGGACTGGGCAGGCGCACTGGAGGCCTGATGCGTGGGACTGGCTTTGGAGGCCACCAGACTAGTAACACGCACCTCAGGGCGAGTGCGGGGAGCAGGAACAGGACGTACTGGACTGGGCAGGCGCACTGGAGGCCTGATGCGTGGGACTGGCTTTGGAGGCCACCAGACTAGTAACACGCACCTCAGGGCGAGTGCGGGGAGCAGGAACAGGACGTACTGGGCTGTGAAGGCGCACTGGAGGTCTGGAGCTTATGGCTGGCACAACCCGTCCTAGCTGAATGCCAGTCTTAGCCCGACAACGATGAGGAGCTGTCACCAAGCACACCGGGCTGTGAATGCGTATGGCGATACAGTGCGCATTTCGGCATAGCTCGGTGCTTTCCTCGTCACCCGCTCCCCACGGTAAGCACGGGGAGTTGGCTCAGGTTTGCTCCACTGCTCTCTCCTGTACACCCGGGAAGTTAAGTCAGGGCTCCCCCTGACCTAGCCAAACTCCCCGTATGCCCCCCAATTTTTTTGGGGGGGGGGCTGCCTTTCGTGCTTCTTTCGTTGCCTTGCCTGTTGATCTTGTCGCTGTACTTCCCTCGCTGCTTCCACCTGTTCCCATGGAAGGCCTGGATTTCTTCCCATGTCCAGGATCCCTTGCCGTCCAATATCTGCTCCCACGTCCAATCCTCCTGCTGCTCCTTCTTACGCTGCTTGGTCCTTTTATGCTGGGTTATTCTGTCAATAGTCCGTGTATATGAGATGAGAAAATGAGTCAGTCGCAGGACACCGAACTGAGTAAAACATACTTTATTTTACTCTAAGCAAAGTTCAAATACAAAATCCACGCAGGGATAAAACAAATAACTGTACATACAAGGAACACGACCAACAGTAAAACAAAAACACCCCCTGTCACGCCCTGCCCTACACTACTATAGAAAATGACATCTTACTAGGGTCAGGACATGACACATGTCTGGAATACACTGCCATCAGACACACATAACTGCACCACATATCACATTTTCACAAAATACATGAAGACATGGCTAAAGGTCAATCAGATTTGTGAACATATTCCCTAGCTGTGTTTTGCCACTTTCCATGTTGTCTGTAGCTTGAGGTATGGAAACACTTTGTTGCTTTTATGGATTTTGTCTTGTTGCTTTTTGTTCTATGTTTTGCTTGTCCTATGTTGCTCTGCGTGTGCGCACTGCTCAATGATTGTCTATATTGTAATTGTTTTTAATAACCTGCCTAGGGACTGCGGTTGAAAATTAGCCGGCTGGCTAAAACCGGCACTTTTACTGAAACGTTGATTAATGTGCACTGTCCCTGTAAAAATAAAATCAACTCAAACTCAAATAGCATATTAACTTGTTAACAAA
Source organism: Salmo trutta (assembly GCF_901001165.1). Lineage (NCBI taxonomy): Eukaryota > Metazoa > Chordata > Actinopteri > Salmoniformes > Salmonidae > Salmo > Salmo trutta. The sequence goes on along the minus strand of NC_042992.1, from coordinate 27,156,189 downwards.
TTATATGCTGGATTCACATCTTCAATTTAAGCAAAAATAAAAGTTAAAGAATAGGATTAAGCCAGTGGGTCAGATGAAACTATCCAAGCATTAGATGTCCGTTAAATGTTTGTATTTGGCTGCATTGTCAACCAAATACAATTCAGTAATACTTTTGTAATACAGTAAATCTTACAAACTAATATTACAGTATTTATTCAACCAATGAGTAGCACATTCATGGCCACATTTTAAGGTTAGCTTAATGTCATTATAAATGTATTCCTATGTAATCATAGGAAGTGTGCATGTTCAAGATGCAGATTGGCATTTATTGTCATGAGTCTTTTCCTGGAGGTAGCTGTACAGAAGGGTCACTAGCTGGCAAAGCCACCAAAGTCATAAAATATGATTTTAAACCAAATCCTAACCGCACTGCTAACCCTAATGCATAACCCTAACCTTAAATTAAGACCAAAAAGCACATTTTATATTCATGAATTTCTACGATATAGCCAATTTTGACTTTGCAGCAGGTCAATCTGGTGGAAACCGCTCAGTTTTGCCTCCAGGGCAAGACTTATGACAAACATCAACCTGTGTTCAAGATTGCATGCAAATGCTGCAGGTCTGTGGAGATCTTCAAAATTGCTATAATTATCTGCGCAGAATCTTGCACAATATAGGCTACTTTAATGTAATCTCAAATGCAATCCAGGTTATTTCTTTAATGAGTCCAATGCGAATGATATACTGCTTCTCCGAGACAAGGCCCAAATCCCTGTCATTCGCGTGAAGACGGAAATACAGGGGACGGAGATCGGGGTGCCTTGTGCGAATTGGTCGTCGATGTGGGTAACCCGCCTCTACTATCCGTTCTATTGGCCAAGGTGCAATCACTGGAGAATAAAATGGATGAGCTCCGTTTGAGACTATCCTACCAACGGGACACGGATAATATACAGTTGGCTGGGTTTTCCATGCATCGGCAGGACAGAACAGCTACGTCCGGTAAGACAAGATGTGTGTGTGTCTTTTTGTCAATAACAGCTGGTGCGCGATGTCTAATATTAAGGAAGTCTCAAGGTATTGCTCGCCTGGAGGTAGAGTACCTCATGATAAGCTGTAGACCACACTATCCACCAAGAGAGAGTGTTCATCTATATTTTTTAGTTGCCATCCATTTACCACCACAAACCGATGCTGGCACTAAGCTCAACGAGCTGTATAAGGCCATAAGCAAACAAGAAAATGCTCATCCAGAAGCAGCGCTCCTAGTGGTCGGGGACTTTAATATAGGCAAACTTAAATCCGTTTTTACCTAATTTCGACCAGAATATCACATGTGCAACCAGAGAAAAAAAAAACTCTAAACCACCTTTACTCAACACACAGAGATGCATACAAATCTCTCCCTCACATAATTCTAACCTCCTAATTCCTGCTTACGAGCAAAAACTAAAGCAGGAAGTACCAGTGACTCGCTCAATACGGAAGTGGTCAGATGACGCGGATGCTACGCTACAGGACTGTTTTGCTAGCACAGCCCGGAATATGTTCTGGGATTCATCCAGTGGCATTGAGGAGTTTACCACCTCAGTCACCGGCTTCATCAATAAGTGCATCAACGACGTTGCCCCCACAGTGACCGTACGTACATATCCCAACCAGAAGCCATGGATTACAGGCAACATCCGCACTGAGCTAAAGGCTAGAGCTGCCGCTTTCAAGGAGTGGGACTCCAACCCGGAAGCTCACCAGTTGCTCCAATCAGCCTGTAATGGGAGATCCCTCTGCTCTTTTATAGGGTAATAGCTCAGACTGCATGCTACTGAGCAGAAGTAAGAAAAGGTTAAACGGTGAGTTGCAGCTCCAGCCTCAGAGATACAGAGCTAAAAGGGGTCTATATGTACAGAAGGGCATGTGTCTCAACATCTACAACATCATTATGTTTGTCTATTCCTATTTTGATTCCTATTTTGTGATGGCAGGAATTGTGTCTGAAATGCATTAACACATGTCAGGTGTATTCAAACATCTTACTCTGTGTCAATTAGTAAACAACGCACTGAGACGCAGCTTACAGTAATTTAAATGCATCCTTATGGCTATATTAGATGTCTCCAGTGATATTGCCAATACATAGTCTTACTGTGTACATGTTTAAAGGACATGAACAGTGCATACAGAAAGGCAACTGCCAACATGCCTTGAACCTTCACTATGCATTCCGAGAAGAAGACAAATGAAGGCTGATTCAAGCCAAACCAGTTTCAGACAAATATAGCATGCTTTCCATACTTTGATGACAGTATAATGCATGGCTGTTTTTCCCCAGCCACACCCATTGCTAACAGGTGTAAACAAATTGAGCACTCAGCCATTCAATCTCCGTAGACAAACATTGGAGTAGAATGGCCTTACTGAAGAGCTCAGTGACTTTCAGTGTGGCATTGTCATAGTATGCCAACTTTCCAACAAGTCAGTTTGTAAAATGTCTGTCCTGCTAGGGCTGCCATGGTCAACTGTATTATGTTGAAGATGAAACGTCTAGGAGCAACAATGGCTCAGCTACAAAGTCATAGGCCACACAAGCTCACAGAACAAGACCGACGAGTGCTGAAGCACGTAGCGCATAAAGATTGTCTGTCCTCTATTGCAACACTCACAACTGAGTTACAAACTGCCTCTGGAAGAAACGTCAGCACAAGAACTGTTCGTCGGGAGCTTCATGAAGTGGGTTATGCGTTCTTTGTCCGACGGACGAATCTGGGTTTGGTGGATTGCAGGAGAACGCTACCTGCCTCAATGCACAATGCCAACTGTAAAGTTTGGTGGAGGAGGAATAATGGTCTGGGATGTTTTTTCATGGTTTGGACCTAAGCCCCTTAGTTCCAGTGAAGAGAAATCTTAACGCTACAGCATACAGTGACAATCTAGACGATTTTGTGCTTCCAACTTTGTAGCAACAGTTTGAGGAAGGCCCTTTCCTGTTTCATCATAACAATGCCGCCATATAGAAATGGTTTGTCGAGATCGGTGTGGAAGAACTTGACTGGCCTGCACAGAGCCCTGACCAGAAACCCATCGAACACCTTTGGGATGAATTGGAACGCTGACTGTAAGCCAGGCCTAATCGCCTAACATCAGTGCCCGACCTCACTAATGCTCTTGTGGATGAATGGAACCAAGTCCCCACAGCAGCAATGTTCCAACATGTAGTGGAAAGCCTTCACAGAAGAGTGGAGGCTGTTATAGCAAAGGGAGAACCAACTCCATATTAATGCCCATGATTTTGGAAAAAGATGTTTGATGAGCAGGTGTCCACATACTTTTGGTCATGTAGTATATGAGTTTAGTACAATTATAATGTCCTATCCTAATCCAAGATGTTCGGCTGTATTAGTCTTGTTTACGTTATGTTGTAATTTCTCTGTCTGAGGGTGGTGCCCCCAGGGGTCCTTGTACCCCTGGTTAGGAACCACTGCCTTAGTCTGCCCCATCTGTCAGTTTATCAAAACGGCAGGGTCAGGCTGTTGAAATGGCAGTGTGTGCCTTTACCCCGCCCTCTTCCGTGTGAGTTTGAGTGGTTATCCTCTCTGACACCCAGATATGAATGACAACCTGATTGCCACCAAAAATCTCCTGGCGAGTAATCTCCCCCACCCCCTCCTCACCACACACACAGAGACACAGACACCTTTCAAACTTGATTGCTGTAGTGAAGACAGAGCATCAGCCACACTGTCAGTGAGGCAGAATGGCTTCCCAGAGACTTTAGCCAGTTCCTGTGTTAAATGCAGCCCATAGATCAGCCAGACATAACAGAGTAGCGCCACAGCTGCTGGGACTAAAAGATTTATAGGCCCATTCTGTGGCTAAGCTGATGTGATCCCCATTCTTAACACTGATGGATGTTTCTTTCTCAGGACTGACTGCAGCCTGCTGGTGCCTTTGTGTTGGGCAGCATGTCTAGCCATTCTGCAATGGAATGAGGTAGCACTATTTCTTTCCAAAAACCCTTGCTTAAATGGCAGCTAAATTTGACTTTGCAGCATGGTCATCTAGTGAAGACCTTTTAGTTGAATTCCTTCATCTCTAAAAATAGGCAGACTTAGTGAAATAGCACAGCTGAGAGGTCAATAAAATGCTGCTCCAATCATTTTAGTCTGAATCTCTCTAAGGTTAGTTCTTCCCCAGAGTGTTGGATGTTGATGTTAACCTGCTGAGCTAGCAGAGATGCTAACTGCTACAGATGTTTTACTACAGTCTTATAAATTCATGGATGAGTCAGTCTCAGATGTACTCGAATGACTTGATGATAAACATCAAAAGATTATTATTTAATCTGTACAGTTTTGGCTCAAAGCAGAATTAATTTGCTGCAATCAATATGTGAAGTGAGATATAACGTGACATACAGTAGTAACAGTTCATTGAATGTCAAGATTTAATATGCGGTTCAGACTGGTCTCAGACTTGATGTAACATGGTAAATGTAAATCTGGGACAAATTAGTTTAGACAAAACATTTTGACAAATTAGTATATGTAAGTTTTGGTATGGTTACATAATATAGACAGTTTCTTAAAATCTACAATATATAACGTTTTGGGCGACCCAACCAAATTCACATAGAAATGTGAGTTATAGATCTGTCATTCTCATTGAAAGCAAGTCTAAGCAGTGGTATATCTATCCACTCTCTCTATGCTTCCCGTTCTTAACTTTAGTTTATGCGTCTTTTACGTTCAGTTTTGTATACCAGCTTCAAACAGCTGAAAATATATTTCACAGTGGTTTAGATGGTACAATAATTCTCTACACAATGATTAGGCAAACTACTAGAATTTTTGTAACCAGGAAATGGCAGAGTGATTTCTGCATATTACATCTTAAAGGCAAAAATGAAAGGACATCTAGCAATGCGAATGTCTAGTCTTCGAATCTCATCATGGACAACTTTAGCATTTTAGGTAATTAGCAACTAGTTAGCTGCTACTTTGCAACTACTTAGCATGTTAGCTAACCTTCCCGTAACCTTAACCCTTAAAGCTAACCCTTCCCTTAACCCTAACTCTTTAACATAACTCCTAACCTTAACCCTAACCCATAGAGCTAGCTAACATTACCATTAGTCATCTAGCCACCTAGCTAACGTTAGCCACAACAAATTGTAATTCGTAACATATATGTTTTGCAAATTTGTAACATATATGTTTTGCAAATTTGTAACATTGTAATTCGTAACATATTGTACGAATTGCAATTCGTAACATATCATATGAAATGGATGAATGACATCCACAAATGAATACATACCATACGAAAAGTAACATATCATTCTAAATGGAGTGTCTTGGATTTACATACAGAATAATACAAAATGCTCTGAGACCATGTTGGGTTTAAAGAGAGTAATGTTAATTTACTGTTCACTGTGTACATGTGATTTGTAGTCTGTTATTGTGACATGGATTTTGTATGTGAGCCTTTCAGAGGGTGAATGGGCAAGACAAATATTTAAGTGCCTTTGAATTGTGTGCCAGGCACACCGGTTTGAGTGTGTCAAGCTGCTGGGTTTTTCAAGCTCAACAGTTTCCCGTGTGTATAAAGAATGGTCCACCACCCAAAGGACATCCAGCCAACTTGACACAACTGTGGGAAGCATTGGATTCAACATGGGCCAGCTTCCCTGTGGACTGCTTTCGACACACTGTAAAGTCCATGCCCCACGAATTTAAGGCTGTTCTGAGGGCAAAATGGGGTGCAACTCAATAGTAGGAAGGTATTCTAATATTGAGTTGGCAGACAGAGTTCAACATAAAACACCTGACAAGTAGGAAGACATATCCTGTCTGTTCTCTTAAAATACTGGTTGATCAAGTCGTAGTGTCTACAGTTAAGTAAGGCAGTAACTCCTCTTTGTCCTGGGATAAAGCCAAGATTACTGCTACTATATATCGTATAGCCAACATAAAACAACAATAGATTTAAACCTGGCCTCAGGGGCTTTCCAATGAAATCAAATACTCATTCCTGGTGCTATTATGAGCTGACTGAAATTTCACAGGTGGGAATAAAGTGTGAGAGAGGGGTGGATATGGAGGGAGCTTGATGTGAGTTGGAGTATGTTTAGGCTTTTAATATCATAACTTCATTGAATTACAGGATTATACAGTGGCAAGAAAAAATATGTGAACCCTTTGGAATTACCTGGATTTCTGCATAAATTGGTAATAAGATGTGATCTGATCTCCATCTAGGTCACAACAATAGAAAACCACAGTCTGCTTAAACTAATAACACACAATAATGTCTTTTCATGTCTTTATTGAACACACTGTGTAAACACTCACAGTGCAGGGTGGAAAAAGTATGTGAACCCTTGTATTTAATAACTGGTAGATCCTCCTTTGGCAGCAATAAACTCAACCAAACGTTTTCTGTATTTGCGGATCAGAGGAATTTGGACCATTCATCTTTACAAAACTGTTTCAGTTCAGCAATATTCTCAGGATGTCTGGTGTGAACCGCTCTCGAGGTCATGTCACAGCATTTTAAATTGGGTTGAGGTCAGGACTCTGACTGGGCCACTCCAGAAGGTGTATTTTCTTCTGTTGAAGCCATTCTGTTGTTGATTTACTTTTGTGTTGTGGGTCATTGTTCTGTTGCATCACCCAACTTCTGTTGAGCTTCAATTGGCGGACAGATAGCCTTACATTGTCCTGCAAAATGTCTTGGGAATTAATTAATAAACTTGGGAATTAATTTTTCTGTCAATGATAGCAAGCTGTCCAGGCCCTGAGGCAGCCCCAAACCATGATGCTCCCTCCACCATACTTTACAGTTGGGATGAGGTTTTGATGTTGGTGTGCTGTGCTTTTTTTTCTCCACACCTAGTGTTGAGTGTTCCTTCCAAACAACTCAATTTTAGTTTAATCCGTCCACAGAATATTTCATCTGTCCACAGCCAACATCCAGGTGCTATTTTGCGAACTTCAGACGTGCAGCAATGTTATTTTGGACAGCAGTGGCTTCTTCCGTGGTGTCCTCCCATGAACACCATTGTTGTTTAGTGTTTCACGTATTGTAGACTCGTCAACAGAGATGTTAGCATGTTCCAGAGATTTCTGTAAGTCTTTAGCTGAAACTCTAGGATTATTCATTGAGCATTCTGCACTGTGCTCTTGCAGTCATCTTTGCAGGACGGCCAGTCCTACGGAGAGTAACAACAGTGCTGAACTTTCTCCATTTATAGACAATTTATCTTACCGTGGACTGATGAACATCAAGGCTTTTAGAGTTACTTTTGTAACCCTTTCCAGCTTTATGCAAGTCAACAATTCTTAATCTTAGGTCTTCTGAGATCTCTTTTGTTCGAGGCATGGTTCACATCAGGGAATGCTTCTTGTGAAAAGCAAACTCGCATTTTGTGAGGGTTTTTTATAGGGCAGGGCAGCTCTAACCAACATCTCCAATCTCGTCTCAATGATTGGAGTCAGGAGTCAGCTAACCTGGAGTCCAATTAGATTTTGGAAAAGTCATTAGCCTAGAGGTTCACATACTTTTTCCAACCTACACTGTGAATGTTTAAATGATGTGTTCAATATAGACAAGAAAAATACAATAATTTGTGTGTTATTAGTTTAAGCACATTATGTTAGTCTATTGTTGTGACTTAGATCAGATCAAAATGTATGACTAATTTATGCAGAAATCCGGGTAATCCAAAGGGTTCACATACTTTATCTTGCCACTGTATACTACACATTAGGAATATGTTTTGGATAAAAAATAAAATTGTTTTTTAAGATTTGAAAATAATGGTTATGTTCTAGAACACTGGAGATCACTTTTGTTCCAGGTTCTGGTTCCGTTCCTCAAAAAATGTAGTTATTTTCCGGTTTTGGGTTCTGTTCCCTGAACCGGTTCCAAGCCCTGATTCCATATATAGTGCACTACTTTTGACCAGGGCCCATAGAGAAAATATAGACCTGCTTCTTTAAAGTAAGACTGATAGCATTTCCTTTTTGGTAGAAACACTTGTTATTTTAAATCCATGAGAAGGACAAACAGTATTCTACACATCTGAACTGTTTTGATACTTGACATAACCATCAGATGGTGTTCTGTGCCTTAGTCTAGGAAATGAAACCACAGGGGAATGTGTTAATTCACACTGCGCTGAACTGCAGTTGGTTAAGGAAACAGATATTCAACAACGATTCCTCAAGTCACTATTCGACATTCACTGCTTTACATGTGTCCGATGCCCTCGATCCTGTACAACCAAATATCAGGGACACAAACAAATTCCACAGACACACTGATGGTGACTTGAGTGCTATTTGACAGTCACATCTCTATTTGAGACAATATAGCCTCAATCCTCATAACAGTTAAATCTCTATTTGACTATTTAAAATACCCGGAACCTACAGAACCCACAACACTGTTGATCCTTGTTATTCTTACATCAGTCAATGAGCTGATCATGTAGACTTAGCAGGGAATTACCAATATGTAGTTCTGATTACAAGAGGATCAATAAACAATTATACTAAAGTCTTACAGTATAGCTCAGAGTCTATTAAACCTTGTCATTAAAGCTGGCTGGCTGCAGCCGCTTCGTTTTAATATGAGCAATATGTGTGAAGGGGAAAGATCACTGACTAACCTACAGAAAGGAAAATACTGCAAAACGTCCTACTGTGGGTTGGATGCCTGGAAAATAAGGTTACTTAGAGGTTATAAAACATATAATCATATCCTGAAAGTGTTTTTCAAGGCATATAGAAGGTGAAATATACAGTATTGACTCACAACCATGGCTAAGGTTCAGTAACACTGAGGAACTGCAAATAACAACCAAAGGGATGGTTTCCTGTGGGAGCCTCACAGGGGACCAACCAACAGATCTGAGCCAGCTGGCCAGTCAGCAGCAAATCCATTTACCTCACCTGTCTATCAGACTGTCTCACAACACCAGCATAACCGGGGAGGAGGGTTACCCTGGTGTCCTCTCACCTATAGTAATACCAACATGTCTGTAATACAAAACATGTTTCAAGCAGACCACCATAGTCACTGTGCCCAAGATCACTAAGGTAACCTGCCTAAATGACTACCGACACGTAGCACTCACGTCTGTAGCCATGAAATGCTTTGAAAGGCTGGTCATGGCTCACATCAACACCATTATCCCAGAAACCCTAGACCCACTCCAATTTGCATACCGCCCTAACAGATCCACAGATGATGCAATCTCTATTGCACTCCACACTGCCCTTTCACACCTGGACAAAAGGAACACCTATGTGAGAATGCTATTCATTGACTACAGCTCAGCGTTCAACACCATAGTGTCCTCAAAGCTCATCAATAAGCTAAGGACCCTGGGACTAAACACCTCCCTCTGCAACTGGATTGTGGACTTCCTGACAGGTCGCCCCCAGGTGTGAAGGGTAGGTAACAACACATCCGCCACGCTGATTCTCAACCCAGGGGCCCCTCAGGGGTGCGTGCTCAGTCCCCTCCTGTACTCCCTGTTCACTCATGACTGCAGGGCCAGGCACGACTCCAACACCATCATTAAGTTTGCCGATGACACAACAGTGGCAGGCCTGATCACAAACAACGAGACAGCCTATAGGGAGGAGGTCAGAGACCTGGCCGTGTGGTGCCAGGACAACAACCTCTCCCTCAACATGATCAAGACAAAGGAGATGATTGTGGACTACAGGAAAAAGAGGACCGAGCACTCCCCCAATCTCATCGACGGGGCTGCAGTGGAGCAGGTTGAGAGCTTCAAGTTCCTTGGTGTCCACATCACCAACAAACTAAGCACACCAAGACAGTCGTGAAGAGGCCACTACAAAACCTATTCCCCCTCAGGAGACTGAAAAGATTTGGCATGGGTCCTCAGATCCTCAAAAGGTTCTACAGCTAAACCATTGAGAGCATCCTGACTGGTTGCATCACTGCCTTCTTTGGCAACTGCTTGGCCTCCGACCGCAAGGCACTAGAGGGTAGTGCGAATGGTCCAGTACATCACTGGGGCCAAGCTTCCTGCCATCCAGGAACTCTATACCAGGCGGTGTCAGAGGAAGGCCCTAAAAATGGTCAAAGACTTCAGCCACCCTAGTCATAGACTGTTCTCTCTGGTACCGCACGGCAAGCGGTACCGGAGCGCTAAGTCTAGGTCCAAGAGGCTTCTAAACAGCTAATCAAATGGCTACCCAGACTATTTGCATTGTCCCCCCCCCCACGCTGCTGCTACTCTGTGTTATTATCAATGCATAGCCACTTTAATAATTCTACCTACATGTACATAATTACCTCAACATCGGTGCCCTCGCACATTGACTCTGTACCGGTACCCCTGTATATAGCCCCGCTATTGTCATTTACTGCTGCTCTTTAATTATTTGTTATTCTTATCTCACCCTTTTTTATAAGGTATTTTCTTCTTCTTGGTTAAGGGCTTGTAAGTAAGCATTTCACTGTAAGGTATGTTGTATTCGGCGCATGTGACAAGTAAAATTTGATTTGATTTATAGGACCCCAGCACCCTCACAGGGTTTTATGGGATACAGCTTTTGTCAGATTTGACATTTTGTAGCAGGTTAGGAGAACTTACACAGCAGGTTAGGAAAAAGGTTAGGGTTAGCTAAAATGCAAGAAAAACACTACACGTTTGACATTAATTGGAAAAAAGCTGTATCCTTTCTAGCCATGACCTCCTCACAGCTACATCAAACTACATTAGAGAGATATTTTGGTTAAACCAGACTTAACGCTGTGCTCACCATTGTTAACGTGAAATGAAGTAATGGTGAAAAGAAGCATATCAGTTTGGATGCCAGGTAATAACTGATAATAATTGAGTGTGAAAACTAAAATCAGTCCCTTGATTGCTCTCAGCCTCACAGTTTAACCAATTCTTCTTGCCTACTGCCTATTTGGGAAAATAGCAAGCTAGCTGGAGCCACTGATTACCACCATTTACTTGTTTGCCTTTTTCCCTAACCCATACTCCTGTAAGTGAGCGAAGGATATTATCAGATGCATCTGAAATGGCACCCTATTCCATATATAGTACACTACCGTTGATAAGGGCCCACTATAGGGAATAGGGGCTGGGCAAAAGTAGTGCACTAAATAGGGAATATGATGCCATTTAGGATGCACAATAATTCCAGTGCTTTAATTACAGCTCCTGTGGCTCGTTAATAATATAGTTGAATTAATCCACTGAGAGGTAATTAATGATTGGAAACAGTCAGTCCTACATGGTTACTATTAAATTAACTTGTAGATCAGCTACCTCAGCCAAAATAAATTGCAGTCAATGGGAAAAGAGGAGAGTCACAGAGTTAAATATTTTCTTGTTTATCTCATGTCTGTCTGTCGCTCTCTGACTCCCTCCCTCCCTCCATCTCTCCCCCTCTCCTCCCCCTCCATTCTCTCTCCCTCATTCTTTCCCTCCCTCCATCTCCTCTTTCTCCCCGTCCCTTCTTCAACCTTTCCCTCTCCCCTTCCCGTACTCTCTCCTTCTTTCCCTCCCTCCATCTCCTCTTTCTCCCCGTCCCTTCTTCAACCTTTCCCTCTCCCCTTCCCGTACTCTCTCCTTCTTTCCCTTCCTCATCTCTCGCTCTCCCACCTCGTCTGACTATCTCCCCTCCCTCCTCTCTTGTCTCCCTCTCACCTCTCCCCTTCCCTCACTCTTCCCCTTCCCTCCATTCTCTCCCTCCTTCTTTCCCGCCCTCCCCCTCCTCTCATCTTTATTAGAGGAGGGGGAGGGCGGGAAGGACAGGAAAATGGTCAGATTCACGCACTAATCAAGAGAACATCGCTGGTCATCCATACTGCCACTGATCTGGCGGACTCACGAAACACAAATACTTTGTTTGTAAATGATGTGTTGGAGTGACCCTGGCTAGCCATAAATTAAAAATATTTGCTTAATATAAGGAGTTTGAAATTATTTCTACTTTTACTTCTGATACTTAAGTATATTTTAGTGTTTACGTTTACTTTTTGTACTTAAGTATATTTTAGTGTTTACGTTTACTTTTGGTACTTAAGTATAGTTAAAACCAAATACTTTTAGACTTTTGCTCAAGTACTATTTTACTGGGTGACTTTCACTTTTACATGAGTAATTTTCAGTGGCAATTTTAGCATGTAAAACACCTGGCTATCAGCGGAGCCTTGTCTAGCAGCGAAACAGTTCATTCAGCCTCATTTACTGCCTTGCTTAAACAAATGTGGTTTCTACTGACAATTGAGATGTACAAACTACGACACATTTTTTTAATAATATGACATAAGGGGATGACAAGTAGATAAGAGGCAATCCGTAATTTTGATTAAGACATTAATGAGCAAGCTAGAACGGACCTAGTCAATATAACTATTTGTTCAGTGACAGAATTCAGAACATGGGCCGATCTTAGTGTTCTCCCTGTACACCAAGTCAGAACCGTAGGATATATAAAGGGAGCATATAAGCAGACAATGAAAGCTCTTACAATATTCAATGATACCTTTCTCAAAAACAGGTTATAGGCTACATGTGCAGCACCAAGTCAGAACAGTATGCGAAATTAAGAGGTGAAAATAGACCAAATTATTAGGGTGAGGCTACTAACAGTTTACTACACAACATACACTTAGTATTACTTTCTTAGCTAAAGTATATCTCTCCCTGGCATATCACATAATTTATGCAGCAGCATACAAGACATTTCTGGACTCACCTTGTTGTGCTCTGCTCATTTGAACAGGAAGGTGGCGCGGCAGTCCTTCATGGGCAAATTTTGTCATCAAACTTTGTCATCAAAGTCTGACATTCTCTGGATTTATGGTGGGAACTCGGGGGAAAAAAAGGTTGACTCATGATAATGTCAGTGATCTTCAGGTCATAGCTCTAGAAAGACGCCGAGTCCCGAGTTGGATGAAAGTTCAAAATGTCACACCCTGACCTGAGATAGCCTTTTTTATGTCTCTATTTAGGTTTGGTCAGGGTGTGATTTGGGTGGGCATTCTATGTCCTTTTTTCTATGCTTTGTATTTCTTTGTTTTTGGCCTGGTATGGCTCTCAATCAGGGACAGCTGTACATCGTTGTCGCTGATTGGGAGTCATACTTAGGCAGCCTGTTTTCCTTTGGGGTTTGTGGGTAGTTATTTTCTGTTTAGTCATTTGTTACCTGACAGAATTGTTTGGCTGTTGTCTTTTGTTTATTTGTAAAGTGTTCTCTTTTTCCATTAAATTTACAAAGATGAGCACTAACCACACTGCGCCTTGGTCTACTCCATTCAACAGCCGTTACACAAAATGTATTTTCCCAGTCATAGCTCGTTTTTCCCGAGTTCACAGTTGCCTTGAACTCACTAAAGTCAGATTTTGCAGTTCCAAGTTAACAGTTGTTTTGAGCGTGGCACAAATCATGCTTCATTGACAGCAAGGCCAATGTTGAATGTTAATAATTTTAAACTAGGAAAAGAGACCATTAATCTTAGACTTGGGACCATTCCTCTGAATAGCAGGTTAATGATTGCTTTGCAATGCTTGCAGTTAGCCACTGATTCCTTCCAAACCACTCATTGTTGAATTTGCGATTTCCAATTTGTTGTGGAATGTTTATGTTCAATGGCCAAAGAGCACCGATACGTTTTATCTATGCTTTCTCTTCAGTATTTCTCTTCATATGACAAGGATTAAAAAGGATTTGCCAGTAGATTGTCGACTTTATTCATGATGATGACGGCTAGCTAAGATTTTGAAAGTATGATGTTGACATGATCAGTCCAATCAAAGCTGCTGTAGATATAACGTGATTTGACTTCATTTTATCTGTGGCCAATGACCTTGAGCCTTCTTGGATGGGCACTTCTAATGTAACTATATGGCAGCACCCATAGGGCTTGAATTTTCGAGCTCTACCCTTAGACTTCACGGTGACGTAGTGTCCCCATGAGTGACAGAACACTGAGCCAATCACTGCGCAACGCTCCGTATTTTCTGCTGGCTTGCCCCACCACCACAGAAAGCACTGAGCTAGGTTGAAACACCTGCATTTTGGAGCTGCCTTACTCAAGAAAACAAAAAAAGAGACCCGAGCTGTGATCGAATACTCATACTCACTGCACTAACCATACTATTTGTGATGCAAATTGAGTATATAGTATGCTTATTTGTCATAGTATTGATATAGCTAGTATGCAACAAGTTCCCGGGTGTCGTACTACATTCGCCAAAATACGAAGTATAGAAGCAGTGGACACTATATTTGTGCTTTTAGGGCCCATAATGCAATTCTTCAGAAAATGGGCGTGGCTTCACTTCGTTTTCAGATTTGAAGAAAATGGCGGAAAATGTGCAGCCGGAGTCCAATAATAGCGGATAAAAATTAATTGCTTTAACTAATTATGACAAATGTTAGAAAATGTTGAGCAATGTAATAAAAGTAATGACTTTTCAAATAAGTTACCTTACACGTTATGTTGACTGACAATTTGTTAGCTACACTATCCTAACGAACCACATAGCATTTCATTACAGCAGTATGTACCGGTATGTTAGTTAGCTACCAAACGTTAGTTGGTTACTAATAAATGAAACCTGCCAGTATATTAACTACAGTATATGCTATCTAACTACCCAATGTTTATTGACTTGGTTATTCCCGTCATTCTTAGCTAAGTAGTATAGTCATTGTGCATTCTCAATAGACATTCAGGTCCTTTCGTAAATTTGCTCTGGCTAGCTACTCCGATTTCAGAGCACTCATCTGAGTGTAGCAGAGCGCAGAATGACTGATGAATTTACGAATGCTCAACACCCGTTGAATATGGCCGGTGTCTTGACAAAAAGGTCAACCCTGTGACAATCCTCTTTTCCCATTGACTGCTGTCATGACGTTGCCCTCTCTCTGGGAACAGGGAGCACAGTTGACTCCCTCCCCCTTGCACCATCCCCCTACCTACCTCTCCCTACCCAGGCCCTGTCAAGGCGGTCGTAAAATTCTAAAGGAGAATGTCCTGCCGCCAGGCCCAGTTGAGACACAGAGGGGTTTCATAGAGAGACAAAGGAAATTCTTCCAACTCACAGAATTGGGGAACCGAACAACATTTATGTTCTGGAAAAGGTATAAAAGATCGGTGAAGAATCCAGCTACGAACTGGTCCGCTTGGTACAATTTGTGATACTCAGAAGAGACAATATCGCCATATTACCATAATACTGTTTATATAATAGCCTCAGCTATGGGACTTGCATCTAAATGGTTGTATAAAATGTATTAATAAGGATAAAGCTATTTGGAATACGTTGAGATGCTATGTACTGATGTTAATGTGATAGAATGTATTTCTGTTCAAAGCTTAAATCAGTCAACTGCGCGCGCCCCAGGGACACAGACAGGACCAGGCGTCATGTGACAAGCCTGTTCTATGTTCACGTATAAAACCCCCACCCTGATTTACTTTCTTCAGACCAGGCCTCCACTCCATGACGAGTTGGCCAATAGGTTTGACCATCCAATTCCTCTACTGAAAGTTAACTACACCACGTTAACTTTTAGACTATCGATATCGACAGAATAAGAACAAGTCTTTGATATTAATTATTAGTCTGCAGCTAAGTACTCGATGTCATTGAACGCGAAGACCGACGAAACATCCATTCTATAACGACATTAATGAATGTCACTTTGAAAGATCCATTCTAACCGACAGAGAGAGAGAGAACGCGGACAAAACTCTCCAACAGAACAGAACTCTCCAACAAGGATCCCGACACACACTGAGCGTAAATATATATTGATTGCAATTGTTCCCGAATGAGTGAGCGTTCATGTGCAAAGGATTAGCATATCAATTGTTAATATTAATTAACTCTGTGTGCCTCCTCAGCTTCCCTTTATGACCCTTTGTTTAACAAGTCACCAGCCATGCCTGTTTAGCCCACTAGGGCACATTCCTCTACCATTTCTTTGTAACGATAACTACTGTTTGTATGCTTTCTGTGAATTACTTAGTTTAGTAAATAAATTATTTTAAGACAATTGATGTATGGATGACTTTTAGCAAAGGCTGGATTCGTGCAGATACAACAATTTACGACGTTTGGAATGAGACTGGACGCGAGGTAAAATACACCATTTAAACCAGAAGATAATCGGCCTATACTATAATATAATATAATATATAATGTTATAATATAGGAAAGTTATATTAGGAAAATTATAACTTTGTAATCTGAATATTTTCCTTGGTGCCCCGATCTCCTAGTTAATTACAGTTAAACGATTAATCAGTTTAATCGCGTGATAATAATAATTACAGGGAGTTATTCTGATAAACATGTCTTCAGTTTAATGGTGCCCAAAGACACGACACTGCAATGTATTGAGAAAAACGTAAACCCTGTGACAATCCTCTTTTCCCATTGACTGCAATGTATTGAGAAAAACGTCAACCCTGTGAAGCTCATGTTTTCCCATTGACTGCAATGTATACTCCGAGTCGATATTCAAGTAACAATAAGGAATTCCCTCGACCAAGCCCACAAATTGGGGAAAACAAACATTCTTTCCTATTGACCCCCATTGTAAAATAACAAAACATGCCGAAAAGCTGTGGTGTTGTTCAATGTACATGTAACCATGTACGGTTTGCAATGCTCCCACATAGGGAAATAGAGCCTGCGAGAAGAGCCCTGTGGCTTCAGGCTATTTGGCATGGGAGAGTAGGAAATGTGGGGACCCAGTGTTAAAGTAGGCTACAAGTAGCTATGTGTGTTGAAAACATTTCATCACAGGTAAGACATTTAACTTGTTTAGTATAGTCCGATTGTATCTCCACTCACTACTTGTAACTGTATAGTCTGTTTGTTTGTATTGTTGGTCTTGGCTAGTTTATGTTCCTTTTGGTAGTTAGCTAGCACTCACTCACGTGACTGCTAGCACCGTCATGAACAGGGATATGAGGGAAGCCCTACAATATAACGTTTTTCAAAGTAGTGAGAACGCTCGGGAGCAGGCAATGTTGAAAAGTAATCTTTAGTTGTACTTTTCTTACATGTAGTTTTGTAATTGACTAAAACAAGCAAATAGCATTTTAAAAAGTATATGCTGTGAGCCAATGGGGTAAATTAGGTAACCACAGGTTGTTTTCCCCACAGGCGAGCGGGGCCACAACATTCTATTCTAATACTCACTGGGACTATTGAGAAAAACGTCACCTATTGTGATATTTTACCTTGTGCAAAAACGTGCCAGGATTATGTTTTCAGGCTGATAATCGGCTGAGCACTGACACACCTGATTCCACTAGCCAAAGGCTTGATGAGTTGATTAGTTGATTCAGGTGTGTTAGTGCTATGGAAAAAACTAAACTATAAATGTTCACCCATTTGGGTCCCCAGGACCAAGATTGGGAAACACAACTCTAAAGGCTCAGAGCGGGGAGGACCATCCTCTTCAGTGAATTTCATTATTTATTTTATAGCGAAACATAAAAAAGGTTTTGCAATGAAGGTCTACAGTATGCTTAACAGCACTCTGTAGGCTAGCACCATGGTGTAGCCGGAGGACAACTCATTTACATCGTCCTCTGGGTGAACTACTTCAATACAAAACCTAAGAGGCTCATGGTTCTCACCTCCTTCAATAGACTTGCACAGTAATTATGACAACTTCCAGAGGACATCCTCCAACCTATCAGAGCTCTTGCAGCATGAACTGACATGTTGTCCACTGAATCAAAGGATCAGAGAATGAGTCTAGTACTGAAAACATAAGCTAAAGCTATCTAGCACTGCTGTGCATAAAATTAGGTCAGTAGCTGACTCAAAGAGAGAGAACGACAATAGTTGAACAGTTTTGAACGAATACATTTTTCCAAAAATGAAAAATGATTTTTTATTTCACTTACTTAACTAGTGAATGCAGCTAGCTAGGATAACCTACTTGAACACCCGGCTCAAACAGAGGGATGCTATGTTACCTAGCTGGCTATGGCTATCTAGCACTGGAACTCTTCCAAGTCAAGGTAAGCTTTTGGTTTTATAACTGTATTGTCACCGGGGCCCATCGATGTAACTGCTAAACTGCTTTCTAACTGTATACTGCACTGCATGATTTTAGCAGGTTTACTAACGTGTTAGTTCTTCTAGCAAAGTTGACTTAACATTAGCTAATATGGTGACGATGTAGGCTGTGTGTAACGGTTATGATATGAAGGTTTGGCTTGGAAAGGTTTTTTCGCCTGGTCACAGTCAGCTGATGTGTTGTGCACTGAAGTCCACAAATGAAGGGAAAAGGTGAGAGGAGGAGAGCGCATAGATGCGAGAAGGAATTATCCAACGATCAAAGGGATCACGCTATTTGTTTGTGGCTGCTATGAAAGTGAACTGTGTTTGCATGTGATCGGGTGTATTCATTCTGCCGATTCTGTTGAAAATAAAAAAAGCAAACGGAACGAAACAGGGATAAACATACCTGAAGGAAGGCCCAAAAAATGGTCAAAGATTCCAGTCACCCAAGTCATAAACTGTTCTCTCTGCTACCGCACAGCAAGCGGTACCGTAGCGCCAAGTCTAGGTCCAAAAGGCTCCTTAACAGCTTCTACCCGCAAGCCATACAACTGCTGAACAATTAATCAAATGGCCACCCAGACTATTTGTATTGACCCCCCCAATTTGTTTTTACACTGCTGCTGTTCTTTATCTATGCATTAGTCACTTTACCCCTACCTACATATACAAATGACCTCGACTAACCTGTACCACCTCACATTGACTCTGTACAGGTACCCCCTGTATCTAGCCTCATTATTATTTTATTGTTACTTTTTTATTTATTTTGTACTTTAGTTTATTTAGTAAATATTTTCTTAAATATATTTCTTGAACTGCATTGTTGGTTAAAGGCTTGTAAGTAAGCATTTCACGGTAAGGTCAATACCTGTTTTATTCGACGCATGTGACAAATAACATTTGATTTGATTTTGTCCAATAGAAACTCTCATTTGCAATTGTTGGACAAATGATTACACCATAGATCAGCTAGATGCAGGCGAGATTGTGCAAGGCATTATTGAATGTGTTAATATCTGTCACCTTGATTACTCACATTTCTCTCGACCTGTGCATCTACGTTGTAAACTTTCGTTCAAAGGCTAGGTTGTAGCAACCTCATGATGGGTGTAGGGAAAATGTGAGTATCATGTAGTAGCTTAAACCTATCAATGAGACATTGAGCTGGGTGAATAGAATACAAATGACAGTCATCCAAAATGCTGTAATAGAAATAAAGCCCATAACAATCTTAAAACGGCATCGACCACCACTGTTATATCTATTCTGTCAGAGAGACCTAACTGTCATGATCAGTACAGGCAATAACAGTATGAGCCTCCCACGGCCCCAGAACAGAATAGACAGAACAAAACACAGCCACTAACAATAGTACTGCATGGTATTTACAGGCTATACTAATAGTATTCCTCACCCCCATTACATGCTTGCTAAGTGCAATACAAGCACAGATCTAATTACTTATTAAACTCATGTTCCATCATTTCTAGAAATATTTTAAAAGGCGAGGAAGCCAGCTTGCAGAGAGAAAATCAGGACTGCGTTATATACAGTTCATTTTGAAAGCATTCAGACCCCTTGACTTTTCCCACATTTTGTTACGTTAGTCTAACTCTAAAATTGATGAAAAATAATTATTTATTCAATCTACACACAATAACCCCTAATGACAAAGCAAAAACAGGTTTAGACATTTTTACACATTTATTAAAAATTAAATATCACATAAGTATGCAGACACTTTACTAAGTACTTTATTGAAGCAACTTCGGCAGAAATTACAGCGTCGAGTCTTCTTGGGTATGACGCTACAAGCTTGGCAAACCTGTATTTGGGGAGTTTCTCGCATTCGTCTCTGCAGGTCCTGGTGAATCTTCGCCACAGTCTGAGGTCCTGAACGCTCTGGAGGAGGTTTCATTCATTCTGACTAGTCTTCCAGTCCCTGCCACTGAAAAACATCCCCACAGCATGATGCTTCCACCACCATGCTTCACCGTAGGGATGTATTGGCCAGGTGATGAGCGGTGCCTGGTTTCCTCCAGACGCGACGCTTGGCATTCAGGCCAAAGAGTTCAACCTTGGTTTCATCCTACCAGAGAATCTTGTTTCTCATGGTTTGAGAGTCCTTTCGGTGTCTTTTGGCAAACTCCAAGCGGGCTGTCATGTGCAATTTACTGAGGAGTGGCTTCCGTCTGGCCACACTACCATAAAGGCCTGATTGGTGGAGTGCTGCAGAGATGGTTGTCCTTCTTGAAGGTTCTCCCATCTCCACAGGGGAACTGGAGGTCTGTCAGAGTGACCATTGGGTTCTTGGTCACCTTCCTGACCAAGGCCCTTCTCCCCTGATTTCTCAGTTTGGCCAGGCGGCCAGGTTCCAAACTTTTTCCATTTTAGAATGTTGGAGGCCACTGTGTTCTTGGGGTCCTTCAATGCTGCATATATTTTTGGGTGCGGTCTGCACAAGGTATCCCCAGGGGCAAACTACCTGTCCTCCAGGACACCTACAGCACCCAATGTCACAGGAAGGCCAACAAGATAATCAAGGACAACAACCACCCGAGCCACTGCCTGTTCACCCCGCTATCATCCAGAAGGCGAGGTCAGTACAGGTGCATCAAATCGGGGACCGAGACTGAAAAACAGCTTCTATCTCAAGGCCATCAGACTATTAAATAGCCATCACTGTAGCACAGAGAGGCTGCTGCCTATATACACAGACTCGAAATCATTGGCCCCTTTAATAAATGGAACACTAGTCACTTTAATAATGTTTACATATCTTGCATTACTCATCTCATATGTACAGTGCCCTCCACTAATATTGGCACCCTTGGTAAATACAATTGAAGTCAGAAGTTTACATAAACTAGTTTTAATGACTCCAACCTAAGTGTTTCAACCAATCCACAAATTTCTTGTAAGCAAACTATAGTTTTGGTAAGTCGGTTAGGATATCTACTTTATGGATGACAAGACATTTTCCCAACAATTGTTTACATATAGATAACTTCACTTATAATTCACTGTATCACAATTCGAGTGGGTCAGAAGTTTACATACACTAAGTTGAATGTGCCTTTAAACATCTTCGAAAATTCCAGAAAATGATGTCATGGCTTTAGAAGCTTCTGATAGGCTAATTGGCATCATTTGAGTCAATTGGAGGTGTACCTGTGGATGTATTTCAAGGCCTACCTTACAACTCAGTGCCTCTTTGCTTGACATCATGGGAAAATCAAAAGAAATCAGCCAAGACCTCAGAAGAAAAATGTAGACCTCCACAAGTCTTGTTCATGCTTGGGAGAAATTTCCAAACACCTGAAGGTACCACATTCATCTGTACAAACAATAGAACGCAAGTATAAACACCATGGGACCACGCAGCTGTCATACCGCTCAGGAAGGAGACACGTTCTGTCTCCTAGAGATGAACGTACTTTGGTGCGAAAAATGCAAATCAATCCCAGAATAACAGCAAAGGACCTTGTGAAGATGCTGGAAGAAACAGGTAAAGAAGTATCTATATCCACAGTAAAACGAGTCCTATATCGACATAACCTGAAAGGCCGCTCAGCAAGGAAGAAGCCACTGCTCCAAAACCACCATTAAAAAGCCAGACTACGGTTTGCAACTGCACATGGGGACAAAGATCATAATTTTTGGAGAAGTTTCCTCTGGTCTGATGAAACAAAAATAGAACTGTTTGGCCATAATGACCATCATTATGTTTGGAGGAAAAAGTGGGAAGCTTGCAAGCTGAAGAACACCATCCCAATCGTGAAGCACGGGGGTGGCAGCATCATGTTGTGGGGGTGTTTTGCTGCAGGAGGGACTGGTGCACTTCACAAAATAGATGGCATCATGAGGGAGGAAAATGATCTGCATATATTGAAGCAACATCTCAAGACATCAGTCAGGAAGTTAAAGCTTGGTTGCAAATGGGTCTTCCAAATGGACAATGACCCCAAGCATACTTCCAAAGTACTGGCAAAATGGCTTAAGGAAAACAAAGCCTTGACCTCAATCCTATAGAAAATGTGAAAGGCAATTGAAAGGCAATGCTACCAAATACTAATTGAGTGTATGTAAACTTCTGACCCACTGGGAATGTGATGAAAGAAATAAAAGTTGAAATAAATCAATCATTCTCTCTACTATTATTCTGACATTTCACATTCTTAAAATAAAGTGGTGATCCTAACTGACCTAAGACAGGGAATTCTTACTAGGATTAAATGTCAGGAATTGTGAAAAACTGAGTTTAAATGTAGTTGGCTAAGGTGTATGTAAACTTCCGACTTCAACTATATGCGCAAACCGGGCTGTGAAAAAAACACCTTTATTGTTTATCCTCTTGGTCTTTCATTCAAAATATTCACAAAAATCTAATCTTTAATTAAAGTTAAATAATTGGAAGAATGTTTTTGATTCTTATCATAAAACATTTTTCAAATATATATGTGTACCATAATTATTGGCACCCCTTCATTCAATACTTTGTGCATCCTCCCTTTGTCAAGATAACAGTTCTGAGACTTCTATAATGCGTAATGAGGTTGGAGAACACATGGCAAGGGATCTGAGACCATCCCTCCATACAGAATACCTCCAGATCCTTCAGATTCTGAGTTCCTCGCTTGTGGACTCTCCTCTTCAGCTCATTCCACAGGTTTTCTATGGGGTTTAGGTCAAGGGACTGGGACGGCCATGGCAAAAACTTGATTCTGTGGTCAGTAAACCAATTTTGTGTTGATTTTGAGGTGTGCTTTGGATCATTGTCCTGCTGGAAGATCCAACCACGGCCCAGTTTAAGCTTCAGGTTTTGATGTAATATCTGCTGGTACTTGATGGAGTCCATGATACCATGTATCCTAACAAGTTGTCCAGGGCCTTTGGAAGAAAAACAGCCCCATAACATCAAAGATCCACCACCATACTTCAGTGGGGATGAGGTACTTTTCTGCATGGCTATGTTTCTGTCTACGCCAAACCCACCTCTGGTGTTTGTTTCCAAAAAGCTCTATTTTGGTCTCATCTGACTATAGAACCCGGGCCCATTGAAAGTTCCAGTAACGTTTGGCAAACTGTAGGTGCTTGAGTTTGTTGTTTGATGACAGCAAAGGGTTTTTTATGGCAACCCTCTCAAACAACTTGTGGTTATGCAGGTGGCGTCTGATCGTAGTTTTTAAGATTTTCTGACCCCATGACCCAACTAACATCTGCAATTCTCCAGCTGTGATCCTTGGAGATTTTTTGGTCACTCAAACTATCCTCCTCACTGTGCGTGGGGTCAATATAGATACACATCCTCTTCCAGGCCGATTGTTAACATCTCCAGTTGCTTTAAGCTTCTTAGTTATTGCCCTGATAGTTAAAATGTGTATTTTCAACCTTTGAGCTATTTTCTATTAGCTATTTCCTGATTTGTGCAGCTCAACAACCTTTTGTCGCACATCATTACTGTATTCTCGGGTCTTTCCCATATTGAAGGATGACTATGGGAACTTGGCCTGTGTGTCACCTCATATTTATACCTCAGTAAAACAGGAAGTCATGGCTTACCACTTAAGTGTTCCTAATCACTCAGGCGAACTTAAAAACGTTAAATATGAATGGGAATATACTTGTTAGATTTTACTCATGAGAACTTCTAAGGGTGCCAATAATTGTGGCACACGTTTCAAAGAAAAATATTTAATTTATTTCACTTTTTTTTTCTCAATAATTTTACTTCAATTAAATGTTAGATTTTTGTGAATATTTTGAATGAAAGACCAAGAGGATAATCAGCAAAGAAAAAAAAAAAGTCACAGCCCTTTTTGCTCATATTTACGAAGGGTGCTAATATTAGTGGAGGACACTGCATATGCTGTATTGTGTACTATTCTACAGCATCTTAGTCTATGCCGCTCTGACATTGCTCGTCCATGTATTTAAATATTCTTAATTCCATTCCTTTACTTAGATTTGTGTGTATTGGGTATGTGTTGTGAAATTGTTAAGATATTACTTGTTCGGTATTGCTGCACTTTCGGAACTAGAAGCACAAGCATTTCGTTACACTCACAATAACATCTGCTAAACACGTGTATGTGACCAATAACATTTGATTTGATCTGTTCCTTGACACAATTCTGTCTCGGAGCTCTACGGACAATTGCTTTGATCATATGGCTTGGTTTTTGCTCTGACATGCAATGTCAACTGTGGGACCTTATATAGACGTATGTGCCTTTCCAAATCATGTCCAATCAATTGAATTGACCACAGGAAGACTCCAGTCAAGTTGTAGAAACAATGGAAACAGGATGCACCTGACCTCATTTTCGAGTCTCATAGTAAAGGGTCTGAATGCTAATAAGGTATCTGTTTATTTTTAATAAATGTGCAAAAATGTTTTCACTTTGTCATTATGGGGTATTGTGTAGATTGATTAAGAACAAATATTTAATACATTTTAGAATAAGGCTATAACGTAACAAAATGTGGAAAAAGTGAAGGGGTCTGAATACTTTCCAAATGCACTGTAAGAAGTGATGGGGGAATAGCTCTCCTTTTAAACCCAATTCCCCTCCCTATATATAAAAAAAGCTAACATTGCAGCAAACAAGTCTTTCAACATCATTTGGTTAAAATTCATTGACATTTGCCGTGATGCTTCTCAGCATGCGAGAACAGAGGAAAGTGATTCCCGGTTGGCATATGTGGGAGGCAGATATGACGTCTTATCTAACCATTAATGACGCCCAAAAGTAAAATTGGGTTTGACATTTTGGAGATGTTGCTACTGTATCTACCACTGAAATAATTGTTGTTACTGGGAGGAAAGCAGTCAGAATCAGCACAGAGATGTTGCCAGTCTGAAAGGATTTATTTTACTCTGTTCTGTACAAACAAACAAAAAAGTTAAGAGTTTTGGGCGAGTAACCGAAAGGTCGCTGGTTTGAGTCCCTGAGCCGACTAGGTGAAAAAAATTTATAAATCGAATTTCTCCTGTAAGCAGAGCATCTGCAAAAATGTAACATCCAAGAACCTTTTAACCTCTATGGGACCGGCGGGACGAATTCGTCCCACCTACGTAACAGCCAGTTCAATCCAGTGGCGCGATTTTTAAAACGTTTGAAATACTATTACTTCAATTTCTCAAACATATGACTATTTTACAGCTATTTAAAGACAAGACTCTCGTTAATCTAACCACACTGTCCGATTTCAAAAAGGCTTTACAACGAAAGCAAAACATTAGATTATGTCAGGAGAGTGCCCAGCCAGAAATAACCAGACACCCATTTTTCAAGCTAACATATAATGTCACAAAAACCCAAACCACAGCTAAATGCAGCACTAACCTTTTATGATCTTCATCAGATGACACACCTAGGACATTATGTTATACAATACATGCATGTCTGTTCAATCAAGTTCATATTTATATCAAAAACCAGCTTTTTACATTAGCATGTGACGTTCAGAAAAAGCATACCCCCCGCAAACTTCCGGGGAATTTACTAACAATTTGCTAAATTACTCACGATAAACGTTCACAAAAAGCATAACAATTATTTTAAGAATTATAGATACATTACTCCTCTATGCACTCAATATGTCCGATTTTAAAATGGCTTTTCGAATGAAGCACATTTTGCAATATTCTAAGTACATAGCCCAGCCATCACGGGCTAGCTATTTAGACACCCACCCAGTTCAGCCTTCACCAAAATCAAATTTCCTATAAGAAAAATGGTCTTACCTTTCCTGTTCTTCGTCAGAATGCACTCCCAGGACTTCTACTTCAATAACAAATGTAGGTTTGGTCCCAAATAATCCATCGTTATATCCAAACAGCGGCGTTTTGTTCGTGCGTTCTAGACACTATCAGAATGCTAAATCACGGTCGTGCGCATGGCGCAGAATGTGACAAAAAATTTCTAAATATTCCATTACCGTACTTCGAAGCATGTCAACCGCTGTTTAAAATCAATTTTTATGCAATTTATCTCGTAGAGAAGCGATAATATTCCGACCGGGAATGTGCAATTAGCTAAACAGCCGAATGAAAATACTCCACGGGGGCGAATCGCGCACGCGCCTAATTCTATTGTCCCCTGATGGGACACTTGGAAAAGGAGATAATGTGTTTCAGCCTGAGGCTGCCTCGTCATCGTTCAGGTTTTTCCCGGGTTCTGAGAGCCTATTGGAGCCCTAGGAATTGTCACGTTACAGCTAAGATCCTGACTCTTCAATAAACAGAAGCAAGAACAACAACACCTTGTCAGACAGGGTACTTCCTGCATGAAACCTTCTCAGGTTTTTGCCTGCCATAGGAGTTATGTTATACTCACAGACACCATTCAAACAGTTTTAGAAACTTTAGGGTGTTTTCTATCCAAACCTGAACAATAATATGCATATTCTAGCTTCTGAGTTGGTGTAGGAGGCAGTTAAAAATGGGCACATATTTTTTCCAAAATTCTCAATGCTGCCCCCTAGCCCGTAGAGGTTTTAAGCATTGTACAGATAATGCACACACACACAAACAGACACACACAGGGACATTAGGTTATTCTACGGTTTCTCCAGCCGGCTGGCTGTCTAGCAGTCCCAGCAGGGACCTCTTATTAAATTCACATGGAGGTGCTTCACCTAATAATATAATATGGCATCTAGTCCCTTATTGGACCTGGCAGTATTCCCTTGGTACTGTATGCAGTATACAGCAGAGGTACAGAGGCTTGTCCTTTAGATCCTGCAGGTACACAGACTCAATGTACATCTGTGCATTATTCACAGGAATCCCTATACACAGGGTCAGAGGCTGGGCCGACAATCGATGCAGTTGTACAATGTATTGATTTTGCAGATTTCAAAATCTGTGGAGATGCAATGTTTTCTGGCTATTTGAATTGGAAAACATTCCCAGTTGCTGTACAGATGCAGGATCTTAATTTAAGCCAGTTTGCTACAGTGGGAAAATAATCCTACAGCAACAGGAAATGTTAACTTATGTGAGTATGAAGGAAAAGCAGCCAACAAGTGCTAAGCATATGTGGGAACTCCTTCAAGACTGTTGGAAAAGCATTCCTCATGAAGCTGGTTGAGAGAATGCCAAGAGTGTGCAAAGCTGTAATCAAGGAAACTATAAAATATATTTTTATTTGTTTAACACTTTTTTGGTTACTACATGATTCCATACGGGCTATTTCATATTTTATGTCTTCACTAGTCTACAATGTACAAAATAGTCAAAATAAATCAAATATCCTGAATGAGTGTGTCCAAACCTTTGAATGGTCCTGTAGGTGAGGAGAACTAGCCTGGTCCCAGATCTGTTTGTATACCATAAGTCCTATGGTCAGATGGCAAAGACAGCACAAACAGATATGGGTTCAGGCTAAAGGGGAACCTCCTGAGAGAGAACAACTCTCATCTTCTTCAAAACAGTCTTTCTTCTAGAACAATGATCTAAGAGAGAACTTTTTCTCTCATGCTTGTTTTTCATGCTGTCTGTGGTTCCACCTGTGAGGAATGAGATCTGTTAAGGGGGTCTGATAAATGACTGTGTTCAGTAAGCTGCAGTAACAACTGTCCCACCGACTACCTCACCATACATCAGTACGGGCCTGTTACATTATTATTCATCTCAGCTAAGCAATTACATTACAGCTCATCAAGCTAAGAGTTCACATTACTCATTGGAGACCAACAGTGACACTCCATCCTACACGGTCACAGCCAACCACAGGTGCCATGGCTACCACCTTGCAGCAAGCACTGCAGAGGCACAGTGTCGCTCTGAGTCCCTGACCCAAGGAGGAGAGGAGTAAAGAAGAACAGAGAGGGGAGGAGGAGAGCAAGAGAGGATGAGGAGGATAGAGGAGAGAGCTGACGACTTGTGAGATCCAACTGTTATGTGTCAGACATGACAAACCTGAAAAGTAGTTAGGACAGAAAGGACAGAAACACCAAGCTACTACGTTGTTTTTTGGGGATTAGGATGAACTCATGCGACAGAATGATGCAATGCACCAAAGTAGCTGTGAGAATATTTGCATATTGGGTCAAAGACCATGCTCTCAAAAATGAAATGATTGCAAAAAGGATGAAGGGATAACATAATTCACTGCCTGTTAAATCTGATGTTTCACAATTTAGAGCTGACATGATTTCATCTCAGAGTTCAGAATCAATCACCACACAGAGCATGAAAATGAATACAGAAGTACATTTGAAGTAACAGTACAGTATCAATGCCTATGTCTGATGGCTGCCAACATTAAAATATGTCCCGTCTTCCATTCCTCTAGAGGGGGAGAGAAGCGGTCATGCTCTTTATTACAGCATTCATATTGTTGATGGTAGAGTATAAGACTGCATTTACACAGGCAGCCCAATTCTGATATTTCTTTTCACTAATTGGTCTTTTGATCAATCAGATCAGCCCTGAAAAAGATTTGATGTGAAAAGATCTGATAAGATTGGTCAAAAGACCAATTACTGGAAAAAATATCAGAATTGGGTTGCCGATGTAAACGCAGGCTATATTATTAAAGCTACTCATAACTACGTAATTATCGTGATGGTTGCTCCTTCAGTAGAGAAGCATGGTTAAAAACCTTTGATTAAAATGGCATTACGCGGTATAAGATCTGGCTACAGTAATTAACATGAAAGCAATCAAAAAAAATTTTTTCCCAAGATGGCGTAGCAGTGCAGAGTGGTTTATCGTCCTCTTGTTTACTTTTTGTATTTTGTCATTTTTGTATATATTCCAATTTATTATTCAATCTCTTCCATTTTTAAATTAAATATACCTTCCGGTAACCCGCCTCACTCAATGTGACACGGATCTGCTATTTTTTTTAGGCCTGACAGCCAAAACTTTCATCAAGGGCTAGCCAGCTAATTTAGCTACTAGCTATTTGGTCATTGTTAGCCACTGCTAGCGGCCTTTACCCTCTGCTCAGGCACCAGCCGTTTCTTAGCCTGGATAATACCTGCCAGCCTCAGACTGTTTTTCTCCACTACAACGCCGGATTCCTGCCGTAAACTCTGGACCATTACCCCTGATCATCACAGCTAGCTAGCCGCCACTGAGTGACCCAGCCCCGAAGCTAGCCCTGAGCCAGACGCACCTCCCAGCTTGCAAACGAAATCACCACAACTACAATACCTCTTTCGCCATCTGGCCCGGTCCCTTCGTCGACACGGCGCCCCACCGTACCACCACAACTGGTCCCGCAGACGTAATTCCATCTGCTGTGCCTTCAACCGGCCTTTGCCGGATATCGGAGCAGATGCTTCTACTTACCTCGGCCTGCTAACTTTTCAACGCCGTTTCTCCCGCTTGCTAGCATAGCAACGAGTACCCCGCGGCTTCCCGGTTCCATCTATTGCTGTACACTGGACCCTATGATCACCTAGCTGCATAGCTGATGCCTGCTGGACTGTTCATTTATCACGGTACTCCACTTTGTTGATCTGTCGGCCCTAGCCCCGAACTCAGGCCCTGTGTGTAGTTAACCAACCCTCTCTGCCCATTCATCGCCATTTTACCTGTTGTTGTTGTCTTAGCTGATTAGCTGTTGTTGTCTTACCCGTTGTTGTCTTAGCTAGTTCTCCCAATCAACACCTGTGATTGCTTTATGCCTCGCTTTAGGTCTCTCTCAAATGTCAATATGCCATGTATACTGTTGTTTAGGATAGTTATCATTGTTTTAGTTTACTACGGAGCCCCTTGTCCCACTGTACATGCCTTAGATACCTCCTTTGTCCCACCTCCCACACATGCGGTGACCTCACCCAGTATAACCAGCATGTTCAGAGATGCAACCTCTCTTATCCTCACTCAGTGCCTGGGCTTACCTCCACTGTACCCGCACCCCACCATACCCCTGTCTGCACATTATGCCCCGAGGCCATTATCCCCAACGCACTAGACGACCAGTTTTGCTAGCCTTTAGCCGTACCCTAATCCTACTCCTCCTCTGTTCCTCAGGTGATGTGGAGGCTAACCCAGGCCCTGCGTGTCCCCAGGCACTCTCATTTGTTGACTTCTGTAATCGAAAAAGCCTTGGTTTCATGCATGTTAACATCAGAAGCTTCCTCCCTCCCTCCCTCCTCGTCTACGTAGACGACACCATTCTGTATTCATCTGGCCCTTCTTTGGACACTGTGTTAACTAACCTCCAAACGAGCTTCGATGCCATACAACACTCGTTCCGTGGCCTCCAACTGCTCTTAAACG
Organism: Salmo trutta; assembly: GCF_901001165.1. Taxonomy (NCBI): domain Eukaryota; kingdom Metazoa; phylum Chordata; class Actinopteri; order Salmoniformes; family Salmonidae; genus Salmo; species Salmo trutta. The sequence goes on along the minus strand of NC_042992.1, from coordinate 27,125,860 downwards.
CTAGTAAAACCAAATGCATGCTTCTCAACCGTTCGATGCCCACACCCGCCCGCCCGACAAGCATCACTACTCTGGACGGTTCTGACCTAGAATACGTGGACAACTACAAATACCTAGGTGTCTGGCTAGACTGTAAACTAATAAAGGTGAAATAAAAAGAAATAAAAAGATACCCAATATTCGTTTTACCTGAGGTTCAAGTGTTATTTCATATTCAACATTGAGAGATATGAACATGTACAATGATTGTGTTATACATTGAGATGAAAGAGAAAGGAAAACTGCAATGCTGGGATCAGCATGTTCCAGTTTGAGTTAGATGCTTTATAATTCTCTGAGAAATCTGAGAACCCACTGGAGAGGAAACCAGCCTATTCATCAGGGAGCAATTCCAAATGGCACCCTATATGATAGGGCTCTGCTCAAAAGTAGTGGACAATATAGGGAATAGGGTGCCATTTAGGACGCATAAGAAATGTGTAGCTCTATAGCCATTGGCAGTGACATTTAGCGCTCTCTCTATAGCAGCTCCTGCTTTATAATGACAGAGATGTTTCAGCCACAATGTTAAACTAGAGCAATTTCCCTAATGGATGGTTCCTGATAAATTCTTTCATTTTTGACTACTCTCCACTCAAATTTAAATCTTGGCTCCAGCTACAGTAGCCGAAAGTGTGGCTTCAGTACAGAGACACTACATGACCAGAAATATGTGGACACCTGCTCATCGAACATCTCATTCCAAAATCATGGGCATTAATAAGGAGTTGGTTCCCCCTTTGCTGCTATAACAGCATCCACTCTTCTGGGAAGGCTTTCCATTAGATGTTGGAACATTGCTGTAGGGACTTGCTTCCAATCATCCATGAGCATTAGTGAGGAAACACCGTACACCTGGCCGTACACCTGGCGACCGTGTCAGCGTGCATTGCGACCGGCCCACCACAGGAGTCGCTAGAGCGCGATGGGAAAATAACATCCCTGCCGGCCAAACCCTCCCCTAACCCAGACAACACTGGGCCAATTGTGCGCCGTCCCATGGGTCTCCCGGTCGCGACAGAGCCTGGACTCGAACCAGGATCTCTAGTGGCACATCTAGCACTGCGATGCAGTGCCTTAGACCAATTGGGAGGCCCACGCTGGGGGGTATTTAACCCCAAGCCAACCCCAAGCCAACAATATATACTACAGTGCCTTGGGAAAGTATTCAGACCCCTTGACTTTTTCCACTTCGTTACATTATAGTCTTATCAGGTGGAAAGAATTGTACATAGAGCTCTGAGACAGGATTGTGTCGAGGCACAGATCTGGGGAAGAGTACCAAAAATGTCTGCTGCATTGAAGGTCCACAAGACCACAGTGGCCTCCATCATTCTTAAATGGAAGAAGTTTGGAACCACCAAGACTCTTCCTAGAGTTGGCCGCCGGCCAAACTGAGCAATCGGTGGAGAAGGGCCTTGGTCAGGGAGGTGACCAAAAACCCGATGGTCACTCTGACAGAGCTCTAGAGTTCCTCTGTGGAGATGGGAGAACCTTCCAGAAGGACAACCATCTCTGCAGCACTTCAACAAGCAGGCCTTTATGGTAGAGTGGCCAGATGGAAGCCACTCCTCAGGCACATGACAGCCCACTTGGAGTTTTCCAAAAGGCACCTAAAGACTCTCAGACCATGACAAACATTCTCTGGTCTGATGAATCCAAGATTGAACTCTTTGGCCTGAATGGCAAGCATCACGTCTGGAGGAAACCTGGCAACATCCCTACGGTGAAGCATGGTGGTGGCAGCATCATGCTATGGGGATGTTTTTCAGCGGTAGGGACTGGGAGACTAGTCAGGATCGAGGCAAAGATGAACGGAGCAAAGAACAGAGAGATCGTTGATTAAAACCTGATCCAGAGCACTCAGGACCTCAGACTGGGGCGAAGGTCCACCTTCCAACAGGACAACAACCCTAAGCACACAGCCAAGACAATGTAGGAGTGGCTTCGGGACAAGTCTCTGAATGTCCTTGAGTGGCCCAGCCAGAGCCCAGACTTGAACCCGATTGAACATCTCTTGAGAGACCTGAAAGTATCTGTGCAGCAATGCTCCCCATTCAACCTGACAGAGCTTTAGAGGATCTGCATAGAAGAATGGGAGAAACTCCCCAAATACAGGTGTGACAAGCTTGTAGCGTCATACCCAGGAAGACTTGATGCTGTAATCGCTGCCAAAGGTGCTTCAACAAAGTACTGAGTAAAGGGTCTGAATACTTTCAGGTTTTACATTTTTTATAAATTAGCAAAAAGTTCTAAAAACCCGTTTTTGCTTTGTCATTATGGGGTATTGTGTGTAGATTGATAAGGGGGAAAAAATGATTTATTACATTTTAGAATAAGGCTGTAACGTAACAAAATGTGGAAAAAGTCAAGGGGTTTGAATACTTTCCGAAGCATGAGAATAGCATGCTATTCAGCCACTATTAGTTTTTGGGGTGGAGATCTAAGAAATTAAGGTGTGGCAGAGGTGTGTCTACAGATAAACTTGACATAATTCCACCACTTTTACGTGCGAGGAAACCATGAATATGGTCGAGCAAACATTCCGGTTCCAAGTGAAAAAGCACCTCCACTCTTTTTTACTTATAGAAATAACAGCAATCTCAATGCAAATTAGTAATCCATTTGGAGAAAGGGAATTGTAAATACACATCGCAATTGTTTTAGATAATTTTTCCTTATGATCACTGGAGACGAATGTGAAACCAGCCATGTGGAAGCATACTGAAAATCATATCAACACGACATGTATATTGCGGTCCCTTTTCCACAGTGAAATAGGCTGGCTATAAATAGCTATGTCGTGGAATATTTCTGATTCAAAGGAGACTTTCAGATTACTTCAAAACAATCTAACTTTATTATTGCAATAATGGAGCTGGTCAACGACCACCCTTAAGTGATCTCTGAGAGCCCAACGAGCAGATTTGGGTTACAGCTCTTTATAGCAAAGTACATCCTCCTGAATGTTCATGACAAGCAACAGATGTGTAGAATTATACAAAGGTACATTGTGCTACCAAGCAACAGACAGCAAGATTTACATTGCGCCAGGTTGCGAAGTAATTTACTGCTTGTTTTCTCAGTTTCGCACTCAACACAGATACTCATCATGAAATGCAGTCTTTAGGTTTTACCACCAAGGCATCGTAAATCAACTGCCAGCGGTAAGCCTCAGAGGCTCCTCTCAGAAGTACAGACAGAATATGACAGTACAAATATAAGAATACATTCTAATATAATGTGAAAAACATAATGTTGTAATTTCCACCACAGCCGTTATTCTGAATTTTGATTGTGTGCCTTCATAATTTGCGTGGATGAAATTTGGACACCCATGCTATAGGCTTCGATATGGATGAACCTGCCGAGTTGATGTATGTGCTTCAGAACGTTTTAATTATAGCCTATGCCCGGGCTTTTCTCTGTATTATTTTACAATTTTTATCATGTTAAATATTAGCCACTATCGGGAGCCACCATTAGTTATAAATGTATATGGGGATTTCTAACACTAAAGTGACAGTTCTTTAATTTGTAACTTTCATTTTGCATCATTACATTCTGTTAACCTTTCTTTCCTCTGTCACGTCTGTGTAGTTGTTCCTGAGGCTCGCTAGCATTAGTGGATCATATTAGGCTAATGTTGAGCAATAATTTGGGACATGTAGCCTACTTGAATCATTATGGAACTCCGACCACACATAGCAGGTTAAACCTGGAGCACCGTTCACGACGACTGGACCATTGTCATACAGTTCCATGATTAGTGAGAATTAGGGTAGATTCATAGGACTATTGTCCAACCCCTATTGTACACTTTTTGCAACTTTCAATATTTAATGGATTGAACTTTCAGGATAAACCATTGTTTTTTTTATTCATCAATATATTTAGTGCGTAAAGGCTCTCCAAACCAATTTTTTTTAATGATTCATACATACTTTCCTAACCCTAAAATGTGCCTAAATGATCTACAAGGTCAGAGTATATTTTAAATCTACCAGTTGGTGCTGAAACGGAGACGATGATGTATAGATGGCATTATTTCATTGATCCCTATTTTCTGAACCCATTCTCTTGATGTATTCTAGTCTGTCAACAAAATTCTAATTAAAAAAGGTACACCGTATTTAAAGGGATGGCTTAAGATAAATGTACTGGAAACCCTATTGAATGAAAACTCCACAAGAAAATCTGCTGGCCAGCAAGTGGCAGGGTTTTCAGCGGTTGACTTAGGACCTACATTTATTTAGCACGCACAAGGGAACCACATCTGCAAAACACGTTGCGTACCTTTATAAGGTAAGTGTGAATACCAACTACGGAGAAGTGCGTAGGAAAGGCGTGCATAAGAACGCCGTAATTCCCTAAGTTGGAAGTGGGCCCTATGTATTTTGAATGCAAGTGCTTTGAAATATTGTAGTATGGATCCCTGTCATTTTTTACTGTGTTATTCAGAATGAACCTACCTTTGGCTATGAGGAGGATGTAGGAAGCCAGACCACGCACAAAGTCATGTACCCAGAGAGCGCCATAGATCTGGACATCACCACTAGGTTCCTGCTGATCCCTTTCAAGACTGGACCTTCAGTGGCTACCCGGCGCCATCACCAATGGATCTAACATCACTTTGTGAGTAATCACTTATTATAGATTCTCTTTTGATTAGTCCAGCAGTCTGTTATACCATGCATTTTTCTAAGATTACATAGCACCTCTGGATGAAATGAAAGTCTTCTTTAATTCAACAGCTCATATTTACTTCTTAGACCAAAGATAAACACCAACAAAGATTTGGTGTGTCACCTTGTTGATCTTGACAATTTATTAGGATTATAATACATCTAGTGGCCTTGTGGTTAGTGTCCGCCCTGAGATTGGGAGTTCAATCCATTACCGAGTCATTCCGAAGACTAAAAATGGGACCCGGTGGTTTTCTGCTTGCCACTCAGCATTAAGTAGATAGATTGGGGGTAAGGCCCTGCAATGTCCAGGGAGTGTACTTGTATATCAAGCTGCCTCACTCAACATAAACAGGATATAGGCTCCTGCTCCTATGAGCCATTCCGGTGCAAGGCTAATTACTTTACTATAATACATCTACAGAGTTAATGATATGGAATGCACTATCTTTTTTATATCTTGGACAGTATGATGCACTTGTAATGCTTGTAATATTATTGTGTTAAAGTGGGAATAAAATTGAATTAATAAAAAATTTGTCAACAATCTACACAAAATACTCTGTCAAAGTGGAAGAAACATTAATATTTTTTTTAAGATCATTTTAGTGATGTATGTGGACACCTGCTCGTCGAACATCTCATTCCAAAATCATAGGCATTAATATGGAGTTGGTCCCCCCTTTTGCTGCTATAACAGCCTCCATTCTTCTGGAAGCTGTTATACATTGCTGCGGGGACTTGCTTCCATTCAGCCACAAGATAATTCATGAGGTCGGGCACTGATGTTGGGCGATTAGGCCTGACATACAGTCAGCATTCCAATTCCTCTCAAAGGTGTTCGATGGGGTTGAGGTCAGGGCAAGTCAAGTTCTTCCACACCGATCTCGACAAACCACTTCGGTATGGACCTTGCTTTGCGCACGAGGGCATTGTCATGCTGAAACAGGAAAAGACCTTTCCCAAACTGTTGCCACAAAGTTGGAAGCACAGAATCGTCTAGAATATCAGTGTATGGGGCCTCCCGAGTGGCGCAGCGGTCTAAGGCACAGCTGTGTAAATCCCAGGCTGTGTCACAGCCAGCTGTGACCGAGAGACGCATGGGGCGGCACACAATTGGCCCAGTGTTGTCCGGGTTAGGGGATGGTTTGGCTGGCCGGGATGTCCTCGTCTCATCGTACTCTCAACTCCTTGCGGCAGGCCAGGAGCCTGCAAGCTGACATCGGTCGTCAGTTGGACGGCTTTTCCTCCGAAACATTAATGCGGCTTGCTTGTGGATTAAGTGTGTCAAGAAGCAGTGCGACTTGTTAGGGACGTTTTTCAGAGGACTCATGGCTCTCGCATGGCTCTCCGGCGCCATCTTTTTTTGTAAGATGGCGCCGGGGAAGAAGGCAGACGTTTTACGTGCCCCCGATTGTGTTTTTCTGTTTGTAACTTATTTTGTATATAATGTTGCCGCTCCGTCTCTTATGACCAAAAATAACTTCTGGACATTAGGACTATGATTACTCACCACAGACTGGCAAAATCCTGTTTATCCTTTAACGAGTCTGACAAGAACGATATTCTGCTTTCTCGGTAACAGGCCCAGATCCCCGTGATTTGCGTGAAGAGGGGGCGGAGAAAAAGGGGCCAGAGTGTGGGCTGCCTTCTGAGAATTCGTAGGTGATCGAATAAACCCCCACTTCCTTCCATTTTATTATCAAACGTGCAATCTTTGGACAATAAAATAGATGACCTACGCAGAAGATTAAACAACCAACGGGACATTCAAAACTGTAATATCTTATGCTTCACGGAGACGTGGCTGAACGACGACACTATCAACATACAGCTGGCTGGTTATATGCTGCACTGGCAGGATAGAACAGCGGCCTCTGGTAAGACAAGGGGCGGCGGACTATGTATTTTTGTAAATAATAGCTGGTGCACGATATCTAAGGAAGTCTCGAGCTATTGTTTGCCTGAGGTAGAGTATCTCATGATAAACTGTAGACCACACTACCTACCTAGAGAGTTTTCATCTGTATTTTTCGTAGCTGTTTACACACCACCACAGTCATAGGCTGGCACTACAACAGCATTGAATGAGCTGTATTCCACCATAAGCAAACAAGAAAACGCTCACCCAGAGGTGGCGCTCCTAGTAGCCATGGACTTTAATATAGGCAAACTTAAATCCATTTTACCACATTTCTATCAGCATGTTAAATGTGCAACCAGAGACGCATACAAAGCTCTCCCTCGCCCTCCATTTGGCAAATCTGACCATAATTCTATCCTCCTGATTCCCGCATACAAGCAAAAATTAAAGCAGGAAGCACCAGTGACAAGATCAATAAAAAAGTGGTCAGATGAAGCAGATGCTAAGCTACAGGACTGTTTTGCTAGCACAGACTGGAATATGTTCCAGGATTCCTCCGATGGCATTGAGGAGTACACCACATCAGTCACTGGCTTCATCAATAAGTGCATTGATGACGTCGTCCCCACAGTGACCGGACGTACATACCCCAACCAGAAGCCATGGATTACAGGCAACATCCGCACTGAGATAAAGGCAAGAGCTGCCGCTGTCAAGGAGCAGGACTCTAACCCGGAAGCTAATAATGAATCCCGCTATGCCCTCCGACGAACCATCAAACAGGCAAAGCATCAATACAGGACTAAGATCGATTCATACTACACCGGCTCTGATGCTCGTCGGATGTGGGAGGGCTTGCAAACCATTACAGACTACAAAGGGAAGCACAGCCGAGTGCTGCCCAGTGACATGAGCCTATCAGATGAGCTAAACTACTTCTATGCTTGCTTAGAGGCAAATAACACTAAAACATGCATGAGAGCAGCAGCTGTTCTGGAAGACTGTGATCACGCTCTCCGCAGCTGATGTGAGTAAGATCTTTAAACAGTACAACATTCACAAGGCCAGATGGATTACCAGGATGTGTAATGCGAGCATGCTCTGACCAACTGGAAAATGTCCTCATTGACATTTTCAACCTCTCCCTGTCCGAGTGTGTAATACCAACATGTTTTAAGCAGACCACCATAGTGCCTGTGCCCAAGAACACTAAGGTAACCTGCCTAAATGACAACCGACCTGTAGCACTCACATCTGTAGCCATGAAGTGCTTCGAAAGGCTGGTCATGGATCACATCAACACCATTATCACAGAAACCCTAGACCCACTCCAATTTGCATACCGCCCTAACAGATCCACAGATGATGCAATCTCTATTGCACTTCACACTGCCCTTTCCCACCTGGACAAAAGGAACACCTATGTGAGAATGCTATTCATTGATTACAGCTCTGTGCTCAACACCATAGTGCCCTCAAAGCTCATCACTAAGCTAAGGATCCTGGGACTAAATACCTCCCTCTGCAACTGGATCCTGGACTTCCTGATGGGCTGCCCCCAGGTGGTAAAGGTAGGTAACAACACATCCACCATGCTGATTCTCAACCCAGGGACCCCTCAGGGGTGCGTGCTCAGTCCCCTCATGTACTCCCTGTTCATTCATGACTGCAGGGCCAGGCACGACTCCAACACCATCATTACGTTTGCCGATGACACAACAGTGGCAGGCCTGATCACAAACAACGAGACAGCCTATAGGGAGGAGGTCAGAGACCTGGCCGTGTGGTGCCAGGACAACAACCTCTCCCTCAACATGATCAAGACAAATGAGATTGTGGACTACAGGAAAAATAGGACCGAGCACTCCCCCAATCTCATCGACGGGGCTGCAGTGGAGCAGGTTGAGAGCTTCAAGTTCCTTGGTGTCCACATCACCTCGTGAAGAGGCCACTACAAAACCTATTCCCCCTCAGGAGACTGAAAAGATTTGGCATGGGTCCTCAGATCCTCAAAAGGTTCTACAGCTGCACCATTGAGAGCATCCTGACTGGTTGCATCACTGCCTTGTATGGCAGCTGCTCGGCCTCCGACCGCAAGGCACTACAGAGGGTAGTGCGAACGGCCCAGTACATCACTGGGGCCAAGCTTCCTGCCATCCAGGACCTCTATACCAGGCGGTGTCAGAGGAAGGCTCACCCTAGTCATAGACTGTTGTCTCTGCTACCGCACAGCAAGCAATACCGGAGCGCCAAGTTTACAGTCTTGGCCAAATTTTGAGAATGACACAAACATACATTTTTACAAAGTCTGCTGCCTCAGTTTGTATGATGGCAATTTGCATATACTCCAGAATGTTATGAAGAGTGATCAGATGAATTGCAATTGATTGCAAAGTCCCTCTTTGCCATGCAAATGAACTGAATCCCCCAAAAACATTTCCACTGCATTTCAGCCCTGCCACAAAAGGACCAGTTGACATCATGTCAGTGATTCTCTAGTTAACACAGATGTGAGTGTTGACGAGGACAAGGCTGGAGATCACCCTGTCATGCTGATTGAGTTCGAATAACAGACTGGAAGCTTCAAAAGGAGGGTGGTGGTTGGAATCATTGTTCTTCCTCTGTCAACCATGGTTACCTGCAAAGAAACACGTGCCGTCATCATTGCTTTGCACAAAAAGGGCTTCACAGGCAAGGATATTGCTGCCAGTAAGATTGCACCTAAATCAACCATTTATCGGATCATCAAGAACTTCAAGGAGAGCGGTTCAAATGTTGTGAAGAAGGCTTCAGGGCACCCAAGAAAGTCCAGCAAGCGCCAGGACCGTCTCCTAAAGTTGATTCACCTGTAGGATCGGGACACCACCAGTACAGAGCTTGCTCAGGAATGGCAGCAGGCAGGTGTGAGTGCATCTGCACGCACAGTGAGGCGAAGACTTTTGGAGGATGGCCTGGGGTCAAGAAGGACAGCAAAGAAGCCACTTCTCTCCAGGAAAAACATCAGGGACAGACTGATATTCTGCAAAAGGTGCAGGGATTGGACTGCTGAGGACTGGGGTAAAGTCATTTTCTCTGATGAATCCCCTTTCCGATTGTTTGGGGCATCCGGAAAAAAGCTTGTCCGGAGAAGACAAGGTGAGCGCTACCATCACTCCTGTATCATGCCAACAGTAAAGCATCCTGAGAACATTCACGTGTGGGGTTGCTTCTCAGCCAAGGGAGTGGGCTCACTCACAATTTTGCCTAAGAACACAGCCATGAATAAAGAATGGTACCAACACATCCGAGAGCAACTTCTCCCAACCATCCAGGAACAGTTTGGTGACGAACAATTATTTTTCCAGCATGATGGAACACCTTGCCATAAGGCAAAAGTGATAACTAAGTGGCTCGGGGAACAAAACATTGATATTTTGGGTCCATGGCCAGGAAACTCCCCAGACCTTAATCCCATTGAGAACCTGTGGTCAATCCTCAAGAGGCGGGTGGACAAACAAAACCCCACAAATTCTGACAAATTCCAAGCATTGATTATGCAAGAATGGGCTGCCATCAGTCAGGATGTGGCCCAGAAGTTAATTGACAGCCTGCCAGGGCGGATTGCAGAGGTCTTGAAAAAGAAGGGTCAACACTGCAAATATTGACTCTTTGCATCAACTTCATGTAATTGTCAATAAAAGCCTTGGACAGTTATGAAATGCTTGTAATTATACTTCAGTATTCCATAGTAACATCTGACAAAAATATCTAAAGACACTGAAGCAGCAAACTTTGTGGAAATGAATATTTGTGTCATTCTCAAAACTTTTGCACATGACTGTAGGTCCAAGAGGCTTCTAAACAGCTTCTACCCCAAGCCATAAGACTCCCGAACACCTAATCAAATGGCTACCAAGACTATTTGAATTGCCCCCCCCCCTTACTCCGCTGCTACTCTGTTGTTATCATCTACGCATAGTCACTTTAATAACTCTACCTACAGTGAGGGAAAAAAGTATTTGATCCCCTGCTGATTTTGTACGTTTGCCCACTGACAAAGAAATGATCAGTCTATAATTTTAATGGTAGGTTTATTTGAACAGTGAGAGACAGAATAACAACAAAAAAATCCAGAAAAACGCATGTCAAAAATGTTAGAAATTGATTTGCATTTTAATGAGGGAAATAAGTATTTGACACCTCTGCAAAACATGACTTAGTACTTGGTGGCAAAACCACTGTTGGCAATCACAGAGGTCAGACGTTTCTTGTAGTTGGCCACCAGGTTTGCACACATCTCAGGAGGGATTTTGTCCCACTCCTCTTTGCAGATCTTCTCCAAGTCATTAAGGTTGAGGCTGACGTTTGGCAACTCGAACCATCAGCTCCCTCCACAGATTTTCTATGGGATTAAGGTCTGGAGACTGACTAGGCCACTCCAGGACCTTAATGTGCTTTTTCTTGAGTCACTCCTTTTTTGCCTTGGCCATTGTCATTGTCATGCTGGAATACCCATCCACAACCCATTTTCAATGCCCTGACTGAAGGAAGGTACATGGCCCCGTCCATCGTCCCTTTGATGCGGTGAAGTTGTCCTATCCCCTTAGCAGAAAAACACCCCCAAAGCATAATGTTTCCACCTCCATGTTTGACGGTGGGGATGGTGTTCTTGGGGTCATAGGCAGCATTCCTCCTCCTCCAAACACGGCGAGTTGAGTTGATGCCAAAGAGCTCCATTTTGTTCTCATCTGACCACAACACTTTCACCCAGTTGTCCTCTGAATCATTCAGATATTCATTGGCAAACTTCAGACAGGCATGTATATGTATTCTTGAGCAGGGGGACCTTGCGGGCGCTGCAGGATTTCAGTCCTTCACGGCGTAGTGTGTTACCAATTGTTTTCTTGGTGACTATGGTCCCAGCTGCCTTGAGATCATTGACAAGATCCCCCCGTGTAGTTCTGGGCTGATTCCTCACCGTTCTCATGATCATTGCAACTCCACGAGGTGAGATCTTGCATGGAGCCCCAGGCCGAGGGAGATTGACAGTTCTTCTGTGTTTCTTCCATTTGCGAATAATCACACCAACTGTTGTCACCTTCTCACCAAGCTGCTTGGCGATGGTCTTGTAGCCCATTCCAGCCTTGTGTAGGTCTACAATCTTGTCCCTGACATCCTTGGAGAGCTCTTTGGTCTTGGCCATGGTGGAGAGTTTGGAATCTGATTGATTGATTGCTTCTGTGGACAGGTGTCTTTTATACAGGTAACAAGCTCAGTTACACAGCTCGTAACCTGTATAAAAGACACCTGGGAGCCAGAAATCTTTCTGATTGAGAGGGGGTCAAATACTTATTTCCCTCATTAAAATGCAAATTAATTTATAACATTTTTGACATGCGTTTTTATGGATTTTTTTGTTGTTATTCTGTCTCTCACTGTTCAAATAAACCTACCATTAAAATTATAGACTGATAATTTCTTTGTCAGTGGGCAAACGTACAAAATCAGCAGGGGATCAAATACTTTTTCCCCCTCACTGTACATGTAAATATTACCTCAACTAACCGGTGCCCCTGCCCATTGACTGTACCGGTATCCCCCTGTATATAGTCTCGCTATTGTTATTTTACTGCTGCTCTTTAATTACTTGTTACTTTTATTTCTTATTCTTATCCATATTTTAAACTGCATTGCTGGTTAGGGGCTCGTAAGTAAGCATTTCACTGTAAGGTCTACACCGGTTGTATTCGGCGCATGTGACTAATACAATTTCATTTGATACTATTACTTACTGGGAAGGAATTTATTTATACGTTCCCATTGACTGATTAAAATAATACACACCACCTGCATCAGTTAGGGTTTACATGCACTTTGGTGTGTATGGACTTCACATGGCTCTATGATCATCAGTACAACACTGACACCTAGAGGCTAAACACGGGGATAACATTTTTTACACTGTTAGATGTGACATTTCTAGTGGTGTAAAGTACTTAATAAGTAAAAATACTACAGTACTATTTAAGTTGTTTTTTGGGGTATCTGTACATTACCATTTATATTTTTTGAAAACTTTTACTTCACTACACTCTAAAAGAAAATAAGTGTACTTTTTACTCCATACATTTTCCCTGACACCCAAAAGTACTTGTTACATTTTGAATGCTTAGCAGGACAGGAAAATTGTCCAGAAAACATCCCTGATCTCTTATCTGGCAGACTCACTAATCACAAATGCTTTGTTTGTAAATTATGTCTGAGTGCCCCAGGCTATCTGTAAAAAGGAGGGGGGAAAAGTGTGCCATTTGGTTTGCTTAATATAAGGAATTTGAAATGGTTTATACTTTTACTTTTGATACTTAAGTATATTTAAAACCAAATACTTTTAGACTTTTACTGAACAAGTATTTGACTGGGTGACTTTCACTTGTACTTCAGTCATTTTCTATTAAGGTACATATCTTAACTTTTACTCAAGTATGACAATTGGGTACTTTTTCTACCACTGGACATGTCATTGCTATGAAAGATGACTTCATAAAAAAACGATCACCGTTACGTATTCATTTATACGTTTAGAAAATGTATTGTCATCCTCATAAAACACAACCGTGTGAATCAGAAGTGGAAAGAGGCTGACAGATTGTCAGGTATTTTTGTTCATTTTTATTATTAACAAATACAGAAACAACGGGACCAGTCACATACCAAGAAATACAAACTTCATACATTGAACATAATATACACTACAGGCATTTTAACATTTCAGGGTGGGATCTCTGCTAGTTTTAAAGTTATGGCCCATTCTATACAGAGAAATTGGCATTGTAGGCAATATAACCAATCATAGCCATTTTCACATTAATTCTGTTGGTAATGCTTCGAAATTGGATCATAACTCTAAAACGGTTGCAGAGATCCTACTATGGAACGTTGATATGCCTTTGGCTCAGGGCTCTCCAACCCTGTTCCTGGAGAGCTACCCTCCTGTAGGTTCACACTTACCAACACCAGTTGTAACTAACATGATTCAGTTGATCAACCAGGTAATTATTAGAATCAGGTGTTTTAGATTAGGGTTGGAGCGAAAACCTATAGGATGGTCGCTCTCCAGGAACCGGGTTAGAGAGCCCTGCTGTAGAGTATATTATGTTCAACAATATATAGGGAAATCAGCCAAAGCAAAAGTAGCTTATTCAATATTCATAAAAAATTAATGAAAATACTACTCATATTACAGAACAAATGGTACCAATTTTTTTTAAGCATCTACAGGTGAAACATTATGGAGTCTTAAAAGAGGCCTGGGTAAGACCAAAATTTCACAAACGTTCCAACTTCAATTAATTATTTCTCAATTATGCTTTAAAGATACAAATGTCAAATATATGTCAACAATCCTTCCTCCAAAGGACCATTCTATGGATTAAACTGAATGAAAATCATGGTATATTTCTTTCCTTGTTTCATGAGGAATCACCCTGGTAGATAATGATCCTCCATCCATAGCATGGACCTGCTGACTGTCTGTCTTCCTGTTTGGTTGGGTGTCTATCCAAGCCAGTTAAAGTAAACAGCCTTCTCCCAGCCTCTGCTGCCAACTCACAGCTGAGTGTAGGATGTTTACATTAACTGTAGTCTTAGCACTGTATGGACTGTCTGTATGGTGTCCTCTAGAGTATTGTTATGAATAAGCTGTATGAGCCAACTGAGAATTACAACTGAGATGCACATATTAACAGTTGTCATCATAAGTTAATTTAAGCATTCCATTGGGATCAGTAGAGAAGTGTTCTTCAATTTAGGTCCTGGAGACCCACAGGGTGTGCACTGCTGGCTTCTGATTCAGCCCACTGGGCTCAGCACTGTAGTCTTGGCCATTGGCTTTCCTACATCTGGTGTGTTAGTCAAGCTGGAGTGGCACAAAAGCCTTCACAGCTTGTGGATCCCCAGGACCAGGGTTGAAGGACACTGAACTAAGGCATTGGTAAGGATGCAGTCTGTGGTACTAACAGTATCATTAGTGGGTCAAGCACCACATGGCACTGGTCTGTTTCCCAGTAGGAGCTGGAGGCAGCCAGCAGCAGCAAACACCTGACTGAAAGCTCTGATGATTTAGAACAGATTCCAGTCGGGGATGTTTACAGCCCCAAACAGCCCTCGTTTGGCACAAACCAGGTGGGATAACATACATCTCTTATTTGATAGTTTGCATGATCAACAAAAAAATGCATCCCACTTGCATCTTCAAAATAGCCCAATTAACAATATGGTCTAACAATGGGCCTGGGTCAGGACAGCAGTGACACAGTCCTCCACCAAGGATCAACTCCTGGCCTCTTGTTCTCCCAACCCAATGTGCCACAGTCTGGACAACTGAGAAACAATGCGGTCATCTGGAAAACACTGACATGAGGGGCCAGGGAGGATGATGTAGAACAGATTCCAGTCAGGGATGTTTACAGCCCTTGTTTGGCACAAACCAGGTGGGATAATATACATCTCTTATTTGACAGTTTGCATGAGGGGGGAGGTAGGATGTTGCTCAAGTAATCACCAAATGGCAGACTATTCCCTATATAGTGTACTACTTTTGACCAGGGCCCATTCTGAATCACTTGAGGAACATCCTTGATCTCCCAAACCAAGCACTAGTTCTCTCTTTTAAAATGTTTATGTTGATATACAACTGACTAAGAGAACATACATCAAAAATCAATATAAAGTACATTTAATTAATACAATGGCATAATTGTGGACAACATTAAACAATCAACAACCAAATGAAGATGCTCCAAATTACAAGTTTTGTTTTGACATTGACAAGAGGGACTTTTGTCCTCTTCTGAACTTGGACTGTTGACACTGCAAACACCATGCAACCCACATCATAATTATAGATACAAATAAGAGCTTAAAACGTTATGAGATAAAGGAACGCTATCATTGACACTAATTTGCCCCAACTAGCTACTAACCATCAGTATACAGCTGGCTGGCTAGCTAGCTTAGCTAGAATAGCCAATAATTAAGATAATGTCCTTCCATAAATCAGTAATAGGAGTCATACACGGCACAGGTAAACAAGCGTTGTCTGCCGATGCCTGTAGCTACCTAGCTAGCTACCTAAAGGTGGCTAACAAGCTCAAAATCAGCAAGAACAGACTTTCCCTTTGTTGTTGTTTGACAAGGTTATTGGACAGCAACCGGTCTACTTTGAGCTAGCTAGCTACTTTGCTAGCTAACGTTAACTAGTTATGGTAAATGTAGTTAGCAAAGCTATTCAGTGAATGAGGTGTCAAGTAGTTATTTTTCCTTCTTACCCGAGTCTTCTTTCAAATGTTTGTAAAGACAATAGCCAACCACTAGTAGTTAGCTTGGTATATCATAGTGCCTGCCTGTAGTCATCCCTTGAAGATTAGCTAACGTTAGCTAGCTTGCTAAGTAGTTAGCTAGCTAACGGTTTTCTACTGATATGACTTGACAATTCCTTACCACCAGCTTCTCCGTCTATTCCCAGCCAATTAAAACGCGCTACCCTTCACAACAAACCACTTCCCCTACTTTTACTTTTGTTTCTGCAACAGTTTAAAACTTATTTCTCCAGTTTGCTTCCGTTTCACTCACTTGTATTTATTTTTACCTTTGGTTACCCGACACTGATATTGACGTCATTGTCATGGAAACAGAACTACTTCTTCTTCGTGTGGCTTTACGACAGACTAGACGCTTTCTTGCGTATTGCTGCCTTCTACAGCTCGGAATTTGAATTGCACATTTTAGTCACAAAAAAAGGAAAAATGGAAGGGGAAAAAAGGCATTTCACCACCACCTAACCCTGCACATATAAACCAATATCTCCCAAAAACCCACCACCCCATTCCACTACTTTGGCCCTAACAGATCCTACACTAGGTCGCCAGCCTGGAAGAATCCCACCTAGCACAGTGGATCTGGGCCGATTCTGGCTGAGAGTCGGGGCACTCGGCTGAGAGTCAGATTCGGCAGACGTCATGTGGCCCGAGTCTGGGCCTCCTTCGGCAGTATTACTTATGGCTCGGATTGGGGGATTGAGCTCAGGGCGATTCCGGTGTGAATTATCTGGCCCAAATGTATTACTTGGGACGAATGGGGCTACTCTCTGGCAGATGATTACACGGGGTGCTTTAAATAATTAACGTTTCATTATTTATTTTAATATATTTTCTCATTGTTTCTGTGATCAAAAAATACAATTAACATTTAAATTAAATTATTTAAGAGTCTTGTGTAGTATTTTAGTATTTTGATACTTTGTGCAAGGCAATTGATAAGCATTAAAAACTTTGTGCATGGAGCCTGGTTCGAGACCCGTGCCGGCTGGCTAAACCCTCCCGAGTTTAGGGAGGGTTTGGCCGGCCAGAGTGACCTTGTCCCATCGCACTGTAGCGACTCCTGTGGTGGGCCAGGCGCATGCACTTTGACACGGTCATCAGGTGTATGGTGTTTCCTTCGACACAATTTTTTTTGTGGATGGGTATAATTTGTATGTATAAAATGAATAATAGTAATATTTAAAATGACTAAATATGTATACATGTATTTAAATTTGCATCGGCCGCTTCTGGGGGGATTCTGGTAAGATGCCGGCAAAGTCGGCTGAATTTCGGGAGACGGAAACGGACGATTCTGGGCAGTCATTCATTTTGATTCCGGGCTGAGTCCGACACCCGATTCCCAGGCCGATTCAATCAGTTCCGCCCCCCTGGAATAGGGCCCCCTCTGGGTCGAGTCTTCATTGCTAGCTGGGATGGAATCCCTTCTCTCAAAACCCCATGTAGATTTTCAGCACTAAAATCTCTCACACACAAAAAAATGTCTGCTGCTGCCACATCTATCCAACCTGGACTCAGGGGTAGCTCTAACATAGTAAATGTAAATCTATCTCCCTCCATTTAGTATGATATGTTACATTTCATATGGTATGTCTTAATTTGTGGATTTCCATCAGTCATTTTGTATGAAATATCACAAATTGCAATTCGTACAATGTGTTACGAGTCCAATTTCTTGTGGCTAACGTTTGCTAGGTTTGCTAGCATTCAGCCACTAAAGTATCAACAACAATTACATGAACTAACAAGGCACTGAACATCAAACATCATGGTCCAATCCACTAGGAGAGAGATCTCTCTATGTTCTCTGTGTTTAAAGTCTCTCTCTTTCTGTCTCCACAGCATGGTGGTGGTGATCTGATGGGGAAGACACATGGTAGACAAGGCTGGTGTGTAATGATGGTGATGATGAGGAGGATGGCGAGGTTTTTTGGTCCATGAGTCCACAACCATGATGTTAGGGTTAGGGTTAAGGTTACGGTTAGGAGTTAGGTTAAATAGTTAAGCTTAGGGTTAGGGGAAGGTTTAGCTAACATGCTAAGTAGCTGCAAAGTAGCAAAAAAGTGGTAAGTATTTGCAAAGTTGCTAAAATGCTAAAGTTGTCCATAATGAGATTCAAACTCACAACCTTTAGGTTGTTAGACGTTCATGTTATGCACCCACTCATCCACTCTGAAAAACCACCCTCCTTTTGTTTTTGCCTTAATCAGGCTAGGGTCTATTTTTCTCCACTTCCTGTCTGACTGACGTGCCCAAAGTAAACTGCCTGTTACTCAGGCCCAGAAGCCAGGATATGCATAATATTGGTACAATTGGATAGAAATACTTTGAAGTTTGTAGAAATGTTAAAATAATGTATGAGACTATAACACAATTGATATGGTAGGAGAAAATCCAAAGAAAAACCAACCAGAATGTTTTATTGTTGAGAGAGCCCATCCTCTTACAATGGAAAGCTATGGGGCATATGCAATTCCAGCTCCCAGATTGCAATTCCTATGGCTTCCACTAGATTTCAACAGTCTTCGTTCAAGGTTTCAGGCTTGTTTCTTCCAAAACGAGGAAGAATTTTGAGTTTTGGTACTGGGAGTCAGAGTTGGAAATCAGTCTGTGAGCGTGTACGAAGAGGACACACACCTGCTAATTTTACTTTCCTATTGAACATACTTCTTTCCGTATTAAATATTATAGTTTATTTACATTTTAGGGTACCTGAGGATTAAATAGAAACGTATTTTGGCTTGTTTTAACAAAGTTTAGCGGTAGCTTTTTGGATTCCTTTCTCCGCATGTTGAACGAGCAGATTACTCAAAACAATGGCGCCAACTAAACAGACTTTTTGGTATATAAAGAAGGATTTTATCTAACAAAACGACCATGCATGTTGTAGCTGGAACCCTTTGGATTGCAAATCAGAGGAAGATTTTCAAAAAGTAAGTGAATATTTAATCGCTATTTGTGATTTTATGAAGCCTGTGCTGGTTGAATTTTTTTTTGATGTGGGGCGCCGTCCTCAAACAATCGCATGGCATGCTTTCGCTGTAAAGCCTATTGTAAATTGGACAATGCGGTTAGATGAACAAGAATTTAAGCTTTTAACCGATATAAGACACTTGTATGTACCTAGATGTTTAGTATCCATAATTTTATGATTATGTTTTTGAAATCCGCGCCCTCCAATTTCACCGGAAGTTGTCGACAGGTGTCCCGCTGGCGGGACGCCTAGCCCTAAGATTAAGAAACCTTCTGTCTTCTGTAACCATACCAAAAGTAACATATCATACTCATTTGAGCGTGCTAAATTTACATTTACTATGTTAAATCTAATCTATGAGACCAGGCTGGGACCAGGTGCCCCCACAGATGACACACAGTGCTTTCTTTACCCTAATATTACACTCCCTCTGACTATGCCCTCCTGCACATTACTCACATTGTGGTATCTCCCTTCAACACACTTCTGCAACATGTCAAAATCTTTAGCAGCTAAAGCACCATAGCGTGTTCGGAACAAAAGCACTCACGGATTAGCTGACAACCTAACCTGACCTTATCAACTCTGTATTGAAGTTGAACAAGACAGACAGGGTACCCAGTGAGCAAAATGGCATATTTTAGACGTCCCTGCACTGGGCAGTGAGCAAAATGAGGTCTTTCAATTTACCCTACCATTAACCTCTCTAGGGGAGGTGGGACGAAATCGTCCCACACTATTCAACAGCCAGTGAAAAATCAGAGCGCCAAATTTAAAACCACAAAATGTCATAATTCAAAGTTCTCAAACATAGGACTATTTTACACCATTTTATAGATACACTGAATCGAACCACGTTGTCCGATTTCCAAAAGGCTTTACAGCGAAAGCAAAACATTAGATTATGTTAGGAGAGTACATAGACACAAATAATCACACAGCCATTTTCCAAGCAAGCATATATGTCACATAAACCCAAACCACAGCTAAATGCAGCACTAACCTTTGATGATCTTCATCAGATGACAATCCTAGGACATTGTTATACAATACATGCATGTTTTGTTCAATCAAGTTCATATTTATATCAAAAACCAGATTTTTACATTAGCATGTGATGTTCAGAACTAGCATACCCACCGAAAACTGAATTTACTAAATTACTCATGATAAACGTTGACAAAATACATAACAATTATTTTAAGAATTATAGATACAGAACTTCTTTATGCAATCGCTATGTCCGATTTTAAAATACCTTTTCGGCGAAAGCACATTTTGCAATATTCTGAGTACATAGCTCGGCCATCACGGCTAGCTATTTTGACATTCGCCAACTTCGGGGTCACCTAAACTCAGAATTACTATTCCAAAAATTTGATTATCTTTGCTGTTCTTCATCAGAATGCACTCCCAGGACTTCTACTTCAACAACAAATGTTGTTTTGGTTCCAAATAATCCATAGTTATATCCAAATACCTCCGTTTTGTTCGTGCGTTCAGGTCACTATCCGAAGGGTAACGTGCGAGCGCATTTCGTGACAAAAAAAATCTAAATATTCCATTACCGTACTTAGAAGCATGTCAAACACTGTTTACAATCAATTTTGATGCTATTTTTCTCATAAAATAGCGATAATATTCCAACCGGGCAACGTTGTATTCATTCAAAGACTGAAAGAAAAAAATGGAGAAGTCTCGTGAATGCGCATCTCCAGTCTCACTGTCCCCAGGCTGACCACTTACAAACTCTGCTCCTATACTTTTCCCAGAGACAGCAGACACCCCATTCCACTTTCTGCCGGCTTTAGAGAGCCAATGGAAGCCTTAGAAAGTGTCACATTACAGCACAGATGCTGTAATGTTGATAGAGATGCAACAGAAGGACAACAAATTGTCAGACAGGGCACTTCCTGCATGGAATCTTCTCAGGTTTTGGCCTGCCATATGAGTTCTGTTATACTCACAGACACCATTCAAACAGTTTTAGAAACGTTAGAGTGTTTTCTATCCAAATCCACTAATTATATGCATATTCTAGTTTCTGGGCAGGAGTAGTAACCAGATTAAATCGGGTACGTTTTTTATCCGGCCGTGAAAATACTGCCCCCTATCCCAAAGAAGTTAAAAGGGGGTGAACTCACTGATATCGGCTCAGTTTTCCTCCTCCTCATTAAGAAATTCAACTGCGGAGAGGAAATTTGCATCTTGGGGGTGTGGTTTAATGTAAATGTGTTATTTTCATTATAGCCTACCATGACAGTATTGTTGTTCGTTCCTCTTCACTCACCGTAGTTGAGATAACCCCAACAGCCACCGTACCAAAGATACAGTACTTTGGTACATTGGCTAAAGGAATAACAGTTGTGCTTATGATGCCAACTTTAGCTCACGAATGTGAGGATGTTTGAGTTGGAGAACACCCAAGTTGTTTATATCAGGTAAGAAGGTAAGACCCAGATGCACACCACGTTGAATAAACAATAGTATAAT
Source organism: Salmo trutta (assembly GCF_901001165.1). Taxonomy (NCBI): domain Eukaryota; kingdom Metazoa; phylum Chordata; class Actinopteri; order Salmoniformes; family Salmonidae; genus Salmo; species Salmo trutta. The sequence continues at coordinate 27,104,449 of NC_042992.1, read as the reverse complement.
GATACCATAGGGGCAGGCAATAGACATGTCAAGGCAGGCAGGGGTCAGTAACCAGTGGTGAGGCAAAGTTACAGGTCGGTAGGCAGGCTCAGAGTCAGCGGCAGGCAGAGTGGTCAGGCAGGCGGGCTCGGAGTCAGGACAGGCAGCAGTCAAAACCAGGAGGGCGAGAAAAGAGAAACTGGGAAAAATCAGGAGCTGAGAAACAAAACGCTGGTTGACTTGACAAATAAGACAAACTGGCAACAGACAAACAGAGAACACAGGTATAAATACACAGGGGATAATGTGGAAGATGGGCGACACCTGGAGGGGGTGGAGACAATCACAACGACAGGTGAAACAGATCAGCGTGTGACAGTTTATAAAGAACAGTCTCGTTCTTTCAACATAACATTGGCAATGTTATGTTTGTTGTATGTGTCGTTGTCTCATGTCACTCAAACAAGTACGAGGCGCTGCGTGTAATTACTCAATTGGGTAGTTCTGCTGTCTATTTAGAAATGGATGGGCTGTAGGTTGATTCTGCTGCTACAATTGGATAGCGCAAAGCTGTTTCACTGTTCACCTTTATTGCATGACAATTCTCCTTGCATGTATTGCCCTGATCATTTAGATGGGTGCTGCTAGCTATCCCGTGTTAGTGGGAAAGTGGGAAAGATTGAAATCCAAACCCAACCCTCAAATATCCAAGTTATAAATTCCTTAATTCTCACAAATCTGTTTTGTAAAATAATGACTTTATGACTAAGGTTATCCTACTTTCATTTTTTTGTAAATTTGTGGTCTATAATTGATTGTGACAACTATCGATGCCACATAGGCCGTTTTCAACCAGAAAACTTAAAAAAAATATTTAATATTAATAACTCCCTTATTACACTCTTTGAGGAAGGAGAGGATATTCTTAATTGGCAGATCACTTTTGGAAACTTTCCAGGAACCAAAATAATTATCCTCTAACATTACCATATCACTTCCCAGTTTCTGCCTTAGACCATCAGTACCAAACAAAGTAATTTCTGAAATCTATATAAAGACACACATGACAAACTAAACTAGACATATGGAAATTATTCTCAGAAAGTGACTCCTTGTAGATATTGGACTCTCATGTTGCTTGGCAACAGCGCTAGTTTATATTTAATGATAAAATGTCTAGAATAATCATAATCTATTATCTTAATTGACATGAGACTACAGATGAATGTTTTAGTGTATGGCAGGCATAGCTACTTATTCCCCTGAGATGTGTCTGCACTGCTTTCATATATAAAATAAACATATCAGCAAACGTTTTGTCAATTTGAATGGGAGCTCACAATTTAACACACATTATTGTGCTACAAAAAGATCACTTGTGCAGTTGTTTTATTGTTTCTTGTTTTTCAGGCCACACATGCAACTCCAATATTTCTGGCAATCATGCTGTGTTTTCCCAAAACATTCCATCAACAAGATGAACACAGAAACAGACAATAAAATTCCTTTCTCAAATAGTGTAACAAGTGACAAAACCCCCAAAATAAAACATTTCTACTGTCCACTGGATGATAATGTGTTACGTCCGTTGTTGGAATGAGACCAAGGTGCAGCGTGGTAAGCGTACATCTTTCTTTTATTAGATGAACACCAACAAAATACAAAAACCGACTGTAACGTTCTGCAGGCTTCACAGCAGCTATACAAAAACAAGATCCCACAATCACAGGTGGGAAAAAGGGCTGCCTAAGTATGATCCCCAATCAGAGACAACGATAAACAGCTGCCTCTGATTGGGAACCATACTAGGCCAACAAAGAAATAGAAACATAGATATGCCCACCCAAGTCACACCCTGACCTAACAAAATAGAGAATTAAAAAGGCTCTCTAAGGGCAGGGCGTGACATAATGAAACAACTAGCAACGTTGTTGACTTTGGTAGAGGTCATCCATTGTATCAAGCGTTCCCCTATGGCCCTAAATCAATGGGAATAAAAAGGCTCTCATCCAAGAAGCGCTGCAAACCAATACTACGTCACCCAGAAACCCTCAAAGATCATTGTGACATCAGTTTTTGATGACCATATCGGAAAAAGAGTTCCATGTCGTGACCTGATGTCTGCAGAACCCAATTTGATGATTTCTCCAGAGGTGGTATCTGCATTATTGAAGAGGAAGCCGTATAAGGCCACAGGATTTTGGTGTCTCTTGACTTGTTTCCGATAGTATAATATAACCCATCTGTCCTCTCTCAGTGTAACACAATCAGTCTGTCTATCAAAACACCACGGCCATCATGATGCCTGAGTTGGTAACCTCACTCCTCAGCTTGAAATGTCATAAAATTGCTAGCTTTTAGGTGGCTGGCTAAGAGGTTGTCAATAAGGCAGTCGTGAGTTTGCAAGACAGTGGTCCCAAGATCCAGTCTTGGTGTGAGCTGGTGAGGGAGGAAGAGGTACTGTTAAGCATGTAGTATGATGCATGTTACAGATGCATGTTACAGTGGTGACGTCAGACTCGGATCTGCAGTTGTACTAAGCACAACGGCTGGGGTCGCTATGGAGTGAGTTTAGAGAGGTGTGTCACGTTGGTATAAAGGGTCAGGAGACAGGCGCAGGAATGCATAACAGGGCTTTTTATTTCTTTACCCAAATTGCAGTGTGCCATGTACAGGCACAAAGACCAAACAAACACATATACCAAACACAGGGTTGAGACCCAAACAAAGATCGAGGAGTACCTCGAATAAATACACAATCGCACAATGATTATCACACAGGACGAGACCCGTAATCATCTGCACATTACAAGTGGCACGATAGCCAACACAGCACAGGTACTCACACGACCAACGGACATTGGAACAATAATCGACAGGACAATGGTGAACAAAGGGCACACTTATACAATTACTAATCAAATGGGAATAGGGACCAGGTGTGCGGAATGACAGTTCCGGGGGGGATCCGTGACTAGGTGAGTGTAAACGGGGCTATTGAGTCATGTCAAAGAGTAGCAGATATTCCGGGCATGTGACAAATACAATTTTATTTGATCATGATCGGATCATGAAAACTCTATGTTAATGCAAGATGTAATCTGGGTTTCGTTGTCATGGCATTTAACTGGTGCAGCTAGATTCTACTAAGAAGCTGTGTTGTGGGACAAAACTCAGTCACCATTAGTCCTGAGAGTCCCGGGCTAACAGCCCTAAACCAAACACAGAAGCAATCCCCAACTGAGCCCCTCTTTCAATTGCATCAATTCAGGACTTCCTGGTATGGGATGCCCTGAAGACACAACTCACAGCCACGACCATTCCATAGTCCATTCCATAGTTTGATTCTCAGGTGTTTTTTTTCTGTCCTATTCCCTAGCCATTTGTCACTGCATGTTGGAATGACGATCCAACAGAGAGCTTGTTGGGATCCTAGCGCAACCCCCATGTAAGCAATACATCTTCTCGCCCCCCGTAGAACCTGGCTCTCAGTCTCATCCCATTCAGACTAATGTGAGAAATATGCCCCAAACACAGTAATGTCCTTCATTTGTCTCTAGTTTACAGTGATTTGTCAGTTTAATTTCCTTCTCATTAAACCTATATAAAACAACAACACCTCCTCCTCCGTTTAGAGACCCTGGCTGCCTCATTCTGGATGTTGTCAGTTCTTCTTGCCTGTAACTGAAGAGAGGAAAAATGAATCTGTCGTTAAATCCATCAGTCCTGAGTTGATTGAAACAGTGTTGATTCCATTGTTTGCTTGAGAAAGAGAGCAGAGGGGGATGAGAAGGAGAGTAGAGGGAAACGAAGAGCAGAGCAGAGGGGGATGAGAAGGAGAGGAGAGGGGGATGAGAAGGAGAGGAGAGGGGGATGAGAAGGAGAGGGGGATGAGAAGGAGAGGAGAGGGGGATGAGAAAGAGAGGAGAGGGGGATGAGAAAGGAGAGGAGAGGGGCATGTACTGTATATGATTAGTCCTTGAGTGGTACTCTGAGGCGCTATTGTCAATAAGCATAGCTGCTGTGTGTGTGTGTATGTGGCGTGTGCGTGCTTGTGTGTGTGATGCCGTCGTCAATAAGCGGAGCCATCGATCGGTCCGGAGGGAGTAATTATTGCAGTATGAATCTGCCGAAGAGGAAATGTTATACCATCCCCCACAGCCTCATTATCCTGGATGACAATGATGAGGGAATTTCATACAGAAAGCAAAGGCTACAAAGAGTGGCAGATATGAGTTAAAACTATTCTATGTGTGGTGTTTTTGTCTTATAATGCTTTTGATCTTAAATCAAAGTTCACTGTGGTTGATACGCTAGCTACCTTCAGGAAACACGTGCCACAAAAGCCTGAAACAACCCTCATTGCTCGTTCCTGCCCCATCCTGTCCCATAATACCCCATCCTGTCCCAAATGTTCCCATCCTGCCCTAAATTACCCCATCATGCCCCATCCTGTCCCAATCTTACCTTATCCTGCCCAATCTTACCCATCCTGTCCTATCCTACCACATACAACCCCATCCTGTCCCAGTTTGCCCCATCCTACCCCCCACCACATCCTGTCCCATCCTATCCCACCCTACCTCCTCTGCCTTCACCTACCCCATCCATTCCCATTTCCCCATCCTGCCCCATCTAGTCACCCCTGCCACCTCTACCCTGTCCGATATACCCAATGGCCTTGGAGAATTTATGTTTTGTGTTAAGTAAGGCTGAAGCTACTCATGTTATCTCACTCCATCAATAGCAAATACATTAACAATATCCAGTGGCTACAAACACTCTATTAATTTACCACGACCTGTCCCTACAGGGGCAGAGGGATAGTTGGAGGCAACGAGGTGGATCCCCTTACCCCTCCCTGGGAACCGGCGTCGACTCGCTGCTGGGGGATCGATGCCCATCGAGCTGGGCTGGGTGAGAGGCCATGCTGGGGGGAGAGGGTAAGAGGCTGGGCTGGGGGGAGAGGAAGGTTGGGCTGGAGGGAGAGGGAGAGAGGCTGGGCTGAGAGCAAGAGGCTGGGCTTGGGGGCTGGGGGAAGAGGGAGGCTGGGCTGGAGGGAGAGGGAGAGGGAGGCAGGCAGCCAGGGAGGAGGAAGCCCCCTGCCTCCAGCTCAGAGCGCTCCTGGTTCTCCAGGTCTCGAGTGACACTGCCCACCACCTAAGAGCCCCAGCAGAGCAGACGCAGCGGAGACGAAAGGGATGTGCTGTCCAGGATTGTAGAGGACAGGAGTAATAGATACTGTGGGCCCTGGTCCATGGCAGAAGGCTAAGACCTCCATTGACAGTTAATTGTTTGGCAGACATTGAGCCATTTACCACTTGGAGAAGAAATAGCTCTCCTCTGGCTTCCAGTGGATTTGATCCTCTTAGGTTGACATGTGTGCATCCCAAATGGCCTTCTATTCCCTATATACTGCACTACTTTTGACCAGAGCCCTTGTAGTAAAGGGAATAGGGTGCCATTTGGAATGCACACATGGTAACCTTTAGTTCAAACTCAGGGAGAAGCTCACAGGGGAATGAAAGGGCAGTGTACATGAGATAATGGTGCCGGAGGAGATGGCTGTCGTTTTACGGTCCCCTAACCAATTGTCCTATTGTGTGTGTTTTTTTTCATTATTTTTTACTTATTTTGTACATAATGTTTCTGCCACCGTCTCTTATGACCGAAAATAGCTTCTAGATATCAGGACAGCGATTACTTACCTTGTACTTTAAAGAGTCGGACGCAAAGGATTTACTTCAAACACCTGACAAGGCCCTCATCCCCGTCATTCGCAGGAGAAAGAGGCGGGGACGTAGGTCGGGGTGCCTTGTAAGGATCCGACGGCGTGTGGGTAATCTGTCTTTACCATCAGTCCTATTAGCCAACGTACAATCATTGGATAATAGAATAGACAAACTACGATCACGTATATCCTACCAACGGGACATTAAAAACTGTAATATCTTATGTTTCACCGAGTCGTGGCTGAATGACGACATGAATAACATACAGATAGCGGGTTTTACACTGTATCGGCAGGATAGAACAGCAACCTCTGTTAAGACAAGGGGTGGAGGTCTATGTACAGTTGAAGTCGGAAGTTTACATACACTTAGGTTGGAGTCATTAAAACTCATTTTTCAACCACTCCACAAATTTCTTGATAGCATACTATAGTTTTGGCAAGTCGGTTAGGACATCTACTTTATGCATGACACAAGTCATTTTTCCAACAATTGTTTACAGACAGATTATTTCACTTATAATTCACAGTATCACAGTGGGTCAGTGGGTCAGAAGTTTACATACACTAAGTTGACTGTGCCTTTAAACAGTTTGGAAAATTCCAGAAAAGGATGTCATGGCTTTAGTAGCTGCACATGGGGACAAAGATCGTGCTTTTTGGAGAAATGTCAATAGACAGCTACAGTAGACAGTAGCTGTCTATACTGACCTCAATCCTATCGAAAATTTGTGGACAGAACTGAAAAGGCGTGTGCAAGCTAGGAGGCCTACAAACCTGACTCAGTTATACCAGCTCTGTCCGGAGGAATGGGCCAAAATTCACCCAACTTATTGTGGGAAGCTTGTGGAAGGCTACTCGACACGTTTGACCCAAGTTAAACAACTTAAAGGCAATGCTACCAAATACTAATTGAGTATATGTAAACCTCTGACCCACTGGGATTGTGATGGAAGAAATAAAGCTGAAATAAATCATTCTCTCTGCTATTATTCTGACATTTCAAATTCTTAAAATAAAGTGGTGATCATAACTGACCTAAAACAGGGAATTTTTACTAGGATTAAATGTCATGAATTGTGAAAAACTGAGTTTAAATGTATTTGGCTAAGGTGTATGTAAACTTCAGACTCCAACTGTATATCAAATCAAATTGCCCACCACCTAAGATCCCCAGCAGAGCAGACGCAGCGTGGTTAGCACATGTTAATGCGAGTGTAGCGAAATGCTTGAGCTTCTAGTTCCGACCATGCAGTAATATCTAACAAGTAATCTAACAATTTCACAACTACCTTTTACACACAAGTGTTAAGGAATGAATAAGAATATGTACATATAAATATATGGATGAGGGATGGCCAAACGGCATAGGCAAGATGCAGTAGATGGTGTAGAGTACAGTATATACATATGAGATGAGTAATGTAGGGTATGTAACCATTAAATAAAGTGGCATTGTTTAAAGTGTCTAGTGATACATTTTTAATTATTAAAGTGGCTTGAGATTTGAGTCAGTATGTTGGCAGCAGCCACTCAATGTTAGTGATGGCTGTTTAACAGTCTGATGGCCTTGAGATAGAAGCTGTTTTTCAGTCTCTCGGTCCCAGCTTTGATGCACCTGTACTGACCTCACCTTCTGGATGATAGCGGGGTGAACAGGCAGTGGCTCGGGTGGTTGTTGTCCTTGATGATCTTTTTGGCTTTCCTGTGACATCGGGTGGTGTAGGTGTCCTGGTGGGCAGGTAGTTTGCCCCCGGTGATGCGTTGTGCAGACCTCACTACCCTCTGGAGAGCCTTACAGTTGTGGGCGGAGCAGTTGCCGTACCAGGCGGTGATACAGCCCGACAGGATGCTCTCGATTGTGCATCTTTAAAAGTTTGAGTGTTTTTGGTGACAAGCCAAATTTCTTCAGCCTCCTGAGGTTGAAGAGGCGCTGTTGCGCCTCTATGATCATATATTTGCAAACAACAGCTGGTGCATGAAATCTTATGAAGTCTCAAGGTTTTGCTCGCCTGAGGTACAGTATCTCATGATAAGCTGTAGACCACACTATTTACCAAGAGAGTTTGATCTAGATTCTTTGTAGCTGTCTATTTACCACTACAAACCGATGCTGGCACTTAGATCGCAAACAGGAAAACGCTCATCCAGAGGCGGCACTCCTAGTGGCCGGGGACTTTAATGCAGGGAAACTTAATACCTTATTTCTACCAGCATGTTAAATGTGCAACCAGAGGGAGAAAAATTCTAGACCACCTTTACTCCACACACAGAGACACGTACATAGCTCTCCCTTTCACTCCATTTGGCAAATCTGACCATAATTCTATCCTCCTGATTCCTGCTTACAAGCAAATACTAAATCAGGAAGCACCAGTGACTCGGTCAGTAAAAGGTGGTCAGATGATGCAGATGCTAAGCTACAGGACTGTTTTCCTACCACAGACTGGAATATGTTCCAGGATTCTTCCAATGGCATTGAGTACTACACCACATCAGTCACTGGCTTCATCAATCAGTGCATTGATGATGTCGTCCCGACAGTGACTATAAGTACATACCCCAACCAGAAGACATGGATTACAGGCAACATCCGCACTAAGCTAAAGGGTAGAGCTGCCGCTTTCAAGGAGCGGGACTCTAACCCGGGAGCTTATAAGAAATCCCGCTTTCCCCCCAACGAACCACCAAACAGGCTGTCACAGCCTGATCTGTTTCACCTGTCTTGTGCTTGTCTCCACCCCCAAACAGGTGTCTCCCATTTGTTCCCGTTATTCCCTGTGTATTTATACCGGTGTCCTCTGTATGTCTGTTGCCAGTTCGTCTTGTCTTGTCAAGTCAACAAGCGTGTTTTTTGGTGCTCCTGTTTTTCCCAGTCTCTGTTTTTCTAGTCCTCCTAGTTCTGACCCTTTGCCTGCACTGACACTGTACCTGCCTGCCTGACCATTCAGCCTGCCCTGACCTCGAGCCTGCCTGCCGCCCTGTACCTTCTGGACTCTGACCTGGTTTATGAATTTCTGCCTGTCCTCGACCTGCCTCTTGCCTGCCCCTTGTTTTTCAATGAATATCAGAGACTCGAACCATCTGCCTCTGGTGTCTGCATCTGGGTCTTGCCACGTGTCTTTATAGTATGAACTGGCCATGACTGACCCAGCAGACTCAGACCGGCTCCGTCACGCTGTCTCCCTGCAGGGAGCCACCATTAAAAAACATGAGGAGCTACTTCATTACCTAATGGAAGGACTCCATTCGCTGGCGGAATGCCACGACCAGTGTTTCAAGACGTTACTGGAGCAATTCTGTGGACTATCACACAGGCAGCATGCCACAACAGAGACCTCCCAGATGCTCAGTAATCCCCCTGGTGGGTTTGTACAGCCTACCCTGGCTTCCCGAGAACCCCGATTACCTCCTCCGGAGTGTTATGCTGGGGATCCTGGAACCTGCTGGGCATTTCTTTCCCAGTGCTCCCTCATCTTTGAGCTGCAGCCATCTTCGTTCCCTTTGGAACGGTCAAAGTTATTGTATCTGATTACGGTAATGTCTGGAAGGGCGCTCTCCTGGGCTACGGCAGTTTGGGAGTAACAATCTGCCATTTTCCTTCATCTGGAAGATTTCATGGTGGAGGTGAGGAAGGTGTTCAATTCTCTGTTGTCCGGGAGAGAGGTGGCCCGAAAACTACTAGCCTGCCTGCCGCCCTGTATCTTCTGGACTCTGACCTGGTTTATGAACTTCTGCCTGTTCTCGACCTGCCCCGTTTTTTCAGTAAATATCAGAGACTTGAAACATCTGCCTCCGGTGTCTGCATGTGGGTCTCGCCCTGTGTCGTTATACAGGCAAAGCGTCAAATACAGGATTAAGATTGAATCGTACTACACCGGCTCCGATGCTCATCGGATGTGGCAGGGCTTGCAAACTATTACAGACTACAAAGGGAAGCACAGCCGCGAGCTGCCCAGTGACACGAGCCTACCAGACGAGATAAATTACTTCTATGCTCGCTTTGTGGCAAGCAACACTGAAACATGCGTGAGAGCATCAGCTGTTCCGGACGACTGTGTAATCACACTCTCCGTAGCCGATGTGAGTAAGACCTTTAAACAGGTCAACATTCCCAAGGCCGGAGGGCCAGATGGATTACCAGGACGTGTACTCCGAGCATGCACTGACCAACTGGCAGGTGTCTTCACTGACATTTTCAACCTGTCCCTGACTGAGTCGGCAATACCAACATGTTTCAAGCAGACCACCATAGTCTCTGTGCCCAAGAACACTAAGGTAACTAGGGTGGCTATACCAGGCAGAGGAAAGCCCTAAAATTGTCAAAGACTCCAGCCACCTTAGTCATAGACTGTTGTCTCTGCTACCGCACGGCAAGCGGTACCGGAGCGCCAAGTCTAGGTCCAAAAGGCTTTTTAAAAGCTTATACCCCCAAGCCATAAGACTCCTGAACAGCTAATCAAATGGCTACCCAGACTATTTGCATTACCCCCCCTCTCTTTTACACTGCTGCTACTCTCTGTTTATTATCTATGCATAGTCACTTTAACTCTACCTACATGTACATATTACCTCACTTACCTCGACTGCCCCCGCACATTGATTCTGTACCGGTACCCCCTGTATATAGCCTCGCTACATTTATTTTACTGCTGCTCTTTAATTATTATATATAGTTACTTTAATTTTACAATTTTGTACTTATCTATTTTTTTTACTTAACACTGCATTGTTGGTTAACGGCTTGTAAGTAAGCATTTCACTGTAAGGTCTACATCTGTTGTATTCGGCGCATGTGTCAAATAAAATTTGATTTGATGTTACGGCAAATACAATTTATTCAACAAGCCACTCTGGCAGGTACAACATACAAAATACATTCAACACATTCCAAATACAGTAACATGCTCCTCAATATTCACTATAATATTGAGTTGCACCCCACTTTCAGTCAAGTAACAGTTACATGCAATTATTGTGGATAGTCAGATTAATATAATAGTTTGATTACAATGTTTACATGCTTTGCAAGAAGAACAATTTCCCTAATAATCCTGTTTAAATGGACACATCTGAAATCAGGCTACCTGATGGCACTCTGATCAATGCAGAAAATCGCCAATCAAAATAAATGCTCTACCACATCGACCATGTTTTGGGAAGAATATTTGATTCTGAGTTCTGACATATTATGTTTGTATGTGAAAATTACTTCTAAAACGCATTACAATCAGTTGTTCCGAACACACTTCACTTGCGATAAAGAGGGAGGCTAGCTCGGTTGGTGCTAGCACATGGGTTATTCAAGTACACCGCTGGAAAGCTGATTAAGGTGTTTACATGTCCTAATAATTCAAAAGATTGCTCAGAAAACCAGGTGTTTTAATCGGCGTATGCTTACTCCAATTTTGACCTTTGCAGATTAAGATAAGCAGAGTAAGGTGTTTACTTGACCATTGTGTAATCTGCCTATTGCCATAATCAGTTTAATATTGAATTATTAGTGTGCATGTAAACGTCAAAGCTTGGTGTGTTTTGGAACACAATAAAGCAGTTGAAGAACATGAATATTGAACAAGCTATTGCTTGAGAAAGTTCATGTTAAAAAGGCCAGCCCTCTCAACCTAACTACACCTAGTTTCTCTCCCACCTCAATCACCTTTCACACCTCTGCCAATTTCTAATATGGAAGATTTGTCTTTAACATGGGGGTTTAGGATATCTGTGGCCAAGTCCTGCTTTAAGGTGTATTCTAGGACAGTGTTTCACAACCTTTTTTGATAACTGTACCACCAACTGAATTTTGCTCTGCCCGGAGTACCCCTGAAGTACCCAGTCATGTACATTTTACCCCTGGTAGGGAACCACTGTTCTAGGAGGAAGGTTAAATATGTTAGGCTGCACATATACGGTCAGGATATAGGTAGGTTGTCTGAGTTTAAGTATTTAGGTATGTGGTCTGATGAAAAGCTTATGTGGAAGAGACATGTTGAAATTAAGTGTAGGAAGGTGTTGAACCTCATGAGGGCAGTGGCAGGACATGCATGGGGGTCAGATAGACAAACACTTTATATATGTACCAGGCATTGATCAGGTCATCTTTGGATTATGGGTGCTTTTTAAATGGACCGGCAGCCAAAACGACACTACAGCGCCTGGATATGATACATTCAAGGGCCCTGAGATTGTGTGTGGGTGCCTTCAGGACGACACATGTTGAGGCATTACAGGTGGATTGTGGGGAACTGCCACTGAGGATAAGGCGGGACAAGCTTGCATTAGCGTACTGGGCGAGGTTGAAAGGGAGTTCAGAAGGACATCCTGCGGCCACGACAACTGGGGAATGCTGGGAGCAAGGAGTGGGTAAGCAGAGGGCGTAGGGTGGACAATCGGGCAGAAGGTGGTAGTATATGGATTGGGGGACAGAGAGATAGGGCCAGCAATTGCATTGGGGAACGTTCCACTGAGGGTGTTTCTGAAACCAAGTGTAGATGTGGACGTGATTGACGGCAGGAGAGGATGGGGTGAGGATATGAGACGGTGTGTGGAGAGATATAGATAAATATACATATGGTTCAAAGGATCCAGTCAGTGGTAGGGTGGGGGCAGGGGTGTATATCCCAGATTTTAATGTTAGAGTATGTAAGCAGTTAACTGGTTATGTGTCAGTGTATGCGGCCGAGTTGATGGCCATGGTTATAGGTCTGAGATGGGTGAAGGAGGTGAAACCACTCAGAGTGGTGAACTGCTCTGATTCAGCTGCAGTGTTGAGTAGTCTGAAGACGGGCAGGTCGGATAGAGGAGAATTGTTTGTTGAGATGATGGTGCTGCTAATGGGATTGGAGAGGATGTGAGTGGTGGTAAGCTTCTGCTGAGTTTCCGCCCATGTGAGTGTGGAGGGTAATGAGAAGGTTGATGTGGTGGCTAAGAGTGCTGTGATGAGAGAAGGGGTAGATATTCAGGTCCCACTGAGCCGTGGGGAAGTCAAGTGCTTGATCCGGGCAAAAGGGCTCGATCCTTGGCAAAGGGAGTGGGAAGCTAGTAGTAAGGGGAGGCAATTTTATTGCGTGCTCCAGTCAGTTAAGAAAGAGGTGGGGAGTATGGGATGTAGGAGAGAGGAAGTTGTGTGGAGTAGACTACAGTTTGGGCACACAGTTTGAATGCCATGTTGTGGATGATAGGGAGACAGGAAACAGGTCTGTGTGATGAGTGTTTAGTGAAGGAAATGATGGAGCATGTGTTGATATTTTGTGAACAATATGATGTAGATAGGGAGAGATTTTGTGAAAGGGTTTGAGAGGCTGGGTGAGGTAAGTGTTTGGGTGGTGTAGTGAGGGGAGGAAAGGAGAGGGAAGTGGTGTCTAGGGCACTATTTCACTTTTTTAGAGAAACAGGACTAATGAACAGATTTGAATGTAGGTAGGCCATGACTGGCCTTACACTCCAGTATAGTAGGTGCCGGTGTATGCTCCTTAATTCCAAAGAAGAAGAATTTGTAGCATGGATGCAGGACACTGTCAGCTCCCACTCCCGGTTAGAGTGTAATTATATTGTCCAGAGAGTTGTTGTTTGCTCAGCTGATTTCTACTTGTTTACTATTTTTAAGTATTGTGTGTCCATTGGCATGTAAGTGTTGGGAATATTATCAGGGTTATGTTGGGTTTCCATACCTCTGAGCCTGGTTCTCAACTATCAATCAAATGTATTTATAAAGCCCTTTTAACATCAGCAGATGTTTTTTTATTTAACCAGGCAAGTCAGTTAAGAACAAATTATTATTTACAATGACTGACTACCCCAACAACGCTGCTCCACTCGGGAGCCCCTGCTCACTTCTCACAAAGTGCTATACAGAAAGGCTAGTAGTAGGCCTACCTACACCCAGGTGTCACCCAACTTCCTAATTATCCCCTGTGTATTTAGACCTGTCTTTTATGTTTGTCTGTTGCCAGTTGGTTTTGTTTCGTCAAGCCTACCAGCGGTTTTCCCTCTGCTCCTGTTTCTCGATTGTTCCTGTTTCCTAATTTTCCCGGTGTTGACCATTCTGTGTGCCCTGAGCCTGCCTGCCGTCCTGAACCTTTGCCGCACCTATCTGGATTAGTGACCTCTGCCTGACCTTGACCTTCCTATTGCCTGCCCCTGTTCGATTAATAAACTGTTGTTACTTCGACATTGTCTGCATCTGGGTCTTAACTGAAACGTGATAGTACGAACTGGCGATGACTGACCCAACAGACTCGGACCAGCTGCGCAACGCCATCTCCTCCCAAGGAGCCATCATTGGTAGGCACGAGGAATTGCTTCGTGGCATTATGGAGGGGGTCCACAACTTGACTGAACGCCATGACCGGGCGTTGGACATTTTGCTGGAGCAATTCCGCGGGTTGGCTGGGAGGCAGCCTACTCCAACGGTAACCTCACAGCCCCTCAGTAACTCGACGGTTATCAGCGCCGCCTCACCGGTCACTCTGCCTTCCCGGGAGCCCCGCTTACCTCCCCCGGAGCCCCGCTTACCTCCCCCGGAACGCTTCAATGGAGAACTGGGCACCTGTCGGGCATTTCTAGCTCAGTGTGCTCTCATCTTTGAGCTTCAGCCTTCCTCCTTCCCCTCCGACCTCTCTGATAGTGTACCTTATCACGCTGATGTCCGAGAGGGCGCTCGCCTGGACTACAGCTGTATGGAAGCAACAGCCGGCCATATGCGTCAGTCTGGAGGAGTTCGTGGGAGAGGTAAAGAAGGTGTTTGGTGCCTCATTCTCCGGGAGAGAGGCTGCCCGGAGGCTTCTCCAGCTTTGGCAGGACTCCCTCAGTGTGGCAGACTATGCGGTGGATTTCCGCATGTTGGCAGCTGAGAGTGCCTGGAACCAGGAAGCGCTGTTCGACATGTTCCTACACAGAGTCTCGGAAGAGGTCATGGACGAGCTTACAGCCAGGGAATTACCGATGGATCTCGAGTCCCTCATCGCCTTGACCATCAGGATCGATGGAGAACTATGGGACCGACAGAGGGAGAGGAGATTCGATTTCTCTCGCCCGTCCAAAGATTCCTCCGAGGCATCCCTGAAGTCCCCTATGGCCCCATTGCCGAGAGAACCAGAGGCTACCCAAGGTTCCCCGAGAGTCGCCGAAGACTGGCGAGTCACTGTTTCCCGAGCCTCTGCAAATAGGCAGAGCTGGGTTGTCTCCAGCGGAACGGATATAAAGGCTCAACACTAAGAGTTTCCTGTATTGTGGGACTCGTGTTCATGTTGTGTCCTCTTGTCCGTTAACCTGTTGGGGCTAGGGGGCAGTATTTTCACGGCCGGATAAAAAACGTACCCGATTTAAACTGGTTACTACTCTTGCCCAGAAACGAGAATATGCATATAATTAGTAGATTTGGATATAAAACACTCTAAAGTTTCTAAAACTGTTTGAATGGTGTCTGTGAGTATAACAGAACTCATATGGCAGGCCAAAACCTGAGAAGACTCCATGCAGGAAGTGCCCTGTCTGACAATTTGTTGTCCTTCTGTTGCATCTCTATCGACATTACAGCATCTGTGCTGTAATGTGACACTTTCTAAGGCTTCCATTGGCTCTCTAAAGCGTTCAGAAAGCGGAATGACGTGTCTCCTTTCTCTGGGCAAAGTACAGCAGCAGAGTTTGTAAGTGACCTGCCTGGGGACAGTGAGACTGAGATGCGCGTTCACGAGACTTCTCCATTTTTTTCTTTCAGTCTTTGAATGAATACAACGTTGTCCAGTTGGAATATTATCGCTATTTTACAAGAAAAATAGCATAAAAATTGATTTTAAACAGCGTTTGACATGCTTCTAAGTACGGTAATGGAATATTTAGAATTTTTTTGTCACGAAATGCGCTTGCGCGTTACCCTTCGGATAGTGACCTGAACGCACGAACAAAACGGAGCTAATTGGATATAACTATGGATTATTTGGAACCAAAACAACATTTGTTGTTGAAGTAGAAGTCCTTGGAGTGCATTCTGACAAAGAACAGCAAAGGTAATCCAATTTTTCTAATAGTAATTCTGAGTTTAGGTTGCCCCAAACTTGGTGGGTGTCAAATTAGCTAGCCTGTGATGGCCAAGCTATGTACTCAGAATATTGCAAAATGTGCTTTCGCCGAAAAGCTATTTTAAAATCTGACATAACGTTTGCATAAAGGAGTTCTGTATCTATAATTCTTAAAATAATTGTTATGTATTTTGTCAACGTTTATCATGAGTAATTTAGTAAATTCGGTGGGTATGCTAGTTCTGAACATCACATGCTAATGTAAAAAGCTGTTTTTTGATATAAATATGAACTTGATTGAACAAAACATGCATGTATTGTATAACATAATGTCCTAGGAGTGTCATCTGATGAAGATCACCAAAGGTTAGTGCTGCATTTGCTTTGAAAATGGCTGTGTGATTATTGTTGGCAGGGTACTCTCCTGACATAATCTAATGTTTTGCTTTCGCTGTAAAGCCTTTTTGAAATCGACAACGTGGTTGGATTAACGAGAGTCTTATCTTTCAAATGGTGTAAAATTGTCATATGTTTTGAGAAATTGAAGTTATAGCATTTTTGAGGTATTTGTATTTCGCGCCACACGATTCCACTGGCTGTTGACTAGGGTGGAACGTCCCACTGGCCCAGAGAGGTTAAAAGACCAGGCTCACCGGTAGGAGCGAGTACTCTGGTGGGCCATATGGAGAACTTTTTTGCTTCCCTGACTCGCACTCTCTTTCATGCCATTCTGCTGTGGGGAAACCAGTCGAAACCTCTCCGGGACCTCATCAGCTCTGGGGCCGATGAGAGCTCTTTGGACTCTACCCTGACTTCCGAGCTGGGCATCCCCACTCAGCCGCTCTCCATTCCGAGAGACATTAGCGCGCTGGACGGGCATTCTATAGGCCAGGTCACCCACAACACCACTCCCATCAACCTTCGTGTGTCAGGGAACCACAGTGAGGCTATCCAGTTCCTGCTCATTGTCTCCTCAGATTCCTGTGGTATTGAGATTTTCCTGGCTCCAGCGACACAATCCCCTCATTAACTGGTCTACTGGTGCCATCATGGGCTGGAGCCTGTTCTGCCACGCCCATTGCCTGAAGTCAGCACAACCTACCCTGGGATGTCTTCCTGGGGGCTCGGAAGTTGCCCCAGACCTCTCCGCCATTCCTGCGGAGTACCAGGACCTCCGGGAGGTGTTCAACAAGTCCCGGGCCACTTCGCTTCCGCCGCACTGACCATATGACTGCGGGATTGACCTTCTTCCTTGCACTACTCCACCCAGGGGATGACTGTGCTCTGTGTCAGGACCAGAGACCAAGGTGATGGAGACCTACATTGGGAACTCCCTAGCTGTAGGTTTCATCTGTCCTTCTTCCTCTCCCGCCGGCTCTGGGTTCTTCTTTGTGGAGAAGGATAACCGGATCTTCGTTCCTGACACCGTCCGCTCCGCAGTCCTGGAATGGGCCCACTCCTCCAGGCTTGCCTGGTACCCTGACTCCCGTCGGACCCTGGCTTTTGTGCGACAATGCTTTTGGTGGCCTACCATTGTCCCTGACATGTCCACATTCATCGCCGCTTGCACAGTCTGTGCACAGAACAAGACTCCTCTGCAAGCTCTGGCTGGTCTCCTCCAACCTCTGCCTGTCCCTCACCATCCCTGGTGTCACACCAAAACTAACCTCTGCCAAAGAGACAGCCCAGCTCACGGTGCAGCACATCTTCCGGATCCATGGACTACCAGTAGACATGGTCTCCGACTGGGGTCCTCAGTTCTCGTCCCAGTTCTGGAAGGCGTTCTGCACCCTCATTGGATCGTCGGCCAGCCTGTCCACCGGGTTCCATCCCCAGTCCAACGGCCAGTTGGAGTGAGCCAACCAGGACCTAGAGACTACTCTGTGCTGCCTGGTCTCCGTCAACCCAACCACCTGGAGCCAGCAGCCTGTGTGGGTCGAATATGTCCTCAACACCCCTCCCTGCTCTGCCATGAGCCTATCACCTTTTGAGTGTTCCCTGGGGTATCAGCCCCCGCTCTTCCCTGAGCAGGAAGAAGAGGTCGGCATACCTTCTTCCCAGATGTTTGTCCGCCACTGTCGTCGTACCTGGAGGAGAGCCCGGTCGGTCCTCCTCAAGACCACCTCCAGGTATCGACGACAAGCAGATCGACACCGGACACTGGAAGCTTTCTGAACCCTTTGGGGCTTTCACCAAATTGTGCCAAATTAGTGACATCTGCTGGTCAGGAATAAATATAAACATGTTTGACGTTTATATAGACTTGTTTTCCCATTGCATTCATCAAAAGTTTGTGTTTAAGTGTGAGCTTTAAGATGACTTTATAGGTCAATTACACACAACTTTCTGGTTGCCAGCTCACTTCTCACAATATTTTTCCTTTTGAACCCGGGATTCCAACTCCTTACTCACCTCTCTAACCGCCAGGGTAAATGTAGATAGAACGTGGGTTTGCATCCCACATCTTATTTACCATTTTTGCTTCCAGGTTCACTGTGCATCCATGGTATTATTTAGGATGTTAGGATGCTGAAGACGAAAGATGACTATAGTCTACACTAAAATTGAATTATTTGAACAACAATAGGAAGATAGTGTGTTTTCACAGAAAATACATTTTCAACCATAACCATGATTCAAGCTTGTACCTATGCTGGTGTCTGAGCCCAAAGCACCACCTCTACCTGCTGAGCTTCCATTTAGGTGCCATAAACTGAAGGCAAAAAAATCTAAGTAAATGGTAAATAAGGTGTTAAGTAGAGGTCGGTGTTTGAAAGCAACTTTGCATCGAAGAAAGCACTGGCGCCACAGCGAAATCAGTGGGATCTCGATATTTGCAACACGTGCTTCGAAAAAGCAGGTGATAAAATGGCCGTTATTGATCACGTGCTAACATTACTTTGAAACTATCCATCTATGCTTTGAAACGAGCAACCTAGTTTTTTTAATTCAAAAATAAAATATTTACAAAATATGGTGGCTCCATTGCATGATTTAGGATGTTAAATAAAAAACTGAACAGTCTATGTTTATTGAAACAAGTTAGAAATACAATATAGCCAGAGTTTCAAAGAAAATAATTTTAGAGATTAAATCCTGTGCCTTAACAAGATAAGAGAATCACTCGACACTGCTATACAAACATCTGTTAGGTGAGAAATGGAGAAGAATATTTAGACTACGTCTGTAAGTAGTGTCCAGCAGAGGTCAACATTTTGGAAACCACAGCGGGATCCACTGACTGAGTGATCAAACAAAGCTTTGTAGGTCATTTATCACAAGGTTACATAACTGCTTGTCAACTTTTCTTTGGGTTTGAATAAAACATTTTCAAGTTACTTTTACATATTAACAAAAACTTTGGATCCATAATTTGATAATTACCAATAACAACTACTAGAGTTGTTTCAATTACAATCACCGATTGAGGGATTTAAAAAAATCTAAATTGTCTCTCTCAAGATTCAACACTAGTATGCTAGGATTTCAGGATCGATTCCTCTACCATGTGATTCTATGCCCTGAGCTATCTTTCCACCTGCTAAAATGGTAAAATATCTAGACACCTGTCAGATGGTGGTGTCAAAGTGTTTTTTGTTGTTGTTTTTTTAAATACAATTTCAAATTACAATACAACAACAAAAACATTGGACATCACTACACGTATATAACAAAAAACCCACTGTATTCTTACAACTCTATCATAGGTTTATACGATTGTAACCCCTGACCATATTTTATATATTTTTTAGTAGGTGCTTTCTTTTTAAACTCAATTCAGGTGGTTTCAAAGTGATAGTGTGACGTTCGATGCTTCGAACGTCATCATCACGTGATATTTTTACTTTGATACAAGCATCGCTATGTTGCGTCGAATCAGTAGCGGTTTAAAAACTGCATCGAAGTGCCGAAGCTTCAGTATTGTTAAAGTTGCGTCAATTTGTTTCTGGTATCAGAACAAAATAGTCAGCACATAGTAACTTCTGATTTATTTCTACTTTAATTAATGCAAACACGTGTGTGGTAAATGGGTGGTTCGTATATATACGGTCTCGCTGTTATACCTCGCAGGGCAAACAGAGAAGAGAACGACACATCCTATTGTTCTCGCTTTTATACTCTGACAGAGATAGTTCCCGCTCAATGCTGGCCTGTCAGAGGGAGGAGGAGCATGGTTTAAACTTGCTCCTCCTAACGTCGGCGTGCAGGCAGGTCCCAGCCTAGTGACGCACTTCCTGTCGCCGGGTGTCGTTCTTCCTGTCTTCAGCAGTTGATTTATCCGTAGTTTATATACTTAATATTGTAGCATAGCTTCCCCGGTATATTATAAAGTTATGCAAACAAATAGCCAGTTCAACCCTAACAGTATCAATCGTCCTATCACTAGCTAGCACTGCTTGTTTGTAGCTATGTGTTAGACCAACCTGCATGCTATTTTGCTAGAAGTGTGTTTATTGAGCGCAACCACGCACTATTAATTTATCAGTAATGTTACTGCTGTAATAGCATACGCCATTTTAGGCTTAGAGTTTGTCGAAGTTTTGTGCCAGCGCATGGCCAGTAGGACAATTCCACTGTAACGTAATGTAACAGATTTTTCACTTTAAAGTGTATGCCAAACAAAAAACAATCATTGCAAAGTTAAACCATACAACTCTATGCACAAAGACCACTTTTAACAATTTCCATTGAACATTTTACAAAAACACATTTACTTGAAGAACAGGGTAGATGCAAAGTTTGGTAACAGAATGACAACACAAATAGCATTCTGTTACCAAACTTTGCATCTGCACTGTTCTACAAGTAAATGTGTTTTTGTAAAATGTTCAATGGAAATTGTTAAAAGTACTCCATGTGCATATGGTTTAACTTTGAAGTCATTAGGTTTTTGTTTGACACTTATGCCTGGAACTGGCCCAGGCTGCAGAAAGTCTAGCCAGGAAATTATTAGTCCAAACAGTTGCAAACGGGAAATGTTTTGCAACAAAAAGGAGAGTTTCTATTGGACAAATTCAGGTAGGTCCCTCCCCGCTTCGTTCCGTTTGCTTATGCTTGGTTCTTTTTCGTTCCTAAACAACACACCCCTAAACCTTTATCGCCCTGTGCTGGCTATTTCTCTCTCTGTCACAGTATTTAAGTATGTGTGAATAACACTGTGTTTGCTTGTTATACTATTGCCTTCTTCATGATGTATATTAATTAATCTCATGATTATAAACATGGATCCTCATGATTGTATTTGTTCTTATTTGTATTGAACCACGTTAAATACTTCAAGTGGTACCTGGTTTTCAGTGTGTGTGTGTGTGTGTGTGTGTGTGTGTGTGTGTGTGTGTGTGTGGGTGTGGGTGTGGTGTGTGTGTGTGTGTGTGTGTGTGTGTGTGTGTGTGTGTGTGTGTGTGTGTGTGTGTGTGTGTGTGTGTGTGTGTGTGTGTGTGTGTGTGTGTGTGGTGACAATATACATACATAATACAGTTATGGGTCTGAGCATCTACCTTTTCTGACTGGACAACCCTGTAGTGGGTCAGACCTTCAGCAGCCAGTGTTAGTTATTAGCGGGTAAGGGCATTTACAGCTGTCCGCTCTTAATGTCCCAGCTGGTCGTTTTTACAGAATGTCATAGATTTAAGCCCAGCATATAGGCCTAACCTATGCAACATACTACTTGACGTAAGACTCAATATTTTGACCATAGAATGACTAGAATGACTAATGGCATTATTTTTCTATGATTCTGATGCCAACTATTATATGACCCATTGAGTGGTCTAATGATAAAATCAAATGTGTGACTTCTTGATCTGACAGGTTCTATTGGTTAAGGAAAGCTGAAACTCTTCTATACTGTTAGCCAGTAATGTTAATATTGATCTCAATTTGACACTGGCCTCCTTCATCTTCCCAAAGAAACAGGACAGCAAGTACTTTGCCACTGCTTTGTACCAACACACACACACACACACACACTGGTGATGCTGCTCATTAGGACATATTTTGTTACAGACCCTCAGGGATTAAACACTCTGACGGTCCCTGTATTCAAGGTTTAGTCTGAGTATAGATGGGACTATTATTAATAAGGCTTCCAGAAATGAGAGGGGGCGGAGGAACGGAAGTTCTCAAGTTCTACTGGCTATTTGATCCAGTGGCTTTGAGTGTGTCATTTTCACATTACGGACGATTATGTTGAAGGTAATGATTTGGCCTTGTCTGAGGGGTGAGGACAGAAGGAAAGTATTTATTCATTGCTGTTGCATATTGTAAAACCCAACTCTGCATCCTCATTTAAACCTTTAAACAAAACTAAAGTTTTCATAATCTACTGCACTGTTCTGTATCTGGATATCACCTTCAATATTTATTATTCCGCCACCTACATACTGTATGTGCCTTTTATAGAGATACACAGACCGGGATTCAGGTGCACACACACACACACACATACACAAATAATTCTCCCCCTTTGACCTCACCCCTGCCTCAGATTAGACCACTACCACATATCCTCCTTGCTATGGGACAGATTGAGAGAGAGTGTATCAGCAGCATAGCAGTTGACAATAACTCAGAAGAAACAGCCCCAGCAGGAAGGTTTAGTTGTGTTCCAAATGCCACCCTATTGCCTATATACAGTACTGCACTACTTTTGACCCAGGCATAGGGCTCTGGTTAAAAGTAGTGCACTATATAGAGAATAGGTTGTCATTTGGGACGAAATCTATATCAGCAAGTTTCTCAGCGTCTGACTGGCTTATTGGTGGCCCTGAGAGGGGTCAGGGGTTAGGAACAGAACAGTCGCAAGCAGAACAGGGCTTACTGTGTGGCAGTGCTGAGAAATCACTGTGGGACTGTGTGTGTGTGTGTGTGTGTGTCTGTGTGTGTGTCTGTGTGTGTGTGTGTGTGTGTGTGTGTGTGTGTGTGTGTGTGTGTGTGTGTGTGTGTGTGTGTGTGTGTGTGTGTGTGTGTGTGTGTGTGTGTCTGTGTCTGTGTCTGTGTCTGTGTCTGTGTGTGTGTGTGTGTGTGTGTGTGTGTGTGTGTGTCTGTGTCTGTGTGTGTGTGTGTGTGTGTGTGTGTGTGTGTGTGTGTGTGTGTGTGTGTGTGTGTGCGTGCGGGCATGTTTGCATGTGTATGGTGAAATTGAGGCACAAGATATTTTGAGAATAAAAGGATTTAGAGTTTTGCTTCACCCAATTCTAACCTCGTCATTCAGTATAACTTGCAGTGCTAGCCATTTACAGTTGTCCTACTTAGTTGTACTTGTCAATTGATCATCCAGTCACATGTAAAATGGCAAGTTAAAATTAATTCAGTCATTATCAAATCTTTAGGCAATAAGTCAACAAAGGTTAATCAACTGTTTCCTGACTTGGGCAATCACCGAGCGTGTAATTGCAGAAGGATTATACTTTTTAAATAACTTGATTCTTTAATCTTCTCTCTCATTTAGTTGTACTGAAATGTATCTCCCCCTCCCAATTCACACACACACACTTTGTTTCACAATTCCTAGCTGCCTTAGATTTTGAGTGCTTCTGTTACGACATGGAAATATATCAGTGTGCAGGCAGCCTGATGGTCCAGCCCTAATAGCCAGCCACTCTTGTCCTGCTGACAGCTAGCTAGCTGCTCAGAGTATTGTAGCTCTACTTCTGCCAGGCCCTGATCAACTAACTATGCAGCAGACAGAGAGAAAGTACCAGGCTGGAAACATGTAGCCTGGTCCTAGATCAAACTCCTATGCTCATTGTTACGACAAGACAGCACAAACAAGTCTGGAACCAGGCTAGGAAACGTGTTCTCCTGCACCATCTGAATAGCTGCTGCTGTTGTCCAATCTGGTAGCTATTTCTCCCCTTAGAGGCTGAATAATTATGACATATATGCAGTATGTGTTTCCACAAAGGGCCTAGTTATTTCTAAATGCTGTCTACAGTGTTACAGGTTGATTTGGATAACACTCACTATATTATACCTTGTGCTGTACCGCTCTCCTCACACAGTTCTGTATCTCACATAATACATGTTCTAGATGTTGTCGTGGAGATGTACAGTACCGTTCAAAACGGTAGCGTACATAATAATGTCAACATGACTATGACTAGGAATGAAGAATTAAACTCTTGTTTTTACATTTGATCTGTTATTAGGAAACTTCACCCGGGCCCTAGAGGAGAAAGGGGAACTGGGTTCATTCCTCCACAGTCTCCTCCAGACCACGGCACCTCTGGAATGAAACAGCCTGTTGTTATGGAGCAGCATCAGCCTGAACTGTTTGAGAGAATGACATGTTAAACTTTAAAGATGTCTGTCTGTCAGCCACTGCACCTCCTTTGTGATTACCTGCAGTCATCTCTGTGCTGACAGGAATGTTCCCTCTGCAGCTGTAGAACTCGGCCACACAGCAAGAACCAGACACCGGCGCCTCTGGGTTGGGAGGCAGCCACCACCAATTACCTTCTTTTCTTCCCCCTCCCTTCTCTCCGTTTTCTTCTCTCAATTCTTAATTAGGGCTGGTGGGAGAGGAGAGTGCCACTGCTCTAAGTCATGTTAGAAAATGATACAATTCCTATAGGAAACCTGGACACAAACATTATCAGCGTACAATGGTGTCTGATGTTAGCTTTTCTATGCATACCTATTACAAAACATTACAGGTGTTTGAGTGATGCCTCATTTTTGTTTGTGTACATCCCACAGCACAAAGAAGATGAGGGCCAAGTGTAGCTCCTTGTGGTGGTATTCTCAGCATCTCGTAGTGGCTTGTCTACCGTACATGCCATAACTGTAGCTAAACCAACATCTTCAAGCTATTCCATGCTGTTTGTTGATTACAATATCTTTCCCAATTATCTCCTTTGTATACATCAATATCTTTCCCAAACAACCTTTGTATACATCTGCCATTGCCCCTATTCCTTCAGCAGAGATGGAGGAGGAGGGGAGGGTATCTGTGCACCATGTGTGAAATTTCACCGCATTCCGTTGCCATCGCCCTGAGGTCATGTTCCTCCTCTCTCTCTCTCTCTCTGTCTTTATTTTGTCTTTCTAGGACACACAGACCTATAAGCAATTCTGATTTCATATGATTATTTCTTCTCTGTGGGAAAACCCAGTAACCCCATTCTCCATGGGGGGAGAGGATGGCGAGGAGGAGGGATGTGTGCTGTAGCATGTCGACAGCAGCGGTGGCTGGTCTGTAGGCCTACTAACTACATTGAGGAACGGTAGGCCTATTGGTTCACTGCCTAACTCTGCTGCTCTCAGTTGGTTTGTCTTGTTTGATGGGAGACATTGTGTGCGTTACAAATGGCACCCTATTCCCTATACAGTGCACTACTTTTGACCAGTGCCCACAGGGTAGTGTCCTATATAGGGAATAGGGTGCCATTGTCCTTCTTATGCTCCCAATAAACAGACAAGCAGAGACTTGCTAGTCAATATAGACACAGCCAGTATCCTGTAGGAGAAATGTATTTCACAACAACACCTACAGTAGGGGAGGCTTAGAGAAAGAGAAAGTACAATATGCGGAGGAAGGCATGTCTGTCCTTCACAGAGACAGGTTCATCTTTCACTGAACTTAATTAAAAAGACATGCTGTCTGGACCTGTTGAAAGCAATATAGTGAGGCTAAGAATCCCCATGGGGACAGTAGGCAGTCGGGTTAAAGTACTGGTGCTTAATGACATAATAATAGGAACAGAGATCACCAGCTAAAGACCCAGCTCTCCAGACATTAATTACAGCCGTTGACCTGGTGTCCTTCACTGATTGAATAATACATTTGTTTGCCATGGTAACTGTCTAGGTGCTAGCCACTTGCCTTGTCCCAAATTACACCCTACTTCCTATACTGTGTGTGTGTGTACGTGTGTGTGTGCGCTCGTGCGTGTGTAGGAGGAAGAGAGAGAAAGGTGGTCGGTGGGTGGGTCGACCTTGGCTTCTCTCCTGCCTGGTGCCATTGATTTGTGTACCTATGCTGGGCTGACAGCCTCTCATTAGGCTTCTGTTACACACACACACACACACACACACCCACACACACACACACACACACACACACACACACACACACACACACACACACACACACACACACACACACTCTCTTCCAGAGGAAGAGAACAGTCTCTTCACAGCCAGGGGACACAGCTGATCAATGCACCTGATAGATTGATGCTTACAGTATCATTGTATTGAACGCCTGTTTAGCGGATGTGTGCACGCCATTGAGTGACTGCTCCAAAGTGACCTTCGTTGTGTGGTGTTTGAGAGATCTAACAAAAAGCTCTTTGCAGGAAGAGGTCAGAACAGACATTGCCACTCAAACTGTAGAGTAACTCTGATGCACAGCATACTGTGCTGGTTATAGCTGCCAGCACACCAGCACATACTGTGGTAGCATCCCAAATGGCACCCTATTTCCTAAATAGTGCACTACTTTGGACCAGGGCCCATCATGATCATATCAGAAGTAAAAAACATGTCATTGGCCTCCCGAGTTTCCCAGTGGTGTAAGGCACTGCATTGCAGTGCTAGCTGTGTCACTAGAGATTCTGGGTTTGAGTCCAGGCTCTGTCGTAGCCGGCCGCGACCGGGAGAATTGGCACAGCGTCGTCTGGGTTAAGGGAGGGTTTGGCCGGCAGGCATGTCCTTGTCCCATCGGGCACTAGCGACTCCTGTGGCAGGCCGGGCGCAGTGCACGCTGACACGGTCGCCAGGTGTACGGTGTTTCCTCTGACACATTGGTGCGGCTGGCTTCCGGGTTGGATGGGCGCTGTGTCAAGAAGCAGTGCGGCTTGGTTGGGTTGTGTTTTGGAGGACATATGGCTCTCGACCTTCACCTCTCCCGAGTCCGTACAGGAGTTGCAGCGATGAGACAAGACTGTAACTACCAATTGGATACCACGGAATTGGGGAGAAAAAGGGGTAAAAAAAACATGTGATTTCTAGTGATCACAGCAGAAACAGAAAACCTGTCATAGAGGAAGTGATTGCATGCATCCATGTAATTCCTAATTCTGGAGTCTTATTTAGTGGCTATTACATTTCATTGGCTCTGACGTCATGCTACTGTGAACATTTCCTGAGTTCTCCTGAGCCTCTTAAAGTATTGAATACAGTATTAAGTTTGAATTTCACGATCATCAAAGACGATTATTTTCCATATTTTGTCTCGATTCAATTTTTCTCATCTTATTCAACTGTTACCATACACCTGCAAAAAAGATAGCTCAGACGTGCGAGTGCCTTTTTGGATTTTGTCTTGATGGAATTGAAATGAAATGTATGTCATTGAGTGTGTCCTTATGAGACTGCCTGTTGGGCTGATAGTGAAAAGAGTACAGGAGTTGACTATCAGGCTGATACATATGGTCAGTAGGAGGCAGTGTTGTCACTTTAAATACAGCAGCAACTGTCACTTCCAAACACACACACACACACACACATGCACACACACACATGCACACACACATGAACACAAACATTCCATGGGCAGTGTTTTTATGGCAGTCCTTTTAACATAAACCAACTTCGGTTTGTCATCACATTACTAACGCTATCTCTTTAAATGTTGTGAAATTGCCAATCAATCAGGGAGATGATTGATGCCAGGGAAAAACCTGTGCAAGCGAAAGAGAGAACTGAAAGAGAATCACACTGCATATTACATCAGTGGAAGACATTAACACATTGCATATTCAGCCTGTAATGTGAGACGTTAGGCAGCCAGCCCAGCCATCAGCCCCAAGACACATCGCAGATGAATCAGTCCAGAGGTGACAACACAGCTATTCCATCTAGAACACAAGCAGGGGAATTTGATTTAGTATGGAGAGACTGAAAGCTGACATTTGGGAAAGTTTTTTGTTCTTCTACTACTCAGTTTATCTGTTCGTCAAGCCCTATAAAGTTTAGAAGAGGTATTTTTCTTTGAGTACCAAAGTGTGAGTTGGTTTTTGAGCCATCGTTTTTGTTCCTAATTGAAACAGACGGTTGAGTTAACTCAACTGTATCTTTAATTTTCATGCAAAGAAAAGCATCATTCTGTGACTATGAGAAAAAACACTATCATGCAGAATGAAAAAAATATTTCGATTTTAAATTTTTTTTAAAAGTACTTTCTTTCACATATGTTCAGTGGGTAAAGTGTATAAAAATCCTCTTCCTGGGCTTTTCAATACATCATCTACATCAATCCCTGAATTGACCTGTTGAACAGCTATTTTATATGAAGCAGATAATTGCCACCTCTGGGTATATAGGTCTAGCCCATCTTCAGTCACTGGTGTAATTAACGTTATATTTACGGTGTGTAAAGCTACTAAACGTGGGGCCACTTTGGAGCAGCAGGGTACAGGTAGAGGCTCAGTGTGATAATAAAACACACACTCTGTCAATGTAATGACCCACTGTTCTGTTACACCGTCTGATGACTGGAGCTGTGTGTGCTTGTGCGTGTGTGTGTGTGTGTGTGTGTGTGCACTCGTGCACGCAAATCCTTTCACTGTTCTCCTGGTGGCCTAAGAATTATGAAAACTAGTTGGTTCACCAACTTTGATTCCCCTTTCTTTTGAAATAGATGTCTTGCTAATGACAGGATAGGAGCTTTCCTCTGTAAAGTGCTTTGGCATAACAACATCGTTAGAAGAGATGTGTGTCTGATTCAGATGTAGAGCAGGAAGGGACAATGCTTTTAGTTTAGAGGCGACTCTTTTCGAAGACGATCAAGAGCAACAGATGGCTGCATATGTATAAATAAGTCCCTCTCTCTTCTAAGAAGGAGATTATTGCATTTTGATAGTGTTTTTAATGACCCATGAAGACAGACTAAATTGTAAGCTGTTTCATAACACGTTTTTTTTTTTTGGTTTAGAGCTAAACATTTATTAACAGGTGTCTCGACAATTAATGGACAAGGTTTCAGTGAGGATTATTATCTGAGGTTGGAGGATAAGATGGGGAATTATAAATATTATGTAAGGGATGGATACAAATGTACAGAATTTGTAACTGGAGGAAAATGGTGAGGGTCATGCTTTTCAATTTCAGTCAAGGGGAGGGTTTAGTATTTTTTAAATCTAGTTGGGTCATGTAATTTGTAATTGATGAAATTTCAATATTTCTGAGTGTTATATATACTGAACAAAAATATAAACGCAACATGCAACAATTTCAACAATTTTACTGAGTTACAGTTCATATAATGAAATCAGTCATTTAAAATAAATTCATTAGGCCCTAATCTATGATCTCACATGACTGGGCAGGGACGCAGGGGAGCCAGGCCCAGCCAATCAGAATGAGTTTTTCCCCACATAAGGGCTTTATTACAGACAGGGAATACTCAGTTTCATCAGCTGTCCGGGTGGCTGGTCTCAGACGATCTCGCAGGTGAAGAAGCCTGATGTGGAGGTCCTGGGCTGGCGTGATTACATGTGATCTGCGGTTGTGAGGCCGATTGGACGTACTGCCAAATTTTCTAAATCGATATTGGAGGTGGCTTATGGTAGAGAAATGAACATCCAATTCTCTGGCATAAGCTCTGAAGGACATTCCTGCAGTCAGCATGCAAATTGCACACTCCCTCAAAACTTGAGACATCTGTGGCATTGTGTTGGGTGACAAAACTGCACATTTTAAAGGGGCCGTTATTGTCCCCAGCACAAGGTGCACCTGTGTAATGATCATGCTGTTTAATCAGCTTCTTGATATGCCACACCTACAGGTGGATGGATTATCTCGGCAAAGGAGAAATGCTCACTAACAAGGATTTAAACAAATATGTGCACATTTTAGAGACATAAGATTTTTGTGTGTATTGAACATTTCTGGGATCTTTTATTTCAGCTCATGAAACATTGGAACAACACTTTACATGTTGCCTGTATATTTTTGTTCGGTATAATTAGTTGCTTATAAGGCTACATATCGATGTATGCCCGATGCTGCCCCTCATTTCTGATTCTCCTCTGGGCACGCAATAGGCTATTTATTCTGGTCTTAATCAAATGATCCATAGGTTATAGGCTACGAAGTGCATACTTGGAGAAGCACAGAGCAAATTTATATTTCTAAGATAGCTGCTGGGATGGTGTAAATAAAACTAGGCTGCATTACACACAGCAATGGATATTCCAACCCTGAGCCCTGGCCTGCTCTGCTCTTGCTGATCAAATCCTTTCTTGTGTGCTGCCTAACGAATGCTGTGCTGTGTAGGCCTACAGTGGCAGTTCAGGAGGAGAGTCAAATTAGCCCTAGTCCAAAAATTGCAATATCTTGAAGCAGACTAGCCTATAGCCTATGTTCTGTTCAGTTTGAGAAAGAAAGCCCGAAGATGAGGAGGACTGGAGGTCAACTTTGATAACTTGATACTATTATAATTGATTTAAAAAAAAACAGTATGTCTCTTGCCCATTATGTATTTATCAGACTTATTGACCGCACAGATTCGAGTAACTAGTTGGTGCTGAAACTTGAAGCAGCAGCCGTGGCACAACAATCGGAAATGGACAGCTCATTGTGCTGAAAGTAGGCAAATTCGAGTAGACATAACTCATTTCAATCCTTTTATTATTTTAATTAGACTTGACTAACGACAAGAGGGCTTTGTGTTGGAGCATATTTCTTCCAATTTAAGAAATGAGGTAGGCCTACCTGTTTGACAGACGAAATTTGGCTATAGGCTGCTATTTCAATATACAGTATTTTGTCGGCCAATTCCTCCACCCACCATGCTCTCTTTAATTCGCCAACCTCCATGTCAGTTCCATAGGCCTACCTTGTTATTAAAGCAAAATGGCAAAAAGAACAGGCCTACCCCTTGTTAGCTTAATATTTTGAAGAAAATAAAACAGATACCATTTAAATGAAATGATCTATAACAGCGCTTTGGTCCGGGATTCCTTATGCTACAAACAAGCTGTAAAATACCCGGGAAAGACGTGACTCCGATGAACATTGGGATATCATTGTATCATTTATTTGACATTCAGAGGCTGAGCTACAACCTTCTACAGCCAAGGAGACAAAATATATACTTTGCTTGGGAAGTAATCTAATTTTGTCACTATCTATTGATTAAGCTATTCACTTCCTGTACAGTAGATGATTAAAAGCAGACAGATTTTAGGGAAACACTTGTGACCTTCTCTCATTGGGTTAAGCAACTGAAGAAGAGTAGCCAGCAGTTAAAGCTTAAATGTTTCTACGTTGGTAGGCCGATTCTGGGGTGGAAAGGTAGGCCTAACTTTTGAAAGGACCAAGATCAGATTCCTAATGACGTCTTAGATTTAATTATTTGCAAACAGGGACAGTTTCTTTGCAAACAAGAAACACTGATTTGACATTGAAGAAATATGGTAAGATGAACACATACGCATATCTCTATCCATTCTTAGCCTGTAATTTCGATAATTTTGTGGTATTAAAAAACATTCTGCTAATATGTAAAATTACTTAGAATTGCATGACAGTCTATTAAATGCATTTTTTCTATCGTGCAATGCTTTTACTATAAAGGGGATCTTTCCACCCCTACTCTTGTCCGTGGTGGTCTGTGAACCCACAACATTCTGGCCCACAGCCCTCTGCACTATCAAAATGAATGCGTTGCCATGTAATGCTTAAAGGAGGAAGAACAGTTTCTAACCTGCATATCTAAGGCCCTGGTCTGTCCAAGAAGTGAGGCTAAAAGCTAGGCATGTTCTCTGCTATCCACTTTATGTTTGAATTATTATTTTAGGTACAGGGGAGGTTCACTTTTTTTTTGTTTTTCAAGCGTTCAGGGAGAGTTTAGGTCAAATATATTTTGCTGAATAGAGGGGCATCCATTTTCTTTTCAGAGAGGTCCGATGTTCTCCATGTAACCCTTATTATAAATAACGTTCACTCCCTAATTACTTGCATTGTTATGGCATATCACATGTTACTTACTGTGTGGAGCTGTGACTGTCTCCAGCGTTTCTATCAGCTTGATTTTATAAGCAGCAGTACACAATCTAACCCACTACTTCATTCCAAGGTACTTTATTTGCACACCTGATTATTTCATTAATTAAATATGAATGAAATACCAACAAAGCTACATTTTAAAAGTATTTCCTGTTCCATGTTGATGATGGTCAGGATGTGCAGTTAGCTGCACTGAACATAGCACTGACTGCAGAATGCCACATTAGAATATGTTAAGCATGCTGTTGCCTATAACTACTGGGTAACACTTTACTCGACACCCAGCGTCATAACACATTATGACATGGTCTTAAACATGTCATAGTATGTCATAACAGCTGACATAACTTGTCATAACCTGTTATAATATGGTCATAACACTGTCATATATTTAGACTTATTGTGACATGTATTGCTTTATTTTATGGCTGGTTATGATGTTCATAATGCTTCTTGACAGTGTCATAAATTATATTTCTTAGTCCAAGTAAAGTGACACAGGATGGCCATAATGCTTCATGACAATGTCATAAAGTGTATTTTCTGGAAGTTATTGAAAATATGATGGAAAATAATTCATTACAACGATAGAGGACTTAAGAAACAAACTTTCAAACGAAAGGAATCTTCTTGGCAGGGAATAAACACATTTGAATAAATGTGGGTTTTGACACTCCCATGTAGGTGTAATAACAGCCATAAAATATAGAAATATACAGTATGTCACAACAGAAGTAAATATGTTTCATGACAGTGTCATGACCATATTATGATGTGGTTATGACTTTGTCATAATGTGTTATGACGATGGGTGTCAAGTAAAGTGTTACCAACTACGGTATATATATATATATATATATGATATAATGCCTGAGCAGTTCTTTCCGAGTAAATAAAGCAAGGCTCACTTCAGAGTTTGTTGAGGACAAATATAAAAGCATTGATAAATATACATGAACCAGCCCTGCTTCTAGCTTCTGGGTCGCATCTCAGCCAAGTTATTGAGAAGGAGGAGAGATACTTCTCGCAACCTTTGGTGATTGTCATTATATAACCCGTTCTTATCATCTATCTTACGTGCTGCATAACGCCCACCTGGGGCATACCTCTGCATCCTTCACATGTTGGCAGGAGCCTCGTCTTTTGACCTTGTCTCCTACTGAAATAACGATTTTACTTAAGATTATAGCGCCTGTTTCTCCCTCTATAGTGTAAATGGTGTACAGTCTGTAAATACAATTCTCAACTTCAGGACTGATACGCTGCTGTGCGTCCACTGTTGTTCAAGTTATACTCGTACCTCATTTTATACAATCAATCAATACATTTGTGTTTCTGTGATACAGTATGAGCAAACACATTCACAAGATATTCTATACATTGACGCTCGTGATAATTGAACTACTAGCCTACTGCGATGAAATGTCGGATTCAGTCCAGGGCTAAGCCTGATCCAGCATTATCAACACAACTGTAGTGATATATGTAATAAACATGGAGCAGAAAATGGAAAACACATTGGCCTACATTTGAATAGTATATAGGAATCCAGTGAAACACACTGTACCACTGTGTTGAGATAACAAAGGTTTCACCTTCAATACGCGGATACGTCACGTCAATACGTGTTTGGTTGTATGTAGAGAAAATGCAATGAACGGCATAAGAAATGCACGGGCACTTCTTTTCTAAAAGGGTCAGAGTGACCTATAGTAAGGTGGATGGATTTCCTCTGAACTATTGACTGGTTGTCTTAAGTGAAAGGAACCTGAGAAGTCTTGTATCAAAACAATCAATTCCTAAAGGTAGAGAATTAAAGCCACAAGAAATTAGCCTTTTTTGTTGTTGTAGAATCGTTCCACAGTCAGAGGGTGTGTCCAAATGGCATCCTATTCCCTATATCGTACATATGGGCAAACGTAGTGCACTAAGGACATAGGTACCATTTCTGACGCACGTGTGAGTGTCCTCGAATCACACTGAACCCAGTGAGACTGTGGTCTTTCTTTGTAGATTACAGATCATAGTTAATGTTCAATCTTCCATGATTCAAAACAGATTGAAACATACCCTACAGAAGAGATGCATTGTCTTAATCTCTTCATGGTCAAAAGGCATGGCAAAGTCATCCACACCTCTGTTCAAGTTATGTTTGTCATTTTAAACCATGGTAAAAATCTACCACATGTTGCAACAGAGAACAGAGGGATACATGCCCACAACAGAACAGTTGACACCGTAGGCTACCCGTCAAGCCATGGTCAGCCATTAGAGATGAAAGCTCATGTTATTTTGACAGTCGGGAGAACCGAATCTGCTGCCAGGACTAAACTCTAAACCCACTCGTTATGACCCGCAGTTCAGAGTTTCTTTTTAGAGAGCCCACAGCTTGAATGTCATTCTTATTTCCACAACTTTGTATAACATGCAGCTCTCAAAGTGAGCTTAAATGCACTCTCCTATGTCTGATTTATACAATCGGTTCTGTTGAAAGTACAATAAAGGGTGCCTATGTATGTAGCATATCAGTTTTACTCCAAGCCGGAGTTCATACATTGGAAACTTATATAAGGTACTTGTATATATTTGCATATTGATGGGCTATTTAGTTTGGGCACATTTATATTCTACAATTTAACAAGAGATGGACTGTTATTAATGTTCACCCTGCATAGTAATTCAGATCGTTGCCGGCTCGTGTCACATCGAACAACATATAGCCGCGCGCCGTGGAATCAGCACCATGGATAGTTCCAGCTGTTCCGCTCACTCCAGGCTGGTGCACCCGCCCCTTCTAATGACTGACGCTACATTGCATTTTCTTGAACACTGATCGGCAACCAATAGTCGAGGAGCTGGAATGAGCCCTCGTTGCTAGTGGAGACGTTCCGGGGGAGCTTTAAAGAGCTTGTTTACAGAACGGAGAGAGCCTCTAGGTTGGCGGTGTTGCATGCGAGGGGTCTGCAAGGTGACGTTGAATATATAGTCTACTACACGGATGGGATAACGGAATTCGTACCTGAGACACCCGCGCACAGACTGTTTTTGGTCGTTGTTACAGCTTAGAACTACTTATGTGATGTTATAGTGTTTGCGAATGACACTGCCGCATTCCTTTTCGTTTTAAAAAATATATAATTTACCGTTACTAGTTTTGGTGGGGGCAAGTGTTGGGAATAAGGCGAGGTTTTAGAATTGTATCACTGCCGAATTATTTTGTGGACGGCGTGGACCAACGATACGGGACGAAATGGATAACGAAAAGTACTTACCAGAGCTGATTGCGGAGAAGGACACACTGGACCCCACGTTTCATCACTCTCTACGACTACTAGATCAAGGTAAGACAAGAAAACATCCCAATTTATTATGGGACGTTTGTACTGTAAAGCTTAGAATACTAACCTATACTGTTTGGGCTCTGTTGGTTCCTATGTTGTTTGGGTTATGTTGGTGCCACTTTGACCTAATATTACACTTTAAAGACATATTTGAAGTTTTGATTAGGTGCTGTCCCAAATGGACCATAATACAGAACATATCCACGCTCAGGCTATTTGATGTATTCCAGAACCAGCACACTTTATTCGACTAAGGGCTTGTTGATTAGTTGAACATTTGAATAACTGTCTGGAATACATAAAATAGCCTAAGTGGAGTGGCTGGTGGTTGCCTAGCCTACGCTAAAAAATGCCACGCCTTTCTGTCAGCCTATACATAAATACACATTCAATCATAATTGTAAATCACCACTCTACTTATACAATGTAGGCCTACAGTATTTGGTAACACTACATGCCTCTATGTTTGCATACTTCTACTATGATAAACTGAAAACAATGTAGGAGCGTCTCCAAGTAGTTCAGTCATCCAGCACTGAGACGTGTAAATGATAATGTTAACAGTGAAATCAACACATTCTCATTATAAGTTGGATTTGTTTTCCCCTTTGAAGAACTTGACTTGATTCTAATGCAATTTGAGCGGATAGAGGCGCGTGTTCCACAGTGATTTGAATCGAAGACTGTTTAATTAATCCATTGCTGAGACGTCTTGGCTTTGAAGCTGTCTGAATTTTACAATACTTCCAGACGCACCCCCTTGCGTCCACTCTTGTGAGAAGAGCACCGGAATAGCATCCAAGTACATCCTTTAAATACCACTTGTAAATGAGCTTTGTGTCTAGTGCTGTCTGCCTGGATTTCAGAAAATAAAATCCTATTTGCAGAATGACTATATCTCGCTAAGCTTTGAAAGCTTTTGATTTGTATAGTAGGCTACTGGCCACCTGCGTTTAATGGTCAGGTATGACTTTAACGACAGCTACTGATGTAAGCTTTACATTCACAGTTGTTGAACTGTACCTATACCTGACATATAAGAGATGGATATAATATTCCTATCGAGTAAGATGCAAATGTATGGTTTGGTGAACCATGCTCGACTAAGAGTAACCATGCCTGAGATCTGACGACTTGCGTTAACTCCCAGAGCTAATGCCTAGGCTTTAGCTCAGCAGGCTAACACAGTTGTGTGGCATGCAGGAGCCTCTCTGTACCCAGTCCCATTTTGTACCCATTATGGATAGATTGTTCAGTTTTAAGAAAGTGAAATAGCCTATAGCTAAAAGTATTGAGTTGGGCAATATGGGAAAGAATAGCTGAAAGCACTGAGTTAGGTTAATACCAGGACAGAAGGGCCTTTATGAATGTGTTTCTTTCAGCTCTCTCACTTAGAGCTGAATAAGTGTAGTCAGACGGAGATAAGAACGTATTTTACTCAGCACTTTCTCCTTATCAGCTGGTTTCAGTCTGTAAAATAGCTTTGGCCTTTTTCTCCAACACAGATTTCCCAGCTTGCCATGTGATTTGAAGGAAATGTACATTTGGTTTACCGTAGCGCTCATTTCTTCGACAGAGTGTCGTTGAGGGTTCACGTAAGTCGTATAAATGAACGAGCCAATGCTTTCAATGGAGTTGGAGGAGTGTGATTCTGAATATTCCACAAGCATTTCCACTGTGATATCACAACTTTTGGATCCTATACTTTTAACAGATTCCTGGTGTCCCAAATGGCACCCTATCCCCTACTGTACATTTATTTTGACCAGAGCCCTATTGTAGTCAAAAGTAATGCACTATATAGGGAATAAGGTGCAGATTGCCGTCGTATTTCATCAAACAAACAAGGCTCAGTTGTGCCCTGGGTTGGTCCGTAAGAGCCAGTAACAGTCAGTAACAGTCAGGAATTGTCCGTAACAGTCAGTAACAGTTAGTAACTGTCCATAACAGTCCGTAACATTCCGTAACAGTCAGTAACAGTTTGCCACAAACTCCAAAATGTAAATACTCGAATGTCTTTATGCAATGGAACAGAGCACTACTTTAAGCACTTCTCTAATAACAATTATTCTGGCATCTTCCCCACCAGCTCTCGACTTGATTATTACGTTTTCAGGGGAAACGAACAGAACTACAGAGAACAGGCACACAGGCAGACAGCAAGTGGCTGCATACTATGTAGGTAACTGTATGTCTGGAGAGATACACGTGCGGGGGGGGGGGGGGGGGGGGGGCTGTACTCGGAGATGGAAGTTAGATACCTGTACCATACTGTAGGTATACTGTAGGGCGGCAAGTAGCCTAGCGGGTAGTGTGTTGGGCCAGTAACCAAAAAAATCAGTCCGTGTCCTTGAGCAAGGAACTTAACCCTAATTTGCTGCACCTATCCAGTGTATGAGACAAAAAATAGGTACAATTAGATCTAATAGAAAAGCACGTCTGCTGGAAAAAATTCATTAAGTGCTCATACAGCCACAGATCCAGCTAGGCCTGTTTAGTAGTGACTCACTGCTGACGTTAATTGATATAAATATCTTATCATGCTTCTAATTAGATAAGTTGAAGAGTTAATTTTCACTACAAGAATAAACACATTTGAAGGAATTCAAAAAGCAGGACTGCTTTCGGCTGTGAGAACCTCACATAGAGTGTGACGTTGTTGCAAAAGTTGTGTTTCGCTATGAGGCCTTTCTTGTTTCAAACTGCACAAACAGCATCTAATATTTCAAGTAAAAAAAAAAAATGAAACTACCTGCTATATCTGCTTTAACCCAGATATATGGGCCTGCCCGCTAGAACGTATTTCATTACATGCAGAATGTCCTGCTCACTCTGAACAGAGACCATCTCCATGGAGCCATCCCAGGTTCTGCACGAGAAGTACAGCTCTTCCACTAGTTCTGTACGATACACTCTATTATAATTGTCTGTTCCGCTGCAGGCACCCAGCACAGTGTTTGTATTACATTAAAGAGCTCCGCTTGGGTAGACTAGGTTAGGCCACAATGGAAGGAACCCAAAATAAAATGATCCTGCATCTGGAAAAGCACCCAGCCTAATCCCTATATAGTGCACTCCATTCGACCAATGGTAACAGTGGTCGTAGGTGCCGTTTAAGATGAGGGAGGACGTCCATTTTTTTAATGAGCATGGCCTTATTTTTATTACAGCATATTGGATGACTGTCATTCATATTCCATTCACCCAGCTCAATGTAACGTCGATAGGTTTAGGCTACTACATAATACTCACATTTTCCCTGTACCCATCATGAGGTTGCTCCAACCTAGCCTATGAATGAAAGTTTACAACATATGTGCACAGGTCGAGAGAAATTTGAGGAATCAAGGTGACAGACATTAACACATTAAATACCGTTTTGCACAATCTTGCCTGAATCTAGCTGATCTATGGTTTAATCATTAGTCCAACAGTTGCAAATGAGAATTTCTATTGGACAAATTCAGGTATGTTTATCCCCGTTTTGTTCTGTTTGCTTCTGTATAAGAAATGTTTTTTCAACAGAATCGGCAGAATGAATACACCCCTGATCACACACAAACACAGTTCACTTTCATAGCAGCCACATACAAACAGCTGGATAATTCCTTCTCGCATCTACGTAAAACCAAAAGCTTACCCTGACATGGAAGAGTTCCAGAATTGGATAGCCATAGCCATCTAGATAAGATAACATCTCTCTCTGTTTGAGCGGGTGTTTGAATAGGCTAATCTAGCTAGCTGCAGTCGTTAGCTAAGTAAGTAAAAGTGAAAGTGAAAAAAATACGAAATATAGCTAGCTCTCTCTCCCCTTCTCTTTTGCTTCTTAATTTTTGAAGAAATACATTTGTTCAAAACTGTTTAACTATTGTTTTTCTCTCTCTTTGAGTCAGCTACTCACCACACTTTATACACTGCAGTGCTGACTAGCTGTAGCTTATGCTTTCAGTATTACACTAGATTCATTCTCTGATCCTTTGATTGGGTGGACAACATGTTAGTTCATGCTGCAAGAGCTCTGATAGGTTGGATGACGTCCTACGGAAGTTGTCATAATTACTGTGTAAGTCTATGGAAAGGTGTGAGAACCATGAGCCTCCTAGGTTTTGTATTGAAGTCAATGTACACAGAGGAAGAAGGAAGCTTGCTGTCCTCCGGCTACACCATGGTGCTACCCTACAGAGTGCTGTTGAGGCTACTGTAGACATTCATTGAAAAACAATGTGTTTTAATAAAGTTATTTGGTGACGTGAATATATTTACTATAGTTTTACCTTAAAATTATAACTTTTTTAATGTTTCAATATGTTTATGAAAATCACTGAGGAGGATGGTCCTCCACTTCCTCCTCTGAGGAGCCTCCACTGAATGGTGATATTTTGGACGCATCCTAGGAGCGCACGTCCAGCAGTGAGCAGAAATAGGCCTTAGCAGAGCATCAAAGCCGGAGATACTGTTGTGTTGCTAGGAAAACAGTGGTTGATAGTGATAAACATCAGTGGCTGGCCAGCACGCTGAGCTAGTGGACTACACAGGGAGACAGATACAGGACAGGAAGGGGTCCACTTACTCTGGGATCTGACCTACAGATGTACCGTTACGCTGTTGAACTCACAGGTGAAGTGAGAGAGAGTGAGAGAGAGAAAGAGAGAGATAGACCCAGAAAGCACTTTAAATTTTGACTAGTAGGTCAGGGTTGCAGTGTGCAAGGTGTTGAGTGGTGCTATGTGTGAGCTATGGCTCAGAGGTCTGAGGTGTTTGCTGAGCGGTGGTTCACTCCTCTAGCTGAGGCATCCCAGAAGACTCTACAGGAGGGTGAGATGTAGGCCAGGCCTAACACAGACTGAGACAGTCACGCTTGGTCATAAAACCTAATGGCATGTCATTTATGGGACTGATTAGTTTACATGGCGGCATTGATCTCACTGTTCATGTGTGATGCGTGGAACACCCGTTATGTCACAAGTAATGAGGTGGCAATGCAGTAATTCAAAAGTCTTCTCACCACCAGGACTCTAGGGTTGCATCCCAAGTGGCACCTCACTCCTTACGTCCCGAATGGCATCCTATTCGAAAAGTAGTGCGGGCCCTTGTCAAAGGTAGTGCACTATATAGGGAATATTTAGGATGCGCTCTGACTGATCCAGGTTCATTAGTTAGTGGATAAAAATGCAGAAGCACAGAATTATTGTCTGGATAAAAACAAATGATTAATACTGTAATATTATATCCTACGGGTAAACAACGCAGTTATCTTTGTAGATGAATCAGTTACAGTGCCCTCCGTAATTATTAGGACAGTGACAATTTTGTTGTTGTTTTGGCTCTGTACTCCTGTACTTGGATGTGAAATGATACAATGACTATGAGGTTGAAGTGCAGACTGCCAGCTTAAATTTGAGGGTATTTTCATCCATATCGGGTGAACTGTTTAGAAAATACAGCACTTTTTGTACATAGTCCCACCATTTTATGGGATAAAAAGTATTGCGACAAATGTGTATTAAAGTAGTAAAAAGTTTAATATTTGGTACCATATTCCTAGCACGCAATGATTATATCAAGCTTGTGACTCTACACACTTGTTGGATACATTTGCTGTTTGTATTTGGGGCCCAACAAGAAATGATTGGTAAATGTATTGTGTCATTTTGGAGTCATTATTGATTGTAAATAAGAATAGAATATGTTTTAAAACACTTATACATTAATGTGGATGCTACCATGATTACGGATAGTCCTGAATGAATTGTGAATAATGATGAGTGAGAAAGTTACAGATGCATAAACATCATACCCCCAAGACCTGCTAACCTCTCACCATTACAATAACAGGGAGGTTAGCATTTTATATCATACCCCCAAGACATGCTAACCTCTCACCATTACAATAACAGGGGAGGTTAGCATTTTTGGGGGTATGATATTTGTGCGATGAAAATATGGATGAAAATACCCTCAAAATAAATGGAGTACAGAGCCAAAAAAACTAAAACATGTATCACTGTCCCAATATTTAAGCAATAATTCCATTGCTGGTTGATGTTTTCCTTTTGTAACCAGAGCAGATGAAAGCAACATTGACCTCCACAAATGCTGTTTACATACTGAATGAAGCAGTTAAGGGACCTCATGGGCAGCCTTAACTTTTCCCTTAAGTGGGAAATTCACCTTAAAATGTTTTGTGCAACTGACTTAAAGTTAAGGAAACTTTAAGGGAAAAGATAAGGGGAAAATTAACTTAAGGTGTTTTATGCAACCGGACCCAGGCCCTGTTGTTACCTGATATCCCAGCGATAGCTCAACTTACCCCATGGCCATTGAATCAACCAACCCCATGTTAAACATTTTGACTATTAGCCCACACAGCTACAAGGATTCACTTTCATGCTATGTTTAGGACCTCATATTGAAGCTTATAGAGACCCCAACTGATGTATAGAACAATATTTAAATAATTGATTTTGTTTAGATACAAGCATCATGAAACCGCTAACACAATCATTTCATTTGACTTAGTGAAGATCAGTTTTTTGGACCTTGCTTACCACTTTTTCCATGTGGTTTCTTCCTTCACAGATGACCTCTTCCTAAATATTTGGTCAAATTATTCATTTTGAGATTGGTTTCCTAGAAACAAGGGTGGCTCAATTTACCCCACTCTATGTATTATATCTCACATGATTTCTCAACAAGTATCCACATCATCCGGCTTCTTTCCGTTATGATGTGCACTTTTATTGCATGCCTTCCAATTAAACCCAGTGGCTTGGAAAAGGTGCTTTGCATTAATTTTTTTAGTTAAAATGAGTAGGTGTTTAAAGCTTTGAGTTTTTCGTTGTCAGCAGCTGCTGATGCTCCAGTTTGTCATGGTATAAGGTGGGGCAAGGATCAGAGCAGCAGTCACACAGAGGAAGCACCTCTCTGCATCTTATCACTGCTTTCAATGGAAGATTAACTGAAATGAATTAGCTGGCAACAGAGTTAACATAAACAGTCACACAAACATCATTTAAATAAAGAGAAACCTGATATCTCCTTGATGGCAAACGCGGCCAGGCGTGACACGCCGATATGGTCATGATAGCTGGCCTACTAGGACACCATTGGACAAAACCCTATGGACAATACAATTTTATGCAAACATGATAGTTTAAAATACAATGAATTGTGATTAAAAAAAGTACATTTCTTTCCCTACCCAGCTGGTCAAGCTGCTATCCATATTTAACAGTGCTATATAGCCTCTCGTCGCTGTTTTAAATAATGCACCAGTGCTTATTGAGAGACGGCAGTAGTCGCCAGAGAGCCCCAGATCTGAAAAGAGATCATTTAAGCCCAGCGTGCAGTCAGAAAGTGTTGAGGTCTTCAACTCAACCAGAAGCACCAGTTACCAGCTACCAGCGCAGACCTCCAACTTGGCTCCTCTCCTCTCCACTCCTCTCCTCTCCCCAGCCTCAGGGCCTCAGGGCCCCAGGGCCTCAGGGCTTAGCACAGCCCCTCAGCTCTCCTCTACTCACCACCAGTACGTTACTTTAACTCCTATATTAATCCAGGGCAAACTGTGTTCTCCGCCAGGCTCGCCCGCCGCAATTATAAATCCATTCATCATATTCTTATTGGATGATAATGCACTGATGTCTGCCCAAGACAGCACAAAGACAGAACTGTGGGATTAGACTGGATTAGACTGGGAGCTAGAGAGAGACAGAGAGAGAAAGAGCTCTGGTATGTGGGCATGTGTTTACCGTAGTTACGGGCAACTGAAAGAGGTAAGGGTTCACATCCCCTGGGGGAATGTTCTTTGTGAAGGATTGGACTAAAACTCAGTTAAAAAAGGGAAAATGCATCGGAGGGAGGAGGAAAGTGACGAGTGGAATGAAATTGGAATTGAAATAGAAAAAATAAAAGGAAATGTGGTAATGGAAAAAATTGCTAGATGGGAAAGTGACAAAATATTATATATATATATATAGCGAGAAAGGCAGGTTAAGGTGTAGACCCCTGCTTTCATTCCATACCCTCTGAATCTCCTAGAACCATTTTATGTGTCTAAAAAACATTTCATGGTGAGGTTAGTTTATGTGTTAAGGTGAATAGCTGAATAGGCAGATGCATCTTGCGCATACCGGGTCCCTCTGAGTGAAACGGTGTGGTTGTATAGCTGCGGGGAGAAAGGCAAGTGTAAATGTACCACTTGTTCAGAAGATGGGGAAGGTGCAAATTCAATGCTTATTCATTTTTGTCCCCAGCATCGCATTTCAAATTCAGCTTTTTTATCACTTATGTAAAAACCAGATAGCAGTCTTCACACATTGAACAGTGTTTAATTTTTCCCCAACCCTGCTAGCTTGACCGATTCAATATATACCAGAATGAGAATGACACCCATAAGAAAATGCTGTTGTATGTTTTTGCTCTCTGACCAGGAGTATCAAGTTGTCTAAAAATAGTTCTGCACATCCAAACACTGTCACTCCTCTCTGTCTCTTCTCTGTATATCTACCTGCTTTCTAACAGTGATTAGAATCCTGTCAGATTCAATGAACTGCCATTGATCTCGCTCATAGTCTGCTTCACTGTGAAGTAGTTGGGTGTATTTGTCCTCGTTTTGATAAGGGCCCTTTTCAGTGGCCTTACCTTGATCTCTCTCTTTCTCCAACAGCTTCCTTCCTTTCCCCTCCTTCCCTCTCATCTCTTCCCTATCTTCTTCCCTTCATATATTCCCTCTCACTTTATTTACACTGTGTTGGGTCGGTTGGCACCTTATTTTGAGAGGATTGGTTCAGGATTAGCCTTCCCGCCTTCCCAGCTGATCCCATCCATTTTGTTGTAATCCAACTAAATTTAATTATGTTTATCGTTCCACCTTGCTGGAGCCCTGGACCGTCAGGCAGCGCAGCTCCGCTTCAGTCAGATAAGGAGCACCTTGCCGTGCCTCGCTCGCTTCTTGTGCACCTTGTTGCTGGCACTATGTCAAATGGCACCCTATTATAGTGACCTACTTTAGACGAGAGCCCTAGGGGCCCTGGTCAAAAGTCATGCACTTCATAGGAAATAGGGTGCCATTTGGAAATCATCCTACATCACCTAGAGTCTTGGTAAATA
This sequence comes from Salmo trutta, assembly GCF_901001165.1. Taxonomy (NCBI): domain Eukaryota; kingdom Metazoa; phylum Chordata; class Actinopteri; order Salmoniformes; family Salmonidae; genus Salmo; species Salmo trutta. Next base: position 27,060,314 of record NC_042992.1, on the reverse strand, counting down.
AACACCTCCCAAAATAATCAGCCTGCTTTGCTCTATGACGTGCCACTCAACATGTTTTTTCCTCTCAATATGTGTGGTATCAGGTCAAGGCAAGCAGATCTAATACTGAGGATGTAAACCTATATCTTCTGTAGGATGAGCTTCAACCAGCTGCAGCTCTGTAAGGTGATAGAGAAGAGGCCCGTATTTCATATAAAGCTGAAGTGTTCTCACTGTGTATACAGTTTCCTTTATTACTTTGGTGGGCCTAATCCCCAACATGCAATATGAGAAGCTCACAATACAAACCTAAAAATAGTAATGTAAGCAGTGCATGCATTGACTGACTCAGAAAGAGATAATTCATAAGAGGCTCCAAGAGAACTCAGACCTAGTTTTAGGTAGAACTTTATTATTTTTTGAGTTCAGCCATTGTGGTCCAACAGCATTAAATTTATGATGAGATTAAATGCATTCAGTGGCTTCCCAGTAAGCAAAATAGCGTTGTAAAGATGTCTAAAATATGTGTTTCCTAGACGTTGAAGTTAGGCTCATTTTAGGTGCTGAATGAAAGGTGGACAGTCTTTTTGGGGTGATTAAAATATGTATTTTCCGGATGTTGAAAATACGCCTTTTCTGGACATTGAAATCAGGTTAATTTTCGTTTTTTACTGAAAGGTAAAAATATGCTATTTACAGATGTTGAAAATACATATTTTTTGTCATTAATTATGTGGCCAAATTTCAGCTGCACATACATTCTCAATGAAGTAAATTTTAAATATAGGAAAAAGGAGCCATCTGAAGACCGCAACGTAGAATATTTATGCTTAATATCTTATTGCTTTTTAGTCCATTTTTCAGAATAAACCCACAGAGCACTTCAAATGCGATAACATTCCCAGTAACAGTTACAGAAATATGTTTTTCTTGCTATGACTGTGATATGTTGTTGTTTATCTACCTTAATTGAATGCACTGACTGTAAGTCACTCTGGATAAGAGTGTCTGCTGAATGACCAAAATGTAAATGTAAAAACAAACACTTGCTAGGCATGTGGGGTATTATTCTAATGAGCTCCGCCCCCAAACAAGTGCAAATTTGGCTGGTCCAGACCAGACCATATCGGAACAGCACAATTCAGTATAGTAGAGTTGTCACGGGTGTCGTAGGGTTTAGACCAAGACGCAGCGGGAAAATGTATACTCATCTTCTTTTATTAAATGGACAAAGAAGGAAAAACCAAAACAAACACATATACAAAAAACACGACGACAAAGAACAGGCCGGTAAGGCACAAAGCTATACACAGCAACAATCTCCCACAAAATCCCATGACAAAACACATACCTATTTATAGGACCTTCAATCAAAGGCAACGATAGACAGCTGCCTCCAACTGAAGGCCCCAACACCAATTAACTAAACATAGAAATACAAACGACTAGACTGAACATAGAACTAAACGAACATAGAACAGTAACCAAAACCTTGGACTAATAAATGAAATACCCCTCTACATAAACAACCACCCCGAACCATATAAACCAAATACCCCCTCTACATGAACACATACACAAACACACCCTGAACCACATAAAACAAATACCCCCTGCCACGTCCTGACCAAACTATAAGAACAAATAACCCCTTTACTGGTCAGGACGTGACAAGAGTACTGTACAGTGCAGGACAGTAGAGTTGTATTCAGTACAGTAGAGTACAGTACAGTACGGTACCATACAGTACAGTAGAGTTTAATTTAGTAGACTACAGTACATTACAGTTGAATTTAGTAGAGTATAGTAAAGTGAGTTTATTTCCGTAGAGTGCATTCGAGTAAAGTAAGGTACAATACAACACATTATACTGTACTATTCTTTGTGCTGAACTATACTTTACTTAACTGTTTACTACTGTGCTCTAATGTATTTTATTCTACTGTACTGTACTATACTCTACTTTTTTTATTTTAATATTTTATTTCACCTTTATTTAACCAGGTAGGCTAGTTGAGAACAAGTTCTCATTTGCAACTGCGACCTGGCCAAGATAAAGCATAGCAATTCGACACATACAACAACACAGAGTAACACATGGAATAAACAAAACATACAGTCAATAATACAGTAGAACAAAAGAAAACAAAAAGTCTATATATAGTGAGTGCAAATGAGGTAAGTTAAGGCAAGAAATAGGCCATGGTGGCGAAATAATTACAATATAGCAATTAAACACTGGAATGGTAGATGTGCAGAAGATGAATGTGCAAGTAGAGATACTGGGGTGCAAAGGAGCAAGATAAATAAATAAATACAGTATGGGGATGAAGAAGGTAGATAGATGGGCTGTTTACAGATGGGCTATGTACAGGTGCAGTGATCTGTGAGCTGCTCTGACAGCTGGTGCTTAAATGTATGTGAGGGAGATATGAGTCTCCAGCTTCAGAGATTTTTGCAGTTCGTTCCAGTCATTGGCAGCAGAGAACTGGAAGGAAAGATGACCAAAGGAGAAATTGGCTTTGGGGGTGACCAGTGAGATATACCTGCTGGAGTGCGTGCTACGAGTGGGTGCTGCTATGGTGACCAGTGAGCTGAGATAAGGCGGGACTTTGCCTAGCAGAGACTTGTAGATAACCTGTAGCAAGTGGGTTTGGCAACGAGTAGAAGCGAGGGCCAACCAACGAGAGTGTACAGGTCGTAATGGTGGGTAGTGTATGGGGCTTTGGTGACAAAACGGATGGCACTGTGATAGACTGCATCCAGTTTGTTGAGTAGAGTGTTGGAGGCTATTTTATAGATGACATCACCGAAGTCGAGGATCGGTAGGATTGTCAGTTTTACGAATGTATGTTTGGCAGCATGAGTGAAGGATGCTTTGTTGCGATATAGGAAGCCGATTCTAGATTTAATTTTGGATTGGAGATGCTTAATGTGAGTCTGGAAGGAGAGTTTACAGTCTAAGCAGACACTCAGGTATTTGTAGTTGTCCACATATTCGAGCGAGCAGGTGCGGGCAGTGATCGGTTGAATATGCATGCATTAATTTTACTTGCGTTTAAGAGCAGTTGGAGGCCACGGAAGGAGAGTTGTATGGCATTGAAGCTCGTCTGGAGGTTAGATAACACAGTGTCCAAAGAGCGGCCAGAAGTATACAGAATGGTGTCATCTGCGTAGAGGTGGATCAGAGAATCACCAGCAGCAAGAGCAACATCATTGATGTATACAGAGAAGAGAGTCGGCCCGAGAGTTGAACCCTGTGGCACACCCGTAGAGACTGCCAGAGGTCCGGACAACAGGCCCTTCGATTTGACACACTGAACTCTATTAGAGAAGTAGTTGGTAAACCAGGCGAGGCAATCATTTGAGAAGCCAAGGCTGTCGAGTCTGCCAATAAGAATGTGGTGATTGACAGAGTCGAAAACCTTGGCCAGGTCGATGAATACGGCTGCACAGTAATGTCTCTTATCGATGGCAGTTATGATGTCGTTTAGGACTTTGAGCGTGGCTGAGGTGCACCCATGACCAGCTCTGAAACCAGATTGCATAGCGGAGAAGGTACGGTGGGATTCGAAATGGTCGGTAATCTGTTTGTTAACTTCAATATGTTAATGTTGCCTGAACTTTAATTTGACACTACAGTATATTGTCTTCCACACATACGGTAATGGAACTTGACATACATTTTATTTTATTTTATTATTATAATAATAATAATTATTATTATATATATTTTTTTATATCTACAGTTGAAGTTTACATACACTTAGGTTGGAGATGTTAAAAGACATTAGAAAGACAGGGTAGGAAAGATATAGGTCTGTAGCAGTTTGGGTCTAGAGTGTCACCCCCTTTGAAGAGGGGGATGACCGCGGCAGCTTTCCAATCTTTGGGAGTCTCAGACGATATGAGAGAGGTTGAACAAGCTAGTAATAGGGGTTGCAACAATTTCGGCAGATCATTTTAGAAAGAGAGGGTCCAGATCGTCTAGCCCGGCTGATTTGTATGGGTCCAGATTTTGCAGCTCTTTAAGAACATCAGCTATCTGGATTTGGGTGAAGAAGAAATCGTGGGGGCTTTGGTGGGTTGCTGTGGAGGGTGCCAGGCAGTTGACCGGGGTAGGGGTAGCCAGGTGGAAAGCATGGCCAGCCGTAGAGAAATGCTAATTGAAATTCTCAATTATAGTGGATTTATCGGTGGTAACAGTGCTTCCTAGCCTCAGAGCAGTGGGCAGCTGGGGGAGGTGCTCTTATTCTCCATGGACTTTACAGTGTCCCAGAACTTTTTTGAGTTAGTACTACAGGATGCAAAATTCTGTTTGAAAAAGATAGCCTTAGCTTTTCTAACTGCCTGTGTATATTTGTTCCTAACTTCCCTGAAAAGTTGCATATCACGGGGGCTATTCGATGCTAATGCAGAACGCCACAGGATGTTTTTGTGCTGGTCAAGGGCAGACAGGTCTGGAGTGAACCAAGGACTATATCTATTCCTAGTTCTACATTTTTTGAGTGGGACATGCTTATTTAAGAAGGTGAGGAAGGCACTTTTAAAGAATAGCCAGGCATCATCTACTGACGGGATGAGGTCAATGTCATTCCAGGATACCCCGGCCAGGTCGATTAGAAAGGCCTGCTCGCAGAAGTGTTTTAGGGAGCGTTTGACAGTGATGAGGGGTGGTCGTTTGGTCGCAGACCCATTATGGATGCAGGCAATGAGGCAGTGATCGCTGAGATCTTGATTGAAAACAGCAGAGGTGTATTTGGAGGGCGAGTTAGTTAGGATGACATCTATGAGGGTGCCCGTGTTTACGGATTTGGGGTTGTACCTGGTAGGGTCATTGATAATTTGTGTGAGATTGAGGGCATCAAGCTTAGATTGTAGGATGGCTGGGGTGTTAAGCATGTCCCAGTTTAGGTCACCTAGTAGCACGAGCTCAGAAGATAGACGGGGGGCAATCAATTCACATATGTTATCAAGGGCACAGCTGGGGCAGAGGGAGGTATATAGCAAGCGGCAACAGTGAGAGACTTGTTTCTGGAAAGGTGAATTTTTAGAAGTAGAAGCTCAAATTGTTTGGGTACAGACTTGGATAGTAATACAGAACTCTGCAGGCTATCTTTGCAGTAGATTGCAACACCGCACCCTTTGGCAGTTCTATCTTGGCGGAAAAGGTTATAGTTAGCAATTGAGATTTCATGGTTTTTGGTGGTTTTCCTAAGCCAGGATTCAGACACGGCTAAGACATCCGGGTTGGCAGAGTGTGCTAAAGCAGTGAGTAAAACAAACTTAGGGACCAGGCTTCTAATGTTAACATGCATGAAACCAAGGCTTTTACGGTTGCAGAAGTCAACAAATGAGAGCACCTGGGAGTGGGAGTGGAGCTAGGCACTGCAGGACCTGGATTAACCTCCACATCACCAGAGGAACAGAGGAGAAGTAGGATAATGGTACGGCTAAAGGCTATACGAACTGGCCGTCTAGCACGTTCGGAACAGAGTAAATGGAGCAGGTTTTTGGGCACGATAGCATAGATTCAAGGCGTAGTGTACAGACAACGGTAAGGTAGGATGTGAGTACATTGGAGGTAAACCTAGGCATTGAGTAATGATGAGAGAGATATAGTCTCTAGAGACGTTTAAACCAGGTGATGTCATCGCATATGTAGCAGGTGGAACAACATGGTTGGTTAAGGCATATTGAGCAGGGCTAGAGGCTCTACAGTGAAATAAGACAGTAATCACTAACCAGGACAGTAATGGACGAGGCATATTGATATTAGAGAGAGGCATGTGTAGCCAAGTGAACATATGGGTCCAGTGAGTGGTTGGGCTGACTGGGGACACGGCAATTCAGACAGTTAGCAGGCCGATGCTAACAAGCTAACAGTTAGTAGGGCGGTGGCTGAACAAGCTAGCAGTTAGCAGACCGGGGCTGGCAAGCTAGCAGTTAGCAGACCGGGTTAGCAAGCAAGCAGTTGGCAGACCGGGGCTAGCAGTTAGCAGACCGGGGCAAGCAAGCTAGCAGTTAACAGACCGGGGCTAGCAAGTTAGCCTTTGGGGACGTCGCGATGGGGCAGATTATGTCGGTATTCCAGTCGTAGAGGATCGTCGGAGTTCCGTGCCCCGTACCGGCAGTAGAACGGGTCCGGATATTGTAGCCCAGGAGTGGGCTTCGGTGGTAGCACAGGAGCCCTGGCCGGGCTAGCTTCAGGCTAATTGGTGCTTGCTCCGGGATGGAAACGCTAGCCAGGAGTAGTTACCCGGGATTGCGGTTAGCTAGTTGCGAAGATCCAGATGAAAATGTTCAGAGTTTGCAGTAGGAATCCGGGGATATGGGGAAAAAAATGTAATAATAATAATAATAGGCCTGTTATGCTCTGGTTTGAGTCACATTGTTCGGACTGGCGAGAGCTTTCCCAGCTAAAGGTTAGCTGATGAAAGCTAGCAATGGTTTGCTGACTGATAGCTGGTAGGTAGTTAGCTGGCTAGCTTCAGTTGAGGGATTCCAGATCTGAAAAAAAAACAGATCCACGCCACATTGGGTGAGGCAGGATGCAGGAGAGTTGAGGTTGAGGTTTAGGAAAATATTTTAAAAAGATATGCGAAGAAAAAGATGTAAAAAGATATATACAAGGGACACGACAGGACAAAGACAAAGACGTCTGACTGCTACGCCATTGGTTTAAACTTTAATTTACTGTACTCTACTGTACTGTACTATAATGTAATATACTCTGATGTGCTCTACTGTACTGTGCTGTACTGTGCTGTCCAAACTTGTGAAATATAGATGTCTTTGATTGGTTCAGATTTTGGTCCGGACCAGTCCAAATCTGAACCAATGATAGACGTCAATGTTTGGGCCAAATCAAGGCCAGGCCTGACCAAATCTGAACCAAACATAGACGTCTACGCCAAATCAAGGCCTGTCTGGAAAGGAAAATAAAATACGGCCGGTCCAGAAAGGACCAAAACAATACGTCCAAAACACGTCGCCGTCGGTCCGTGCTTAGTGGGTTTGGGCTGCTAACTAACTGCACCATGATTCTTCTGTACGAACAGGAAGTGCAGTAAGGGACTTATCCATTCTCACCCAGCACCATGTCAGTGTTATCATTTTTACTAAACACCAGATGTTACAACACACAAACAGAGACTAAAATAACAGTTTCTCTGTTTCTTGTGTGGAAAACATTCCTCATTCATCTGCACTGTATGCTCTGATGAACTTACTGTTAAAAGAGCCACTAGGAATCATCTCTCATCTGAAGCTCTCGGTTTAAACTCTCTGCACGTCTCTCTGTCTCAATAAATAGCACTCAATGTCTTCAGGCTTTTAGTGCTTTGCTCACCTCATGAAAAAAAATAATTCTGAACATGGAGTTGGATGGTGGTAGTGTTGGTGGGTATGAGTCTTTGAATCTTTCATGACTGAAGGTAGTGAAAGTAGGATATCAGTAAATGAAAGTTAAGTGCATTTTCTGGGTTTTTGGAGCAAGAGAATTTATCCTGTAATATACTGAGAGGAGGAGACTGGGGGAAGGGTTTGGGAGAAAGGGGGGAGGATGTGGATGCTCATTAAGGCTATCCCCGTCGCCAGGGGACCTTTTCTTGTTGTCCTGCTAGGCCGCTTGCTTCACTTTGTCTCCCGTCTCTATTTTAAGAGGATGCTGTGAAAGCCTAATTGTATTCAGATTCTGGAGACATCTCTGCTCTTCAAGTTAAGGACCCATGGTGGACTCGTTCCTCATGTCTGCAGATCCCCATCTAACCAAAGGGCCCCGACAACCACATATGGTCGTCCACACTGCATTTAACAAAAGTAGCACACGGGTCATGCGTCTGAAATAATGGCATTCAATCAACCTTAAAAGTGTTTAATGCCACAACTTTCAGACGGTTCAGATCGATGCTATGATTTACATTTCCTATTAATTTATACCTGACAAAACAGCCAAAGACAACTGGCAGCAGGCTTGACATTTGTATCTGTTTGTATCTGATAATCGCTGTGAATGATTATTGAATGCTCATTTACTATTATAGCTCCACAATAAAAAACTTGTGAATTCAAGTATGAATTGTTTCTATCCATAAAAAGGACACTTCATTCCACTGTTGGTGAAGTCTGGTTTATAAACCCAATTATAAGAGATGTGAATGTTATTGAGAGTCTGAAGCGTTATTTTGACCATCATTACTACATAAGACCCTTGCTGTGCTGTTGGCCCCCTGACAGCAACAGAAGAAACACACACACATAAACACAAACCCCAGATCCTAGCTCTATATAATGGACAGCAGCAGTGTGAGGGTTGTCGTTATGATGCCCCACTGTAGCTGGTCATATCCTCTCTCAACTGTGATTAGTCCATCTTGTCTACTTGATGAGGATGTTGGTAATGATACGTAATGTTCAGTCCTGTTATTGTCCATTGCTTTACTCCAATTAGGGGAGGGTTGGTAGGGTTAGCGGAAAATAATAAAGGAAAATTCACTACATGAATAAAAGTATGTGGACACCTGCTCGTCAAACATCTCATTCCAAAATCATGGGCATTAATATGGAGTTGGCCCCCCCTTTGCTGCTATAACAGCCTCCACTCTTCTGGAAAGGCTTTCCATTGGAACATTGCTGCGGGGACTTGCTTCCATTAAGCTGCTTTGTGCATGGGTGCATTGTCATGCTGAAACATTAAAAGGCCTTCCCCAAACTGTTGCCACAAAGTTGGAAGCACAGAATCATCTAGAATGTCATTGTATGCTGTAGTGTTAAGAGATCCCTTCACTGGAACTAAGCCTAGCCTGGACCATGAAAAACATCCCCAGACCATTATTCCTCCTCCACCAAACTTTACAGATGGCACTATGCATTGGGGCAGGTAGCGTTCTCCTTGCATCCACCAAATCCAGATTCGTCCGTCGGACTGCCAGATCACTCCAGAGAACGCGTTTCCACTGCTCCAGAGTCCAATGGTGGCGAGATTTACACCACTCCAGCCAACGCTTGGCATTGCGCATGGTGATATTTGGCTTGTGTGCGGCTGCTCGGCCATGGAAACCCATTTCATGAAGCTCCCAATGAACAGTTATTGTGCTGACTTTGCTTACAAAGGCAGTTTGGAACTCAGTAGTGAGTGTTGCAACCGAGGACAGACGATTTTTACGCGCTACGCACTTCAGCACTCACCGGTCTCGTTCTGTGTGGCCTACCATTTTGCGGCTGAGCCATTGTTGCTCCTAGATGTTTCCACTTCACAGTAACAGCACTTACAGTTGACCGGAGCAGCTCTAGCAGGGCAGAAATTTGACAAACTGACTTGTTGGAAAGGTGGCATCCTGTGACGGTGCCACGTTGAAAGTCAATGAGATCTTCAGTAAGGCCGTTCTACTGCCAGTGTTTGTCTATGGAGATTGCATGGCTGTGCGCTCAATTTTATACACCTGTCAGCAGCGGGTGTGGCTGAAATAGCCAAATCCACTAATTTGAAGGGGTATGCGCATACTTTTGTAAGTATAGTGTAAATAAACAAAATATATATTATATATATACACAGTACTAGTCAACAGTTTGGACACACTGTCACACCCTAATCTGTTTCACATGTATTGTGCTTGTCTCCACCCCCCACCAGGTGTCTCCCATTTGTCCCCTTTATCTCCTGTGTATTTATACCTGTGTTTTTTGTTTGTCTGTTGCCAGTTCGTCTTGTCCCGTCAAGTCCTACCAGCGTGTTCCTGAGCTCTAGTTTTTGGTTTTCTTGCTCTTCCCTGTTCAAACCTTTCTGCCTGCCCGCCGTCCTGCGCGCCGTCCTGTACATGCCTGACTCTGATTTGGATTACGACTCTTTGCCTGCCTTGACCTACTGATTGCCTGCCGTCCTGTACTTGCCTGACTCTGACTTGGATTACGACCCTTTGCCTGCCTTGACTACCCTTTAGCATACCACTTGTACTATAATAAACTCTGAGACTCGTACTATCCGCCACCTGTGTCTGCATTTGGGTCTTAGCCCGAGTCCTGATACACACCTACTCATTCAGGGGGTTTTCTTTATTTTGACTATTTTCTACAATATAGAATAATAGTGAAGACATCAAAACTATAAAATAACACATATGGAATCATGTAGGAACCAAACAAGTATATTTTATATTCTTCAAAGTAGCCACCCTTTGCCTTGATGACAGCTTTGCACACTCGTGGCATTCTCTCAACCAGCTTCACCTGGAATGCTTTTCCAAGAGTCTTGAAGGAGTTTCCACATATGCTGAGCACTTGTTGGCTGCTTTTCCTTCTCTTTGCGGTTCAACTCAACCCAAACCATTACTTGAGGTTGTGGAGGCCTGGTCATCTGATGCAGCACTCCATCACTCTCCTTCTTAGTCAAATTGCCCTTACACACCTGGAGGTGTGTTGGGTCATTGTCCTGTTGAGAAACAAATGATAGTCCCACTAACCGCAAACCAGATGGGATGGCGTATCGCTGCAGAATTCTGTGGTAGCCATGCTGGTTAAGTGTGCCTTGAATTCTAAATAAATCACTGACAGTGTCACCAGCAAAGCACCATCACACCTCCTCCTCCTCCATGCGTCACGGTGGGAACCACACATGTAGAGATCATACGTTCACCTATTCTGCATCTCAAAGACACAGCGGTTGGAACCAAAAATCGAAAAATTGGACTCATTAGACCAAAGGACAAATATCCACTGGTCTAATGTCCATTGCTCGTGTTTCTTGGCCCAAGCAAGTCTCTTATTATTATTGCTGTCCTTTAGTAGGGGTTTCTTTGCAGCAATACGACCATGCAGGCCTGATTCACGCAGTCTCCTCTGAACAGTTGATGTTGAGATGTGTCTGTTACTTGAACTCTGTGAAGCATTTATTTGGGCTGCAATCTGAGGTGCAGTTAACTCTAATGAACTTCTCCTCTGCAGCATATGTAGCTCTGGGGCTTCCTTTCCTGTGGCGGTCCTCATGAGAGCCAGTTTTATCATAGTGCTTGATGGTTTTTGGGACTGCACATTAAGAAACCTTTAATGTTCTTGTAATTTTCCGGATTGACTGACCTTCATATCTTAAAGTAATGATGGACTGTCGTTTCTCTTTGTTTATTTGAGCTGTTCTTGCCATAATATGGACTTGGTCTTTTACCAAATAGGGCTCTCTTCTGTACCTCTACCTTGTCACAACACAACTGATTGGTTCAAACGCATTAAGAAGGAAAGAAATTCAACAAATTCACTTTTCAAAAGGCACAGCTGTTAATTGAAATGTGTTCCAGCTGACTACCTCATGAAGCTGGTTGAAAGAATGCCAAGAGTTTGCAAAGCTGACATCAAGGCAAAGGGTGACTACTTTGAAGAATCTCAAATATATTTAGAATTGTTTAACACTTGATTCCATACAGCGTGGGAAAAAAGTATTTGATCCCCTGCTGATTTTGTACATTTGCCCACTGACAAAGAAATGACCAGTCTATAATTTTAATGATAGGTTTATTTGAACAGTGAGAGACAGAATAACAACAAAAAAATCCAGAAAAACGCATGTCAAAAATGTCATAAATTGATTTGTATTTTAATGAGGGAAATAAGTATTTGACCCCTCTGCAAAACATGACTTAATACTTGGTGGCAAAACCCTTGTTGGCAATCACAGAGGTCAGACGTTTCTTGTTGTTGGCCAGCAGGTTTGCACACATCTCAGGAGGGATTTTGTCCCACTCCTCTTTGCAGATCTTCTCCAAGTCATTACGCTTTCGAGGCTGACGTTTGGCAACTCGAACCTTCAGCTCCCTCCACAGATTTTCTATGGGATTAAGGTCTGGAAACTGGCTAGGCCACTCCAGGACCTTAATGTGCTTCTTCTTGAGCCACTCCTTTGTTGCCTTGGCCGTGTGTTTTGGGTCATTGTCATGCTGGAATACCCATCCACGACCCATTTTCAATGCCCTGACTGAGGAAAGGAGATTCTCACCCAAGATTTGACGGTACATGGCCCCGTCCATCGTCCCTTTGATGCGGTGAAGTTGTCCTCTCCCCTTAGCAGAACAACACCCCCAAATCATAATGTTTCCACCTCCATGTTTGATGGTGGGGATGTTGTTCTTGGGGTCATAGGCAGCATTCCTCCTCCTCCAAACACGGCGAGTTGAGTTGATGCCAAATAGTTCCATTTTGGTCTCATCTGACCACAACACTTTCACCCAGTTGTCCTCTGAATCATTCAGATGTTCATTGGCAAACTTCAGACAGGCATGTATATGTGCTTTCTTGAGCAGGGGGACCTTGTGGGCACTGCAGGATTTCAGTCCTTCACGGCGTAGTGTGTTACCAATTGTTTTCTTGGTGACTATGGTCCCAGCTGCCTTGAGATCATTGACAAGATCCTCCCGTGTAGTTCTGGGCTGATTCCTCACCGTTCTCATGATCATTGCAACTCCACGAGGTGAGATCTTGCATGGAGCCCCAGGCCGAGGGAGATTGACGGTTCTTTTGTGTTTCTTCCATTTGCGAATAATCGCACCAACCGTTGTCACCTTCTCACCAAGCTGCTAGGTGATGGTCTTGTAGCCCTTTCCAGCCTTGTGTAGGTCTACAATCTTGTCCCTGACATCCTTGGAGAGCTCTTTGGTCTTGGCCATGGTGGAGAGTTTGGAATCTGATTGATTGTTGATTGCTTCTGTGGACAGGTGTCTTTTATACAGGTATCAAACTGAGATTAGGAGCACTCCCTTTAACCTCTTATAGGAGTGTGCTCCTAAACTCAGCTCGTTACCTGTATAAAAGACACCTGGGAGCCAGAAATCTTTCTGATTGAAAGGGGGTAAAATACTTATTTCCCTCATTAAAATGCAAATCAATTTAAAACATTTTTGACATGCGTTTTTCAGGATTTTTGTTTTGTTTTTCTGTCTCTCACTGTTCAAATAGATCTACCATTAAAATTATAGACTGATAATTTCTTTGTCAGTGGGCAAACGTACAAAATCAGCAGGGGATCAAATACTTTTTTCCCCTCACTGTATGTGTTTTTTCATAGTTTTGATGTCTTCACTATTATTCTACAATATAGAAATAGGAAAATAAGGAAAAACCCTTGAATGAGTAGGTGTTTCCAAACTTTTGACTGGTACTGTATATATTTATCCAAAAATATATGGGGGATTGGAAATGATGCAGACAATTAGATTGATGGAAACCACAATCTATTGGCAATATTAAAGCTGATTTACCCCCCCCCAAAAAAAGAAGATGAACTCCTAGAGATCATTTTTTATGGATGAAGTGTGGGGGCTGAGCGAAAACAAATCAAGCTTATAGATAGGTGGTTCAGACATGTTCACACTTCCAGTCTGATGCTGGTGGTGGTATGTGTGGTGGGGCTATGGTTTAAATTGCTGTCCGTCGCATGGTTAGGTCGGTCTGAGAAGACAGTTTTGAAGGGAGAATGGCAGACGGGGAAAGGGAAGGAAGGATAGTTTGGGTTGCTTTATCCGCTTCGTGGTTGTTGTTGTATTGACAGTTCCTGGTTCCTGGAGAAGCTGATGAGAAAGCAGGAGCCACAGAGCCAGAAGAGCGAGGCAGTGAGAGACAGGGAGAGACAGAGACATGGATGAGTGGATCACCTTTCAGCCTCAGACATCGGAGCGGTTTCCCTGGGATGCGTTCCAAATGGCACCCTATTCCCCATGTATTGCACACTATAAAAGTAATGTACTACATGGAATAAGGGGCCATTTGGGCTGCAAGGGCTTCTGGGCTGTAGAAGAACTGCCAGATGCTCCTGAGGAGAACAGGGTTGGGCTCAATTCCATTTCAATACACGCAATTCAGAAAATAAACTGAAATTCCAATTCCAATGAGGAAAATTGGAATTAGAATTTCAGTTTACCTGAATTGAAAGAATTGAAATGGAATTGAGCCCAGCTATGAAGGACAAGTACAGTGTAGAGGAGGAATATCTGTCTGGATTCTAACTGAGCCACACATAGCAAAGCAACAACAAGCTCCACTTGTTAAGGAATAATATAATAATGTCAGCAGATGGTTGGGCATGAGGAGGGACCTCGGGCTGCAAGTTAGACTAATGAAACCGCTGTATGTAGAATGTATGTGGAGCGTCATGCAAGCTTTTCTCATTATTGAGGATCAATGAGGCAAAATACATTGATTTACTGGTCACTGACTCGTGTAAACAAAATAGTCCAAGGTTGTTTTTTCTTATATTATGCAGTCATGGCTTATTACTATTTTTGACTGTGAGGGTTCAGACTCATTTTATGCAGAGTGTCACGGCTGTTTGAAGGATCGGACCAAAATGCAGCGTGTTTGTAGTTCCACATCTTTATTTATTCGTGAAACGTAATGCAACACACTAAATACTTGAACTAACAAAAACAACAAACCGTGACGCAGAGAGAAAACACACTACTCAAAATATAATCACCCACAAAAACAGGTGTGACAAGCATCAACTTAAATATGACCTCCAATTAGAGACAACGACGACCAGCTGCCTCTAATTGGAGATCATACCAAACAAAACCAACATAGAAATACAAAACTAGAAACACAAAACCATAGACAAACACCCCCTGTCATGCCCTGACCTACTCTACCATAGAAAATAACCACTTACTATGGTCAGGATGTGACAACCCCCCCAACAACAAACCCCCTCACACAACAAAACACAAAGGGAGGGTAGGATGGGCGACTAATGTCTATGGCGGCTCATATGCAGTACCCAGAACCTTCTTATCCAGGGGGAGGCGGCTCGGGTTCGGGGCGTAACCCCCACTCCACCCACTGATCCCTCTGCTTCTTTACCACCTGACCGTGGATTGTCATCGAAAGAATCGGACTGCCGCTGAAGGCTCCGGGCTGCGGACCGCCCCTGAAAGCTCCGGACCGTCGCCGGAGGCTCCGGACTGGGGAGGCGTCGCCGGAGGCTCCGGACTGGGGAGGCGTCGCCGGAGGCTCCGGACTGGGAAGGCGTCGCCGGAGGCTCCGGACTGGGGAGGCATCGCCGGACTCCTGATTCGTGGTACTGGCATGGGTGGCGCCAGACTGGTAACCCCCACCTCAGGACGAGTGCAGGGAGCAGGAACAGGACACTCCGGACTGGGCATGCGCACTGGAGGTCTGATGCGTGGGACTGACCTAGGTGGCGCCAGACTGGTAACACGCACCTCAGGGCGAGTGCGGGAAGGAGGCACAGTACGTACCGGACTATGGAGGCGAACTGGAGACCAGGCATGCTGAGCAGGCCTAATCCTTCCTGGCTGAATGACCATCTTTGCCCTACACCGGTGTCGAGCTTTCACCGACCGCACCAGGCTGTGAGTGCGTATGGGCGATATAGTGCGCATCACACCATAACCTATTGCTCGTTCATCCACTCTCTCCTCAGCACGCCCACTCCGCAGTGCTCTCGATGCCAGTACCTCTCTCCGGAATCTTGCATCGAGCTTCGTGCTTGACTCCTTGACTGGCTCCGGTTCACTCCACGGCTCTCTCCGATAAGCACGGGAAGTTAGATCAGGTCTACCCCTGACATCGCCAAACTCCCCGTGTGCCCCCCCAACTTTTTTTGGGGGGGGCTGCCTCTCAACCTTGCCTCTTGGTGCATATAGAGCCTCGTAGTATTGTCGCTCCCTTTTTGTTGCTTCGATTTCCTCCCTCGGGCGACGATCCTCCCCGGCCTGCCTCCAGGGTCCTTTACCATCCAAAATCTTCTCCCAAGTCCATTCATCCAGATACTCCTTACCACGCTGCTTGGTCCTTATTTGGTGGGTGATTCTGTCATGGCTGTTTGAAGGATCGGACCAAAATGCAGCGTGTTTGTAGTTCCACATCTTTATTTATTCGTGAAACATAATGCAATACACTAAATACTTGAACTAACAAAAACAACAAACCGTGATGCAGAGAGAAAACACTACCGTAAATTCCGGACTATAAGCCGCAACTTTTTTCCCAGGCTTTAAACCTCGCGGCTTAAACATTGACGCGGCTAATATATGGATTTTTCCCGCTTCCAATTTTTTTTTCTCCAAAATAACACATTCTGTGACGTGCTCAGTTTTTTGCCGGCATGAAGCTTTCATTAGACCAATGAAATTGCTGAACGGGTTAAGGTCAAACAACTTTTTTGTTTACTGTTTAGATTAAATCGAGCGCTCTCAAACTTCCCATCATTCTGATTACGGTAGTCATTTTATCTCCCTCATCATGGCAAAGACACAGAGAAATGCATATGATGCAGCTTTCAAGTTGAAGGCGATTGATCTGGCTGTTGGAAAAGGAAATAGAGCTGCTGCACGGGAGCTTGGTCTTAATGAGTCGATGATAAAACGTTGGAAACAGCAGCGTGAGGAATTGACTCAGTGCAAAAAGACAACTAAAGCTTACTGCAAATTTTTTATTTTTTGTTACAAGCCGTGTTTCGTTAAAGCCTATTTATTTTTGTTACAAGCCGTGTTTCGTTAAAGCCTGTGTAAAGTTAATTTGTTTCAAAGTACCGGTAGGCACCTGCGGCTTATAGACATGTGCGGCTTATTTATGTTCAAAATATATATATATTTTTAATTCAGTGGGTGCGGCTTATATTCAGGTACGCTAATAGTCCGGAAATTACGGTACTCAAAATATAATCACCCACAAAAACAGGTGGGACAAACATCAACTTGAATATGACCTCCAATTAGAGACAACGACGACCAGCTGCCTCTAATTGGAGATCATACCAAACAAAACCAACATAGAAATACAAAACTAGAAACTGAACATAGAAATACAAAACATAGACAAACACCCCCTGTCACGCCCTGACCTACTCTACCATAGAAAATAACCACTTACTATGGTCAGGATGTAACACAGAGACAAAACATTCCTGCCCCATATTTCAAACATGAAAGATGACAAAACACACGTTCAGTGTCACACAACACTTGTATTCAGTAAACAAACATTGTAATCAATCACCCTTAAATGTATTCAGTGTTAAAGTAATAGTATGTTTCCTCGTATAGTACAATGACTTCAAACATATATTTGTAGATTCGACTTAAAGCACTGTACTGTATATTTACATTATCAGAGGGAAAGGGTGATCCTCAATTGGAAACAGTGTATGTGTCACAATGCTCATTTTCACTAGTATAGTACATTACCCCTACTGAGCATCTGAGTATCCCAAATGGCACCCTATTCCCTATATATGGGACCCTGGTGAAAAGTACTGCACTATATAGGGAAAGAGTGTGCCATTTGGGTTGCACATTAGCGTTTTTCGTCATTAATCTTGTTCTGGAGACAGAGTGGTCACTTGCTGGCACAGCCACAAAGTCATAAATTCTGATTAAAAAAAATGATTTAACCTTTATTTAACTAGGCAAGTCAGTTAAGAACAAATTCTTATTTTAAACCTAACCCTAACCCCAAATTAAGACCAACATGTTTACAATACAGCCAATTTTGCAGCTGGCCCATCTAGTGGAAATCGCTCAGTTCTGCCTTAAAGAAAATAACCTGCATTTGGAACACAGCCTCAGCCAGTACTGAAGCTGTACTGAGTCACTGCATTACACCTATTGAGCCACTACATTACTCCTACTGAGCCCATACTGGCCACTACATTACTCCTACTGAGCCCATACTGGCCACTACATTACTCCTACTGAGCTACTGCATTACTCCTACTGAGCTACTACATTGCTCCTGTGCCACTATATTACTCCTACTGAGCCACTACATTACACCTACTGAGCCACTACATTACACCTACTGAGCCACTACATTACTCCTACTGAGCTACTACATTACACCTACTGAGCCACTACATTACACCTACTGAGCCACTACATTACTCCTACTGAGCTACTGCATTACTCCTACTGAGCTACTACATTGCTCCTGTGCCACTACATTACTCCTACTGAGCCACTACATTACTCCTATTGAGCCATTACATTACTTCTTTTGAGCCACTACATTACTCCTATTGAGCCCATACTGAGCCACTACATTACTCCTACCAAGCCCATACTGAGCCACTACATTACTCCTACTGAGCCACTACATTACTCCTACCAAGCCCATACTGAGCCACTACATTACTCCTGCTGAGTCACTACATTACTCCTACCAAGCCCATACTGAGCCACTACATTACTCCTGCTGAGTCACTACATTACTCCTACCAAGCCCATACTGAGCCACTACATTACTCCTACCAAGCCCATACTGAGCCACTACATTACTCCTACCAAGCCCATACTGAGCCACTACATTACTCCTACTGAGCCACTACATTACTCCTACTGAGCACATACTAAGCCACTACATTACTCCTACTGAGCGCATACTGGACCACTACATTACTCCTACTGAGCCACTGCATTACTCCTACTGAGCACATACTAAGCCACTACATTACTCCTTCTGAGCCACTGCATTACTCCTACTGAGACACTACATTACTCCTACTGAGCCCATATTGAGTCACTACATTACTCCTTCTGAGCCACTAGCGTACTCCTTCTAAGTCTGCACTGATATACCCAGTGAGAGATAATTGTGACACCTGCTGAGAGGGAAGAGCCCAGTATACAGGAAAGGAGAGGAGTTGCTGTCTCCTGCTAGCTGTCACTGTAGGGCTGGTGAGTGAGATATGGAGGGGAAGTGAGACTGAGCACAACACTCAGAACACTTCTGTCTGAGGGTTAGACTGGGTTTAGTGACAGCAGACACACACACACACACACACACACACACACACACACACACACACACACACACACACACACACACACACACACAGGCATGCACACACACATATGCATACACACACACACACACACACACACACACACACACACACACACACACAGGCATGCACACACACTCAAACATCACAACGAGTTCTGTTCATCTCCGGCACGACAGACATAAATCAGCATCTCTTTCCATTATTATAATATTATTCAAAAGGAAAATCCACAGAGACCGCTTGGTCTAGAACACAAACATCCCCCCTAGCGATTGGCTTAGTGTCTGCCTCATTATCATGTTTATTTAAAGTATCCTATGACCCATTTCATTCTAGCATGGCCCTGGCAACGTGATGGAAGAGGCCCATATCTAAGGGTGGTCCTGTGGGAGGGACAGGTATTAAACACATGTCTTTAATGGGACAATCACCTCACAGCGCAGCAGTCACAGGCCTATCATTATCATTACTCATTTACTTTATAAACACCCTAGTGTTTACTGTTTTTTAATTGTGCAATCATTTACAATGATGAATGTCAAATTGAGGTTTGTTCAACACACAGAATATAATAGGCCTAGCTACATTTCTTTCTGTGGAGTATAACTGTAGGTACTGTAGCTCACTCCTCTTTCAGTATACTTCTTAAAGAGCATTATTCCTGTAATATGTAATGAAAGCCATGATAAATAACATGTTTGGTGGTCTAGTGATGGAGTTTCCAGAGCTGTGCTGGTTGAAGGGAAGGGTCAGGCATTGCCCTGGTTGTAATCTGACCAACCTAATGGTGCAGGACTGACTGATGCTCATTGATTTACCAATAATACTGAGAAAGATTGGTCAGATTGCTAATGTTAACAACAGTGTAACCCCTTAATGGTGTGTGTGTGTGTGTGTGTGTGTGTGTGTGTGTGTGTGTGTGTGTGTGTGTGTGTGTGTGTGTGTGTGTGTGTGTGTGTGTGTGTGTGTGTATGCTGTCACTAAACCCAGTCTATTATGGCCTCTGTCCCAGTGGCAGTAAACAGAGGGTGTATTACATGTATGTCTCTGAAAATATTTAATGCATTCCAAATGGCACACTAGTCACTTTTTAGTGCACTACTTTTGACCATGGCTCTGTTCACAAGTTGTGCACTATATAGGGAGTAGGGTGCCATTTGGGATGTGGACATTGAATGAGCTCCCTCATTTGGATACCTTTCAGGGTCTGGCCATGTGTGGGGTATTGATTGGTCTCTCATGAATTTATGGTTCCATTTCTTCAATTTGCACAAATGCAAAAACCTTATTGTCTCTGTTCACGTCAGTCATTGACTTCCTGCAGACCTGCTAGCTGCTGTTGTACTGTGTCTGTCCCTCTGTCTGTCCCACTCCCAGGAGTGTGTTTGTCCCACTCCATCTGTCTCTGTCTGTCCCTCTGTCTGTCCCTCTGTCTGTCTGTCCCTATACTGTGTCTTTCTGTCCCTCTGCCTAGTCTGACTGTCTGTCCCTGAGTCTCCCTATGTGGCAGATTTTAGATCATGTTGTTCTTCTTGTAAGAGTTACATTTACATTTTAGTCATTTAGCAGACACTCTTATCCAGAGCGACTTACATTAGTGAATGCATACATTTTATTTCAAGCATTTTATTTTATTTTTTTTGTACTGGCCCCCTGTGGGAATCGAACCCACAACCCTGGCGTTGCACACACCATGCTGGCGTTGCAAACACCATGCTCTACCAACTGAGCCACAGTTGATTCTCTATGTTTCTTTGAGTTAGCTACCGTTGTCGACAGCCCAGGACAGGACCGTGTACATACAGAGGCCACTCTTCTGCTTTGGAAAGACAAGCTGGGGGTGAACAGCTACTCGTTAATGGTGCCTTAGTCAAATGGTTGGGGCCTGTGGACTGATAGTAATGAGATGTACTTGTCTGCTTTCCCTTCAGAGAAAAAGAGAGAGAGAGAGATGGAGGGAGAGAGAGGGACATAATGAGAGAGACACAGCGAGAAAGAGAGACATGTCTGTAGGGACTTGGTAGAAGCTGTAAGGCCAGGAGAAGAGGAGGAGTGGAGGATATATTCAGTCACAGAGTGGGTGTTGATATGGGAACTAATACAGCCTTGTCTCCTTATCAAGTTACCAAGACATAATCATAAAAGAAATATCTCTTATATTTCACTTCAATAAATAATCAGAAAGTGTCAGTCGTATAAACCGTGTAAGGCAATTTAATTGTATTGGGTTATACCTCCATTGTACTGTATATCACACTTTATTTCTGGACATTATTCACAGAAGGCTATGTGAAATATCTGACCTCGATGAGATGCACTCCATTTATTCCATCTTTGGTATAGAAACACATTTTTTAAAGTAGGATTGAAGCCCTTTAGTTTAATGAGAAGGGATGGCACGCTTCCTGAACCATTAAGAAATATGTGCAAATGTGTGCATGCCTTTTAGCTATAGGCTTCAATTATCTAGTGAGAATTTGCATTTGTTTGTTACTGAGCCATGTTTTCACACCTAGGGTTTTCATGGAACCTTAAGCAACAAGGCATGAGGTTTGTTTCTGTGATAAAGCTCACAGCCAGCCGAATCTCGGAAGTCAAGCTCTGCTTCCCAAATGACACCCTATATAGTGCACTACTTTTGGCCATGGCATTTAGGGCCCATGCATCCAAGATGTATCGTCAAAATTAGTTGCGACAAACGGCAGGTATTGTCAAAGTCTCACCAAACCAATCAGGATGACCTCACATTATACAAGCTCAATTAAACTCAATTAAGCATAACACGGATAACCTAAGTGTTGCGATCTACAGAACATCACCAACTTCCACATACAGTATCCTTGCAGGCTCTGATCAAAACTAGTGCACTATACAATGCCTTCGGAAAGTATTCAGACCCCTTGACTTTTTCCACATTTTGTTACGTGGCAGCCTTAATTTGAAATGTATTAAATTTAAAAAAGCCTCAGCAATCTACACACAATACATAATGACAAAGCGAAAACAGGTTTTTAGAAATTTTTGCACAAAAAATAAAAAACAGAAATACTTTATTTATTCAGGTGCTTCCTGTTTCCATTGATCATCCTTGAGATGTTTCTACAACTTGATTGGAGTCCACCTGTGGTAAATTCAATTGATTGGACATGATTTGGAAAGGCTATATAAAAGGTCCCACAGTTGACAGTTAATGTAAGAGCAAAACCAAGCCATGAGGTCGAAGGAATTGTCCGCAGAGCTCCGAGACAGGATTGTGTCGAGGCACAAATCTGGGGAAGGGTACCAAAACATTTCTGCTGCATTGAAGGTCCCCAAGAACACAGTGGCCTCCATCATTCTCAAATGGAAGAAGTTTGGAATCCCCAAGACTCTTCCTAGAGCTGGCCGCCAGGCCAAACTGAGTAATCGGGGGAGAAGGGTCTTGGTCAGGCAGGTGACCAAGAACCTGATGGTCACTCTGGCAGAGCTCTAGAGTTCCTCTTTGGAGGTGGGAGAACCTTCCGGAAGAACAACCATCTCTTCAGCACTCCACCAATCTGTCCTTTATGGTAGAGTGGCCAGACGAAAGCCACTCCTCAGTAAAAGGCAAATGACAGCTTGGAGTTTGCCAAAAGACACCTAAATACTCTCAGACTGTGAGAAACAAGATTCTCTGGTCCGATGAAACCAAGATTGAACTCTTTGGCCTGAATGGCAAGCATCACATCTGGAGGAAACCTGGCAACATCCCTACAGTGAAGCATGATGGTGGCAGCATCATGCTATGGCGATGTTTCTCAGCGGTAGGGACTTGGAGACTAGTCAGGATCGAGGCAAAGATGAACGGAGCAAAGTACAGAGAGATCCTTGAGGAAAACCTGCTCCAGAGTGCTCAGGACCTTAAACTTAGACCCTAAGCACACAGCCAATGCAGGAGTGGCTTCGGGACAAGTCTCTGAATGTCCTTGAGTGGCATAGCCAGAGCCCAGACTTGAACCCGTACAGTGATATGACACACACACACACACACACCCTGGTTACCACACTGTAACGTTAAGCGAGCCCGTGCACATGCGCAGTTACTGTGTGTTTGTATAAGAGCGAAGTCTTGCATCTTGCTCATCTCAATATCTGCGGTGAGTCTACCTTTATATTTTTCAAAAAGAAACAAAAATAGCTCCTCAGCAAAGAGCAATTTCTCAAGCAATAATCTTGCAAGGACTGTCTGGGAGTGGTCTAAGTGGGGAGGGGAACACTGAAAACTAGCTGTTATTGGGAGAGAGGTTTGTAACTCTCCAAAACAGCTCTTACACTAAAAGGGTATTATCACCCTTTTCACAATTTCACAGTATTATTCCAACCTCATAGTGTGGAGATATATACTGCTAAAAAAAAATAGAGGGAACACTTAAACAACACATCCTAGATCTGAATGAAAGAAATAATCTTATTAAATACTTTTTTCTTTACATAGTTGAATGTGCTGACAACAAAATCACACAAAAATAATCAATGGAAATCCAATTTATCAACCCATGGAGGTCGGGATTTGGAGTCACACTGAAAATTAAAGTGGAAAACCACACTACAGGCTGATCCAACTTTGATGTAATGTCCTTAAAACAAGTCAAAATGAGGCTCAGTAGTGTGTGTGGCCTCCACGTGCCTGTATGACCTCCCTACAACGCCTGGGCATGCTCCTGATGAGGTGGCGGATGGTCTCCTGAGGGATCTCCTCCCAGACCTGGACTAAAGCATCCGCCAACTCCTGGACAGTCTGTGGTGCAACGTGGCATTGGTGGATGGAGCGAGACATGATGTCCCAGATGTGCTCAATTGGATTCAGGTCTGGGGAATGGGCGGGCCAGTCCATAGCATCAATGCCTTCCTCTTGCAGGAACTGCTGACACACTCCAGCCACATGAGGTCTAGCATTGTCTTGCATTAGGAGGAACCCAGGGCCAACCGCACCAGCATATGGTCTCACAAGGGGTCTGAGGATCTCATCTCGGTACCTAATGGCAGTCAGGCTACCTCTGGCGAGCACATGGAGGGCTGTGCGGCCCCCCAAAGAAATGCCACCCCACACCATGACTGACCCACCGCCAAACCGGTCATGCTGGAGGATGTTGCAGGCAGCAGAACGTTCTCCACGGCGTCTCCAGACTTTGTCACGTCTGTCACATGTGCTCAGTGTGAACCTGCTTCATCTGTGAAGAGCACAGGGCGCCAGTGGCGAATTTGCCAATCTTGGTGTTCTCTGGCAAATGCTAAACGTCCTGCACGGTGTTGACCGTTTGAGCAGACACATGCACATTTGTGGCCTGCTGGAGGTCATTTTGCAGAGCTCTGGCAGTGCTTCTCCTGCTCCTCCTTGCACAAAGGTGGAGGTAGCGGTCCTGCTGCTGAGTTGTTGCCCTCCTATGGCCTCCTCCACATCTCCTGATGTACTGGCCTGTCTCCTGATAGCGCCTCCATGCTCTGGACACTACGCTGACAGACACAGCAAACCTTCTTGCCACAGCTCGCATTGATGTGCCATCCTGGATGAGCTGCACTACCTGAGCCACTTGTGTGGGTTGTAGACTCCGTCTCATGCTACCACTAGAGTGAAAGCACTGCCAGCATTCAAAAGTGACCAAAACATCAGCCAGGAAGCATAGGAACTGAGAAGTGGTCTGTGGTCCCCACCTGCAGAACCACTCCTTTATTGGGGGTGTCTTGCTAATTGCCTATAATTTCCACCTGTTGTCTATTCCATTTGCACAACAGCATGTGAAATTTATTGTCAATCAGTGTTGCTTCCTAAGTGGACAGTTTGATTTCACAGAAGTGTGATTGACTTGGAGTTACATTGTGTTGTTTAAGTGTTCCCTTTATTTTTTTGAGCAGTGTATATAAAACACAGGAAAATCTGGTTTTTGACCTCACTGGGCTTTAAAAAATCTAATGTACATATGTTATTTGTATCAATCATATAAACAGTGTACGGCCATTTAAATGCATTTAATTGTGTTGGGTTTTACCTACATTAAACTGTATATCATATTATTTCTAGTATGGATTGTAGGACATATTTGCATACATTACCAGCTTCTCTGACATTATTCAGACAAGGCTATATGGAATATCTGACCTCGTTGAGACATGCTCCATTTATTCCATCTTTGGTATAGAAACACATTTTTTAAACTAACAACAGGATTGAATCACAGTTTACTGAGCAGGAAGGGCCCATTTCCTAAATCATTAGGAAATACAGTGGGTATCATAAGTTTTGGATTTTGCGAATTTTTTTTCACATTTTGTTGCGTTGCAAACTGTAAATGAAATATACTGAACAAAGAAGTTTTTCTGTCTGTAATAAAACCCTTTTGTTGGGAAAAACTCATTCTGATCCCCAGTGGGTGGTCCTGGCTGCCAAGTGGGTGGGCCTATGCCCTCAAAGGCCCATCCATGGGTGCACCCCAGCCCAGTCATGTGAAATCCATAGATGAGGGCCTAATGAATTCATTTCAATTGACATATTTCCTTATATGAACTGTAACTCAGTAAAATCTTTGAAATTGTTGCATGTTGCATTTCTATTTTTGTTCAGTATAGATTTATTTGGGTTTTTTTTGTCATTGATTTACACAAAATACTCCATATTGTCAAAGTGAAAAGAAAATTCTAAATTAGTTCAGGAGTAAAATGTGGCTTAACAAATCACATAATAAGTTACATAGACTAACTCTGTAAGAAATAACAGAGGTTGACATGATTTTGTAGTGTCTACCTCTTCCTCTGTCCCCCATACATACAACATCTGTAAGGTCCCTCAGTCAAGTATTGAATTTCAAGCACAGAATCAGCTACAAAGACCAGGGAGCTTTTTGAAAAGAAGGGCAGTGATTGGTGGGTAACAATAACAAATCATTGAATATCTCTTTAAGCATGGTCAAGTTAATAATTATACTGTGGATGATGTATTAAACCACCAAGACATATCAAAGATACAGTCGTCCTTCTGAACTTAGCTGCAGGACAGGAAGGAAACATCTCAGAGATGTTACCATGAGGCCATTGGCGATTTTAAAACAGCTGCAAAGTTCAATGACCGTGATGGGAGAAAACTGAGGATGGATTAACATTGTAGTGACTCCACAATAATGACAGACTGAAAAGAACAATACAAATATACAGAATAAAAATATTCCAATTCCATGTATCCTGTATGCACCAAGGCACTAAAGTAATACTGAGAAAAAAAAACATGACAAAGGAATACACTTTTTGGCCTAAATGCAAAGTCTTATGTTTGAGGC
This sequence comes from Salmo trutta, assembly GCF_901001165.1. Lineage (NCBI taxonomy): Eukaryota > Metazoa > Chordata > Actinopteri > Salmoniformes > Salmonidae > Salmo > Salmo trutta. The sequence goes on along the minus strand of NC_042992.1, from coordinate 27,034,265 downwards.
AAATCCAACACAACACATCACTGAGTAATTGCCTCCTTATTTGCAAGCATGGTGGTGGCTGCATGATGGTATGCTTACGCTTGACATCGGCAAGGACTTGACAGTTTTTCAAGATAAAAAGAAACGGGATGGAGCTAAACACAAGCAAAATCCTAGTGGAAAACCTGCTTCAATCTGCTTTAGAGCAGACACGGTGTCACGTCCTGACCAGTAAAAGGGGTCATTTGTCATTGTAGTATGGTCAGGGCGTGGCAGGGGGTGTTGTTTTGGTGTGTTTTGGGGTTGGTTTGTTTCATGGGGATTTGTTTTCATTTTCTATGTTCATTTTCTATGTGTGGCCGAGTATGGTTTCCAATCAGAGACAGGTGTCTTTCGTTGTCTCTGATTGGAAGCCATACTTAGGCAGCCTGTTTTTTCCTTTGGGTTTGTGGGTGGTTGTTTTCCGTTATAGTCTTTGTACCTTACGGAACTGTTAGTCGTTGTATTTTTTCTGTTTAAGTGTTCTTCTATAATAAATTAAGATGAGCACTCTACACGCTGCGCCTTGGTCTGTCCCTTTCGACGAATATGACAGAACCACCCACCAAAAGAAGACCAAGCAGCGTGGTAAGGAGCAACAGGAGAGTTATCTGGAGTCCTGGACCTGGGAGGAAATCCTGGATGGTAAAGGACCATGGAGGCAACCTGGAGAGTATCGCTGCCCGCCGGAGGAGATAGAGGCAGCGAAGGCGGAACGGCGTTACTACGAGGCTTTATACGCACCGAAAGGCAAGGCGGAGAGGCAGCCCCCAAATTTTTTTTGCAGGGGGCATACGGGGAGTTTGGCTAGGTCAGGGTCGAGCCCTGACTTAACTTCCCGGGCGTACAGGGTACCGCGGGCGTACAGCGTACCGCGGAGCAAACCGGAGCCAAGAATGGAGTCAAGCACAGAGCTTGACGCGAGATTCCGGAGGGAGGTACTGGCGGAGAGGGCACGACTGAGCAGGCGTGCAGAGGGGCGAGCGATGCATTACGGGGTGATGCATTACGGGGTGATGCACACTCTCTCGCCCATCCGCACGCACAGTCCGGTGCGGCCAGTATGGGCTCCGCAGCGTTTCCGTGCTAGAGTTGACACTTAGCCAGGAAGGAGTGTGCCTGCTCAGCGCATCTGGCCACCAGTGCGTCTCCTCGGTCCAGCTTGCCCTGCGCCTGCTCTACGCACTGCAGCCCTCACTCTCCAGCACAGCCCAGTTCACCCTGTGCCAGTGCTCCGCCCGTGCCGGGCTACAGTGACCATTCAGCCAGGACGGCGTGTGCCAGCCCTGAGCTCCAGACCTCCGGTGTGCCTCCACGGCCCAGTGTGCCCCGTGCCTGCTCTGTGCACCCAGTCTCCTGTAAGTCTTCCCAGTCCTGGGAGACCGGTCCCAGCTCCACGCAGGAGGCCTCCAGTGACGCTCCTCAGCCCGGGGCCTCCAGCGACGCCTCTCAGCCCGGGGCCTCCAGCAACGCCTCCCAGTCCGGAGCCTCCAGCGGCAGCCTGTTTTTTCCTTTGGGTTTGTGGGTGGTTGTTTTCCGTTATAGTCTTTGTACCTTACGGAACTGTTAGTCGTTGTATTTTTTCTGTTTACGTGTTCTCCTATAATAAATTAAGATGAGCACTCTACACGCTGCGCCTTGGTCTGTCCCTTTCGACGAATATGACACACGGAGAGGAATTTACATTTCAGCAGGGCAATAACCTACCACACAAAGCCAATCTACACTGGAGTTGTTCACCAAGAAGATAGTGAATGTTCCTTAGTGGCCAAGTTACAGTTTTGACTTAAATATGCTTGAAAATCTATGGCAAGATTTGAAAATCGCTGTTTAGCCATGATCCCCAACACCTTGACAGAGCTTAAAGAATTTTGAAAAGAATAATGGTCAAAAATTGCACAATTTGTGTAGATCGTTGACAAAACATGACAATTAAATCCATAATAAAATGTGAAGAAATCCAGGGCGGGATACTTATAATAGGTACTGTATGTGTAATTGTATGTGTGTCCTTTCGCTATAAGCTTCCATCTAGTGGGAATTTGCATTTGTTTGTTGCTAAGCCATGCATTCACACCTAGGGTTTTCATGGAAACTTAAGCGACAAGGCATGAGGATTGTTTCTGTGAAAAAGCTCACAGTCACTGTGTGCTGTGGCTCTCTCATTCACACTGTGTGATTCTGTCATCAGTTTCCACCAAACAGCTCTTAAATTGATCATAATGTCAATTCATGTTGTCTGTGTGTGTGTGTGTGTGTGTGTGTGTGTGTGTGTGTGTGTGTGTGTGTGTGTGTGTGTGTGTGTGTGCGTTAAAAATGAGAGAACATATAACAAGGACAGGGGAAGTGATGGTGTACCTCACCCAATGCTAATTATCAGGAGCAGTATTTGTGATTGATATAAAGCTATGAATTTGTAGAAGTCTCCTCTCTGATATGTCCTAGACTGTAGACTGATGTAACAAAGGAGGACAACACAGAGCTGAAACAGGTTTACAGGTTTATACTAACTCTTCAATTTCCTCTGTGTCAATCCGTGTGTGTGTGTGTGTGTGTGTGGTGTGTGTGTGTGTGTGTGTGTCTGCACCTCCTCTGTACGTTGCACTGACAGGTAGGACAGATCTGGTCCACACACACACACACACACACACACACACACACACACACACACACACACACACACACACACACACACACACACACGGTGATATAAAGATCTAGAGTCTTTCTGACTGAGTCAAAACAATCTGAAAACTGTTAAAATGGGATGGGCCAAGGTTTCCCAAACCTTTATAGTAACTCTAAATCAGCCCCTAGGAGCTGGTGACACCCGGTCTGTCTGCTGCTCTCCTCTCTGTGCCCTGGGAAAGATTGTCCTAAAAATGGTGTGTCAAGGAGAGAGTGCCAGCGGCGGTGCTTTTTGCTGAGTCGACAGCCCCACTGTGTTTGTGTGTGTGTGTGTGTCGACAGCCCCACTGTGTTTGTGTGTGTGAGTGTGAGTGTGTGCTGACTGCCCACTGTGTCCGGGAGTAGTCCATTAGCTCTACCTGGCCCTGCCCTCCCTTGGGTGTCCCAAATGGCACCCTATTCCCCATATAGTGCCTTGTGGGCCCTGGTCAAATGCAGTGCATTATGTAGAGAGTAGGGTAGCGACAACAGCTAAAGGAATCCAGGCATAATTTCATAATTATGACAGCCTGGATAGTCGGCTCTGCCTGCAGCCGGGAGTCTGGACTGTACTCACCTGGCCTGGGCATTCTGGTGCATAGTGGTGTGTGTGTGTGTGTGTCTGTGTGTGTGTGTGTGTGCGTGTGTGTGTGCTTGCGTGTGTGCATGTGTGTGTGTGTGTGTGTGTGTGTGTGTGTGTGTGTGTGTGTGCTGGATGGCTGTAGATAAAAAAGGAAACCAAGAGGATGGCATGCCCAGATGCCTATGCACAAATCACCATAACGTTTATCTAGAGGGGCTTTAGCTTCTGCATGAGAATGAGCTGTTGTGTGTTTTAAAGTGATTTAAAGTATTACACTGCTAAATCAGATTAGTTATGGGCATGTCATAGTGATAACATACGCTGGAATAAATTCACTTAAAAGTGTTTAAGTGCTTACCGTGAAGTGGAGACTGAGGCTGCTAAGTAAAAATGGACATATAGACACACACACACACACACACACACACACACACACACACACATACACACACACACACACAAAAAGGGCTCAAATATACCCAGTCCTGAACCTCATAGACCACACAATGTAAGTCACCTGCTCAAGGGAGATGCTGTTTGTGTGTTTGTGTGTGTGTGTGTGTGTGTGTGTGTGTGTGTGTGTGTGTGTGTGTGTGTGTGTGTGTGTGTGTGTGTAAAGCATTAGCTGCAATCTGAAACAGAGTTAGAGAGAATGGAAGTCAATATTACTGGACAGAGGAAAGCACAGAGATCGGATACCTGATAATACATGATTAGTTATACCTACATTGTTCCTCATATGCCTCTTTCTGTTTTTTTGAAACACTCCTTTTCTTTCAAATACCACCTTGCCACATACCTCTGTTTGATTCTGTTATTACTTTGTACTTTGAGCTTACAGAAATGTCAGTGTAGTGTTGCAGCAGCCTTACTGCGGAGCAAGTGTCATCCCCTCCAGCATGTGTGTGTGTTTGTGGGGTGTGTGTGTGTGTGTGAGCGTGTGAGCGTGTGAGCGTGTGTGCAGCATTCCCCCCCTCCCAGAGTGTGTGTGTGTGTGTTTGTGGGGTGTGTCTGTGTGTGTGAGCATGTGAGTGTGTGTGCAGCATTCCCCCCCTCCCAGAGTGTGTGTGGTCGATAATGAGATTGGTGGGGAACCAGAACAACTCGATGAACTCTCATTCATTCCCTTAATCTAGGCTCATGTGCCGGTTCAGTTTCACCCAGTCATTACTCTCCAACATTACATACCGCTACTTGATTACACACCGCCTCCTTGGCCTGCATGGATAAACCAGAGAACAGAGATCTGCCCACCAAATGAAACACTGTAATGTAAGATCTTAAATAAAGACATGGAACAAGTCTACTTGTAAAGCTCCATTTGAAAATGATTAATTGCACCAAAGCCTCGCCTCCGACTCCAGGCTATACAGTGTAACTGGTGACCTCAGCCTGCCAGATTATATGTAACTAGTGACCTCAGCCTGCCAGGCTAAACAGTGTAACTGGTGACCTCAGCCTGCCAGGCTATACAGTGTAACTGGTGACCTCAGCCTGCCAGGCTATACAGTGTAACTGTTGACCTCAGCCTGCCAGATTATATGTAACTAGTGACCTCAGCCTGCCAGGCTAAACAGTGTAACTGGTGACCTCAGCCTGCCAGGCTATACAGTGTAACTGGTGACCTCAGCCTGCCAGATTATATGTAACTAGTGACCTCAGCCTGCCAGGCTAAACAGTGTAACTGGTGACCTCAGCCTGCCAGGCTATACAGTGTAACTGGTGACCTCAGCCTGCCAGGCTATACAGTGTAACTGTTGACCTCAGCCTGCCAGATTATATGTAACTAGTGACCTCAGCCTGCCAGGCTAAACAGTGTAACTGGTGACCTCAGCCTGCCAGGCTATACAGTGTAACTGGTGACCTCAGCCTGCCAGGCTAACAGTGTAACTGGTGACCTCAGCCTGCCAGGCTAAACAGTGTAACTAGTGACCTCAGCCTGCCAGGCTATACAGTGTAACTGGTGACCTCAGCCTGCCAGGCTATTCAGTGTAACTGGTGACCTCAGCCTGCCAGGCTATTCAGTGTAACTGGTGACCTCAGCCTGGCAGGCTATACAGTGTAACTGGTGACCTCAGCCTGCCAGGCTATACAGTGTAACTGGTGACCTCAGCCTGCCAGGCTATTCAGTGTAACTGGTGACCTCAGCCTGCCAGGCTATTCAGTGTAACTGGTGATCTCAGCCTGGCAGGCTATACAGTGTAACTGGTGACCTCAGCCTGCCAGGCTATTCAGTGTAACTGGTGACCTCAGCCTGATAGGCTATACAGTGTAAATGGTGACCTCAGTCTGCCAGGCTATTCAGAGTAAATGTTGACCTCAGTCTGCCAGGCTATTCAGTGTAAATGGTGATCTCAGCCTGCCAGGCTATTCAGTGTAAATGGTGACCGCAGCATGCCAGGCTATCCAGTGTAACTGGTGACCGCAGCCTGCCAGGCTATTCAGTGTAAATGGTGACCTCAGCCTGCCAGGCTATTCAGTGTAAATGGTGACCTCAGTCTGCCAGGCTATTCAGTGTAAATGGTGACCTCAGCCTGCCAGGCTCTTCAGTGTAAATGGTGACCTCAGCCTGCCAGGCTTTTCAGTGTAAATGGTGACCTCTCTGCCAGGCTAGTCAGTGTAAATGTTGACCTCAGTCTGCCAGGCTATTCAGTGTAAATGGTGGCCTCAGCCTGCCAGGCTTTTCAGTGTAAATGGTGACCTCAGCCTGCCAGGCTTTTCAGTGTAAATGGTGACCTCAGTCTTCCAGGCTAGTCAGTGTAAATGTTGACCTCAGTCTGCCAGGCTATTCAGTGTAAATGGTGGCCTCAGCCTGCCAGGCTCTTCAGTGTGTATGGTGACCTCAGTCTGCCAGGCTATTCAGTGTAAATGTTGACTTCAGTCTGCCAGGCTATTCAGTGTAAATGGTGGCCTCAGCCTGCCAGGCTATTCCGTGTAAATGGTGACCTCAGCCTGCCAGGCTATTCAGTGTATATGGTGACCTCAGTCTGCCAGGCTTTTCAGTGTAAATGGTGACCTCAGTCTGCCAGGCTATCCAGTGTATATGGTGACCTCAGCCTGCCAGGCTAGTCAGTGTATATGGTGACCTCAGTCTGCCAGGCTTTTCAGTGTAAATGGTGACCTCAGTCTGCCAGGCTATTCAGTGTATATGGTGACCTCAGCCTGCCAGGCTATTCAGTGTATATGGTGACCTCAGTCTGCCAGGCTTTTCAGTGTAAATGGTGACCTCAGTCTGCCAGGCTACTCAGTGTATATGGTGGCCTCAGTCTGCCAGGCTATTCAGTGTATATGGTGACCTTAGTCTGCCAGGCTATCCAGTGTAAATGGGGACAAGGCTACCCTCTGCCTCTACTCTAGTTTCAGCCCAGCATAATAACCCAGGCAGCCACAAAGACATGTTATTTCCCCCCCGCTTTTTTTCTCTCTGATTCTCCTTGTTGATCTTGTCACCTGCCCAGTTCCCCCCGTAGTTCTCCTTCTCTAAACCCCAGGTTCTCTCTCTCTGTCTCCCCTTTCATAAAGCCCAGGTTTGAAGTGCTTCCTGTGGATCCGGTAAGTGGTTGGCTCAGCAGCGCGGCGCGCCGGGTGACTCAGCGAGAGGAGAAATCAGCAGACTGACACTATCACTCCTCTCCTGCAGCACAGGGCTCAGAGCGAAGCTATGCACAGACAATCGATTTAATGACTGTGAATAGTACAGGAAGGGGGGTTGGGGGGGGGATACAGGACGGCTCTGTTCAGGTTTTCCTAACCTTGTTTTTAAAACCTGGTCAGCCTGTCTGCTGTTTGCGAGACGAGAGGCTGAGCCTGTAGAGAGTTTAGTAGTTCAGACAGGGGCTGTCTGTGTCCCGAAGTCCACCCTATTCCTCACATAGCAGGGCCCAGTCCTGGTCAACTGTAGTGCACAATATAGGGAATAAGGTGCCATTTCAGACACACCCAGGAAAAAGCAAAGTACACAGTTAACAGGACTGTGGTATTACAGGGCGGTAGACAAGGTAAAGGACTGTGGTGTTACAGGGTGGTAAACAAGGTAAAGGACTGTGGTATTACAGGGTGGTAGACAAGGTAAAGGACTGTGGTATTACAGGGCGGTAGACAAGGTAAAGGACTGTGGTGTTACAGGGTGGTAGACAAGGTAAAGGACTGTGGTATTACAGGGCGGTAGACAAGGTAAAGGACTGTGGTATTACAGGGCGGTAGACAAGGTAAAGGACTGTGGTGTTACAGGGTGGTAGACAAGGTAAAGGACTGTGGTGTTACAGGGTGGTAGACAAGGTAAAGGACTGTGGTGTTACAGGGCGGTAGACAAGGTAAAGGACTGTGGTGTTACAGGGTGGTAGACAAGGTAAAGGACTGTGGTGTTACAGGGCGGTAGACAAGGTAAAGAACTGTGGTATTACAGGGTGGTAAACAATGTAAAGAACTGTGGTATTACAGGGTGGTAAACAATGTAAAGAACTGTAGTATTACAGGGTGGTAGACAAGGTAAAGGACTGTGGTATTACAGGGCGGTAGACAAGGTAAAGGACTGTGGTGTTACAGGGTGGTAGACAAGGTAAAGGACTGTGGTATTACAGGGCGGTAGACAAGGTAAAGGACTGTGGTATTACAGGGTGGTAAACACGATAAAGGACTGTGGTATTACAGGGCGGTAGACAAGGAGGTTCACGGAGGACTTTATGGCTGAACGTGATAGCAGGGAATCAGCTTAATGCTGCTGTGCTAAAAGGTTAATTTAGTCTGGTGCCTTCATGCCTTCCGTCCATCCTATTTCACATGACTTATTTACTGAGAGGAGTATACAGAATGCTTATCCTACTCTGTGACCTTTTAACACTAAGGTGGTTGAAACGGCCAGTACCACAGAATTATACAGAACAGTATTGTAGGGTACCTCTACTGCTGGTACAGTCATCATCATAAGGGCGAAATACTCCATTCATGAGTGGAACAGTTGTTGCGCTGTGGTCTGAAGAGCAGCTCCTTTTCCCAGCTCTGGCTCAGACTGCCCCCAAGGTCAGAACTTAAACGGTCTGGGCCTGTGTTCATAAAGCATCTCAGAGTAGGGGTGGTGATTAGGATCAGTTCAGCCTTTTAAGATAATAATGAATATGATTTCATGGTCAGAGGGGACCTGATCATAGAGCAGCACTCTTACCCTGAGATGCTTTATGAATAGGGGCTTTGACCTGGACAACCACACAGTAGACCTGGACAAAGGTTGCTGCACTCTGTGGCTGGAGCTACTGAAGGCAATGACAGAGGAAATATGACAAAGGAAATATGTATATGAAAACAATACGGGCCTGCTTCCCGGCAATTAATGTCGACTGAATCGATGTTGCTGCTGGATTGTCTGTTTTCCTGCATTATTTCTGGGCTTGGAGACAAGATTGGTATCGGTAGACAGGTTATCTTAGTGAAAATGATATCAGATTTGATTAGAAAAGATCTTTTGAGAAGGATCCCTTCAAAATCCACTTCTGAACCTCTCAGATTAAGTGGCTCAGCTGCATGTTAGATACATTGCAATGGCGATCCAAAGGCTGAGACGTTGTTAGGAGGAGGGGATGGAGAGATTGAGGGATGGAAGGGAGGAGGGGTGGCAGTATCGGTTTACCCAGGAGAGAGCTACTGTAATCCATCAGCCTGGCTGCCCCTTTAGCACAGTCAGACCAGCTGCCTGACCAGCCCCCCCTCTCTCTCTTTCTCTCTTTCTCTCTCTCTCTCTCCCCTTCATTCCTATCGCTTGCTCTCTCCCTCTTTCTCTCCCTCTTTCTCTCCCTCTCTCTTTTTTTCTCTTTTCATTTTCACATTGATGGGGTTACATTTTGAGAGCACAGAATGATTCTCAATGTCTTGAAAAATAATTGATGATTTCAATTCTAGGACGCTCTGGTGTGAATACCTTGAACAATTCCCTTGCTGTATGTCTAGGACACTCTGGTGTGAATACCTTGAACAATTCCCTTGCTGTATGTCTAGGACACTCTGGTGTGAGTACCTTGAACCTTTCCCTTGCTGTATGTCTAGGACACTGGTGTGAATACCTTGAACAATTCCCTTGCTGTATGTCTAGGACACTGGTGTGAATACCTTGAACAATTCCCTTGCTGTATGTCTAGGACACTCTGGTGTGAGTACTTTGAACCTTTCCCTTGCTGTATGTCTAGGACACTCTGGTGTGAGTACTTTGAACCTTTCCCTTGCTGTATGTCTAGGACACTCTGGTGTGAGTACTTTGAACCTTTCCCTTGCTGTATGTCTAGGACACTCTGGTGTGAGTACTTTGAACCTTTCCCTTGATGTATTAGTTGTAGTTGCAGTTCACAGCCCATCATTATTTTTTTAAATTAACATTCATCTTCTGAGGGTATGCCACCATAACAACCATGACTGGTGTAAATGCTGAAAAGGTCTTGCTCAAGTGTTTTGTAACTAAACTGAAATGGAGCACTTGAAGCAGAGAGTGTATAGCCATTATAACGATAGAACTCAGGGATTTGGAGTCTGCCCAGAGTGGGTGAAAACATGCTTTGGTGATGAAATTTCACTTCCTTACCTTCTAAAATACAGTTTACCGAGACAAATATGATTCTTCATGTTCTGAATCGTTCAGCGGGATCTTTCTCTATCATATCATTAACATTATATAAAAAAGTCAGATTTCGTAATCTAATACATCCGATAATAAGCACGGCGCCGCTTTCTCGGCAGTAACTTTTGAGGATTTTACGTGTTGTGATGGTTGTTTGCAAAATTATCAAGAACTGAATTAAATGTAAAAGGCTTTGAAAATAAAACGCTTGTGGTGTGCTCAAGTCTCCATTGATATTTCACAGAGATACTCTTGTTTTTGATATATCTTCGAAAAATCTTCACATTAATATGAAAAGTGTACACTAAAATATGAAAATACTACATGTCATGTCTCAAAATTGATATCTATCTTACCTCTATATTGTTTTATGTCCTCCGGTTTCGAAAAAAAATATGAAAAGTTCAACAGTGAGCCTGTCAGTTGGCCTTAATTCTCGCACAGCATCCAGCCTAGCAGACGCAATGCCTTTTTCCAGATTTTTCACCACTTTTTTTTATCTGGACTCCATTGATTTAGTCACCCTAATTTTGGCCATCCTACAAGGGTAAGAACTGAAATAACTTTTGACTGGATAATGAAAGAGACAGTACATTTGGAGCATTTGTTTTCTTAGAGGAGTGTCTACACAATAAAAAAAATGATAGTTACATATCAGGATATTCTTTTTGATGATATATCGTATCTTATCGTTTTGACAATATCAAAATATTTGGCTGTACTTGCACCAAAACTCCAGTATTTTTCCTTCACAACTTCTTCTTCATCTTCTTTTTAAATAGGGAGGGTTTTTAATGTAATTTTCTGCACTTTTTTTAGCACTTATTTGGTACATCAAATCACAATAAGTCACACTCTAGACAATCACAGGTTACAAATGGAAAACCAGCCATGTTGAGGACACTGGCGCCTTGCTCCCAGACAAGCTAGACACCTTCTTTGCCTGCTTTGAGGATAAAACAGTGCCACCGACGCGAGCCGCTCCCGAGGACTGTGAGCTTGCGTTCTCCGTGGCCGACATGAGTAAGACATTTAAGTGTGTTAACCCTCGCAAGGCTGCTGGCCCAGACGGCAACCCTAGCCGCGTCCTCAGAGCATGCGCAGACCAGCTGGCTGGAGTGTTTACGGACATAATCAATCTCTCCCTATCCCAGTCTGCTGTCCTCACTTGCTTCAAGATGTCCACTATTGTTCTTGTACCCAAGAAAGCGAAGGTAACAGAACTAAATGACTATCGCCCCGTAGCACTCACTTCTGTCATCATGAAGTGCTTTGAGAGGCTCGTTAATATGGATAATATCACCTCCACCTTATCCAACACCCTTGTTCCAATGTAATTTGCATACAACCCCAATAGATCCACGGATGATCAGGCCTACCACTGTTGTGTCGTCAGCAAACTTAATTATGGTTTTGGAGTCGTGTTTGGCCACGCAGTCGTGGGTGAACAGGGAATACAGGAGTGGACTAAGTACACACCCCTGAGGGGCCCCAGTGTTGAGGATCAGCATGGCAGACGTGTTGTTGTCTACTCTTACCACCTGGGGGCGGCCCGTCAGGAAGTCCAGGATCAAGTTGCAGAGGGAGGTGGTTAGTCCCAGAGTCCTTAGCTTAGTGATGAACTTTGTGGGCACTATGGTGTTGAACGCTGAGCTGTAGTCAATGAACAGCATTCTCACATAAGTGTTCCTTTTGTCCAGGTGAGAAAGGGCATTGTGGAGTGCGATTGAGATTGCGTCACCTGTGGATCTATTGGGGCGGTATGCGAATTGGAGTAGGCCTAGGGTGTCCGGGAGGATGCTGTTGATGTGAGCCATGACCAGCCTTTCAAAGCAGTTAATGGCTACTGACGTGAGTGCCACGGGGCAATAATCATTTAGCTAGGTTACCTTCGCTTCCTTGGGCACAGGGACTATGGTGGTCTGCTTGAAACATGTAGGTATTACAGACTCGGTCAGGGAGAGGTTGAAAATGTCAGTGAAGACACTTGACAGTGGGTCCGCACATGCTTTGAGTACATGTCCTGGTAATCCATCTGGCCCAGCGGCTTTGTGAATGTTGACCTGTTTAAAGGTTTTGTTCACATCAACAACCAAGAGCGTTATCATGCAATCATCTAGAACAGCTGGTGCTCTCGTGCATGCTTCAGTGTTGCTTGCCTTGAAGCGAGCATAAAAGGCAGAACATAAAACCTAGAGAGGAACCAGGCTATGAGGGGCGTCCAGTCCTCTTCTGGCTGTGCCGGGTGGAGATTAAAACAGCACATGGCCTAGATGTTCAAATGTTCATAAATGACCAGCATGGTCAAATAATAATAAGCATAGTAGTTGTCGAGGGTGCAACAAGTCAGTAACACAAGAGTAAGAGTCAGTTGGCTTTTTCATAGCCGATCTTTGAGAGTATCTCTACCGCTCCTGCTGTCTCTAGAGAGTTGAAAACAGCAGGTCTGGGACAGGTAGCACGTCCAGTGAATAGGTCAGGGTTCCAGCAGGTCTGGGACAGCAGGTCTGGGACAGGTAGCACGTCCGGTGAACAAGTCAGGGTTCCATAGCTGCAGGCAGAACAGTTGGAACTGGAGCAGCAGCACAGCCAGGTGAACTGGGGACAGCAAGGAGTCATCAAGCCAGGTAGTCCTGAGGCATGGTCCTAGGGCTCAGGTCCTCCGAGAGAGAGAGAGAAAGAAAGAGAGAAAGAGAGAATTAGAGAGAGCATATTTAAATTCACACAGGACACCGGAAAAGACAAGAGAAATACTCCAGATATGACAGACTGACCCTAGCCCCCCGACACATAAACTGCTGCAGCATAAATACTGGAGGCTGAGACAGGAGGGGTCAGGAGACACTGTGGCCCCATCCGATGAAACCCCCGGACCGGGCCAAAAAGGTAGGATATAACCCCACCCACTTTGCCAAAGCACAGCCTCCACACCACTGGAGGGATATCTCCAACCACCAACATACCATCCCAGGACAAGGCCGAGTATAGCCCACAAAGATCTCCGCCACGGCACAGCCCAAGGGGGGGCGCCAACCCAGACAGGAAGACCATGTCAGTGACTCAACCCACTCAAGTGACGCACCCCTCCCAGGGACGGCATGGAAGAACACCAGCAAGCCAGTGACTCAGCCCCCGTAATAGGGGTAGAGGCAGAGAATCCCAGTGGAAAGAGGGGAAACCGGCCAGGCAGAGACAGCAAAGGCGGTTCGTTGCTCCAGCCTTTCCGTTCACCTTCACACCCCTGGGCCAGACTACACTTAATCATAGGACCTACTGAAGAGATATGTCTTCAGTAAAGACTTAAAGGTTGAGACTGAGTCTGCGTCTCTCACATGGGGAGGCAGACTATTCCATAAAAATGGAGCTCTATAGGAGAAAGCCCTGCCTCCAGCTGTTTGCTTAGAAATTCTAGGAACAATTAGGAGGCCCGCGTCTTGTGACCGTAGCATACGTGTAGGTATGTACGGCAGGACCAAATCGGAAAGATAGGTAGGAGCAAGCCCATGTAATGCTTTGTAGGTTAGCAGTAAAACCTTGAAATCAGCCCTTGCCTTAAGAGGAAGCCAGTGTAGGGAGGCTAGCACTGGAGTAATATGATCAAATTTTTTGGTTCTAGTCAGGATTCTAGCAGCCGTATTTTGGACTAACTGAAGTTTATTTAGTGCTTTATCCGGGTAGCCGGAAAGGGGTGACCTCAGCCATGGACTGTTCACCCTGCTATCATCCAGAAGGTGAGGTCAGTACAGGTGCATCAAAGCAGGGACCAAGAGACTGAAAAACAGCTATCTCAAGGCAATTAGACTGTTAAATAGCCATCACTAGCCGGTCTCCACCCAGTACCCTGCCCTGAACTTAGTCACTGCCACTAGCTACCACCTGGTTATTCAACCCTGCACCTTAGAGGCTGTTGTCCTATGTACATATACATAGAACAATGGTCACTTTAATAATGGAATGCTGGTCACTTTAATAATGTTTACATACTGTTTTACCTATTTAATATGTTTACACTGCATTCGGAAAGTATTCAGACCTCTTCCCATTTTCCACATGTTGTTACATTCCAGCCTTATTCTGAAATTGATTAAATACATGTTTTCCCTCATCAATCTACACACAATAACTCATAATGACAACGAAAACAGTCAAATATATATATATATATTTACATAAGTATTCAGACCCTTTGCTACGAGACTCGAAATCGAGCTCAGTTGTTTCCTGTTATCATTGATCATCCTTGAGATGTTTATACAACTTGATTGGACTCTACCAGTGGTAAATTCAATTGATTGGACATAATTTGACAGAGCTCCAGAGTTCCTCTGTGCAGATGGGAGAACCTTCCAGATGGACAACCATCTCTGCAGCACTCCACCAATCAGGCCTTTATGGTAGAGTGGCCAGACGGAAGCCACCCCTCAGTTAAAGGGACATGATAGCCGCTTTGAGTTTGCCAAAGGTCACTTAAAGGACTCAGCCTATGAGAGAAAACATTCTCTGGTCTGATGAAACAAAGATTGAACTCTTTGGCCTGAATGCCATGCGTCACGTCTGGAAGAAACCTGGCACCATCCCTATAGTGAAGCATGGTGGTGGCAGCATCATGCTGTGGAGATGTTTTTTAGTGGCAGGGACTGGGAGACTAGACAGGAAAGAGGGAAAGATGAACGGAGCAAAGTACAGCGAGATCATTGATGAAAACCTGCTCCAGAGCGCTCAGGACCTCAGACTGTGGCAAAGGTTTATCTTCCAACAGGACAACGACTCTAAGCACACAGCCAAGACAACACAGGAATGGCTTCGGGACAAGTCTCTGAATGTCCTTGAGTGGCCTAGCCAGAGCCCAGACTTGAACCCGATCGAAAATCTCTGGAGAGGCCTGAAAATAGCTGTGCAGCGAAGCTCCCCATCCAACATGCTTGAGAGGATCTGCAGAGAAGAATGGGAGAAACTCCCCAAATACAGGTGTGCCAAGCTTGTAGCATCATACCCAATAAGTCTCAAGGATGTAATCACTGCCAAATGTGCTTCAACAAAGTACTGAGTAAAGGGTCTGAATACTTATGTAAATGTGATACATTTGCAAAAATGTCTAAAAACCTGTTTTTGCTTTGTCATTATGAGGTATTGTGTGTGTAGATTGATGAGGGGGGGGGGGGAACTATTGAATCCATTTTAGAATAAGGCTGTAACGTAACAAAATGTGGAAAAGGGTCAAAGGGTCTGAATACTTTCTGAATGCACTGTATATACTGTATATACTGTATATACCTGTATACATATTTATACTCCACCAATATTGCTTGTTCTAGTAATTCTATATTTCTTATTTCCATTATTATTATTTTATATTTGTGTGTATTGTTGTGTGTTGTTAGATATTACTGCACTGTAGGAGCTAGGAACACATGCATTTTGCTACACCGGCAATAACATTGGCTAAATACTCTATGTGTATGCGACCAATACAATTTGATTTGATTTGTGATTGTATCGTATCATGTGGTCCATGGCAATTCCCAGCCCTATTATTTTACTCGTTGGTCAAGAAATGCGTTTTTGATTGGACACCCTATAATATAATATTTGAGGACCAAAAATCACCAAAATAAAAGCTAGACAGTCAATGAGAGCTGAAAAGAAAAAAAATAATGAATCTAGCATTATTGATTTTGTTATTATGTTTGAGCAAAATGACACAGCATTAGCCATTGCGAAATGCATAGAATTGAAGGAAATTTGCTTTAAAACTAGAACATTTTCTTTGAATTCTATGGCAGAATATGACCAATTGCAAGAAATTTGCTTTAAAACTGAAACATTTTCTCTCAGCCCCATGGCAAAATGTGTAGAATTGCAGGAAATTTGCTTTAAAGCTGCAAACATTTCTCAAAGTTCCATGAAGAAATTTGTTGAATTGAAGGAAATTGTATTAAAAATGCATTTCTTTACGCCACTAAAGTTGTCTCTAAAATTCAGCCGTGCTGCCATGCCCCCTGCCACACCCACCAACTAAGCCCCTTTTTTATCCTGAAATTAACCTGGGCCTGTATAAATAATTAACGGACAGATTTGTATCATCCTGTAGTACAATAACAGAACAGATCCTTGTTTCCTGACAACTGATGCTATCTCACTAGTGTCCTGCTGCAGTAACACTCCACATGCTATGTGAGGGCTAAATTTAGACCCCCTTGTCCAATCACCAGAAACACACCCCCACCCCCATACCTGAAAGGTGCACGGTAAAGTAAAAGTGCGCTGTGCTTTCAGCCCTGCTAGCCAGACGGAAACCAGAGAGCCAGTGTATCAGGTTCCTGTCCGTTCAGCGATATCACTTTGCTGTAACTCTACACTCTGTCATGTGACACTGAGTCGCATACTGAAGTGCTCTGCAATGAGGATCAAATCATATCCAAATATGTGTGCATGAAGGAGATTGAATACATTCAGGAGGTATAACTGCAAGATGTTGCCTTTCTTGATATGTACTGTATGTAATTGAATTCTGAGTCGCATGTTACAACAAAGTGCATGAATATCTTCGCCGTGGAAGCCTAAGGGTGTATAAAAACACAATGACTACCAATACATAATTAACAGTATTACCTTTTGTTAGACAATATACTCTATAATGCATGTATAATATGTTTTATTTTAATGTAGTTGGCTTTATTGTTTTTCCAGTAGCAGCGTCAGTGTTAGGATGTAAACCTTTTTATAGGGTGACAGGATTCAGGGACAGCTAAACAAACCATGCTTGACAAGCTCACAAATCAAATTTTTTAAAAAGCCTATTGGCAAAGCTCAACTGACTGTTTTCCTCTAGATATCATTGGTGTAGTGGAGGGTAAGCGCCATCACGTAAAACATGCCATCCCTTCAACACAGAAAATATAGGGACAGTTACTTTATTCACTGCAAACTGTGATTAGCGTTTACCTACCTTTTTCTTTACCACTACATCACTGATTGGGCTAATAGAGAAATGATCCAACATGAAAGTGAACATATATTAGAGTAACTGCGGTGGTCTGGCACTTGATCTTCATGCTGTTTCAGAAAAGGGTCAACTCTCCTCCTTGCAGAGGACACGGGAGATGAATCTCCTTGACAACTGAACTTATTATGAAGAAATATGAGGGCTGTGATAAATGATCATGCCCCCTGTATTAATATTTGATCATTATGAAATCATTTGAATCTCCTTTTTTAATTAAACTTTTGACAGTCCCTTAATGGCGAATCAGTATAAGAAATCCATGTATTTTAGTAGCACATAACTAGTTAATTAGTTTATGTAAAGTAATGAAAGAATTTAGCATATACATTACATATAAATCAAATGAAATGATTTATATTTTAAAACGAAGGAATCTTTTAGAACTATGTGAAAAAGAAACAAGGCAAAGCCATGAAAGAGAAATTGAGCAAATTTGTATATCTTCTTAACCGCACACCCCCAAACTCTTCATAGGAAAAGTTGTTACCAACCGTTTTTTAAAGCCCATGAAAAGCAGAGTACACATAAATAAATTATTACTGGTCTGCATTAATAAAGAACAGGGGCTGAGAGCGATATGCATATGCATAAGTTCTACTGTAAATGAATCATCTCTCTGCTACCCAGTCTTCCTCCAGTCTCCCTGGGGACTCAGAGACTGTCACAGGGCCAGGCTAAGATACAGCCCCCATGTTAGTGGTCTTCACATCGGAAAATGTTGCAGTTTAAAACAAGTTTGTTGCTTTAAACTTGCTTCTACACATTCTTCCATGGGGCAGAGAGAAGATTTAGATTTTTAAAAAATAATTTCATGCTATTCAACTCATTTTAACATGGGGTGGAGAGGAAAATTAGCTGTTTTACAGGAAATTTTGTGCAATTCTACACAATTTGCCATAAATTGCAGAAAAATATGATCAGTTTTTAACATGATATCTGAGTGAGACTGACTTAGAAAATGAATGGCGCCCTCCACCGGTAATTCGACCATGATAACAAGTTTAGATAGCTGACCGCTAAACTAACTTAGCAATTCATTTTTTTGTTGTTGACATTGGCTAATTGACTGACTATCAATAACTGACATACAGTCCCTTCAGAAAGTATTCACACAACTTGATTTTGCTGTGTCAAAACCTGAATTTAAAATGGATTAAATTGAGATTTTGTGTCACTGGCCTACACACAATACCCCATAATGTCAAAGTGGAATTATGTTTTTAGAAATGTTTACAAATTAATTCAAATAAAAGCTGAACTGTTGTGAGTCAATAAATATTCAACCCCTTTGTTATGGCAAGCCTAAATAAGTTCAGGAGTAAAAATATGCTTAACAAGTCACATAATAAGTTACATGGACTCACTCTATGTGCAATAATAGTGTTTAACATGATTTTTGAATGACTACCTCATCTCTGTACCCCACACATACAATTATCTGTAAGGTATGATGCAACCACAAAGACTGGGAAGGTTTTGCAATGCCTTGTAAAGAAGGGCACCTATTAGTAGATGGGTAAAAAAATATATATATATATATATTGCTTTGATCATGGTGAAGTTATTAATTAAAATTTGTACTTTTTACCCCTTTTTCGTGATATCGTTGGTAGTTACAGTCTTCTCCCATCACTGCAACTCCCGTACGGACTCGGGAGAGAGCCATGCATCCTCCAAAACACGACCCTGCCAAGCCGCACTGTTTCTTGACACACTGCTCACTTAACCCAGCCGCACCAATGTGCGGCTGGGTTACCATCCAGCTGGCGACCAAACACTGTCCAGCTGGTGACCAAGGTCAGCTTGCAGGCGCCTGGCCTGCCACAAGGAGTTGCTAGATAGGACAAGGAAATCCCGTCCAGCCAAACCCTCCTCTAACCCAGACGATGCTGGGCCAATTGTGCTCCATCTCATGGGTCTTCTGGTCACGGCTGTCTGTAACACAACCTGGGATCGAACCCAGGGCTGTAGTGATGCCTCAAGCACTTCGATGCAGTGCCTTAGACTGCTGTGCCACTCGTGATGCCTATTAATTACATTTTTGATTGTTTATAAGTACACCCAGTCACTACAGGAGTCCTTCCTACTGTAACTAAGTTGCCAGAGAGGAAGGAAACCGCTCAGGGATTTCACCATGAGGCCAATGGTGACTTTAAAACAGTTACAGAGTTCAATGGGTGTGATAGGAGAAAACTGTGGATGGATTAACAACAGAGTGAAAAGAAAGGGAAAGGGGATATCTAGTCAGTTGCACAATTAAATGCACCCATCTGAATCAAAGAGTTGCGGGGGACTGCCTTGAGTGACGTCCACGTCATCGACGCCTGGGGAAGGTATGCCTGTACAGACAAAAAAGTTTCCAAAACAAGCATCCTGTTTGCAATAAGGTACTAAAGTAAAACTGCAATACATTTGGCAAAGAAATTGACTTCATGTCCTGAATACAAAGCTTTATGTTTGGGGCAAATCCATCACAACAAATCACTGAGCACCACTCTTCATATTTTCAAGCATGGTGGTGGCTGCATCATGTTATGAGTATGCTTGTCATCGACAAGGACTAGGGAGTTTTTTTAAGATAAGAAGAAACACAATAGAGCTAAGCACTGGCAAAATCCTAGAGGAAAACCTGGTTCAGTCTGCTTTCCAACAGACACTGGAAGACAAATTCACCTGTCAGCAGGACAATAACCTGAAACACTAGGCCAAATATTTTTATTTTATTACACCTTTATATAACTAGGCAAGTCAGTTAAGAACAAATTGTTATTTACAATGACGGCTTACCCCGGCCAAACCCAGATGATGCTGGGCCAATTGTGTGCCGCCCTATGGGACTCCCAATCACGGCCGGTTGTGATACGGTCTGGAATCGAACCAGGGTCTGTAGTGATGCCTCTAGTACTGAGATGCAATGCCTTAGAACGCTGCACTACTTGTGAGCCCATACACTGGAATTGCTTACCAAGACCACATTGAATGTTCCTGAGTGGCCTAGTTATAGTTTTGACTTAAATCAGCTTGAAAATCTATGGCAAGACTTGAAAATGGTTGTTTAGCAATGATCAACAACCAACTTGACAGAGCTAGAAGATTATTACAAATAATAATGCGCAAATATTGTACAACCAGGTGTGCAAAGCTCCTAGAGACTTACCCAGAAAGATTCACAACTGTAATCACTGCCAAAGCTGATTCTAACATGTATTGACTCAGGGGTGTGACCACGTATGTAAATGAGATATTTCTGTATTTCATTTTCAATACATTTGCAAAAATGTCTAAAAACATGTTTTCACTTTGTCATTGTTTACAGTGCATTGGGAAAGTATTCAGACCCCTTCTCTTTTTCCACATTTTGTTTTACGTTAAGGCCTTATTCTAAAATGTATTAAATATATTTCTTTCCTCATCAATCTACACACAATACCCCACAATGACAAAGCAAAAACAGGTTAAAAAAATTAAATAATAATTTACATAAGTATTTCTTCTTTTGATTTGACATGATTTGGAAAGGCACACACCTGTCTAAATAAGGTCCCAAAGTTGACTGTGCATATCATAGCAAAAACCAAGCCATGAGGTCAAAGGAATTGTCCGTAGAGCTCCGAGACAGGATGGTGGAGGCACGTTCTATTTTTTTACATGGAAATTGTTCCAAGGGCCTTCAAAAGGGCCGTCAGTTGCCCATCCCTGCCCTAAGTATAATTTATTTATTTTTACAACCAAATCTAAATTTTTATGTAAATGGTATGTTGTATTATTTCACGTTTTTGAGAAACTTACCGCTGATAGCAAATCACTTCCTCACCATGGTTGTGTAGTATGGGGGCCTCGAAAAAACACATCCATAAACACCTCCAAAAACACCTAAAAACCTCCTTTTAGAAATGGCAAAGCTCTCAGTATAGTGATGCAGATCTTTAGATGTTGTACACATGAAACTGTGTCATTCTGAACTTAATCCGCAAGAATACATCTCTGTCAATTTCACAGGTAACTGACAAAATAAAGGAAACACTTGAGTAAATGGGGGATACAATGTATATTGAAAGCAAGGGATGCTTCCACACAGAAAGCTCCAGACACTTGTAGAATGTATGCCAAGGTGCATTGAAGCTGTTCTGGTGGCTCGTTGGTGTTTCTTTTATTTTGACAGTTACCTGTAGCGGCAGGTTACATGGAGAGTGGAACAGCTCGAGTTGCTCAAAAGGGAATATAACATGGTGGTTCATGTTCGGAATGACACAATTTCATGTGTACAACATCTAAAGTCCTGCATCACTGTACTGAGAGCTTTGCCATTTCTGAAATGACATACTTGGGTGTTTGGAACCTTTGTTCATGTTTTTCAGGCTCCCATACTACACAATGAGGATGAGGAAGTGATTTGCAGTTTGGAGTTAAATTACAAAAAAAGGTGGCTGGACCTTTCTATAACATGCAGTTAACATCAAATGTAGAGATTTGAATGTAAAAATAACTTCTCCTTTAAGATGAATTTGAAACATAGCTGTTCTTAAATAAAAAGCTTAATACACCAGTGATCCTTAACACAAGGGTTCCTTCACAGTTTGTCAAGGCAGGTTTTCCTGCTATTTTCCTGCCCAGCAGAGACTCGTTAGGTCCCACACAAAATGACAAAACTCATTATGGTCTATTACCTATTGTCTATATTCTCAGGTCTAAGACAGGAGTTCTTCTATTCCCCGAGGTAGAAGCCTGGGCTTCTTCCCAAACAGCACCCTATTCCTTACATAGCGCACTACTTTTTGACCCATGGGCCTGGTCAAAAGAAGTGCACTATGTAGGGAATAGGGTGCCATTTGGGACGTGAACCAGGAATCCTTTTAGCACTCTGGCTTCATCTCAGAATGTCTGACCTGGTGGTTAATCAAGACATTTCCTTTTAGCTCTTATGTCTTGTTCTGTGTCTCAGCATAGTGTACATGCTAGCAGCCCTGTTCCCTTATGGCTCCAGATGGAGGTTATTCTTCTCTCTGCTCGAGAAAAATCATGCAGTCTAAGTAACTATCTTCTGATGTTAATGAGATAAATAAAACATTGAAATTAACTAAGGTAATGACTAATAGGATGTTATTAGTTATGGTGATTCTTTGGTAAATGTTTATGAACTCTAATGAACGTTTTCCATTTAAGAACAGCCCATCCATCCACTGTAATTGTGCTTCCGTTAACATGGAATGTTAATGATCAGTCTGAGCATGTTGTAGTGATGTTGTCTTCATGGTAGAGGTTGATAGCCATGAGGTGATTTTATATTGAACTCTAAGGAAGGAGTCACTGGGCAATGTAATGATTTACTATGACGGCGGGGTTTACATCTTTATGCATAATCAGAATAACAAACACGTAATATTTTGCAGAATTTTGATATTGTTCTGTCCACACACACACACACACACACACACACACACACACACACACACACATACACACACACACACACACACACACACACACACACAGCAATACAATAGAGTTGCTGCAAAAATGCTGGAAAGAACAGTGTCAAAAGAAAATATCCGACCCAGAACAGTCCAGTTCGGGCCGGTTTCATGATATTGTGATAAGAGTCGAAGGCTAGACCATAATAAGATGTAGAATCACTGTGATACATGGTGTAGACTACATGGTGTAGACTACATGGTGTAGACTACATGGTGTAGACTACATGGTGTAGACTACATGGTGTAGACTACATGGTGTAGACTACAGCAGGCTAGAATCAGCCACCGTGTTCTCCATGGATTTACACCTGGATTATATTCTGATCCCACATACAGAGCTGTCAAATAATCTGTTACCACAGTAATAAAACAACAAAGTCCATATTAGTAGATTTGATTTGGCATGTCATCCCACTACCCCCCTGCCCCCATGCCATTGATACCAAACACAGACTCTATCTCTCAGCATAAATGAGTGGAGCATCATCTACAAGAGAACATCAAGGGGTCTCATTTCAATTAGGATATTGATTTATTTTGTTCTGGGGTTGTTTGATGCTTAGTGTCATGAAGAGGCACTCTGTCTGTAATCCAATAGATTTAGCAGCTAAGGAGGCGCTAAATACAGAATAACCCAAAGACCATGGCCTTCCAAGGACATGACATGCATTGTTGAGTTTCATTCTATTAGAAGTGATTAATTATTTATCAATGTCAGGGAAAATACTTCATAGTATACAGAATCAATATAGTATGCCATAATTTCGGACTTTCCCATGAAAGCTCATACATATTTTTTGTATAACAAAGAAGTGACATTTTAAAAGGCTCTTCGACTGATGTCTTTTTGGGTGGTGGAGCATTCTTGACACACACGGGAAACAGTTGAACGTAAAAAAAACAGCAGCGCTGCAGTTCTTGACACAAACCAGTGCTCCTGGCACTTACTACCATACACCGTTCAGACACTTAAATATTTTGTTTTACCCATTTACCCTCTGAATGGCACACATACACAATCCGTGTCGCAATTGTCTCAAGGCTTAAAAATCCTTCTTTAATTTGTCTCCTCCCCTTCATCTACACTGATGGAAGTGGATTTAACGAGTGAAATCAATAAGGGATCATAGCTTTCACCTGGATTCACCTGGTCAATCTATCTCATGGAAAGAGCAGGTGTTCCTAATGTTTTGTATACTAAGTGTATATCCATTGATTCTTGAAAAAGATAATGTATAAAAATGCCTCACGAGATTTGTTCAACTGTCTGGCTCTAAATCCTGGATTTCCTCTTTAAAAGCACGTCCATGCGCCGCAGCAGTATCCCTTGAAGCCTCAGCCTCGTCTGCAGTTCTAATTGACACCAGATGAGTAATTGAAATGAAAAAGGAAGGCTCTCAGGTGGTTATGAGTTATGATGATTCAGTGCATTTTGATCATGTAACCTGAGATGAATTCCAGATAATGACCACTATTAAGCCAAGTCACAGTTCCTTCTCCTCTTTTCACGTTCCCCCGCTTTTCAGAGCCTAATGATGGTTTGATGGGAAGCGTCATTAGGCTAAGAGACGTTGAACCGATAAACATCAGCTCATGCTAATTATATATTAAGAGTTCAAGTAGTGTTGCTGTGCTGTTCCTATTAGAAAGCACTCTCAGAGAAAGGCTTATCATGCCAAGTAGGTGTGCTGTTGGCCCTGTGAATTATAGTTGAAAAAAAAGACACACACAGATGGTACAGTATAATACAGATGTTGGTACAGTATAATACAGTGTTGATACAGTATAATACAGATGTTGATACAGTATAATACAGATGTTGGTATAGTATAATACAGTGTTGATACAGTATAATACAGATGTTGATACAGTATAATACAGATGTTGGTATAGTATAATACAGATGTTGGTACAGTATAGTACAGATGTTGGTACAGTATAATACAGATGTTGGTACAGTATAATACAGTGTTGATACAGTATAATACAGATGTTGATACAGTATAATACAGATGTTGGTATAGTATAATACAGATGTTGGTACAGTATAGTACAGATGTTGGTACAGTATGATACAGATGTTGGTACAGTATAATAAAGATGTTGGTACAGTATAATACAGTGTTGATACAGTATAATACAGATGTTGATACAGTATAATACAGAGGTTGGTGCAGTATAATACAGATGTTGGTACAGTATAATACAGACGTTGATACAGTATAATACAGATGTTGGTACAGTATAATACAGTGTTGATACAGTATAATACAGATGTTGATACAGTATAATACAGAGGTTGGTGCAGTATAATACAGATGTTGGTACAGTATAATACAGACGTTGATACACTATAATACAGATGTTGGTACAGTATAATACAGAGGTTGGTACAGTATAATACAGATATTGGTACAGTATAATACAGACGTTGATACACTATAATACAGATGTTGGTACAGTATAATACAGATGTTGGTACAGTATAATACAGAGGTTGGTACAGTATAATACAGATGTTGATACAGTATAATACAGATGTGGGTACAGTATAATACAGATGTGGGTAGAGTATAATACAGATATTGATACAGTAAAATACAGATGTTGGTACAGTATAATACAGATATTGGTACAGATAGTACAGATGTTGATACAGTATAATACAGATATTGGTACAGTATAATACAGATGTGGGTACAGTATAATACAGATGTTGGTAGAGTATAATACAGATATTGATACAGTAAAATACAGATGTTGGTACAGTATAATACAGAGGTTGGTGCAGTATAATACAGATGTTGATACAGTATAATACAGATGTTGGTACAGTATAATACAGAGGTTGGTACAGTACAGTATAATTTATTAGAGTTTTCTTACTCACTGTAACATAACATGCAAAGTGTGTTATTTCCTCAGAATCTGTTCACAATCTACTGCTGTAGTTTCGTGTCTGTTATATGTTTATTTTCCTATGGTGGACCAGCATCAGTGTTTACAGTGTTGCCATAAGGAACCATGGGCAGGCGTCTGTGTTCTTGTTCAGGATAGCCACACAGAGATAGTGGTTCATTTTAGAGTGAATCTGACAGGAGAAAGACGCCTGGTCCCTTCCCCAGGACGGCTCACGTCAACTCGCATCTTACTGCTCCACAACCTCCTAAACAAAATGTTTAATCAGACACCTTCAAAGTGCAGGTAGTCTAGTGTGTCGAGGATTGGACGGCTGGAGAAACAAATGTGCTGATGCAGACATCAAATGGGCAGGACATGCATGGGTGCAGAGGGGGGAAGGGGCAGGACATGCATGGGTGCAGAGGGGGGAATGGGCAGGACATGCATGGGTGCAGAGGGGGGAAGGGGCAGGACATGCATGGGTGCAGAGGGGGGAATGGGCAGGACATGCGTGGGTGCAGAGGGGGGAATGGGCAGGACATGCGTGGGTGCAGAGGGGGGAAGGGGCAGGACATGCGTGGGTGCAGAGGGGGGAATGGGCAGGACATGCATGGGTGCAGAGGGGGGAATGGGCAGGACATGCGTGGGTGCAGAGGGGGGAATGGGCAGGACATGCATGGGTGCAGAGGGGGGAATGGGCAGGACATGCATGGGTGCAGAGGGGGGAATGGGCAGGACATGCATGGGTGCAGAGGGGGGAAGGGGCAGGACATGCGTGGGTGCAGAGGGGGGAATGGGCAGGACATGCATGGGTGCAGAGGGGGGAATGGGCAGGACATGCGTGGGTGCAGAGGGGGGAATGGGCAGGACATGCATGGGTGCAGAGGGGGGAATGGGCAGGACATGCATGGGTGCAGAGGGGGGAATGGGCAGGACATGCGTGGGTGCAGAGGGGGGAAGGGGCAGGACATGCTTGGGTGCAGAGGGGGGAATGGGCAGGACATGCTTGGGTGCAGAGGGGGGAATGGGCAGGACATGCATGGGTGCAGAGGGGGGAATGGGCAGGACATGCTTGGGTGCAGAGGGGGGAATGGGCAGGACATGCTTGGGTGCAGAGGGGGGAATGGGCAGGACATGCTTGGGTGCAGAGGGGGAATGGGCAGGACATGCTTGGGTGCAGAGGGGGGAATGGGCAGGACATGCTTGGGTGCAGAGGGGGGAATGGGCAGGACATGCGTGGGTGCAGAGGGGGGAATGGGCAGGACATGCTTGGGTGCAGAGGGGGGAAGGGGCAGGACATGCATGGGTGCAGAGGGGGGAATGGGCAGGACATGCGTGGGTGCAGAGGGGGGAATGGGCAGGACATGCGTGGGTGCAGAGGGGGGAATGGGCAGGACATGCGTGGGTGCAGAGGGGGGAATGGGCAGGACATGCGTGGGTGCAGAGGGGGGAAGGGGCAGGACATGTGTGAGGGGACAGAGAGGGCAGGTATAGGGTGAAGCTTCAATAGCATCTATTTGGAGTGTGTGTGTGCATGCGTGTGTGTGTGTGTGTTATAGTGGTGGGGGGGTTAGCATCTCATTCGAGTGGGAAACCATCATTCCAGCCTTCTGCTACTGTATTCTTCAACTCCACAGGAAGCCTGGCCTTCATGCCTTTAATACAGCAAGGTATAGCTAACTAGCTACCTGAACCCCAGATGTTCTCTACATGGGTGCTTTATCTCGCTGGGTAGAGGTTTCTCCAGAGCAGCTTCGTTTTCTGCTAATCTATTGTTTTGTGGGAAAACAGAATATTTTATGAACAGAATATTTGTGAATTATGCATAGAGAATCCCATTAACCTATATAACACGTTTGAGGAACGAGCCTGTGCTCTGCAGTCTGACTGCTGCAGTGTCAGAGGAACTAGCTGTTTTGGTTTGATTTAAATGTAGTGTAGGTGATGCAGTTTACTGGCATGTTTAGAACTGCATAGGGTTTCTTAGTATCTATTAAGTCTCTCTTGGCATTTCACTTAAACTTTTACTGCAGTGGGCTAAATCAGGGTCACACAGTGTTTCTAAGTAGACTTAAACAAATCTACATTGAAATCTACTTTATACACCTCACACACATGGTTATGGGCTTAAAAAGAGAAGAGACCTATATCATGTCAGAGATTGTGTTGAAATGTATTACATTTGGAGTTTTTTTAAATACTATATATCAATATTAGAAATATTAACAAGGGGCTACAGATAAGACATAAATTACACATACTGTAGAATATACCCTGAAAGGGGTTTTCTAAAATGTGTCAGGTATTTTAGTTAACAAAACATCTTGCATAATGGTTTGTTGTTGAATATGCAACCGAGGCAGTCTTATAGCAAAGTGTCTGGGGACATATCTTGAGCGTGTGTGTGTGTGTGTGTGTGTGTGTGTGTGTGTGTTTGTATTTCGTGGTTTGTTTGTTTTCTTTTAGGGCCTTGAAATATTGTTATTATTTTTGTCTTAAGTGGATTGAGGCCGTCAACAAGGAGATATGAGTCTGCATTGACATGCAGGTCAGTGGTAATTGGAACTACTTAGACTTTTAACCCAGATTGGTTGTGACAGTAGAAGACTGTCACACTGGCTGGGGCCACATGTAACGTAATGTTCATCAGTATTAAAATGCTGTCAATCTAGCAGGCTGAGAAATCCACTGTCCTTCTGAAGAACACGGCTTAACCAGACAAGGTTTTGCCATGACAGAGTTCGGAGTTCAGAATTAGTCTACCAGTCAAGGGATGTTGTTCAGAGTTAGTACTGCATGGGTCCCACCCTATATGGCACCCTATTCCCTATGGGCCCTGGTCAAAAGTAGTGCATTATGTAGGGAATAAGGTACCATTTGGGAATCATATTAACTCTAAGCCAAATATTATTGGCAGTTATTGGATTCCTTTTTTTTATCTGCTTCCAGGGGATGCAGCAAAGGAATATGATTATTCTGTAGTTTAAGCAACCCTAACAAATAATCATAACATGAACTTGGTTGGTCTTTTATACCAACCCTACCTTGTCACAACACAACTGATTGGCTCATTAAGAAGGAAAGAAGTTCCACAAATGAACTTTTAACAAGCCACGCCAGCTGTTAATTGAAATGCATTCCAGGTGACTACCTCATGAAGCTGGTTGAGTGAATTCCAAGAGTGTGCAAAGCTGTCATCAAGGCAAAGGGTGGCTACTTTGAAGAATCTAAAATGTAAAATATATTTTAATTTGTTTAACACCTTTTTGGTTACTACATGATTCCATGTGTTATTTCATAGTTTTGATGTCTTCACTATTATTCTACAATGTAGAAAATAGTGAAAATAAAGAAAAACCCTTGAATAAGTAGGTGTGTCCAAACTTTTCACTGGTACTGTATATGAACTGGTTGGAGACCTGACTTGTCAGAACATCATGATACAGTGCCTTCAGAAAGTGTTCATACCCCTTTACTTATTGCACATTTTGTTGTGTTACAGCCTGAATTCAAAATTGATTAAATATATTTTTTGATCACCAATCTACACAAAATACACCAAAATACACCATCATGACAAATTTGGAAAATGATATACAGAAATAGTATTCACACCTCTGAGTCAGTACTATGTAGAAAACCCTTTGTTCAACATTTGCCCATTATTCTTTTCAAAATTCTTCAAGCTCTGTCAAAGTGGTTGTTGATCATTGCTAGACCATTTTCAGGTCATACCATAGATTTTCAAGTAGATTTAAGTCAAAACTGTAACTTGGCCACTCAGGAACATCCACTGTCTTCTTGGTAATCAACTCCAGTGTAGATTTGGCCTAGTGTTTTAGGTTATTGTCTTGATGAAAGGGGAATTCATTTCCCAGTGTCTGGTGGAAAGCAGACTGAACCAGGTACTCCTCTAGGATTTTGCCTGTGCTTAGATTCATGCCATTTATTTTTTATCCTGAAAACCTCCCCAGTCCTTAACGATTAAAAGCATACCCAAAACATGATGCAGCCACCACTATGCTTGAAAATATGGAGAGTGTTACTCAATAATGTGTTGTATTGGATTTGCCCCAATCATAACCCTGGTATTCCGGACGAAAAGTGAATTGCTTTTCTACATTTTTTGCAGGATTACTTTACTGCCTTGTTGCAAACATAATGCATGTTTTGAAATATTTGTATTCTGTACAGGGTTCCTTCTTTTCTCTCTGTCAGTTAGGTTAGTATTGGGGAGTAACTAAAATGTTGATCCATCCTCAGTTTTTTCCTATCAAATCCATTAAACTCTGTAAATGTTTTAAAGTCCCCGTTTGCCTCATTGTGAAATCCCTGAATAGTTTCTTTCCTCTCCGGCAACTGAGTTAGAAAGGTTGCCTGTATCTTTGTAGTGACTGGGTGTATTGATACACCTTCCAACGTGTAATCAATAACTTCACCATGCTCAAAAGGATATTCAGTGTCTGTTTATTTTTTATTTTTTTACCCATCTACCAATAGGTGCAATAGGTTATTTGTGAAGCATTGGAAAACCTCCCTGGTCTTTGTGGTTGAATCTGTGTTTGAAATTCACTGCTCAACT
This sequence comes from Salmo trutta, assembly GCF_901001165.1. Lineage (NCBI taxonomy): Eukaryota > Metazoa > Chordata > Actinopteri > Salmoniformes > Salmonidae > Salmo > Salmo trutta. The sequence goes on along the minus strand of NC_042992.1, from coordinate 27,004,433 downwards.
GTGGGAACCTACATATACTTGTATGTGTGGGGTACAGAGATGAGGTAGTCGTTCAGAAATAATGTCAAACACTATTATTGGATTGAGTCCATGCAACTTAATTGGTTACTTGTTATTAAGCACATTTTTACTCCTGAACTTTTTTAGACTTACCACATCAAAGAGTTTGAATACTTATTGACTCAAGACTGTCACGACTTCCGCCGAAGTCGGCTCCTCTCCTTGTTCGGGCGGCGTTCGGCGGTCAACGTCACCGGTCTTCTACATTTACATTTAAGTCATTTAGCAGACGCTCTTATCCAGAGCGACTAGCCATCGCCGCTCCACTGTTAATTGTTCCATTTGTTTTGTCTTGTTTCCCTGCACACCTGGTTTACATTCCCTAATCACACTACATATATATTCCCTCTGTTCCCCCCATGTCTTTGTGTGGAATTGTTTTTGTTACATGTTTCGTGTTATGCACCAGGCTGGTTTTTCCCCAGGTACAGTGTTGTGCCCGAGTGTGTTTATTGTTTAACTTATGCATTATTGCGACTGTTGTCGTGCTTTGCACTTTTGCCATTTGGTTGGAGGTTTTTGACGCAGTTGCGTCCGTCTGTTGTTACTTCTGCCAATTATAGTGTGCGCCTGATCACAACTCTCCGCTCTCCTGCACCTGACTTCTTACCAGTAGCGCACACCTGACAAAGACTTTGACATTATGGGGTATTGTGTGACCCCAAAAAATCTCAATTTAATCCATTTTAAATTCACACTGTAATACATCAAAATGTGGAAAAAGTCAAGGGGTGTGAATACTTTCTGAATGCACTGTATGTCTAAATGGAGTATAATGTCCTCTGTTTTTATAAAGGACATCAGTATGAGCTGAGGAGACAGAGATGAGTATCTCAGCGTTGGTTTTGATTGAGGATGAGAAATAAGAACTCATAAGCCAAATGCAAATCCTTTCATGTTTCTGACTCCTCTGAATTTGAATATCTCTGGCTCCCCAGACTGTTGTAAGGAAATACATTTTTTTAAATGTAACTTATCCAGTTAGATAAGAAAGAAAACATAATTGATCTTCTTGTTGCCATGACAAGGAAACGTCTAAATGCTTTATAGCTGTAAAAATCAATAACATTCTGAAATGTTAAACAATTTATAAAAAAAACTGAGAATCCATCGAACCGTTATACCCCCTGTCAAGTTCATAGTAAAATTATTAATTATAATTCAGCATTTTCTTTTGTTATGCAGATGTATTTTCCCAATATATTTCCCATACTATTAGTAAGGCAGGGTGGGGCAGGCCAAAGATATACTCTCTCCTATCTATGAGAATGATTAGGGGGTTGAAATCAAAGCGAAGCACTGAACGGAGAACAGAGGCCCAGGTTAGTTGGGTGTATTCCTAATGCCAACGGTCAGGCTGCTAAATTGAAAGGGGCCCACTGCAGTGGTGGAGGGTCTCTCAGTCTTACCATAGCTGGGCTGCCAGGTGCTGCAGGGAGAGAGAGCTCTCAGCCTTAATCCCAGACATTAACTGCTGGCTGTAAGCAGGTCTGGGCACGTTACTTACCTCACATCAGAGTACCCGGCTGCCAGGGGCCAGGGGAGGGCGAGGGAGAGACAGGGAGTGAGGGATAGAGGGAAAGAGGTGGGGGGCAGGGGCTGCAGGGAGAGAGAGAGGGTCTGGGAGGGCATGGGCGATAGGGAGAGAGAGGGCACAGGCAGCAATGAGAAAAGGAGAGAAACTGAGAGGGAGAGAGAGAGAGGGCCCAGCGCTGGGCCGGGCAAGGAGAATGTAATCTCCAGATTAGGGGCTGAGATGAATTCCTGCCGCCAGTCTGACCTTGTCAAGGAGCCAGAGTGAAATGGAGATTTCAGGACAGCGTCAGCGGGTGGCATGAGTGTTGAGCTGAGACAACCCTGTGTGATGGTCTGAGTGTTGAGCTGAGACAACCCTGTGTGATGGTCTGAGTGTTGAGCTGAGACAACCCTGTGTGATGGTCTGAGTGTTGAGCTGAGACAACCCTGTGTGATGGTCTGAGTGTTGAGCTGAGACAACTCTGTGTAATGGTCTGAGTGTTGAGCTGAGACAGCTCTGTGTGATGGTCTGAGTGTTGAGCTGAGACAGCTCTGTGTGATGGTCTGAGTGTTGAGCTGAGACAGCTCTGTGTGATGGTCTGAGTGTTGAGCTGAGACAACCCTGTGTGATGGTCTGAGTGTTGAGCTGAGACAACCCTGTGTGATGGTCTGAGTGTTGAGCTGAGACAACCCTGTGTGATGGTCTGAGTGTTGAGCTGAGACAGCTCTGTGTGATGGTCTGAGTGTTGAGCTGAGACAACCCTGTGTGATGGTCTGAGTGTTGAGCTGAGACAACCCTGTGTGATGGTCTGAGTGTTGAGCTGAGACAGCTCTGTGTGATGGTCTGAGTGTTGAGCTGAGACAACCCTGTGTGATGGTCTGAGTGTTGAGCTGAGACAACCCTGTGTGATGGTCTGAGTGTTGAGCTGAGACAACCCTGTGTGATGGTCTGAGTGTTGAGCTGAGACAACCCTGTGTGATGGTCTGAGTGTTGAGCTGAGACAGCTCTGTGTGATGGTCTGAGTGTTGAGCTGAGACAGCTCTGTGTGATGGTCTGAGTGTTGAGCTGAGACAACCCTGTGTGATGGTCTGAGGGTTGAGCTGAGACAGCTCTGTGTGATGGTCTGAGTGTTGAGCTGAGACAACTCTGTGTGATGGTCTGAGTGTTGAGCTGAGACAGCTCTGTGTGATGGTCTGAGGGTTGAGCTGAGACAACCCTGTGTGATGGTCTGAGTGTTGAGCTGAGACAGCTCTGTGGGATGGTCTGAGGGTTGAGCTGAGACAGCTCTGTGTGATGGTCTGAGTGTTGAGCTGAGACAACTCTGTGTGATGGTCTGAGTGTTGAGCTGAGACAACCCTGTGTGATGGTCTGAGTGTTGAGCTGAGACAACTCTGTGTGATGGTCTGAGGGTTGAGCTGAGACAACTCTGTGTGATGGTCTGAGTGTTGAGCTGAGCGCTTTCTCTTTCTAGGGTCACAGCCTGATATCCTAAATCACACTGAATTTGTGGTCGTATTAGGAATATAACAAAGGCATGCTGTGGCATGCAAGGGAACAAAAGCATGCCAGGGTCCTCTGACAAACGGAGATGGAGATGTGGAGGAGGAAGAGAAGGAGGTGTTGACAATGTAAATGTAAATGCATTTTAGTGAGATTTCTGTCTGAGATTGATTTAATGAACTGAGGCGAGGAGAGCCTGGTCTCCTGTTGTGAGGAAACTGACCAGGCTTGTTCTAGTGTTACACAGTTCATTAAGGCTTTGCTTCAGAACATTACAGAATAATGACATGAAGTTCCTGTTTGAGCATTTCTTTTCATTTGGTCCTTAATTTCATTTAACAGCCAAATGTAAGAATCATTTTCTCTATTGCAGAACTACAACATCACTTTTAATAAATAAAAAAGTACAAAAAACAACAACAGTTCATTTTAACTCTTTTATTTGAAATGTCAATTTAATGTCAGTTTTTCCCCCTGTGCTGTAGCCCTCAGTCCTGTCTGTCTGAAAGGACAAAGAGAAATTAGTTGAATTCCCTCTGTGTTCATGTGCAGTTCTCTTGGCCACAGAATGTCGCCTGAAGGCTGCAGGTAACCACTTAACAGACTGAAACCCAGAATATGGCGCTTTTCATCACAGTCTGTCAGTTGTCATGGAAATCTACAGAGAGTCACAAGCAGGGGGCAATTTGAGGGGAAAATAGCGTCTACATCAAATACTGGGCTAACACAGGACTGTGACACATTGAAATGACAGCAGGTAGCTATGGTATTGATCTGTAACCTGGTAGATCAAGCTGCTCAAACCTACAGACCAGTTATATTGTGTGTTTCTTACTAATGTTGTTTCTTCTTACTATAATATACACATACTGTAATGTTGTTTCTTCTTACTATAATATACACATACTGTAATGTTGTTTCTTCTTACTATAATATACACATACTGTAATGTTGTTTCTTCTTACTATAATATACACATACTGTAATGTTGTTTCTTCTTACTCTAATATACACACACTGTAATGTTGTTTCTTCTTACTATAATATACACATACTGTAATGTTGTTTCTTCTTACTATAATATACACATACTGTAATGTTGTTTCTTCTTACTCTAATATACACATACTGTAATGTTGTTTCTTCTTACTATAATATACACATACTGTAATGTTGTTTCTTCTTACTATAATATACACATACTGTAATGTTGTTTCTTCTTACTATAATATACACATACTGTAATGTTGTTTCTTCTTACTATAATATACACACACTGTAATGTTGTTTCTTCTTACTATAATATACACACACTGTAATGTTGTTTCTTCTTACTCTAATATACACATACTGTAATGTTGTTTCTTCTTACTATAATATACACATACTGTAATGTTGTTTCTTCTTACTCTAATATACACATACTGTAATGTTGTTTCTTCTTACTATAATATACACATACTGTAATGTTGTTTCTTCTTACTATAATATACACATACTGTAATGTTGTTTCTTCTTACTATAATATACACATACTGTAATGTTGTTTCTTCTTACTATAATATACACATACTGTAATGTTGTTTCTTCTTACTATAATATACACATACTGTAATGTTGTTTCTTCTTACTCTAATATACACATACTGTAATGTTGTTTCTTCTTACTATAATATACACACACTGTAATGTTGTTTCTTCTTACTATAATATACACATACTGTAATGTTGTTTCTTCTTACTATAATATACACATACTGTAATGTTGTTTCTTCTTACTCTAATATACACATACTGTAATGTTGTTTCTTCTTACTATAATATACACATACTGTAATGTTGTTTCTTCTTACTATAATATACACATACTGTAATGTTGTTTCTTCTTACTATAATATACACATACTGTAATGTTGTTTCTTCTTACTATAATATACACATACTGTAATGTTGTTTCTTCTTACTATAATATACACATACTGTAATGTTGTTTCTTCTTACTATAATATACACACACTGTAATGTTGTTTCTTCTTACTATAATATACACATACTGTAATGTTGTTTCTTCTTACTCTAATATACACACACTGTAATGTTGTTTCTTCTTACTATAATATACACATACTGTAATGTTGTTTCTTCTTACTATAATATACACACACTGTAATGTTGTTTCTTCTTACTCTAATATACACATACTGTAATGTTGTTTCTTCTTACTATAATATACACATACTGTAATGTTGTTTCTTCTTACTATAATATACACATACTGTAATGTTGTTTCTTCTTACTATAATATACACATACTGTAATGTTGTTTCTTCTTACTATAATATACACATACTGTAATGTTGTTTCTTCTTACTATAATATACACACACTGTAATGTTGTTTCTTCTTACTATAATATACACATACTGTAATGTTGTTTCTTCTTACTATAATATACACATACTGTAATGTTGTTTCTTCTTACTATAATATACACATACTGTAATGTTGTTTCTTCTTACTATAATATACACACACTGTAATGTTGTTTCTTCTTACTATAATATACACATACTGTAATGTTGTTTCTTCTTACTATAATATACACATACTGTAATGTTGTTTCTTCTTACTCTAATATACACATACTGTAATGTTGTTTCTTCTTACTATAATATACACATACTGTAATGTTGTTTCTTCTTACTCTAATATACACATACTGTAATGTTGTTTCTTCTTACTATAATATACACATACTGTAATGTTGTTTCTTCTTACTATAATATACACATACTGTAATGTTGTTTCTTCTTACTATAATATACACACACTGTAATGTTGTTTCTTCTTACTATAATATACACACACTGTAATGTTGTTTCTTCTTACTATAATATACACATACTGTAATGTTGTTTCTTCTTACTCTAATATACACATACTGTAATGTTGTTTCTTCTTACTATAATATACATATACTGTAATGTTGTTTCTTCTTACTCTAATATACACACACTGTAATGTTGTTTCTTCTTACTATAATATACACATACTGTAATGTTGTTTCTTCTTACTATAATATACACATACTGTAATGTTGTTTCTTCTTACTCTAATATACACATACTGTAATGTTGTTTTCTTCTTACTATAATATACACATACTGTAATGTTGTTTCTTCTTACTATAATATACACATACTGTAATGTTGTTTCTTCTTACTATAATATACACATACTGTAATGTTGTTTCTTCTTAGTCTAATATACACATACTGTAATGTTGTTTCTTCTTACTCTAATATACACATACTGTAATGTTGTTTCTTCTTACTATAATATACACATACTGTAATGTTGTTTCTTCTTACTATAATATACACATACTGTAATGTTGTTTCTTCTTACTATAATATACACACACTGTAATGTTGTTTCTTCTTACTATAATATACACATACTGTAATGTTGTTTTCTTCTTACTCTAATATACACATACTGTAATGTTGTTTCTTCTTACTATAATATACACATACTGTAATGTTGTTTCTTCTTACTCTAATATACACATACTGTAATGTTGTTTCTTCTTACTATAATATACACACACTGTAATGTTGTTTCTTCTTACTATAATATACACATACTGTAATGTTGTTTCTTCTTACTCTAATATACACATACTGTAATGTTGTTTCTTCTTACTATAATATACATATACTGTAATGTTGTTTCTTCTTACTCTAATATACACACACTGTAATGTTGTTTCTTCTTACTATAATATACACATACTGTAATGTTGTTTCTTCTTACTATAATATACACATACTGTAATGTTGTTTCTTCTTACTATAATATACACATACTGTAATGTTGTTTCTTCTTACTCTAATATACACATACTGTAATGTTGTTTCTTCTTACTATAATATACACATACTGTAATGTTGTTTCTTCTTACTATAATATACACATACTGTAATGTTGTTTCTTCTTACTATAATATACACATACTGTAATGTTGTTTCTTCTTAGTCTAATATACACATACTGTAATGTTGTTTCTTCTTACTCTAATATACACATACTGTAATGTTGTTTCTTCTTACTATAATATACACATACTGTAATGTTGTTTCTTCTTACTATAATATACACATACTGTAATGTTGTTTCTTCTTACTATAATATACACACACTGTAATGTTGTTTCTTCTTACTATAATATACACATACTGTAATGTTGTTTCTTCTTACTCTAATATACACATACTGTAATGTTGTTTCTTCTTACTATAATATACACATACTGTAATGTTGTTTCTTCTTACTCTAATATACACATACTGTAATGTTGTTTCTTCTTACTATAATATACACACACTGTAATGTTGTTTCTTCTTACTATAATATACACATACTGTAATGTTGTTTCTTCTTACTCTAATATACACATACTGTAATGTTGTTTCTTCTTACTATAATATACACACACTGTAATGTTGTTTCTTCTTACTATAATATACACATACTGTAATGTTGTTTCTTCTTACTATAATATACACATACTGTAATGTTGTTTCTTCTTAGTCTAATATACACATACTGTAATGTTGTTTCTTCTTACTCTAATATACACATACTGTAATGTTGTTTCTTCTTACTATAATATACACATACTGTAATGTTGTTTCTTCTTACTATAATATACACATACTGTAATGTTGTTTCTTCTTACTATAATATACACACACTGTAATGTTGTTTCTTCTTACTATAATATACACATACTGTAATGTTGTTTCTTCTTACTCTAATATACACATACTGTAATGTTGTTTCTTCTTACTATAATATACACATACTGTAATGTTGTTTCTTCTTACTCTAATATACACATACTGTAATGTTGTTTCTTCTTACTATAATATACACACACTGTAATGTTGTTTCTTCTTACTATAATATACACATACTGTAATGTTGTTTCTTCTTACTCTAATATACACATACTGTAATGTTGTTTCTTCTTACTATAATATACACACACTGTAATGTTGTTTCTTCTTACTCTAATATACACATACTGTAATGTTGTTTCTTCTTACTATAATATACACATACTGTAATGTTGTTTCTTCTTACTATAATATACACATACTGTAATGTTGTTTCTTCTTACTATAATATACACATACTGTAATGTTGTTTCTTCTTACTATAATATACACACACTGTAATGTTGTTTCTTCTTACTATAATATACACATACTGTAATGTTGTTTCTTCTTACTATAATATACACACACTGTAATGTTGTTTCATGACAATATTTTATATATTCTTTGTTTGACTGGGAGTTATTTCAGTATTAAGTTGAGACAGAAATAGGATGCGTAGGTTTTCACCGCAGTGTTTGGGAAAACGATTAAGAGATTATGACATAAAAGAGGTTTTAAAAAAAATGGAACAATTATTTTGTTTCGTTATCTCTAAAGCACCAGTCTGTTCCAGCCAATTGAGTTAGAATGTGGAGTTACTTAGTCTACTTTATGTAGGAGTCCAAAATGTTTTGTCCATGCAAAATCACAGAGACATTGCATACAATTTGCTCTGACATGCTTTCCCATCATAAAAGTGGACTTGGACATTTTCTGCCTGAGTAAGTTTCTACGAAGACCTAATTTCTTGGAAAAACATAAGATAAACAACATGAAGACAGAATAAGGAGCAGTTCAGAACACATTTAGAAGAAGAATGTTCAAGCATTAGTCTCCGAACTCATGGTGTGTGACCAGTATTGCCCAGAAGCATGTTGCTTCCTGTTTGGAAGAAATGTAATACCTTCAACCTTATGCATCTATCAACTAGTCTCAAGGAGTTTGGTGAAAATGTCACAGTTTAGCCACCAATGCAACCTATGCATTCCCCACATAGTTTGCATTATCAATATTTGATGTGACTGCCATTAGACCTCTGCTGCTTGATCTTCTCAATATCACATCGTAATATTGACCCTCTCTACAACGTGACATTAGAGGATGTAATAACCTGATTGCCTCCCCGCGCCCCCCTCTCCACCCCGTCAACTCAACTCCTCACCACTCACAGCCTGATGTAGAAGTCAAGCATAATCCTACAAATCTCCTCCAGCTTAATGCATTTTAAATGGAAGGATGGATGTAGTCTAAATCAGTGTGCTGCTTCTCTTAAGTGATTCAATGTCTAATAGAGGAGTGGACAGCTGGGCCAGGCCCCGTACTGTGTAGAGCCTAGCCGTCACCGAAGCTGTAAATGCAATTTTAATGACATATCTATCCTCTTTGATGGAGGAAGAAGAAGCACAACCCCCATCAAACGATACCTTTTTCTTGGAATCAAGGGACTCGGTAGTGCCAGTTGAAATCCATCCACCACTACAGTCACCACCGGTTCACAGGAGAAGAGGGCACTCTTAGTGAAAACTGTGTTCTTGATACCTATTCACAGAACCACTGTGGAAATAGAACAGAAAACTGCAGTTTAGGTTGTTTGGATAAAGGGGACAGCTAGGTGTTATAGATGGCCTAAAATGTGTGGATATTTTCCCAGATGTTTTGAAATCCTTATAGCCATGAACCTTGGGGGTTTTCACTGACATATCACAAATCTGTTGATACCAATAACGAGACGTTGACTTATCCACAGGATACTGAATATTGCCTTGAGGACAACCAGAGCATTGAGGAACGAAGATAGATTCTCTGTAAGGCATGTCGTGAGGTCACATTAATATTAATCTGGGCTCTCCTCAGAACGTGCGGAATCTGCTCCCTCCTGGGATGAGTTGAGGCTTAGAAGAGATCCCAGCTTACTGATACATCTGTTATCCTAGTTAAGACTAATTTCCTTTGTCTTTCATTTTATTCTTGGAATCTAATGCTGTCCAGCTTCATAGAGCCAGGACACAGTCTCCTTTTCTTATTTAACGAACTCACAGCCTATGTAATTTGAAAAGCAAGATTTCAAGTTGCGATGATAATAATATGCAACAATTAGAAAGTCAAATCTGGAGACAGCTTGGTTTGCCACTCTGAACTGAACACAGCTTTCAATTTCTTCACTTTATTAGCCTGTATGCGACAGATCCAGAAGTGACACATTTTTAGTCACTCTGATATCATGCTTAGGCAGTATATGTCTATTGAGAATGAGTCCTCCCTCCATTACCCCAGTTACATTGTCCACTGACCAATGCTAGCCTGAAGGTTCTGTTCTCCACCCCACCTGGCCCTTCCTGGCCTCGCTAGCCCCCGCTACATTATCATTTTATTGGCTCCTGAACACAGATGTTATCCATCTCATTGAACCTTCAAGGTTATATCTTCAAATACATCAAAGACTACCCTCTAAACGGGAGGAACCGTGACAGCCAATATTTTCCATACCCTGGAGATATACTCATCTCTCTACATGCAGACTCCCTCATTATCAATTTTCATGAGGTAAAACATGAAAGCTATTCAAATGTCTGGGAGACTCAAATTTGATCTACCTACTATTAAATTGCAAAATATTACAAACCAGACAGAGAGCTTCGTCCAATGAGCACGATGAATGACTATGATATGATTTAAACCATATCCAGTTCATTAATACCATTGCCAAAAGAGCCTATTTCACAGTTGACTGAGCAAGCAAAAAGGTGTGAGCCTGAGTGACAACAAACCAACTGTCAAACTGGAACACTTATAGGTTATTATTTCAGTTCAACAAACTCCTTTAAAAAAAAGGGACAAACATATTTTGATCCTTTGATCACTTTTTGAATGTTTGTCTTAATCGTTTGTAATCATTGACTCGTCTTGCTTTTTTTTCTCCCTGTAGAAATCGAAAAATTACAAAAAGATGAAGAAAAAGAAGAGGAGAAGTTTATCGACGTGGTCATCAACAAGAACATGAAGCTGGGCCAGAAAGTGTTAATACCCTTCAAACAGTTTCCCAAAGTAAGTACTGCTGGATTTGGGCTAAAGATTTTCAGATCATACTGTGCAGCTGTAATCAAATAATGGTTTCTTTTCAGTTAGCTTCTGGGATTTTTTCTATTTTAATTTTACTTCCAGACAACAAGCGTCTGTGACAGTTCAAGTATTTATTTTTACACAATGAAAAGCAATCTGTATAATTAAGTAAACCAATAAGTAAACAGTACAGTGACTACAAGAAGAGATGACAGAATTGGGCCATGATCACATTTCCTTCTCCAAAAATCTCATTTATGTTTTTATAACGTTACAGTACAAATTACCCTTCATTTTACAGAACCCCTACCACTCCGATCTGTCAGCTTTATGACCTTGTTCACATCTCCATGTGCTTATAACTCTTTATATTCCCTTATGCTTATGATATTCCCTTATGCTTTCCTTTTGATACAAAGACAATGACTCTCTACTGACGCATGTTAAAGGTTGCTATTTCCTGCAGAGATGTCTAGGTTTAAATTGTTCTTGGTTCTTTTAATTTCTATCTAATTGCTTTTGCCACCTTGCATGTTTTCATTGAAAAGACAAACCGGGAATAAAATATGCAGGTGTGTCGAGGCCAAAGCAGAGATTTTCAGTACACATCCAATTCAGTACCATCCGTGACCTATTTGTTTCTTGTAAATAAATAGAGTCTAACAATAGGCAATAAAGAGCCAAAGAACAGAGAGAGAGAGAGAGAGAGAGAGAGAGAGAGAGAGAGAGAGAGAGAGAGAGAGAGAGAGAGAGAGAGAGAGAGAGAGAGAGAGAGAGAGAGAGAGAGAGAGAGAGAGAGAGAGAGAGAGAGAGAGAGAGAGAGAGAGAGAGAGAGAGAGAGAGAGACCAGGAGAAAAAGACACCTGCACTTCCCTTTTTTTGCTCCAACAATAAAAACAGAGCCATGTGCATACTGCACCACACACACAGTCACACACACACACATACACACACACTCACTCACTCACACACACGCACACCTCTCAGAATGACCGCCATGTCAGGATGAAATAGCCCATGCTGTTTGAGTGATAATGCTGTGCTCATCTAGCCATGTGATGAGAGCCCTTCATCCCCCTTAGCCCTCCACTCTGAGACAAAGCTCCCAGCATCAACAGCGGCGTTTAATGGAGCCACACAGCAGCTGCATGAAAGCCAGTTCCCACAGGGTCCCTAACAGGGAGGCTAGTAGCGTAGCAGAGAGGCTAGCGTAAAAAAGAGAAGCCTCTCTCAGGTGATGATGACATCACTCAGGTTTTCACCTCAGTCTTCTCTGAGAGAGGCTGTAGATGGATGACCTGGCTTTCAGAGGACAGAAAGCTGCAGGAGCTTCAACACAGTCTGCTGTGGCACCCTATTCCCTATTTAGTGCACTACTTTTGTAGGCGCAATATTTTTTTGAGTCCTATTGATAAATATAGCTATTTTGCAAGGGAGCTCTGGTTAGATATTTACAGTGTTCTCTAACTTAAACAAACTGATTGTGAGAGCTACATTTTGTCCCTTTCTAAAATAATTACAATGACATTAATAAAGGGAGACGTAATGTCATCTAGAGACCCATCTGTGTCTCAAAGGAGTGCAGCTAAACACATTTGCTTTGACAGCTTTGATAAGTGGGGCCACTAATACGCTGTTTAGAGCCTCAACAAGCCACCGAAGGAAGACAAATTCAATTTGTTCAATCTGACAGGTAGCAATGGGTGAGAGTGATCGCTGTGACTCCAATGGGTTTTCTCCCTGAACTACAAACATCACCTTTTGGCTTTCGCCACTGAAGTGGCTCACTGCGTTTCCCAAAGCGACCGTTTAGACTCATGTTCAGAGGGTTTATATCCATCTTCTAAAAACACGGCTTTATAATAATATGAAACAGGCAAGGACACCAGAGAGCAGGTTCCAGGCGTATGGTTTTCTAGGACAAATAAAGTTATACCTTAGCCATGAAATAAAATACCTAACATTCTTAAATTGGGCCACTGGTTAAAAGCGAGTTCAACCTGAATTATCATATTCACCTAGCAGCACAGTTCATTGCTGTGCTACGATGGAGAATGGGTTGTGCATGTTGTGCATGTATGCTTGTTATATACCAATTTGCCTTTGAAAATAGAGAAGCTGGAAAACAGAGTAATCATTTACAGTTGTGATAAAGTATTAGTGATACAGTGAGAGTGGCTTAGAATTGATTTATGTCTAAGCGCAGAGAGGACTGCAGCTAAACAGGGGCAGACAGGGACAAGAATTTGGCCCTGCATTTTATCCACACCAGCCCACATCACTTTACGTACCACTGACTTGGCAGTACAGTACAGCGTTTCTCAATCAATTTTGTACCAGTGACTGGTCCTCCTCCTTTTTTTACCAGCTCATGTTTAAAACAAATACAATATGTAAAAACACCACTTGAGATACAACTCACCACTATAACTGTTCCTCTGTCTGGAGATACAACTCACCACTTTAACTGTTCCTCTGGAGATACAACTCACCACTATAACTGTTCCTCTGGAGATACAACTCACCACTATAACTGTTCCTCTGTCTGGAGATACAACTCGCCACTATAACTGTGTCTCTGCTTTAGACATTTTGTTTGCCTCCCTGTTGTGCTGTCTCAGCATCTTCTCTGCTGTCACTCTGTCACGATTGACAACTCCATAGTGTCGCCCTCCCGGGGGTTCAAATAACCTTGACCAGAGCCTGGACAACACCCTGTTGTTCTCTGCAAACATCCAAGCAGTGACTCACTCCTGCAGGTTGATACTCTACAACATCCGTAGAATACGACCCTACCTAACACAGGAAGTGGCACAGGTCCTAGTCCAGGCACTTGTCCTCTCCCATCTGGACTACTGCAACTCGCTGTTGGCTGGGCTCCCTGCTTGTGCCATCAAACACCTGATACTTATCCAGAATCCTGCATCCCGTCTGGTGTTCAACCTTCCCAGGTTCTCTCATGTCACCCCACTCCTCTGCACACCCCACTGGCTTCCAGTCGAAGCTCGCATCCACTACAAGACCATGGTGCTTACCTACGGAACAGCAAGAGGAACTGCCCCTTCCTACCTTCATGCTATGCTCAAACCCTACACCCCAACCCGAGCACACCGTTCCGCCACCTCAGGTCTCTTGGCCCTCCCACCGCTACGCTCAGCCCAGTCCAAACTCTTCTCTGCCCTGGCACCCCAATGGTGGAACCAGCTTCCCCCTGAATCTAGGACAACAGAAACTGAGAAATGTTGGGCTGGGGGGAATGGAATGGGGGGTTGGGGTGTAGGCTCACCTCTTTTTGTTTCTCTTATCTATTTTATTATTACAAAATCCTGTGTGATCAATATGATCATTTCTCTGTATATCTACGGGTACATGTGGTATAAACTAAGTGTGTAAATTGACATGACTATTGCACCTGTAACCCCCCCAACAAAAAAAGGACAAAGCAAATAAAAACATGGAAAAAAATGAAATACATCTTAACAGGCCCACAGAGTGCCGGCCATGTCACCTTTTTAATTTTTTTATTTAAATTTTTATTTTTAATGTATTTTTTGTCCGTTTTGGCGAGCCCACCAAATTAAAAAATTGTCCAGCCCATCTGGTATTTGCCAGAATTGCCAGATGGCCAATCCACCCCTGCAGCTACAGTATGTGAAACAGCATGACATATTGTTTTGCAGTACCTCAACAGTCATCCTTTGAGAAGACTATGGTTAGAATTTATAGGGAAATACCTTTTAGGGTGATCTGGGATCATGTGAAAAGGGAATAGGCTAACTGTAAAATATACAATTTCATTGCATTTGTTTATACACTGAGTGTACAAAACATTAGGAGCACCTGCTCTTTCCATGACATAGACTGACCAGGTGAATCCAGGTGAAAGCTATGATCCCTTACTGATGTCACTTGTTAAATCCACTTCAATCAGTGTAGATGAAGGGGAGGAGTCAGGTTAAAGAAGGATTTTTAAGCCTTGAGACAATTGAGACAGGGATTGTGTATGTGTGCCATTCAGAGGGTGAATGGGCAAGACAAAATATTTAGGTGCCTTTGAACGGGGCATGGTAGTAGGTGCCAGGCGCACCGGTTTGTGTCAAGAACTGCAACGCTGCTACAGTAGGTTTATCCACAATTGTGGCGGTTCTGGGGGCAAACAGGGGAGGGGGTGCAACTCAATATTAAGAAGGTGTTCTTAATGTTTGGTGTACTCAGTGTATATAGTACCTTGATGTCTTTGCGCTATGCTACGGGGTATCATCCCCATGCATTGTTAAGGGCTGCTAGCGTCTATGATGCTTTTACTTTACAGATGAAAGAAGAAATCAAAGGGTCTCGTCTGGTTAACAATATCTCTTAATAATCAATTGTCCTATGAAATAGGGTTTACTTTTTATGAAAAATAATAATGCATTGGTTTATGAGGAACTAAAAAGATGACTAGTATGTTCAGAAAGCAAGGAGGGTACTGTAGTGTACTGTACATATTCATAAATACCCACTGAGAGTAAAAAGTCATCCTGAGTGTATATAGAGCAGACTGGTTGCAGTGTTCTAAGAAATTGCAAGAGATCTTTGCTTTTATCGTGTACATGATAAACAATCAAAGCTCAAAATAAAAATAAATACTTTCGAGCCAGTTCTGAGACTATGTCTTGATATAATTGAGACATAGATTGTGTATGTGTGCCATTCAGAGGGTGAATGAGCAAGACAAAAGATTTAAGTGCCTTTGAACGGGGTGTGGTAGTAGGTACCAGGCGCACCGAATTTAGTCTGTCAAGAACGGCAATGCTGCTGGGTTTTCATGCTCAACAGTTTCCGTGTATATCAAGAATGGGTTCATCCAGTCAAATTCACACAACTGTGGGAAGCATTGGAGTCAGCCCTGTGGAATGCTTTCGACACGTTGTAGAGTCCATACCCCGACGAATTTAAGCTGTTTTGAGAGAAACTCAATATTAGAAAATAAAATACTCAGTGTATTTTGTTTGCTCATTCACTGTGTAATTGGTATAAATCAATCTCTCAACAACTAAACATTTCACGCCAACCGCCATGAAATACTGCCCTGTTTTTCATGCCCATACATTATTCACACCCCTTGACTTTTTCCACATTTTGTTGTGTTACAGACTGAATTTAAAATGGATTAAATAGAGATATTTTGTCACTGAGTTACACACAATACCCCATAAAGTCAAAGTGGAATTTTGTGTGTAGAACATTTGAGAAATTAATTTTAAAAAATCAAGGCTGAAATGTCTTGAGTCATTAAGTATTCAACACCTTTGTTATGGCATCCCTAAAGAAGTTCAGAAGTACAAATGTCCTTAACAAATTGCATAATAAGATGCATGGACTCATTCCGTGTTCAATTATAGTGGTTAACATTATTTTTGAATGACTGTACCCCACACATACAATTATCTGCAAGGTCCCTTAATCCAGTAATGAATTTCAAGCACAGATTCAACCACAAAGACCCGGGAGGTTCAATGCCTCACAAAGAAGCGCACCGATTGAGAGATGTGTGTAAAAAAAAAGCAAATGCTGAATATCCATTTGAGCATGGTGAAGTTATTCATTTGGCTTTGGATGCTGTATCAATACACCCAGTTACTACAAAGATACAGGTGTCCTTCCTAACTCAGTTGCCGGAGAGGAAGGAAACCACTCATTGATTTCACTATGGTGATTTTGGTGATGGTGATTTTAAATCAGTTACGGAGTTTAATGGTTGTGATACGAGAAAACTGAGGATGGATCAACATTGTAGTTATGCCATAATACTAACCTAAATTACAGAGTGAAAAGAAGGTATAATAAAAAATTATCCAAAACATGCATCCTGTTTGCAACAAGGCACTAAGGTAGTACTGTAAAGAAATGTGACAAAGAAATTTACTTTTGTCCTGAATACAAAGCATTGTGTCTGGGGCAAATCCAACACAACATATCACTGAGTATCACTCTTCAAATGTTCAAGCATGGTGGTGGCTGCATCATGTTATGGGTATGCTTGTCTAGGGAGTTTTTTAGGATCTTCCTGAGTGGCCTAGCTACAGTTTTGACTTGAATTGGCTTGTGGCTTATGGCAAGACCTAAAAATTGCTGTCTAGCAATGATCAACAATCTACTTGACAGAGGTTGAAGAATTTTTAAAAGAATAATGGACAAATATTGTACAATCCAGGCGTGCAAAGCTCTTAGAGACTTACCCCAAAAGACACAGCTGTAGTCGTCGCTAAAAGTACTACTGCAAAGTATTGACACGGGTGTGAATACTTATGTAAATTAGATATTTCTGTATTTCGTTGTTAACAAATGTGCAACAATTTACAAAAACATGTTTTCAATTTGTCATTATGGGGTAGTGGTGAGAAAATGTAGATCTGTGAGAAAAAAGAAAAAAAGAGAAAAAAATTAAAACAAATTCTTTCTGTAACA
The DNA here is from genome assembly GCF_901001165.1 of Salmo trutta. NCBI lineage: Eukaryota > Metazoa > Chordata > Actinopteri > Salmoniformes > Salmonidae > Salmo > Salmo trutta. The sequence continues at coordinate 26,986,904 of NC_042992.1, read as the reverse complement.
CACCAAAATGTGAAACAAGTCAAGGGGTATGAATACTTTCTGAAGGCACTGTACGTGCAGCCAATCATAAATATTTGTGTAGTCACCCAAGGCCATTAGAAAGGTGTTAATTTCCAGATTAGGCTGTGTTTCTGTCTCTCCTCTCTCCCCTGTGTCTCTATGTCTCTGTGTGTCTCTGTCTCTTTGTGTCTGTCTCTACTCTCTCGTACATTTTTCTGTATACCACTGTGTCTCTCCTCTGTGCCTCTGTGTATGTCTCTCTTCTCCTTTGTGTTTCTGTGTCTCTACTCTCCTCTGTCTGTCTCTGTGTTTCTACTCTCCTCTGTGTCTCTCTGTGTGTCTGTGTCTCTGTGTGTCTCTGTGTCTCTTCTATCCTCTGTGTCTCTCTGTGTGTCTGTGTCTCTGTGTGTCTCTGTGTCTCTTCTATCCTCTGTGTCTCTCTGTGTGTCTGTGTCTCTGTGTGTCTCTGTGTTTCTCCTCTCCTCTGTGTCTCACTGTGTGTATGTGTCTCTGTGTGTCTGTCTCTTCTATCCTCTGTGTCTCTCTGTGTGTCTGTGTCTCTGTGTGTCTGTCTGTCCTCTCTCCTTTCTGTCTCTGTGTGTCTCTGTGTCTCTCCTCTCCTCTCCTCTGTGTCTCTCTGTGTGTCTCTGTGTGTCTCTGTGTCTCTCCTCTCCTCTGTGTCTCTCTGTGTGTCTCTCTGTGTGTCTGGGTCTCTCCGCTCCTCAGCAATGGCAGTAGTGATTTATTCTTCTGCTGTTGGCTCTGTCTGTCCTGCTGTCTTCAGCAGAATCGCTGCATGCTGGCTTTTCTCTGAACACACCTCTCCTCTCGTCTCACAGCGCAATACACACATACATACATACATACACACACACCTCCTCTCCTCCTCTCCAGCACAGTGCAGGCTAGCAGTATAGTAATGCATTCAGGAAATGATGAAAAGATGTTAGATGTTGGTCCGCCCTACCCCCCTGGGTAGCTGTGATTAATCATAGATTCGTTCCTACTGGTTGGTGTCCTCTGACTTTTTAATCATCACAGAACCCTTCATCTCTCCACCTGCTTTCTCCATCCCCTGCCAACTCTAAGATGTGTGGTTGAAAATGCTGTGGTTTTGGTTATAGTTGCTGTTAGGATGACCACTCTGCACCACGGCTCCTCTGTCAGCCTTGAACTACGGCTGTGAGAGGGGTGTGTAGGCCTGCTCTACACTCTTAGAAAAATGGTTTCCAAAGGGGTTCTTAAGCTGTCCCCATAGGATAACCCTTTTTGGTTCCATGTAGAACTATTATGGAAAGGGTTCTACATGGAACCCAAAAGGGTTCTACCTGGAACTGAAAGGGTTTCACCTAGAACCAAAAATGGTTCTTCAAAGGGTTCTCCTATGGGGACAGCCGAAGAACCATTTTAGACTCCAGATAACACCTTTTTTTCTAAGCGTGTAGTGTGGTCCTAGTGTGTGTGTGTAACCATAATCAAAGCAAAGTGGTTCTTGCCAACACATGATTAAGAAGAGACTGTTCAGCTCATGTGGGCCGTCACTATCGGTGCCAGGCAGTACAGTCCCCTCCTAGTCCCCATCCAGGGACAGTAAGGGACCCACACTGCAGCAGTTCTGGACTGGGTTCAGATTACTGCTGTTGTTGGGGGAAATGGATTAGAGATATTAAAAGCAGTAAATGACCACAGGCCCCAGTCAGAGTATGGTTGCGTCCCATTACATCCTATTCCCTTTATAGTGCACTACTTTCTACTCAAAGGTAGTGCACTATAAAGGGAAGATGGGTGTCATTTGGGATGCAGACCGGTTTTTACTTATTCCAAACACCCATTGAAGAAAGACTGATATGTCTAGTAAAACAGAATGGCGAACACAGCAATCTGGCTGATTCTACCAGGCTAGTACTGTACTGTGAAATGTGGGCTAGAGAGGCTTTAGTTTGCATGAGTAAATATAAAGACAGGGTGGTGTTTAATGTCCAGATTAAGTTTATCTCTGACATTTAGAGGCATTAAACAGATCAGATCCAAGGCAAATATTTTTGATCTGTCTGTAAGTAACTAGGCTTTAAAAAAGCACCAAATCAACAGCATCCCACAGCACAGCACCAGAACAGCATGTGATATGCTGCCTGACTGACTGACTGTCATACCTCCTGTTATTTGTCTTAATAAAATGACAAATTCTACAGAACGAAAAAACGTAAAACTAAAAACATTAAACGTCTATGTAATTTTCTCATGCTCAACCATTGTTTACATTACAGGATGTATTCCACCCTGAATATAACAGGTGCAAACTTTCCCACCTGTTCACGCTCAGACGGATGTAAACCTGGCTATTTGTCAACATAATGGACTTTCAGATACCTTTGGCACCTTTTATGTAGCCTCAGCATCTGTAGACCCTGTGTACAAAAGTAATGAGGGGAATTTAACTGGTGTTAGCATATATGTAGGCCTAGATACGAGCACAGTAGTGAAACTGACAATATACAGCCATATGGCCTGAGTTCACCTGAGTGCACTGCCTGCAACTGACCATGAAAATGACAGTTACTGACCATGGCAATGACAGTTAATGACCATGGCAATGACAGTTACTTACCAAGGCAATAACAGTTACTGACCAAGGCAATAACAGTTAATGACCATGGCAATGACAGTTAATGACCTTGAAAATGACAGTTACTGATAATGGCAATGACAGTTAATGACCATGGCAAGGACAGTTAATGACCATGAAAATGACAGTTAATGACTTTGGCAATGACAGTTAATGACCATGGAATTGACAATTAATGACCATGGCAAGGACAGTTAATGACTATGGCAAGGACAGTTAATGACCATGGCAATGACAGTTACTGACCATGGCAATGGCAGTTAATGACCATGGCAAGGACAGTTAATGACCATGGCATTGACAGTTACTGACCAAGGCAATAACAGTTAATGACCATGGCAATGGCAGTTAATGACCATGGCAAGGACAGTTAATGACCATGGCATTGACAGTTACTGACCAAGGCAATAACAGTTAATGACCATGGCAATGGCAGTTAATGACCATGGCAAGGACAGTTAATGACCATGGCAATGACAGTTACTGACCAAGGCAATAACAGTTAATGACCATGGCAATGGCAGTTAATGACCATGGATATGACAGTTAATGACCAAGGCAATAACAGTTAATGACCATGGTAATGACAGTTAATGACCATGGCAACGACAGTTAATGACCATGGTAATGACAGTTAATGACCATGGATATGACAGTTAATGACCAAGGCAATAACAGTTAATGACCATGGCAAGGACAGTTAATGACCATGGCAATGACAGTTAATGACCATGGCAAGGACAGTTACTGACCATGGCAAGGATAGTTAATGACTATGGCAAGGACAGTTAATGACCATGGCAAGGACAGTTAATGACCATGGCAATGACAGTTAATGACCATGGCAACGACAGTTAATGACCATGGTAATGACAGTTAATGACCATGGATATGACAGTTAATGACCAAGGCAATAATAGTTAATGACCATGGCAAGGACAGTTAATGACCATGGCAATGACAGTTAATGACCATGGCAAGGACAGTTAATGACCATGGCAAAGACAGTTAATGACCATGGTAATGACAGTTAATGACAATGGAAATGACAGTTACTGACTAAGGCAATGAGAGTTAATGACCATGGCAGTGACAGTTAATGACCATGGCAATGGCAGTTAATGACCATGGCAATGACAGTTAATGACCATGGCAAGGACAGTTAATGACCATGGCAAGGACAGTTAATGACTATAGCAATGACAGTTAATCAAATAAAATAAAATCAAATGTGTCTATATAGCCCTTCTTACATCAGCTGATATCTCAAAGTGCTGTACAGAAACCCAGCCTAAAACCTCAAACAGCAAGCAATGCAGGTGTAGAAGCACGGTGGCTAGGAAAAACTCCCTAGAAAGGCAAAACCTAGGAAGAAATTTAGAGAGGAACCAGGCTATGAGGGGTGTCCAGTCCTCTTCTGGCTGTGCCGGGTGGCGATTATAACAGAACATGGCCAAGATGTTCAAATGTTCATAAATGACCAGCATGGTCAAATAATAACAATCGCAGTAGTTGTCGAGGGTGCAACAAGTCAGCACCTCAAGAGTAAATGTCAGTTGGCTTTTCATAGCCGATCATTGAGAGTATCTCTACCGCTCCTGCTGTCTCTAGAGAGTTGAAAACAGCAGGTCTGGGACAGGTAGCACGTCCGGTGAACAGGTCAGGGTTCCATAGCCGCAGGCAGAACAGTTGAAACTGGAGCAGCAGCACGGTCAGGTGGACTGGGTACAGCAAGGAGTCATCATGCCAGGTAGTCCTGAGGCATGGTCCTAGGGCTCAGGTCCTCCGAGAGAGAGAAAGAAAGAAAGAAAGAGAGAAAGAAAGATAGAAAGAGAGACAGAGAGAATTAGAGAGAGCATACTTAAATTCACACAGGACACCGGATAAGACAGGTAAAATACTCCAGATGTAACAAACTGACCCTAGTCCCTCGACACATAAACTACTCCAGCATAAATACTGGAGGCTGAGACAGGAAGGGTCAGGAGACACTGTGGCCCCATCCGATGATACTCCCGGACAGGGCCAAACAGGCAGGATATAACCCCACCCACTTTGCCAAAGCACAGCCCCCACACCACTAGAGGGATATCTTCAACCACCAACTTACCATCCTGAGACAAGGCCGAGTATAGCCCCCAAAGATCTAGGCCATGGCACAACCCAAGGGGGGCGCCAACCCAGACAGGAAGACCACCTCAGTGACTCAACCCACTCAAGTGACACACCCCTCCTAGGGACGGCATGGAAGAGCACCAGTAAGCCAGTGACTCAGCCCCTGTAATAGGGTTAGAGGCAGAGAATCACAGTGGAGAGAGGGGAACCGGCCAGGCAGAGACAGCAGAGCCTTCCAGAGCCTTTCCGTTCACCTTCACACTCCTGGGCCAGACTACACTCAATCATATGACCTACTGAAGAGATGAGTCTTCAGTAAAGACTTAACCTGTCTGGGGTATGTGGGACGATTTCGTCCCACCTACGTAACAGCTACTGAAATTCCAGTGGCGCGATTTTTGAATCGTTAGAAATACTATTACTTCAATTTCTCAAACATATGACTATTTTACAGCTATTTAAAGACAAGAATCTCGTTAATCTAACCCCACTGTCCGATTTCAAAAAGGCTTTACAACGAAAGCAAAACATTAGATTATGTCAGCAGAGTGCCCAGCCAGAAAAAATCAGACAGCCATTTTTCAAGCTAGCATATCATGTCACATAAACCCAAACCACAGCTAAATGCAGCACTAACCTTTGATGATCTTCATCAGATGACACACCTAGGACATTGTGTTATACAATACATGCATGTCTGTTCAATCAAGTTCATATTTATATCAAAAAACAGCTTTTTGCATTAGCATGTGACGTTCAGAAAACGCATAACCCCCGGCAAACTTCCGTTGAATTTACTAACAGTTTGCTAAATTACTCACGATAAACGTTCACAAAAAGCATAACAATTATTTTAAGAATTATAGATACATTACTCCTCTATGCACTCGATATGTCCGATTTTAAAATAGCTTTTCGGATGAAGCACATTTTGCAATAATCTAAGTACATAGCCCGGCATTACAGGGCTAGCTATTTAGATACCCACCCAGGTCAGCCTCCACCAAAATCACATTTCCTATAAGAAAAATGTTCTTACCTTGCTTGTTCTTCATCAGAATACACTGCCAGGACTTCTACTTCAATAACAAATGTAGGTTTGGTCCCAAATAATCCATCGTTATATCCAAACAGCGACGTTTTGTTCGTGAGTTCTAGAATGCTTCTTCCCGGTCTCGCGCATGGCGCATTGGCGTGTCAAAAATGTCTAAATATTCCATTACCGTACTTCGAAGCATGTCAACCGCTGTTTAAAACCAATTTTTATGCCATTTATGTCGTAGAGAAGTGATAATATTCCGACCGGGAGTATGCATTGAGCCTAAACAGCCGAATAAAATTTCTCCTCAGAAGCGACTCATGCACGCGCATCATTCAAAGGTCCTCTGAGCATCCACTTACAAAAGGCGATAATCTGTTTCAACCTGAGGCTCCCTCGTAAACCTTCAGTTATTTCGCGGGCTCTGAGAGCCTATTGGAGCCCTGGGAATTGTCACGTTACAGCTAAGATCCTTACTTTTCAATAAAAAGATGCAAGACGCACGACTCCTTGTCAGACAGGGTACTTCCTGCTTGAAACCTTGTCAGGTTTTTGCCTGCCATAGGAGTTCTGTTATACTCACAGACACCATTCAAACAGTTTTAGAAAATTCAGAGTGTTTTCTATCCAAACCTGAACAATAATATGCATATTCTAGCTTCTGAGTTGGTGTAGGAGGCAGTTAAAAATGGGAACATATTTTTCCAAAATTCTCAATACTGCCCCCTAGCCCAGACAGGTTAAAGGTTGAGACCAAGTCTGTGTCTCTCAGATGGGTAGGCAGACCATTCCATAAAAATGGAGCTCTATAGCAGAAAGCCCTGCCTCCAGATGTTTGCGTAGAAATTCTAGGGACAATTAGGAGGCCTGCGTCTTGTGACCGTAGCGTACGTGTAGGTATGTATGGCAGGACCAAATCGGAAAGATAGGTAGGAGCAAGCCCATGTAATGCTTTGTAGGTTAGCAGTAAAATCTTGAAATCAGCCCTTGCCTTAACAGAGACTTCCAGAGGCCCGGACAACAGGCCATCCGATTTGACACATTGAACTCTATCAGAGAAGTAGTTGGTGTACCAGGCGAGGCAATCATTTGAGAAACCAAGGCTATCAAGTCTGCCGATGAGGATGTGGTGATTGACAGAGTCGAAAGCCTTGGCCAGGTCAATGAATACGGCTGCACAGTATTGTTTCTTATCGATGGCCGTTACGATATCGTTTAGGACCTTGAGCGTGGCTGAGGTGCACCCATAACCAGCTCTGAAACCAGACTGCATAGCGGATAAGGTGCGGTGGGATGGAAATGGTTGGTAATCTGTTTGTTGACTTGGCTTTCGAAGACCTTAGAAAGGCAGGGTAGGATAGATATAGGTCTGTAGCAGTTTGGGTCAAGAGTGTCCCCCCCTTTGAAGAGGGGGATGACCACAGCTGCTTTCCAATCTTTGGGAATCTCAGACGACACAAAAGAGAGGTTGAACAGGCTAGTAATAGGGGTTGCAACAATTTCAGCAGATAACTTTAGAAAGAAAAGTTCCAAATTGTCTAGCCCAGCTGATTTGTAGGGATCCAGATTTTGCAGCTCTTTCAGAACATCAGCTGACTGGATTTGGGAGAAGGAGAAATGGGGAAGGCTTGGGCGAGTAGCTGTGGGGGGTGCAGTGCTGTTGACCGTGGTAGGGGTAGCCAGGTGGAAAGCATGGCCAGCCGTAGAAAAATGCTTATTGAAATTCTAAATTATAGTGGATTTATCGGTGGTGACAAGAGTTTCCTATCCTCAGTGCAGTGGGCAGCTGGGAGGAGGTGTTCTTATTCTCCATGGACTTTACAGTGTCCCAGAACTTTTTTGAGTTTGTGTTGCAGGAAGCAAATTTCTGCTTGAAAAAGCTAGCCTTGGCTTTCCTAACTGCCTGTGTATATTGGTTTCTAACTTCCCTGAAAAGTTGCATATCACGGGGGCTGTTCGATGCTAATGCAGAACGCCACAGGATGTTTTTGTGTTGGTTAAGGGCAGTCAGGTCTGGAGAGAACCAAGGGCTATATCTGTTCCTGGTTCTAAATTTCTTGAATGGGGCATGCTTATTTAAGATGGTGAGGAAGGCATTTAAAAAAAATAACCAGGCATCCTCTACTGACGGGATGAGGTCAATATCCTTCCAGGATACCCAGGCCAGGTCGATTAGAAAGGCTTGCTCACTGAAGTGTTTCAGGGAGCGTTTGACAGTGATGAGTGGAGGTCGTTTGACCGCTGACCAATTATGGATGCAGGCAATGAGGCAGTGATCGCTGAGATCTTGGTTGAAAACAGCAGAGGTGTATTTAGAGGGCAAGTTGGTTAGGATGATAGCTATGAGGGTGCCCATGTTTACGGCTTTGGGGTGGTACCTGGTAGGTTCATTGATAGTTTGTGTGAGATTGAGGGCATCAAGCTTAGATTGTGGTATGGCTGGGGTGTTAAGCATGTCCCAGTTTAGGTCACCTAGCAGCACGAGCTCTGAAGATAGATTGGGGGCAATCAGTTCACATATGGTGTCCAGAGCACAGCTGTGGGCAGAGGGTGGTCTATAGCAGGCGGCAACGGTGAGAGACTTGTTTTTAGAGAGATGGATTTTTAAAAGTAGAAGTTCAAATTGTTTGGGTACAGACCTGGATAGTAGGACAGAACTCTGTAGGCTATCCCTGCAGTAGATTGCAACACTGCGCCCTTTAGCCATTCTATCTTGTCTGAAAATGTTGTAGTTAGGGATGAAGATTTCAGTTTTTGGTGGACTTCCTAAGCCAGGATTCAGACCCGGCTAGTACATCCGGGTTGGCAGAGTGTGCTAAAGCAGTGAATAAAACAAACTTAGGGAGGAGGCTTCTAATGTTAACATGGATGAAACCAAGGCTATTACGGTTACAGAAGTCATCAAAAGAGAGCGCCTGGGGAATAGGAGTGGAGCTAGGCACTGCAGGGCCTGGATTCACCTCTACATCGCCAGAGGAACAGAGGAGGAGTAGGATAAGGGTACGGCTAAAAGCTATGAGAATTGGTCGTCTATGACGTCCGGAATAGAGAGTAAAAGGAGCAGGTTTCTGGGTCGATAAAATAGCTTCAAGGTATAATGTACAGACAAAGGTATGGCAGGATTTCTATCCGAATGTGTTAATAATATGCATATCCTAGCTTCTGAGTTGGTGTAGGAGGCAGTTAAAAATGGGCACATATTTTTTTCAAAATTCTCAATACTGCCACCGTGGCCCGTAGAGGTTAATGACCATGACAACGACAGTTACTGACCAAGGCAATGACGGTTACTGACCATGGCAAGGACAGTTACTGACCATGACAACGACAGTTACTGACCAAGGCAATGACAGTTACTGACCATGGCAACGACAGTTACTGACCATGACAACGACAGTTACTGACCATGACAACGACAGTTACTGACCATGACAACGACAGTTACTGACCAAGGCAATGACAGTTACTGACCATGGCAAGGACAGTTACTGACCATGGCAATGACAGTTACTGACCATGGCAATGGCATTTAATGACCATGACAATGACAGTTACTGACCAAGGCAATGACAGTTACTGACCATGGCAAGGACAGTTACTGACCATGGGAATGACAGTTACTGACTAAGGCAATGACAGTTTCTGACCATGGCAAGGACAGTTACTGACCATGGGAATGACAGTTACTGACCATGGCAATGACCGTTAATGACCATGGCATTGATAGTTACTGACCATGGCAATGACAGTTAATGACCATGACAATCACAGTTAATGACCATGGCAATGACAGTTACTGTTTTGAGAGAATAACAGGCAGGAGACATAGAAACCATAGGTAAAGTGTAGAACAAAATAGGGCAGTTTTTTTTTGTCTATCCTGTCCACTAATTAATGACCCATAGAGATGTAGGAGACAGCTGTATAACTCACCGTTAAACAGAGAGAGAGATGGTGAGCAGAAGAGAACAAGCTCTGTACTCTGTACCCTCTATCTCCCTCTCTACCTGCTTTATCTCTCTCTCCCTGTACACTCTCTCTCTCTCTTTCCCCTCTCTCTCTCTCTTTGCTTTCTTTCTTTCTCTTTCTCTCTCTCTTTCCTCTCTCTCTTTGCTCTCTTTTTCTCTCTTTTCTCTCTCTCTTTGCTTTCTTTCTTTCTCTTTCTCTCTCTCTTTCTTCTCTCTCTCTTTGCTCTTTCGCTCTTTTCTCTCTCTCTCTCTTTCTCTCTCTTTCCTCTCTCTCTCTTTGCTCTCATTCTCTCTCTTTTCTCTCTCTCTCTCTCTTTCCGCTCTCTCTTTTCTCTCTTTCCTCTTTTGCTCTCTTTCTCTCTCTTTTCTCTCTCTCACTTTCCTCTCTCTCTGCTCTCATTCTCCCTCTCTCTCTTTGCTCTTTCTCTCTCTTTTCTCTCTCCCTCCTCTCTTTTTCGTGTCCATCTACTCTCTCTGTTTTGGTCTTTGCAGGACCTTAAACATTGTCACTCAACAGTCAACAGCTATATGAAAATAGCAAGGGCACTCTATGTGACTTTTGCAGAGCATTTAAACAGGGATGACATTGACATATAAAGGCAAACTGTGGTATTTTATAAAACTTGACATGTTGAAAAGATGATGTACTATTTGAACGTGACCTGTCAAATGCTGAGCCTCCTCATTTCACATAATGCTGTTATAATTGTTTGGATTATGTTTGTTAGTTGTCAAAGGCAGAAAGAATGCAGTCAGAGTGCAGTATAACTGCATCCAAAATAACACCATTTTATTTTTTTACGGTGCAGTATAATTGCAGTTAAGCTGCAGTATACTGCAGTTATTCTGCAATTACTGCGTCCAAAATATCAGTCGACTGCAGTTACTGCACTTTTACTTCAATTTCAAGACTGCAATCTTTTTTTGTAAGGTAAAAAAACAAAAAAAAAATCCTATATAGAGCATAACATTTGACCCTATGGGCCCTGGTCAAAAGTAGTGCACTATATATGGAATAGAGTGCCATTTGGGATGCACACCAGCTACTAGGAAGATAGTTCTCATGTCAACAATTCTTGTTTAAATTTCATCAAAAGCAGACTGTTGGAGCCACCATTTGATTGGCATACAAATGTTTTTGTCTTTATCTCATCAGCACAGATACTCATTGAGCTTCTCTGCTTGTGTTTCTGTTTTAGTTTAACTTTGTGGGCAAACTGCTGGGTCCACGCGGGAACTCACTAAAGAGACTACAGGAAGACACGCTCACTAAGATGTCCATTCTGGGGAAAGGATCAATGAGAGACAAAGAGAAGGTAACAGCCAAGTCATTCTCTCCCTCTCTATGTAGTAAAAGACAAGTCCCCTCCCCTTCTCTCCCTCTATCTTATAACAGCCCAATCCCATTCCCTCTCTCTACCTCTCTGTAACGGCCAAGTCCCCTCTCTCGCGCTCCCTCTGTCTCTCTATCTCTCTGTTGTTTGTGTCAGGTTAATTGAG